>NC_081181.1:21716769-22359230 GCF_029867415.1 Vicia villosa | reverse complement strand
AAGTTCCCATGCTAATTCATCAATTCACTAAGTAGGGATAGAATATGATCAAATCAAACATTCTGGTTTGGGGACCAATTTTATTGGAAAGTACACGTCTCTAGCTTTCCAACGATATAAAATTTGCGCAATTCCGATACCCGAGCCGAAAGTTACGAATTTCCGAAGTTTGCTGAATTTTTCCCTTTTTACCCAGCGTAACGGGTTACGCCAAAACCGTAACCGGTTACGGGCACGAAAAACAGCCCTGAATTGCATTTTCAGTAGCGTAACCGGTTACACCAACACCCGTAACCGGTTACACTGTACCAGAATCATTTTTTCTGCATTTTAATGGTTCTATAACAGTCCCAAACCCCTCTAATTGATTCCCAGCATCATCAAAACAGTCCCAACGAAATTGCATCATATAAACACATTTAGGAACATCAACATGCAAGGATTATAGCAGAACAAACATAATTAGCATCATTGATTCCTTAGTTTACTCACAATCCCTAAACCCCATAAGAGAAATCCCTACATGCAAACCCCAAGTCACTATCTAAGGACTCACCTTAGAGATGAAGAAGATGATGATGAAGCTGAGAGCAAGATGAAGATTATGGTAGGATCAAAGCTTGGGAAGATTCTGTTGCATGCAAGAATAGGGCTTGGAACAAGTTTGGAGACTCCTTTCTCTTCCTCTCCCTTTCCACGTTTCTTCCTCTCTTCTATTCTCCTTCACAAAATTCTGTTTTGGACCAAGGAAGGAATGAGGAATCCAAACAAGACTTAGTTCTTATTTAAGTGGGAAATGTCCATAATGCCCTCATTCTTACTAATTGACATGGTTTATGTAATGAACCTATTAGTAAGAATGTGTATCATATTTGTCCATTTCTCATTGCAATTTAATTTAGAATTTGTAATTGGACATTTATAATACCGGGTATTACACTTTTCTTCGAATTTCATCTTTACATACTGTATTTCCTTTATATTAGTTACACATTTGAAATACCCCTTTAGACTATGAACTCAGTCATAAAAATAGAAACTTTCAGACACATGGCCTAGGATCAATCTAGTCGATCCTGCAAGTTACCAAAATACATTTAATAATTTGGAAGACTAGCGATTGTTTACCAGAAATCACTATAAACAACACCTTATCATGCCCAAGAAAATGGTCAAGTCGAAGCAGCGAATAAGTTGGTTATTGGTTTAATTAAAAAACATGTGGGGAAGAAACCAAAAAAATTGTATAGGACATTGGACCAAATTTTATGGGCGTGTCGAACTTCTCCCAAGGAGGCTATAAACACTACACCTTTTCGATTGACCTATGGACATGACGCTGTCTTACCAGTCGAAATACATTTCCAATCAACTAGAGTTTAAAGGAAAAGTGAAATCTCATCTGAACATTATTGGAGTATGATGTTAGACGAACTAGTTGATTTGGATGAGTAGAGGTTAAATGCTTTAGAAATGTTGAGAAGGAAGAAGGAACGAGTAGCAAAAGCTTATAATAAAAGAGTTAAGATTAAGGATTTTTCAACTGGGGACTTTGTTTGGAAAGTGATTTTAACTATGGATCAAAAAGATAGAATATTAGGTAAATGGTCACATAATTGGGAAGGTCCATTTCAGGTTACCCAATTTTTTTTCAAATAACGCCTACGAGATTGAGGAGTTAGAAGAAGATCAACGAATCCTGAGAGTAAATGGAAAGTATTTAAAAAAATACAAACCTATGCTTTAGGAAATTAAAATTGCAATAGAATAACATATGTGCAAGTGAGATGCCAAAATGGTAACTTGAAATAAAGTGCCAAAATGGCTAAGTTCATTGCAAATTATCAAAGGTGGAAACTGAAGAGACATAGAAGTTGTGATTCGGAGTTACAAAATAAACAAGTACAAAGCTTAAACAAAGAACTACAAAATCAAAAGGTTAAAGAAGCCTTGATTCAATTGTATTTTGCTTTGAACAAGGTCAGGCGACGATGAATCAAAGACTTGTTTGAAGTAAGGTTGCCAATTTCGTCTTCCAAACATTTGGCTCTGTCAACATGATACACTTCCACCGTAGTCTCTTCGTCAAGATTTTTGAGATCAAGGCTTTGTATTTCTTGCTTTCGGTCTTTAGACTTTTGGATGGTTGCTTGCAGCTCTTTTATCTATTGCTCTCAGCTGGAAATGTGAGCAACACAAGCGCCAAATTCTTCTTTACCTTTATGAAAGGATTTCTCCATTTCTTCAACTTTGGTAGTGGATTAAGCTGGTAGATCCCATTTTGCTGATTGAGTCTCTTGTTTGTTTTGGATTTCGTTCGACGTCTCTCACTTGCGGTTGAGATCAGCAGTAACATGGTCAATCAGGAAGCCAAGTTCAACAATGACATCAACAACTTCTGGAGGAGTGCTTAAGATATCTACATGTTTCAGTAAATCTTTACCCCATAATAGGAAGTGGCATTACTTTCCAGAGTTTGGAACAAGTTGACATCAAAGGCTTTCTCTTTAATCCGTTGAAGGAGTTTGTCTGTAGGTTCGGCAGTAGAGTTGCCACCAGAAACAGTAGAAGAACTTGAACACTTGTCATTTGAGCTTCCTCTTGCACTCATAATCAGTTTTAAATCATCAGAAGGTTTACTCTTCTTAAGATTATCTAATTCTTTTTGGGAAAGAGGAGCGGTGGTAATATTTGGAGGAGCCTTGAAATCAGAGAATGTTCCAAGAGTTTTGTTGGCTTCAGTTGCAGTGTCTTGTTGGATATCATTGTTGTTCAATTCTTGTTCATCTTATTTTTCCCCCAAGAGATCGAACATGTTCTCGTCTTCATCCCCATGACCATCTTCGCCATGGTTGGGAATCTCAGGCAGCAACATCCTTGATCTGCTTCTTTCGATCAACGACTAAAAAAGAAGAAAAGGAAAAGGTAAATACATTTGTTATTATTAGAAGAACATTTACAGGATTTTGAGAAAAAATAAGTCGAAGGGTCCTCCCATTCCGCACCTTCATGTATTGGAGAAAGTATGTGAACATGTTTTATGTCGACATGAAGGTGATCTTTGAAACTGTCCAAAGTGAACTTAGTCGGAACCACCCATTTGGCAGGTTTTTGAGAATCTTGTTTAAGAAGTTTCAAATGAGAACCATAGACGAACCATTATGGAAATGGAGGTCGAAATGCCAAGCCAAAATCAGCGCTTGGCAAGGGTGGGAATTTTGGTGGATGGAGATTGAAGGCTAACTCATAATTGTCCTCGTATTTAACATACGAATGGATTTTCAAGCCAGGGAGTTTCTTCATAAACTTCTCCTTTAAAATGGGCTCTGCTTCGGAAATGGTTAGACTAAGATCATCATGCATGTATACAGTTTCAAAGTACTTTTGGAATGCTTGGATTTCTTTGATGTGATCCACTTTACCTTTCTTGAATCTCGCCTGTATGTAAGAAAAAGCAGTTGTTAGATATTGAGACAAGGTAGGAATATCGGGAAACTCTTAAGTATAGTAGTTTCTCCACCATTCATCAAATTATTGAGTGTAGTAAAAAGATATTCGAAAAGAGATGGGAGTAAGTTTGGCAGCTTCAAAAACATGTCGATCCTAATGCTTAATGTATTCATTTTCTGAGCAAATCATATTATGGAGACAAAGAGCATTCTTCCGGTTTTAGAACGATTTGGGCAGTAGTTGGTGAAGTCTAAATTGTCGAGAAACAAGGTTAGATTGGTAACTGAGGAGTGTGAATTGGTATTTTGAAGGCCTAAGTCTAGTTGCAATTAGCTTGGGAATGAGGAATGTTTCCCATATTGTCAAATATTCTGCTTCTTGATCGGTTGAGGGAGCGAGGAATTCTCTTGTAAACCATTCAGGACCATGAATTCGTTTGGCAATAAAACACCTAAAATATAATTTTAAAAAAACTATTTAAATTGATTTTTTATTTAAAACTTTAAAAAAATTATGAATTTTAAAATAAAAATATATAACACTATAAATATTAATTTCAAAGAAATTGAAACAAAAGGTCCTAATTTAATTGTTATTTTTTCACTTGTCTTTTTTTTTGGTAACATTTTTGACTTGTCTTTTAATTATTAATACTTTAATTAAAACAAATTAATAAGATTGATATACTAAAATGATAACATTTTTTGGCGATTCAATTAAAAAATTTAATTAGTGTAAAAAAATCTTAAATGAAAGTTTATTTAATATAAAGTAAAATGAGTATTTTTTTTTTTTGATAAAATGGAGGGCCTAAGCCCAAAAGAAAACACAACTACACACAATCAAAGAAAAAACTACCAATTCCTAACGAGTCAGCTGCCATAAGCGGACGGAGCAAGTCAGGAGCTACTCGATGAATAGAATCACTTTTATCTAAACAAGCTTTGGTAGCTAACGCATCCGCACACATATTAGTTGATCTATGAGTATATGAAATAATGACCAACTCATGCATTGCAACTAGCTCTTTGATCTGTCGCAAAAGAGGGATGCAATCTAAATCTTCAGTGACCCCTTCCTCGATTGCTTGCACCACTATCTTGGAATCACTATTAACTTCCACCTTGTTGAGGCCCAAAGATAACGTGAGTCGCAAACCTTCGGCCACACCCCATAATTCAGCATGAAGAGCCGAGCGAACCCCCAGGTATTTTGAAAAACTCCCTCTCCACTCCCCATTATGATCTCTAATGATACCACCGCAACCAGCTTCCTTGTTTGCCTTACATGCTCCATCTGTGTTCAGTTTCCACATACCGATAATGGGCGGTTTCCACCCCATGAGCCCACTTATATTCTCTCCTCCTTGGTGGTGTTTGTTGGTCATGATATCTTTATCATACTCCTGCTTTCTTCGCATGATATGGCAGATGGGATTGAATGGTCTCTTAAAACTATTGTCGTGTTCTTCCAAGTTTCGCCACTGTCATAACGTATGGCAAGCAATACTCCAAACTTCTGTCCACCCCTTATTCACGGAGCTGCTGTAGTTTAGATTCAAATGAATCCACTCCTGTAAATCAAGCATGAAGAACTGCACAATAATATCACTTGGCACCATTTGTTTCCAGATCATGTTGCACTTGGGGCAGTCACGCAACGCATGGATTGTTGTCTCGCACACGTTGCCACAGAGAAGACACCCTGTATTGCCCAATCCTTTCTTGTGTTTACTGAAGTTCGTTAACAGCCTATCATGCTTCAGCAGCCAAAGAAACGAACAACATTGTTCGGGTATAGCAGCTTTCCATAACCTTCTCCAGTCCCTATCTTCCACTTGATCGGTATCTTCCTCCAGCTCAAGATACATAGATTTGAAAGAAAAGGAATCTTCAGTAGTACCTGCAAAACAGAATTGGTCAGTAAAATTGGTCGTTCCCGGAGGAACACACGACCGAATCCTTTCAATCCACTGCTGCGGTAGCCAGTCACACAAGATAGGAAAGTTCCATTCTCCTCTAGCATTAACTAAATCACACACTTTGGCTCCTCGAAGGTTCACGGGAATATAGACATCCTCATCATTATTTAAACAGAACTCCTTGCCCAACCAATTGTCTTCCCACGCCCTAATCTGGTTTCCATCACCAACAATCCACCTGCCCGTGTTTTGCAGTAGCGGAATCGTACGGGTGATGTCTTTCCACAGACTAGAATCTGTAGCTTTAACTCTGGACCAGTCATGATCATCTAAAATGTTATACTTTTTACGTAAAACTTGGCACCACAAATCTTTAGCATTGGTAAAGATTTTCCATCCCAGCTTCATCAAACAAACATCATTAACCGTATCTAGCTTCCTCAGGCCCACACCTCCCTGGTTCTTTGGGGTCGTTACCACATCCCATGCAACAGCGTGAATTTTCTTTTTATCCTCGCTATCTCCCCATACAAACTGTCTTTGAAGTTTTTGAATACCATCAAGGCAACTTTTAGGGAGCCTATTTGTCATCATTGGATACAAGGGGACTGATTCAATGACACTTTTAGCAAGTGTTATTCTCCCGGCAAGCGATAAGTTATCTCTCTTCCAACTAAGAAGCTTACCCGCTATTTGATCTAATATATATTGGAAGTCATTTGCCTTTAATTTCTTACCATGCAACAGAACTCCAAGGTATTTACCAAAGGATCGAGTGTGCCTGAACTTAGAGGCCAAAACAATCTTCTGCTGCACACTCCGCGAAACATTCTTCGAGAAAAGGATGCTTGTTTTGGCTTCACTAACTTCTTGCCCCGACATATTACAAAACGTATTTAAAGTTTGCATGACACACTGAATTTGTCTATCTGTTGCCTCACCAAATAATAGTAAGTCGTCTGCAAACATTAAGTGCGATATCTTCATTCCTTGCTTGCCAAGTTTCAGGCTTTTCCATCTCCCAGCTTCAACTTCCTCTTCAATGAGGTGAGACAGCTTATCCATACATAATACAAATAAATATGGGACAAAGGATCCCCTTGACGAATCCCCCTCTAAGGACGAAAGAATTCGTTTTGGGCTCCATGCCAATTCACGTTAGTCTCGACACTCGTAATGGCATGCATGATAATATTACACATTTTTCCAGGAATTTTAGCTTCATGCATCATATGCCATATAAACTCCCATCTTAGCTTGTCATAGGCCTTAGATAAATCTACCTTTATAGCAAAATAACCCTTTTTTCCTTTCATCTTCTCCATTGAATGCATAGCTTCTCTAGCAATTATAATGTTTTCATGTATGATTCTCCCTGGAACGAACCCTGTTTGGTAGGGGGAGATGAGAGTATCCATATGCTTCTTAAGTCTACTCACAATAATCTTACTGACAACCTTGTACAAGTTATTACACAACGAGATTGGGCGAAATTGTGAAACTAACACCGGTTTCTCAATCTTAGGAATCAAGCAAATGTTTGTTTGGTTCACCTGAGCAATGGTATCGGGCTTCTCCCACACTTTTTTAACAAAGTCACAGACATTCCTCCCAACAATGCTCTAGGATTTTTGGTAAAAACCTGTCGGGAAACCGTCCGGTCCAGGTGCCTTCCAAGGCTGCATGGCAAAAACAGCTTGCTTAATCTCAAGATCAGTGACCATATCATCTAACTTCTTTAGTTCATCTTCATTAACTGATGGGAACGTATATTTGGATTGGAACCAGTTACCACAAAGACTTCCTATCTTGAAAAGCTCCTTATAGTAATTAGAAACTAACACCTTTAACTCTTCTTCCTTTTCAACCCAATTACCCTCATTGTCTTGAAGCATCATAATATTATTTTTCCGTCTCCGATTCACAGTTTTGAGATGGTAGTATCTAGTATTCCGATCGCCATCAGTTAACCACTTAGACCTCGATCGTTGGAACCACATTAGCTCCTCTTGCTTTAAGATAGTATGAAGATCCTGTTGCAGCTTCTTCTCAATCCGGATGAGGCCTCGAATGTCCTGGCGAAGGTGGATGCTCTCCTGAATCCCTTTCAGACGAGCCAAAATCCGCTTTTTAGTTCTTTGGACATGATGGACGTTATATTTCTTCCAATCAGTGGCATCACATTTAATTCTATTAAGGTTATCCAAAATTGCCTCACCATCTTTCTAGACTCCACGAACTCTATCAACATACTTATTCTCCATTAACCATGCACTCTCAAATTTAAATTGCCGTTTCCTATTACCATTGCCTTCTCTAGTTAAGCTCAACATAATAGGATGGTGATCTGAAAAATTTACCCTGGGAAGAACCTTCACAAAGCTGTCAGGAAACAATAATTTCCAATCTTCAGTACCAATAACTCTGTCCAACCTCTCATAGATTCGCTGGCCACCGTGATACATTCCACCACGCCATGTAAATTTTGGACCGCTTGCTCCCAGATCATACAACTTTCAAGCCTCCATATTATTTCTAAAAGTAAGACATCTCTTAGTAGAAGCTACAGTTCCACCCTTTTTCTCATTTGCGTAAGCAGTGTCATTAAAATCTCCCGCCACAATCCAAGGGAGGTTATTGTTTTGAGCCAAACAACGCATAGATTCCCATAACACTTTTCTTTTCTGTTATGCAGGACTAGCATAAACCGAAGTCAGGCACCAATCCCTACCATCTTCATCTCTCACTTTTAAATGGATCCATTGTTCATCCTGAGCACACCACAAGACTTTCATATTCTCATCTCTGCAAGCAACTATAATTCCACCCGCAAATCCGTCATTAATGACCAGAAAAAATGGTTGAAACCTAATTTCTTTAGAGGTTAAAAAAAAAGAAGTAAAATGAGTATTTTACTGGTGATTCAGCCTATATTTTAGATATAAAAATTATTTTTTTGTATTAAATGTGATATAAAATAGTCTTCTCATTCCTTAACCACATAATGTGTATACACAATAAATGAGTATAAAACATGGGCATTTTACCAACAAAAAGAAAGTAATATAGAGCAATGAGCTGTCGCCACCTGTGAAAAGCAAACTAATGATGAGTGACCCTAACAACCACATATTTTTCGGTTCTTAAAATGACAATTTCCTCCGACCATGACCAACTACTATTTCGTTGTTTATCATTTCATGATGACTCACCCATTCTAATCTTTTATTCTATCTATTGGTCGTTCCTTCCAAAAAGCCTCCTCAAACTAAACCTTTTAGCTTACGTGGGACTGACTAACGTTACTCATCTTCTTCTGTTTTTCTTTTCTTTTTAAACTTTTATTAACTAATCTCATGTCATAAAGTCACATACATCCTCCAAAAATAAAATATAAATAAATAAGTAAAATACTTCCTAAGTCTCTCGGATAGTGTTAAATTGAATGACATCTATTAAAAACATTATATAAATAAAAAAGAAATATAATAATATTTTTATAAAAATAGTAGTTTTTAATGATATATTTTTCTTTTGTATGAAATTTAAGGATATCTTAATTCTTTAATATTTACGTTTAAGTATTTGATATCATTTCTTATACTGCTTATGCTCTCCCTTATTTATAGAAGTTTTTGAATAAATTAAAGAATAAATATATTTATTTATAGTTGTAATCATAAATTTATTGAAAAAGTATTGTATTTTATAAGAGAATATTTTGATTGTTTGGTAAAAATAACGGTTGACTGATAAACTAGTTGATAACTTATACCTTATAGCTGATGGCTGTTAGCTTATAGCTTATAGTTGATGGTTGAGAGTTGAGACTGATAGCTTATAAACAATTGAAGTGTTTGGTAAAATTAACTATTCAACTAACTTATAAATATAAAATGGCATAAAAATTATTTAATTCATAAT
Source organism: Vicia villosa (assembly GCF_029867415.1). Lineage (NCBI taxonomy): Eukaryota > Viridiplantae > Streptophyta > Magnoliopsida > Fabales > Fabaceae > Vicia > Vicia villosa. The sequence continues at coordinate 22,349,935 of NC_081181.1, read as the reverse complement.
TATTTTATTTTAAATTAAAATAAATTATAAAGGATAATAGTGGGGTTTTATTAAAATAATAAGGATAAAAAACGAAGGAAAAATAATAAGCTATAAGATATACGCAACTCCCTCCGTCTCATAATAAGTGTCTCATTTGCACTTTTTCTATGTCTCAAAATAAATGTCTCTTTAGAATATCAATGCAACATTTATTATTTTTTTCCACTACTATATCCCTATATATTAACTTTCACGTTTTTCAACTACTCCACTACCTATAATAAATAAGGGTACTTTAGTAAATGATACTAATTTTTTCATTAAAATCAACTCATTTAATCATTTTCTTAAGAACCGCGTAAAGCTCAAATAAGACATTTATTATTAGACAAAGGGAGTAAAGCGCTATTTAAAATAGCGTCTGAAAAATAAATTATAAACAAATAAAATAAATTGTAAACTTGTAATGACAAGACTGTTATCAAACGGGTCTAAATTGTCATTTGAACTTATAAGTTAAAAGCTAAAAAATGTTATATCAAAAAGACTCCTTGTGAACTTCTTGTCTCTTTTCAACAATATTATGAATGTTGTATGAATATTATTTATTAGAGGATACTCCTTTATTTTTATTTAATTTTTGTTTTTGTTTTTGCTTTTTCTTTTATTTTTTCTTTCATGTAACCCCAAAAAAAGAATTATCATGTATAACTAAAAGTTTTTTAAAAGATTGTTATGTTTAATATAAGATTTGAACAAAATATACAAACTTTTTTCACTACATCTTTTCTTATTTTAAAATAAAGAGATTTTTTTGGACAATTAATTAATCAATTCACTTAAGGGTTTGAAAGAAATCTTGTAATTATATTTAATACTTTTTATATTTTTATTAAATGTCACTTTAAAATTAATTCTATAAAATCATAAATTATTTTATAATACTAATGAATATCTCCAAGTATTTATTATTTTAATTTATTTTTTCACACACATATTAAAAAATATTTATGAAAATATTATGATAGGGAGAATACTTCCGTGATGATATTGTTTTTATACATAAAAAAGAAAAGAAGAAAAAAAAAACATTTACAATATTTTAATATATTTCTTTACTCCTATTCGCTTATAAATCACTATCACGCCCTCTCCAGTATTCTCCTTCCCTTTTCCAATCTCTCATCTTCCCAAATTTTCCAAACCCTTTCTCCCTTCTTCTTCCCAAAACCCCAAACATGCAAGTTCCTTTAATCGACAGACTCAACGATTTCCAAGCGGGTCTCAACTCATTACAAAACCCATCTTTCCCTTCTCAAATCTCAACCACCTCCTTCAACGGTCTCCAATCAGTTTCCATAGCTTTCAGTTTCTGCAAATGGGGTGCTGTCATTCTCGCCTTAGTCGCAACCTTCGGCAGCATCATCAACAAACTCACCCTATTCATCATCCATCTCCGTAAAAAAGCTTCATCCCTTCCTTCAATCTCTTTCGACGACGATTTCACCTCCGACGACGAAGATGACAACGACGACGACATCGTTAGTTTATCTTCCTCATCGGACTTCGAAGACGACGACGACCCATCAAGTTTCAACGACTTTTTCAGAATCAGCGGAAGAAACGACGAGTTCCAGACTCAAAACGGTGTTCATCAACGACAACGCAGTATCGGTGACATTTTTTCGCTTTTCGAATTAGCTAACAGTGAAAACGTTGTTAAGCTTTGGGACAGTATAGGATTCGGTCTAGGTTTAGATTTCGATGAATACGAGGACGGAGTAATTTCCTCGAACGACCAAAACGCGCTTTCAACTCACGTGGATTCACCCGCGGTAGTTGTATCGGCGGGTGAAGGCGCGCGTGGTAATCTCGCGGTTGAGATTTGGGACACGCGCCTCCGTCGACGGAAGCCTTCTGTTGTAGCGGAGTGGGGGCCCACGGTGGGGAACACGGTTCGCGTTGAGTCTGGCGGCGTTCAGAAGGTTTATGTGAGAGATGACGGACGTCAACGTTTGACGGTTGGTGATATGAGGAAAGTGAGTATTCCGTTAGGAAACGTAACGGAATCTGACGCGGATAATACCTGGTGGGATGCGGATGAACATTAATTGATGTTGCACGCAAGTTTGTAAAATTGGAATATTGGAATTTTATTTTATTTCGGTTTGGTGCTAAAAAAATTAATTAATATAATTAGGAAAATAAGCATCGCCGAAGATTTATTTGAAAAATTGCTTAATTGTATTGTTTATTTAGCTTAAAGACTTAAAGTTGACAGCTGTAAATGAATAAATTAGTTTGAATTTGTACATTGGTTTCTAACCTTGGTATTAAACGTGTGGTTGAAAATAAACGATGTTGCTTCTAGATTATGTAGATAGCTTCTTTAGGAGGATGCATGTTTCATAAATGCATTTTAGGTAGCTCCCATAAATGAAACTTTCATAAGTATTACTCATTTCCTTGTAAGTCAAAAAAATATAATTTAAAATGCTATTTTTTTTTGGTACAAAGGAGTGCCAAAGGTCTAGGAAAAAACTAAACAAACACCATTTTAGAGGTCATTACGTCATTGGCATTCCTTAATAGGAGTCTAAGAAAACTAAGAGCTGTTTCGAAAACGATTAACTTTGAATTAAGGGTGCACCTTAGTTTCCCGATACGTATGCTCTAACTTCACCATAGAATGCAAGTAAATAATATTACTTATCCTTCTTATGATAGCTCCTTTTTCTCCAGAATTCACATGGCCTTTCTCACTGGCTTGCACAACCTCCATGAAATCAACATTGATCACCACATTCATCAATCCTAGCCCATTAGTCAGATTAAGACCTTCGAACACTCCCCATAACTCTGCCATAATCACACTACAACACCCAACGACTTCGAAAACCCTCGAATCCAAGCTCCACTCCTGTCCCGGATAACTCCTCCACAACCAGCCGCTTTACCAGCTTTACATGATCCATCAATATTTATCTTGACCATGTTAACATTGGGAGACATCCACCGAATCATCTTTGTCACCGTATCCCTAGCTTGGAGATTATTGTCCATCCCTTTAGCTTCTTAGAAGTCTTTGTTCCTTTACATAATCCAAAGACTTGTATTATACGGTCTCACAAACTCATTGTCGTGCTCTTCCCTATTCCTCCAAGTCCATAGAGCATGACGCCCTATCGCCCAAATACTACTCCAGGCACGATTTCGAATATTGCTTATGAACCAGTTCTGCAAATTCTTCCTAAAAAACGAACCACATTGCCCATGGGGAAATTAAAAATGCTAATTAACCATCAACTATTACCTATCAATCCACTACAATCACTACAAATGGATATAGACTTGTATCGACGCAGATCAGTGGATTACTCAAGATTTAGAGAGGTTAACCACAGACTTGTCTGAATTGGTAACTAGATTTGTAAAGCCATATGTAGATATTTTTTGGTGAGTTAATCATTCATGGATTTGAATTATTATATTACTACTAACATAAGAGTATGCATTATACTAGCATAGTCTTATGCAATGACTCCCTGGTGTATTTTCAACTTGCATGAGAATATATATTTGTTTATGCATGTTTTTGTTTCTGCCACGATACTGCAATCGTGTTTCTGGTTGTTTTGTGTAATTTTCTACTTAATTTGAAATATGTTTTAGAATTCTAGTTAGATCACAAATCTAATTTAGTATGTAAGTCGCTGCTCTTTCATACATACATGCGTGTCAGCATCTGATGTCGATCCTTTTTACGTTCATTTATATGGGCTGCAACGTAATTTTACAAATGCGGCGAGTGCATGCTCATTATCACTTGTCCTTGGATTTAATATAAAGACATTTTCTCCCTATTAATCTGTATTGAGTTCCCGGGTTATACAAGATATCAGTTTCAGTGACGACAACAATTGGATTATGACTAGTTCCTCAAATTAATCTCATTAGCATTTTAATTTCATCTACTGTCTAGAATCATTGATGTTATGTGTTTAGTTTCCAAGTTCATGTCAACATGTTCTAGGAAATATTAACATTTACTATGAATTAATATTTATTTTGACTATCAGATACTAATGTGAATATATATTTTTAAGTCATATGTCAACATCAGTGCTTTCTTGGAGATGTGTAGAGTTGTACATTACTATTCATAGGTTTGCCAAAATTGTACTGTTGTGGAAAAAGAAACTAATAGGTATCACTTTATATCATGCAAACTAAGTAAATAACTAAAATGTTTTTTTATGTAAATGATTGATTTTGAAACACATAGTTAGGTTTGCATTAGTTGAAAATGAGTTAAACACAAATCGAGTTGACAAAAGTAAGGCTCGATTGCATTGACAAGCCATCTTGCTCTTAGTATTCGGTTAATTGAATACTTTTTCTCTCACAACCATCTTGAAAATAATCAGTTCATGGGTATGCTCCCAGCCTCTTTGGTGAACCTTCCGAGTTTGAGGGAACTGTAAGTTATTTTGAACATACATCAATTGTTTACCAAACTAGAAATTAGTATACTTTTGATGCATACAACTTTGATTTTTAGCAATATGAAATATACTTCACAATTAAATATTACTTGACTTGCTTCATTCTTTTGTTTTATTTTGCTGTGATGCCTATGATGTTTGCAGATATATTAAAAATAATATGTTATCTGGAGCAGTACCGCCAGAGCTTCTAAGCAAGAATTTAGTTTTAAAGTGAGTACAGTTTTTCCTTTAAAACTTTAAAATGCGATGAAATCGTGCAACATTATATATGAGAAAATGGAAGAATTTATTAGCCGGTTGCATCTTAGAAAGTGGTTCAAATTAATGTTTTTTTAGAGCTTTTTCTTCTGTTGCTAATTTTATGATTCTCCCCGAATCATATTTACTTGACAACCACTATTTCTTTTTTCGTCATCAGTTACTCTAGAAACATTAACCTTCATAGAGGAAGCAAAACAAAGAGCCACATATATATTGTTATTGGTTCAGCTGTTGGTGCTTCTGTTATACTTTTGGCTACTGTTATATCTTGCTTGGTTATGCATAAAGGCAAGAAAAAATATTATGAGAAAGTTTGGGTTCTAAGCACAATTGTTTCTTTTGCTGTTAGATATTTTTAGCGACCAAACATGATTTACTTGTTTACAATCTTTATAGACCACATAGTTTTTGTCCCTACTCAAAGGCCGGCTTCTTGAACGAGTGATTATCTTGCAAAATTGGCTCACTGCTTCAGCTTAGCTGAAACTGAAAGTGCGTCAAACAACTTTGAGAAAAGACTCGGTTCTGGTGGTTTTGGAATAAAGCCAATATTCTATGTATAATGAAGCCATTATTGTTTTTCGGTTAACTGTCCCCTCACAAAAATGAGAGCTTTATTTTTTCAAAAGTTTTTATTGTATGTGGTATAGGTAACTACTTTAAATAAGGTGTCAAGTTTGCTTTCTGGATTATTTAACAATACACTTATTGTGAGTGTGAGGTTTGTAATAAGATTCTAACCATCATTTTTTGAATTATGAAATATTAGCTTTTATATAAAATTAATTAATTAAATTATAATTTAGCAAGGCAATATATATGTTGAATGTTGTGGAAACTGGCATATACAAACTGGCATATACATTACTAGATAGATGAAAATGTAGTGTTTTTAAAATGTTATTACATATCATGAATCATGGTTGTGTTGGGTGTAATCAGGGCCGGTCCTTTGAATTTGAGTGCTTTGGGCAAATCAAAAGAGTGGTACCCCTATAATTTTTTAACAATAAATACATAAGGATAAAAGAAATAATTGGATAAAAAACACATTTTCATTTGATATTGTGCAAAAAGAATAGAAATATAAATCTTTGAATCAATGTTTATACTACATCAAAACATAAACAACTGTAAAGAGACTTAATATGTTTCTTCTTAATCCCAACTTTTTTCCTATAAAAAAATTGACCAAACCTTTAAAATTATTTAAATATCATCCTCTTAGCATTTTTTGTTGCAAAATCGTTAATAATTTGTTCATAATCAAGGCTCTTCAAAAAATTATTTTCAATTGAAATTAACGCAAGACTATTTAATCTATCTCGTGACATAGAAGATCTCAAATAAGATTTTAATAATTTTAATTTTGAAAAACTTCTTTCAGCAGATGCAACACTGATAGAAATAGTCAATATTACTCTATAATCTATGCATGCATTAGGAAAACAATTAAAAGTATTTAAAGAACTCAATATCATATAGCTTAATTTTGATTCATCTGTTAAAACTTTTCTAATGATTTTCAATTTCTCAAACAAATTTCACCATCAAGATAAAGAGAACCGTCATGTTTTAAACAAGTTTCAAGATGTATACAACATGCTTTTAAGTTCCTAAATAATGATCTAAGCCTTTCAATACTAAACAAGAATCCAAAAATATTTTCATATGTGCTATACTGCTGAAATCTTTTATCAAGTGAGCTAATTGTTTGATCTACAATATATGAAAAATAATGATTTCGAAAAGACTCTTCAGCAGAGTCAAGATTCAGTTGTGTGGGTTGAGATGGATTTTCATCATGGTGTTGTTTTCTACTAAATTGACGTTTTTGAATAAACACACATTCAATCTCTGTTTCATTCTCAATCTTTTCAGCACTAGCCTTAGCATTTACAAATCCAGTTTCTCTATACTTTTTCAAATACTTGATCAAATCTTTTACTAGTTCTATAGCCACATCAATACGTACGTCTTTTTTTGGTAAACTTTTTCTAATTTCATTAACAACACTTAACAATTCAAACCATGTAATCATAAATGCTAAAAATTCAAAGTTTCCAATTTCATGAGTCGCTAAACATTCGACTTCACTCTTATTTTTGGGACCATTATCTTGTTCAGCTAATTGAAGTAGTGCCTCACTCTTAATTTTGGGATCAATAATATAAAATATTTTCTATATCATTGTTTTAATTTTAGTGCCTCAATTAAACTCTTTAGTTGTTAAAATTATGAATATATTAATTGACTTAATTTTAGGTATATTAATTGATTTTATTCTACTATATATGTTACTTATGAGAAATTACATTCTTTTATTAATTTTGATTTTGTAGTGCCCCCTATAATTTTATTAACCAGTTTTTTTTTTTTTTTAAATTTTTAGCAAGTATTTTTGTAATAGAAAATTCTCTTTATATATATATATATATATATATATATATATATATATATATATATATATATATATATATATATATATATATATATATATATATATATATATATATATATATATATATATATGGATAAAAACAAATTTGGTGCCCCTAAAATTATGGGGCCCTGGGCTTTCGCCCCGCGAGCCTGTGCTTAGGGCCACCCCTGGGTGTAATGCTTTAATAATTTATTATATTTTATTTAAAATTATATTAATTTTTGTTAATGAATTATGTTACATCAACAAATATTTATAGTTAATAAGGATTTTATTTCAACAATTTTCTTAATGAAAAATTTCATGTTAATAATAATATTTCAATAATTTTAAAATATATTATATATTATCATAATTGATAAATTAAAATATTAAAAAAATAAAGAATCCTAAATATACTTCGACCGATTTTTTTAATGGGTCATGCTAACGAGTGCCCCCGGGGCACTCTTTAAGGTTTCCAAATAAAGAAAATATTGTCTAAATAAATTAATCATTTCAATTTTCAATTCATTAAATACAAATATTTCCAATAAAACATAAATTTTGTTACTTAAAAGAAGTCAATTATTTCTATTTTTAATGCAATAAATACAAGTATTAATAACAAAACATACCATTTTTATACTCCCCTGGGGCACTCGTTAGCATTGCCCTTTTTTAATTTATCAAGATTTCTTTTAATTTAGTAGTTTTTAACAATCTTGATCACTTTTAATGACATAAGTGATCACATAGGATTTAAATTTTTATTAATGTAAGAAAACTTTTGTGAAGTGACACAAGACACAACCAATTAGATCTAACTAAAAAAAGAGTCATAAATATATCTCTTAATAATAAGATGATTATTGATTTATGGACAATTTGTGTTTATCAATCTATGCTATGATCTTTTCATGCCTAAATTTTTCATTAACTTTGATTCCATTTCAAATAGATAGATAAGATATAAATGCTTTTACCCGTACGGAAGCACGAGTCTTCTACTAGTGAATAAATATAAACTTCCATAATCATCATTCTTTTCTCAAAATTACACACTACCAAAGGCTAAAACAGTATTCAATTAATCAACATCAACCAATCAACATCATTTTTCGGAACCCATGTACCATTAACCAATCATCATCTATTTTTTCCCCTTTCCATTAACAAATCAAAATCAATTTACCTTTTCAATAAACTTCTCATATATCATAGGGGTTTCCGTTTTCCAACACAAACTGCTTCAAGTCATTTGTTTTTCCAAAACATATTTCTCCCCCCTAAGTTATCTCATCAATCGCGAATGTTCAAATATCCATGGCCATTATAAAAACTCATATGGTCATTACTTCTTCACATAGTCGGTTCTCCAACTTCTTCCATTCCAAGGTTTGTGTCACCTTCAACCTTTCAGCATTCAAGGTTTGTGCTTTTATAGTTGTTATGGATTTTAACATTTTCTGTATTTGTAACCAGACCTGAAGAAAACATGAACACTGTTATGAAGACATGAACATTTTTTGTATTTCCTCCTTGAGATTCTCTGTTTTTGATGGGTCATTGTTAGTGTTGATTTTTATAGAACTGAAGACTTGGTTTTTGATGTTTCTGCAATATTATAGCACAAGTAGCTGTTAACGGAAATAAAATGGCATTACGTTTTTGGTTGGAATTAGTAGTTGGTTTTCTAAACAAAGTTGACGACTTATCTAGCTTCTGCCAACTCTGTTGTAGTCTTTTTCAGCGTTTCCTCCACCAAATGCGATTTGATTCAGTCTATTGTTATATCTTTTTGCCATTTGAATATGATTGCTTGACTGATTTTTTTATACTTTTTGCTTTTTATTAGATTTCAACACAATTTAGTTTTGGGTTTATATGTTTTCAGCCATAACTAGAATTTGTTTTAAGTCTTTTTCATCAACTGTATACATTACTATGAGTTTCACTATGTGTTTCTCACTTTTTCATGACTTTGTATTTTAAAAATAGTTTGTTGATCTATTTAAAAAAAATAGTTTTAGTGTTTTTCATCGTTTCTTCATGAAATACATTTAATTCACTCAATTATTTTGATGACTGTGAGATTCTGTTTATCTAATGTGTAAGTTCACTCAGCTTTGTTCTTTAATTTTTTCCAGCTTATCTTGCTTCAATACTGCATATAGCCTTACTCAAGTTAAGTTCATTTTATGTTACATAATTTATGCTTTACATATGTTCTTTCATTGTTTGTTTCTTCACTTGATTTGTTAGAATTGTAATGGCTGAGATATGTTCATATTTTCCAGTTTGTCTCTTCTCATAAAGTTTATGCATGCAATTCATTTTACAGATCTATTTTTCAGTTTTGATTCAATCTAACAGACAATCGGTTCTCTATAATTTTGGTCTACACATTTAGCTTGTCCAATATGGGAACCATTTTCTTCATGATGATGTGCTTGGCTTGATACCATAGGTCTTATTGCCAGGATTGGGACTCAGGTAAATGAACTAATTTGGTTAAAATAAATTGGTTGTTTCAAAACTCTCATTCATTTTCTAAATCCATTTTCCTCTCCCATTTCCTCCTTTGATTTTTGTCCCAGCTTCAAAGCAAAACATGAAGAGACAAAGGTATTTTCCTCAACCCCCTTATTCCTTCAATTTAATGTATGTTTTAAGTCATTTTGCATGACTTGATTTCTGAATGAATGCTTCATTGCCCAAATAAGCCCCCCTTATTTCCTTCAATTTGAGTTTGTTTTTGAAGTTTGCATGAATTTAAGATTGATTGTGTATGTTAGAAAAAGTTTAGGAATGATTTTATAACTTTGTTATGCTTAAAAGAAAGGAAAATAAGTTAAACTATGTTTTCATTTTTCCTGTAGTTAGTTTAAGACTATTTGTGTAAGTTGGAAAAATTGAAGAAAGAGATTTGTGAATGAGTGTTTTGTGTGGGTTTATTTTGTCCTTATTACATTACATGATTTAAAGACTGACTTTATCCAATTTTTATGACTAAGATGCTTAATAAAAGTTTTCTTCATGTCTCTATAGTTAAGACAAATTTAGGTTTCTAGCTATATTTATTAATGAAAAATATGTTGAATTAAATAGTTTTCAGGCAAAAGGTCTAACCTGTCAAGTCATTGGTTGTATAATAGCATATGAAGTTTTTTACTTTTTAATTGATAGATATTTCAATGTGTCTTTCTAATGCTATATTTATGCTTTTGATGTAAATTGTTCACTGCACATTCATTGAAGGAAAAATAATATAGTTTGTGAATATGATAGTCTATACATCACACTTTTTTTTTGTGCCAAAATGCTTTTAAATGCTTTTACATTTGTGTCATCTACAATATATTTTCCTTTCAAATATCAACATCACTGGTAGGTTTTGAACTAGTTCGGACAAGGTCAAAATAACTTTCGGACAAGGTCAAAATAACATTGTTTCAAGGAAAACTACTTCTTCTCTTGATGAAAAGGAACACAAAGATAGTTAAGGAAGTAGAAGTGGCTCTTCAATTTCTTGAGAATGAACTTAAAGAGAAATATTTTGGTGGAGAAGAGTTTGGGATTGTTGAAATTACTAGTGTTTTATAGCTTTTTGCTATGTTATATTTGTTCTTTTATGTTCTGTTTTAGTTCCTAATCATTTTAAACTCAAATTTGTTATGTTTAGACAACATAAGTATATGACATACTCTTTGTAAATATTGCAATAAATTATTAATTCATAAGTATGTGCACATTAATTTTGCAATGCTAGTCATGCTACTATATGATGTGTTATTATAAGCATATGTATATATTGTTTAAATATTTTTTACAGCATTGTAATTTTACAATTGAACTAGATATTATTGGTTTGTGTAACACATAAATTCTACCCGATAATTATACAGAAAATTAATGTATAAAATTCAAAAAAACATACAAATGAGATGTCACATTTCGTCATTCAAATCATTTACGACATTCACGCCTTCACATAGATACATAGTACATAAACATATACAGACAATTAAAATTAATCCTAAAAAATTCACTTTATCAAAATAATTATTTTATCTCGCAGTGGAATTCACAAAACTTCACAATGATTTATTTTAAATCATAGCATCTTCACAAAACAACTTTGAGTCACAAACCAAAGTAAAACATCCTTAAAATCCATTAAACATAACAATTAATAAAACAATCGTTTATCCCCCGAGTGCTACGTATCAGAGCGACCACCGACTCGACTCACAGCGTCTAAACCTTCATCAAAGCTATCACCTGCACGTTACCAGTATAAAGGTAACATCGAAACAAAAGAAACGGGTGAGATATCAAACCATATAAACAGGGTGATAATAAACAATATATTTAGGTTCAAGTCATAATAATCATCACTATGCGGTATAATCATTACCGTCTAATTTACTTCACCATTTTAAATTAAAACAACACACATCGCAATATTTCACATAATTCATATTCATAATACACAATGATTCACATAAGTTCACATATCAAATCACCTAAACTCATAATCACACAAATGTAATGTGAATCTAACAAATGTACATGCATGTGGTACCTAGGGCTTTAGCCCCCATCGCCAATTGCCAATAAATAGAGGCATTAAAATAGGCATGAGCCTTCGTCGTAGTTTGCCAATCCAGGCCGTCGCTAAAACATGGAAATCATGATAAACTGATGAAATTCAACAAATCACAAACATCATAGAACAACGTCGCGAGGCATACGCCTATATCACAATTGTTACCGATCATTAGGGTAACTCAACGTCACTTTAATTCCTGCATTCCGTAGTAATCACAAAATCGTAGCATTGAATCGTCACTAGCAATAAGCCTCAAACTTAATATCATCACGTCACCACAACACGTCAGCAAAATTTATACACAACAAGTCAACAACTATGATCAACAATCATCACAAATCGTCACGAATAATACAACAGTAAATCACAAAATTCATAATGTTCATCGCATCACAACATCGCCAAAACATCACCAAAAATACAGATACCGAATCCCTTCAGAGCACGCCTAATTTATTCTACTCGGTTAAATTAATTCCGGTCTACCATTTACTTAATTTCTACTACACTGATTATTTACTTCCTGTTCATTGTTTTATTGCTCAGCCACTGTGACATTTAGAATTAGCATTGATACTCAAAACTGAAATATTATAATTGATAATATTAAATTATTATTATTATTATTATTATTATAATTATTAAAATAATAATGGAATTTTAAATATCACTTTACTTAAAACAATTGAAATTAGCTTCTCAACTTAATTCACATTGCCGCTACAGTCAGTCCTTATATGTTATTCTTAATCCACAGTACCGTAACGTTTTTCAGTACTTCCTTCGAATTGTATGATGCATATATGTTTATATTACCTCACAATATATATATATATATATATATATATATATATATATATATAGTTAATGAATTGGTCTCTAGTTAGATGAAAATTCAAGTGAGCTCACGATCCAGCTTTTAATACATATTGCATTATGTGTATGATGATGCGTACAAAACTGTTTAAGGTAACATTATTAATCGGATCATGTATGTATGTTCATGATTTCTAATCACAAAGTATACATTTTCTAATTAATTAATTGGAATTAGTATGATGAACATGGCTCAACGTCCCAAATTCAAGGGCCTACCATCCCATGTGGGACTACCAAGAGGCAAAGGGCGCCCGCCCCATGATGTGGGCCTCCCGCCCCACCTTGACGTGGGTCTTCCCACTTCCTTCTAATCCTAAGGGATGCCCGTCCCATAATTAGGGCCCCTGTCCTTAATGTTTCCTTCTCCTTTCCAGACTTAATTTTTTTCTTCCGGTATCAGTTTTCAACTCAAGCACCGATTTCAATTTTAGGAAAATTCAAGAGCACAACATCACAATTTCATTCACAACAGAGAAAACATGTTCATCTTCATCAATCACAAGTTCAATTTATTCCAAATCACGGACATCACAAAATCAAATAATAATCACATAACAATATAATTTTTCATTCAATTTCCAGAATCAGCACACAACAATACAACACATTAGAAAGATCAATTGAAACATGGAGACGATATTAATTCCCTAAACCCCCACATACGATTCTTCATATCCCTGTTTATAGAGCAAGAACCCCACCCTTACCTTTTATTCGGAGTCCTCTCTACAATTCCGGTCGAATCCAAGCTTTCCGGCTTCGCGTAATCCTTCCGTTATTCTCTTCACGGCAAACTTCCCGCATATCTTTTCTTCTACAAATTTCCTCTTCTCTCTGCCGTTCTTCTATTTTTTTTCAATATTATGTTACTGGTTTCTAAAAACCTAGGTAGTATTACCTCAAGCCTTACAAATTCCAATTTGGGTCAAATAATAAAATTACACGTGCACATAATATTCAGCCCATTTAATTAATTAATAAACTCCCTATTTACTCAATACTTCATATTTTTCGGTCCAATCTTATTTACTCGGAAAATTCCCAAAACTACAAATATTATTCCAACAATATTTCTAATACGGAAAATATCAAAACTCTCGATTAAATATCGATCCGCTATCCCGAACTAATACCTACTAAATCGTCCCAAAACGCGAAAATTTTAATAAATAACACAAATGACTAAATTAAGCAACTAATCATTTTTTCGGGAGTTACAACTCTCCCCCACTTAAAAGATTTTCGTCCTCGGAAATTTACCCGATACAACCATCCTCAATTCACTTCAACGTCTAACCTTCCAACATAACAATCAATTAAATTAACTTGTCTCAAATTGACTACATGTCTGTCAACCATTCTGGTACTTCTTCAACATAACCGTTACTAACTTTTTAACTATTCCGACAATAAATTGGGACATCCACTTACAAAGTAGCAACAACCGTAAAACACTCATACTTGGATATACATCCTCCTAATAGCATCTTAACAACACTGTCAACACCAAAATACATACGCAATTCCATCCTCATACGTCAATTATCAATGAAATACTAACAACTCTATTCACATAGTCGTATCACTCTTGTAGTGACGTTATCATACCTATATAACCCACATAATCAACTTCGTCCTTTATCGATTATAATTCCTTATATATACGGAATCTACAATAACATCTTAACAACGACAACAAAATTATTATCGCATCATAGAGTATCAACTCATTGTCTCAATTTCGCCGAACACATACACATCAACTACATGTTAGACGCTGGCCTTAGGATCTAGAGGGGGGGGTGAATAGATCGTTCACAGTTTTACGGATTTAAACGACTTTTCAGCGGAAGTGATTCTGAATCGACTCGCGTCTATTCCGAACCGCTATCGAAACGATTATATATGTGTTTAAAAACCAGTCAAGGACTTGAATTGAATGATAAGAGTATATGTTGCAGAATCAAAGCGTTTCTCTTATTGAAAATCAGATTAACTTTTTGTATGATGGACAATGTTTGCAATGCAGTAAGAGTGATAGAAACAAATATACAAACACTTGGTGATAATGATCAAATTGAAGGTAATTCAATGTGTGATGGATTGTGATGTTTATGAACGTTCTTAGCTCACAATCTTAACACTCGAATCGTTGATCAATTTGCTATTATAACTAAATATGAACAGAATGTAAATGAAAAAGTAAAAGCGACAAGAACACGATATTTGTTTAGGCAGTTCGTCGATCGTCCTCGCTACGACTACGTCTGCCCCCAATTCCAAATTGAAATTGGGTAATCTTTCATTAATGTTGAAAGTAGTATATACAAAGAAGATAACAAAGCGATAAACGATAAACCAATTATGTCGATCCTTTGAATCTTCTTCCCCCTTAATCTTGAGCAAGATCAAGGTTATCCAAGAGCTTCACTTCGATTCCCTTCTGCAGTGTCTTGATTCCTTGAACTCCCCGTTCCTCAATCGTTACACTCAGCCGAATCCTCAATGAACGTCTCTTGATAAAAACCCCCAAGAACCACCCGTCGTGGAGGACAAAACCCGCAGATTTTATTCACCAACAAACCCCACAAACCTTCACCCACTAGGAATCTTCAATTCCGTTCCATGGACGTTATCGAACTCATCACTAACCCGCAACGCAAGAATGATTATGTGTAATTGTGTTGGAGATGATGAAGAACGAAGATGAGAAGCGTTTGTGTATCTTTCAGTCGTTGGTGTTGCATTGAATAATTAAGCCTTGCACAATATATATGATTGCATAACAGTTGGAGATGAGAGAAACAGAATTTTTGGCATTCTTGATCAGTTAGGTCGACCTCTTGTAGTGCTTAGGTCGACCTAGCAGAGCTTGCAGAATTTTGCTCCCAGTTAGGTCGACCTGTTGAAGGGGTAGGTCGACCAGAATCCTCTTCTGATGCGTTCTGGGGACATTTTCACAGATTAGGTCGACCTAGTTGTTATGTAGGTCGACCTAGCAGACTGATATGCAGATTTCTTCATTTTACGTCGACCTAAATGGTCTGCGAGTCGACCTAGCAGCAGTATATGGCTTTTTCTTCATTTTAGGTCGACCTGGGTTGACAGTAGGTCGACCTAACTGCTGATTTTCTGCATTTTTCTTGTTTAGCTTGTGTTGAGTCGACCTTTATGCATAGTAGATCATCCTGTGCTTTCATGAGTGATTAAATGCTTTGCTTTTCCGATTCCTCCTTGTTGTTTGGATGCTCATTTGAGTTTGCCATAAATCAAAAACATCTTAGAGTTGTAATCTAGTATTCACATACTCCCCCTTTTTGATGATGGCAAACCAATAGTCAAAAGCTTTGGTAGTAAGTGACACAGACTCAACAAGGCTCCCCCGTACATCCAGCATCTATTTCTCAACCAAGCAATCTCTCCACAAAGCTCCCCCGTACACTCAGCACTCAGCATCTTTCTCCCCCTTTGTCAACATCAAAAAGAGAAAACAAGAGAATAGGAGAGTAACAGGAGAACCATAGATAAAATGCTAGCATTCATAAAAGGTAGTCAGTTATAGCATGAGAGTCAAATGAGCAAGAGCGATATATGTATGAAGTCACTATAAGCATGTTGATTGATAGCATATTATAGTATCAATAATATTTTTGGAAGTGAACAACAATAACGTTACCGCTTTCTCAACTTTAATGGCAGCCTTTAATCACTGTGGAATGACGCCTGGCTAGATGATGAACTACCTTTACGCTAAAAAAAATGTTAGCAAGAGAGAACATATATATATATATAAAGTAAAGGAATAATATTAAGAGAGAACAAACGTAATTAGCCCAAATTAGAGATATCGAGTATCCCTAATTCCCTACGAATGTTGAAGTATTGCTCCGTTGCTAGAGGTTTGGTGAAGATGTCAGCTAGTTGTTCTTGCTTTCTACATGTTCAAAAGTAACGTCTCCTTTCTCTACATGATCTCGTAGAAAGTGATGTCTTATTTCAATATGTTTGGTACGAGAGTGTAAGACAGGATTTTTACTCAAGTTTATGGCGCTTGTGTTGTCGCACATGATAGGTATGCGATCAAGCTTAATACCAAAGTCAAGAAGTTGTTGCTTGAGCCATAATATTTGTGCACAGCAGCTTCCAGCAGCTACATATTCTGCCTCAGCAGTAGATAATGCAACCGATACTTGTTTCTTGCTATGCCAACTTATCAATGAATTTGAGAATAGATGACACGTTCCACTTGTGCTTTTTCTATCGGATTTGCAGCCAGCAAAATCTGAATCAGAGAATCCTACCAAATGACACTCATTTCCCTTTGGATACCATAGGCCATATGTAGTAGTTCCACGTAAGTATCGCAGAATTCTTTTGACGGCTTTCAAGTGAGATTCTTTTGGACAAGATTGATATCTTGCACACATACACACACTAAACATGATGTCTGGTCTTGAGGCAGTAAGATACAATAGTGAACCTATCATACCTCGGTATAATTTTACGTCAACCTCTTTACCTTTCTCATCTTTGTCTAGATTAGTATTTGTTGCCATAGGTGTGTCAATTTCTTTTGCTTCACTCATTCCAAATCTTTTGAGCAGCTCTGTACAGTATTTAGTTTGATTCACAAACGTTCCATGACTGAGTTGCTTGATTTGTAGGCCAAGGAAGAAATTTAGCTCACCCATGAGACTCATCTCAAATTCACTCTGCATAAGCTTAGAAAAATCTTTGACAAGTTTTGCATTAGTCGACCCAAATATAATGTCATCTACATAAATTTGGACTAAGAGAATATCTTTATCTTTTCTTTTAATAAAGAGAGTAGTATCAACTTTACCTCTAGAGTACCTTGACTAAGGAGAAATTTGCTCAAACGTTCGTACCAAGCCCGAGGGGCTTGTTTAAGACCGTATAGAGCACGTTTCAGCTTATAGACATGAGTTGGATACATGTAATTCTCAAAGCCGGGTGGCTGAGCAACATAGACTTCTTCATTTATATAGCCATTTAGAAAGGCACTCTTAACATCCATTTGGAATAGTTTGAAGTCTTTAGAACAAGCATAAGCAAGTAAGAGGCGAATAGCTTCGAGACGTGCTACAGGAGCGTATGTCTCTTCATAATCAATACCTTCCTCTTGATTATAACCTTGGGCAACTAATCTAGCTTTGTTTCTAGTAATAACACCGTTTTCATCAAGTTTGTTACGAAAAACCCATCTAGTGCCTATTACTTGATGATCTCCCGGATGAGGGACTAAGTCCCAAACATCATTCCGTTTAAATTGGTTTAATTCTTCTTGCATGGCCATTAGCCAGTGCTCATCAAGTAATGCATCCTTAGTGTTTTTCGGCTCAACTTGTGAAACAAAAGCAAAATGATGACAGAAGTTACTTATCTTTGAGCGTGTTGTAACGCCCCTTGAGATGTCTCCTATTATATTGTCAATTGGATGGTCTTTCACGTTTGTCCAGGCCTTGGGAAGTTCTTCATTGTTTGAGATGCTTTCTTTCTCATTTTCATTGTGAGACTCATCTTTCTCTCTCTCAGCATCTTTCTTTACAATACTTTCATCCTCATCTTCCTTATCCTTGACAATGTCTTCAGTGGATGGACCTGCACCATTAAATGAAGGACCTTTCTCGACATATTTTGCATAAGATTCATCAAAAGAAACGTGTACTGACTCTTCTACTATAAGTAATCTCTTATTATATATTCTATATGCTTTGCTAGATTGTGAGTAACCAAGGAATATGCCCTCATCAGCTTTAGCATCGAATTTGCCAAGATTATCCTTACCATTGTTCAAAACAAAACACTTGCAGCCGAATACATGGAGATGAGATACATTTGGTTTTCTACCTTTTAGTAATTCATAGGGAGTTTTGTTCAGTATATGACGTATTGTTATCCTATTCAAAACATAACATGCTGTACTAATCGCGTCAGCCCAGAAATACTTTGGTAGATTACCCTCATTCAGCATTGTTCTTGCCAGCTCCTCTAGCACTCGATTTTTACGTTCAACTACTCCGTTTTGTTGAGGTGTTCTAGGAGCTGAAAAGTTATGCTCAATTCCATGTTTATCACAGTATTTTTCAAAAAGAATGTTTTCAAACTCTCCACCGTGATCACTTCGAATTGCAACTATTTTGTTGTTCATTTTGTTTTGACATAATCTTGCAAATTGTGTGAAAGCTGGAAAAGTTTGATCCTTACTAGGTAGAAAGATTGTCCAACAAAATCTCGAGTAATCATCGACAATGACAAAACCATAGGTGTTTCCACCTATGCTTTTAGTCCTTGAAGGGCCAAAGAGATCCATGTGAAGTAGTTCAAGAGGGCGTGATGTTGAAACCACGTTCTTTGATTTAAAAGAGATTTTTGTTTGCTTTCCCTTTTGACAAGCATCACATAGATGATCTTTTGAAAACTTCATGTTAGGTAAGCCGATTACTAAATCTTTTGAGACAACTTTATTGAGTAAGTCAAAATTTATGTGGGCGAGACGTCTATGCCACAGCCATGAGTCATCTCCCAGAGCAACTAGACACTTGGTGCTAGACTTAGATACCTCATCCAAGTTTAGCATGTAGATGTTGTTTACTCTTAAGCCCTTAAACATAATGTCTCTTTTCTTAGTATGTTCTATTGTGCAGCCAGAATTTGTAAACATTACTTTAAATTCTTTGTCACACAATTGACTTATACTTAAAAGATTATGTTTAAGACCTTCTACTAGCAGCACATCAGTTATAGTAGTGGTAGAAGGGTTACCTACACTTCCTTTACCAAGTATGGCTCCCCGATTGTTATCTCCATAGGTGACATACCCCTTTTTCTTTGCTTGAAACTCAACGAAAAGAGATAGGTCTCCAGTCATGTGTCTTGAACATCCGCTATCAAGGAACCACAACCTTTCGGCAACGTCAAGACACTTTTCAGCTTTCTTTTTCTTGTTTTGATGAGCCATGAAACATAGGTTTGCTGATTCTTCTTCATCGCTTGATGAGCTTTCACTAGATGAATCACTTTCCCATGCTATGTAAGCTCTTTTAGATTTGTTATGACCTTTGCTTTGGTTCTTCTCCTTTTCTTTCTTAAGGTATGGACAATCCGGTTTGTAGTGACCGGCTTTCCCACAATTGAAGCAAAGACCTTTGATCTTTCCTTTGTTGTCGTCATCTTGTTTGAACATGTTTGATTGCTTTCTATAGTTGATCAAGCCTTTGTCGGAATGTTTTGCTCCATTTTTCTTTAGATATTTGTTGTATCTTCGCACAAACAGTCCCATTTCCTCATCATCGGAGTCTTCGTCATCACTTGTGTCACTATCCTTTGGCTCTCGTTTTGAGGTCTTGGAGCTCGAAGCTTTTAGAGCTATTGACTTCTTCTCTACCTCTTTCTCCATGTTCTTTTCTTTCTTTGTCCTTTTCTCATGCATGTCAAGGCATTTAAGATGCTGTTCATGTTCCTCTAGTTTACCAAAAAGAGTGGTAATGTCTAAAGTGTTGAGATCATTTGCTTCCTTAATTGCTGTAACTTTGGGTTGCCATTCCCTGTTCAAACACCTTAAGATTTTGTTAGTAGCAACTGCATTGGAAACAGGTCTATCAAGAGAATTTAATCGATTTTTTAGGTGAACGAATCTTTTCTGCATGCTTTCGATGGTTTCACCATCTTCCATGTGGAAAAGTTCGAACTCTTGAGTTAGCGTATTGATCCTAGCTAGTTTGACATCATCCGTTCCCTCGTGGGCAACTTGCAATGTGTCCCACATAGCTTTAGCTGATCTACAATGGGAAACGCGATAGTATTCATCAACTCCTAGAGCTGAGATTAGAATGTTTCTCGCTTTCCAATCGTATGCATATCTCTTTTCATCTTCAGCATTCCAAGTATCTTCTGGTTTTGGAACAACTGCACCAGCTGCATTTGTCATAGTGATCTGAAATGGACCATTGACAATAGCTGTCCAGATGTTCCTATCAATTGCATTGATATGGACACACATACAATCCTTCCAATAGCCGTAGTTTTCGCCGTTGAAAACTGGAGCTCTATTATGAGCCCCTTTAGGTCCGGAAGCCATCTTTCCAATAAGTGTTTCACGTAGCACGGAATAAACCAGGGCTCTTGATGCCACTTGTTAGACGCTGGCCTTAGGATCTAGAGGGGGGGGGTGAATAGATCGTTCACAGTTTTACGGATTTAAACGACTTTTCAGCGGAAGTGATTCTGAATCGACTCGCGTCTATTCCGAACCGCTATCGAAACGATTATATATGTGTTTAAAAACCAGTCAAGGACTTGAATTGAATGATAAGAGTATATGTTGCAGAATCAAAGCGTTTCTCTTATTGAAAATCAGATTAACTTTTTGTATGATGGACAATGTTTGCAATGCAGTAAGAGTGATAGAAACAAATATACAAACACTTGGTGATAATGATCAAATTGAAGGTAATTCAATGTGTGATGGATTGTGATGTTTATGAACGTTCTTAGCTCACAATCTTAACACTCGAATCGTTGATCAATTTGCTATTATAACTAAATATGAACAGAATGTAAATGAAAAAGTAAAAGCGACAAGAACACGATATTTGTTTAGGCAGTTCGTCGATCATCCTCGCTACGACTACGTCTGCCCCCAATTCCAAATTGAAATTGGGTAATCTTTCATTAATGTTGAAAGTAGTATATACAAAGAAGATAACAAAGCGATAAACGATAAACCAATTATGTCGATCCTTTGAATCTTCTTCCCCCTTAATCTTGAGCAAGATCAAGGTTATCCAAGAGCTTCACTTCGATTCCCTTCTGCAGTGTCTTGATTCCTTGAACTCCCCGTTCCTCAATCGTTACACTCAGCCGAATCCTCAATGAACGTCTCTTGATAAAAACCCCCAAGAACCACCCGTCGTAGAGGACAAAACCCGCAGATTTTATTCACCAACAAACCCCACAAACCTTCACCCACTAGGAATCTTCAATTCCGTTCCATGGACGTTATCGAACTCATCACTAACCCGCAACGCAAGAATGATTATGTGTAATTGTGTTGGAGATGATGAAGAACGAAGATGAGAAGCGTTTGTGTATCTTTCAGTCGTTGGTGTTGCATTGAATAATTAAGCCTTGCACAATATATATGATTGCATAACAGTTGGAGATGAGAGAAACAGAATTTTTGGCATTCTTGATCAGTTAGGTCGACCTCTTGTAGTGCTTAGGTCGACCTAGCAGAGCTTGCAGAATTTTGCTCCCAGTTAGGTCGACCTGTTGAAGGGGTAGGTCGACCAGAATCCTCTTCTGATGCGTTCTGGGGACATTTTCACAGATTAGGTCGACCTAGTTGTTATGTAGGTCGACCTAGCAGACTGATATGCAGATTTCTTCATTTTACGTCGACCTAAATGGTCTGTGAGTCGACCTAGCAGCAGTATATGGCTTTTTCTTCATTTTAGGTCGACCTGGGTTGACAGTAGGTCGACCTAACTGCTGATTTTCTGCATTTTTCTTGTTTAGCTTGTGTTGAGTCGACCTTTATGCATAGTAGATCATCCTGTGCTTTCATGAGTGATTAAATGCTTTGCTTTTCCGATTCCTCCTTGTTGTTTGGATGCTCATTTGAGTTTGCCATAAATCAAAAACATCTTAGAGTTGTAATCTAGTATTCACACTACATACATCCATAATCACATACTTACTACTTCCACAATTACTCAAAAGAATTCTAATTCTCCAACACGAAATCCTTATATCCGCAATCTTCCAAATCCAACATATAGATCAAGGCATATCCTTCCCGTAGGCTTCCGACAAGTTAATCCTTCACTGTCCAGCAGTAGTATTCATAACAACTGCACCACATCATGCTTTCGTTGCGCATTCTGATTATCCAACTTAGTCAACGTCTGATATGTTTCACTCTTTCATATCCACTCCTTCATAAGTTTGCACAACACGGTGAGCGATTATTCTCGCGGTTTAATATCCATCACTTTTTTATACCATTAAGGCAACAAAATAAGCTTATCTTATCTATATGATTCCGTCTACTACCAACAAGAGATAAGGGTGATCAAGTCCTCAATTTGTCAATAGATAGTCGACAACCATATTTAAGCATAAACCGTATTTACGACATAATAACGTCCTTTCCGAATTTGCACTAGAATTCATTAACAACGTCATAGTCCAATAATTTCACTTTGAGTTTTTACAATTCTCACAACTTCCTTCTCCTTCGATCTTGTCGATAAGATACTAACGTCTAAACATATTACCCAGTCTGCTTCGTACTCACTTAGCATTACACAATTGTTAATTATTCTCCAAATCTAGAATTATTAATATACTCGTACATCACCATTCGTCTTGTCCCAACCAAAGTCCTTATCTTAGAAAAATACCGCAACTACATTCCCATCACATCTTCCACTTCCAAATATCATTCCACTCAGAATTTCAACAAAGTCTTCCTCACATTAATAGTTGTTAGAAATCCTCTACAATCCTTCTTTTACACATGTTGCCACTTTGGCATCCCAAACACGACTTCAATCTTTCTAAAAGTTTATCTCTCCTTCATTACTACTTCGCTTCTCCTTAAAATCCATCGGCACAACAATCATTCTTAATACTGAACATCTCATTCGCTCAACTTATTCATCAACAACACATTCTACTTAACTTCGTTTCGAACAATTGCGATAATAACCGTTCCTATTCAACAAGCTTCACGCTTTCTTAACCGACTTCAGAATCTCTCTCTATAGGATCACATCTACTGTATTTATATCACTTCCATAAGGTGGAACATAATTTCACCTCTTCGTAGGCTCAAACGGCACCTCAATCCGATACTCGGAACTCAAGATATGAATTTTCTAACGTTATCCGAGAACGTCATGCAGCGACACTCTATAGGACAAAAGTGAAGCTTCTCAAATGGTACACTTGATCTTGATATTAATTCTCAAAAATCCTCTTAATTACTCCTTCAATTCACTCGACTCTGACACTGACGTCCACGCGACACCAACACACAAGTCCGGTTTAAAAGACAAGCGTAACCACAAACTTCACCTCTTTCCATCAGCATATTGTCACAATTAAATATATGACAGCTTCTGCAACCATTTTTATAAGAAATTTCGTCTCGGTAGCTTTCCAACGCTTCAAACGGCACTCGAATCGGATGTCTAGAACTCCAGTTATGAATTTTTGAAGTTCTACAACTATTCGGCAATTTTTTTCACGCGTTTTGCTTACGGACATCCCACTCCGAAACTCATCCTTCTTTAACTCATGCATATTCCAAACAGCCCTTAATGAATCTCTTCGCTTCCAAACTTCTTATAACTCGAGAGACACATTCTCTCGCCGAAATCCGGTTTCCGAAACACCAAGACAACTATCCTCTTCGCAATCTTGCAACTGATACACATTCCGAGAAGCAAAGCTTCTCCCCCACTTCGCTCAAACTAATTTCTGCAACAACAAAAAAATAACAAGTACCAGCAGTGTTTCACACACTTGTCGCGTACAGAGAATAAACAACATTAGATAATATTGGCCAGACAGACCGACCAGC
This sequence comes from Vicia villosa, assembly GCF_029867415.1. Classification (NCBI taxonomy): domain Eukaryota; kingdom Viridiplantae; phylum Streptophyta; class Magnoliopsida; order Fabales; family Fabaceae; genus Vicia; species Vicia villosa. The sequence continues at coordinate 22,325,657 of NC_081181.1, read as the reverse complement.
TCTGATACCACTAATGTAACACTCCAATTCTACCCGATAATTATACAGAAAATCATAGTATAAAATTCAAGAAAACATACAATTGAGATGTCAAATTTCGTCATTCAAATCATTTACGACATTCACGCCTTCACATAGATTCATAGTACATAAACATGAACGGACAATTAAAATTAATCCTAAAAAATTCACTTTATCAAAATAATTATTTTATCTCGCAGCGAAATTAACAAAACTTCACGATGATTTATTTTAAATCATAGCATCTTCACAAAACAACTTTGAGTCATAAACCAAAGTAAAACATCCTTAAAATGCATTAAACATAACAATCATTAAAACAATCGTTTATCCCCCCGAGTGCTACGTATCAGAGCAACCACCGACTCGACTCCCAGCGTCTAAACCTTCATCAAAGCTATCACCAACACATTACCAGTATAAAGGTAACAGCGAAACAAAAGAAAGGGGTGAGATATCAAACCATATAAACAGGGTGATGATATACAGTATATTTAGGTTCAAGTCATAATAATCATCACTTTGCGGTATAATCATTACCGTCTAATTTACTTCACCATTTTAAATTAAAACAACACACGTTGCAATATCTCACATAATTCATATTCATAAAACACAACGATTCACATAAGTTCACATATCAAATCACCTAAACTCATAATCACACAAATGTAATGCGACTCTAACAAATGCATATGCATGTGGTACCCAGGGCTTCAGCCCCTATCGCCAATTTCCAATAAATAGAGGCATCAAAACATGCATAAGCCTTCGTTGCTGTTTGGAAATCCAGGCCATCGCTAAAACATGCAAATTATGAGACACTGATGAAATGCAACAAATCACAAACATCACAGAACAACATCGCGAGGCATACGCCTGTATCACAAATGTTACCGATCATTAGGGTCAACGTCACTTTAATTCCTGCATTCCGCAGTAATCACAAGATCCTAGCATTGCATTGTCACTGGCCATTGGCCTCCAACTTAATATCATCACGTCACCACAGCACGTCAGCAAAATGCATACAAACAAGTCAATAACTATGATCAACAATCATCACAAATCGTCACGAATAATACAACAGTAAATCACAAAATTCATAATGTTTAACGCATCACAACATCGCCAAAACATCACCAAAAATACGGATATCGAATCCCTTCCGGGAACGCCTAATTTTTCTACTCGATTAAATTAATTCCGGTCTACCATTTATTTATTTTCTACTACATTGGTTATTTACTTCCTTTTCACTATTTTATTGCTCAGCCACCGTGACATTTTAAATTAGCCCTGATACTCAAAACTGAAATATTATAATTGATAATATTAAATTATTATTATTATCATTATTTTAATTTAATAATGGAATTTTATATATCACTTTACTTACAACAATTGAAATTAGCTTCTCAACTTAATTCACATTGCCACTACAGTCAGTACTTATATGTTATTCTTAATCCACAGTACCGTAACGTTTTTACAGTACTTCCTTCGAATTGTATGAAGCATATATGTTTATATTAGCTCATAATCTATATATATATATATATATATATATATATATATATATATATATATATATATATATATATATATATATATATATATATATATATATATATATATATATATATATATATATATATAAAGAGCCTTGCTAATGAATTGGTCTCTAGTTAGATGAAAATTCAAGTGAGCTCACGATCCAGCTTTTAATACATATTGCATTATGTATATGATGATGCGTAAAAAACTGTTTAAGGTAACATTATTAATCGAAGCATGTATGTATGTTCATGATTTCTAATCACATAGTATACATTTTTTAATTATTTAATTGGAATTAGTATGATGAACATGGCCCACAGTCCCAAATTCAAGTGCCTACCGTCCCATGTGGGACTACCAAGAGGCAAAGGGCGCCCGCCCCATGATGTGGGCCGCCCGCCCCACCTTGACGTGGGTCTTCCCACTTCCTTCTAATTTTAAGGGACGCCCGTCCCATAGTTAGGGCCCCTTCCCTAATGTTTCCTTCTCCTTTCCAGACTTAATTTTTTCTTCCGGTATCAGTTTTCAACTCAAGAATTGATTTCAATTTCAGGAAAATTCAAGAGCACAACATCACAATTTATGTTTCCTTGACACAATTTTTTAGCTCAAAGAACCAATTATCCTAACCACAATTTATGTTGAAATATCTTGAAAATGTGTCATAATATCTTTATTGTGTCATTGGATAAATATATATACTGAAAAATAGGAGTATTTGGTTAACTGGTTCCACTTAAATCAACAAAAGAACTGTAAGTTCTACAAACATCTGGCCTCCTTGTCCTACCAAAATCTTTATGTCTAGAAAAATTGTTGGAAAAGCGGAGGAACAACCCATTATTTATTTATCAAAACAAATGGGACATTGTTTGTGAAATTGAACAAAACAAGTGAAGAGTTCTAAATATAGGAGAGGTCAAAATATGTTTCAACTTGATACGTATGATCTAACGGTTGATAATATGTTTCAATCCAACGGTTGATTTTAAAAAATAATTATCTGGCGTGAAGTTTTTGAGCAAGTGTACCTCATGGTGTACCTATTCGGGTGTAATTTGATCACTCCTCTCTCTCTCTCTCTCTCTATATATATATATATATATATATATATATATATATATATTGTATACAGGTTGAATTATTTAAAGAAATACTGTTCAGCTTCTCCCTGTTTAAGTTCAACCACAAGGATGAGTTACATTTTGTGTTCACTACCTTATGTACTCATGTGAAAAATGAGAAGACCTCTAAAATTGTCAGAGTCATCAGTGATCATGATGGCGAGTTCGAAAACAAACAGTTTGAGAAGCTATTTGATGAAATTGACATTTTCTGTGATTTCTCCAGCCCTAGAAATCCATAGCAAAATAGGGTTGTAAAGAGGAAGAATAGAACTTTGCAAGAGATGGCCAGAACCATGATTAACGAGACTAACATGGCAATGCACTTGTGGGCAGAGATTTTTAACACAACTTGTTATATTCAGAATAGAATTTTTATCAGACCTATTTTGGGTATGACTCCTTATGAATTGTGGAAGAATAAGAAACCAAATATTTCATATTTCCATCCATTTGGATGTAATTGGTTTATTCTGAACACTAAGGAGAATCTTAACAAGTTTGATTCTAAAGCATAGAAATATGTCATGTTAGGATACTCTGAACACTCAAAAGGCTATAAAGTATACAACACCGAGACATGTATTGTTGAAGAATCTATTCATGTTAGATTTGAGGATAAGCTTGACCCTGAAAGTCAAAGCTATTTGAAAAATTTGCAGATCTGGAGATTACCTATTCAGGCTCTGAAGGTAATGAAGCTAATGCAGATGAACAAGTGGTAAAGGACTCAGGAGATGATCATCCAATCCGAACCATATTCTCCTTCAAACCATCTGAAAATACTCTTTTGGGTTTGGTGTCCCTCACAGAACCAACATCTATAGATGAAATGCTTCTAAATACATACTGGATTCTGGAAATGTAAGAAGAACTCAATCATTTCTAAGTAAATGATGTATGGGATCTTGTGCCCAGATCCTAAGGAGCTCATGTGATTGGAACGAAATGGGTCTTCAGGAATAAGCTCAACGGAAAAAGAGAAGTGGTAAGAAACAAGGCTCGACTGGTTGCACAAGGCTATAGTTAGCAAGAAGGGATTGACTACACAGAAACATTTGTACTAGTTTCCAAGTTAAAGTCTATTCGTCTCTTAATTTTGTTAGCTGTTAATCATAACATCGTCTTGTATCAGATGGATGTTAAGAGTGCATTTCTGAATGGTTACATAATAGAGGAAGTGTATGTACACCAGCCTCATGATTTTGAAAATCATAAAAATAAATATTATGTTTTTAAACTTAAGAAATCATTCTATAGTCTAAAACAAGCTCCCAAGTTTGGTATGAAAGATTAAGCAACTTTCTTTTAGAAAATGATTTCACCAGAGGAAAGGTGGACACCACCTAGTTCTGTAAGACAGTAAAAAAAAGACATTTTGGTAGTTCAAATATATGTTGATGATATTATATTTGGTTATGCTAATGCTGCTTTGTGTAAGGAATTTCTAAGTCTATGCTGGCATAATTCGAGATGAGTCTAATGGGAGAACCCAAGTTCTTTATGAGAATTCAAATCAATCAAGGCTCACAAGAAACCTTCATTCATCATAGCAAGTATACTAATGAACTTCTGAAGAAGTTTGATATGTCAGATTGTAAGACGACAAAGACCCTCATGCATCCTACCTGCATTCTTTATAAAGACGAAGTAAGTAGTAAGGTTGATCAGAAGCTATATAGAGGTATGATAGCTTCTCTATTATATTTGACTGCTTCTAGACTTGTGATCAGTGCATTTTGATGCACGTTCCTTTATGTTTGTACTTAGCCATTTCTATGGTTTGGTTTGTTTATTTTTCTATTTTAATATGTTTTTATATTTTTGAGTTTATTTTTATTGTTATTTGATTTTCGTACTTATTTTTCAGCTTTAGCAGTCTGCACTAAAATGATCATAACTGGAGCTCCGACAATTAGATCGATGCATTCTAATAATTGCCGGAAAGCTAAGAGAAAGAGCTACAACTTTTGTGTTGGAGTCAAAGTCAGATTCGGAGCGTATATTTTCCATAATTTTGTTTGAAGCTGCAGCATTTGTTTTATTTAGTTTTGGGTCATTTGTTATGGGCCTGGGTTATGTTTCCGACCCAGTTTGAGTTAGGTGTGGAAACCCTTATTTTGTTTATAAGGGTTTCAGCCATGCTACAGTAGTTTTTACCTTTTTTTGCCACAAATTTTACTTTTGCTTTCATGATTAGAATGAAGAACTAATTCCCGAAGGCAAATCCTGCTGCTTATGGATTCCATTGCTTTGAGGTTATTCTAATACTAATTTAAATTCGATTTCTGTTCAATTCTTTTCTATGAAATCATTTTCTTAATTTGATTACAATTGTTTGCTTAATTCGATTGTTGTTCATAGGATAGAATTGATTAAATTCGATTGTATGAATGTTCCTAAATTTAATTGTGTGTTATCATTTGCTTAATTCGTTAACTCGTCATATTCTTAACCGTTTGCTTAATTCGGTAAATAGGAACATAACTCGTATGATTTTGATAAGCGCTTGTCTGATTAATCTCATAATCGAGTAGGATCGAAGCCGTTTAGGGATTGGTGTTATTATAACCGATGATAAGTCGAAACCCGAATCAATAGGATTAGCCGTTTAGTTTAATTTTGATAATCACTTATTTACTCTGTTTTACAAATTGATTCTAAAACCATAAATCCCCAATTTTATTTATGTTAATTAATAACAAAACAAGAATCCTTGTGATACGACTCGAGTCATTGTCGCTATATTACATTTTCAAAATACTCGTTTTCGATCCGCGCGCGACAGCGGATCAAATTGGCGCTGTTGCCGGGGATTCTTGTTGTTATTAAAGAATTTTAGAGTCATAGGTATAGTGTTCTTGCTAGCATTTTCTTGTTTTTTGTTGTTGTAGTGTTTGTTGATTTTCAGGGTTGCAATACCAGTTACAGACAGTGGTTAGTTGTCCAGCCTATCAGGTAAGTTTGTAAACCTACTGTTTCAATTTGCTCTGATTTTTTTCCAGCCTATCAGGTAAGTTGTCCTCTTTTTTCTATTTTTAATTAATTTTTTACTGTTTTCATAGTGTCCGAAAATTCCAAAAAAAATCTCAAAATTTTTATTTGTCTTCAGTAGATTAAATTTTGTGCTTTTGTATTTTTTTGAATTTATTTTAATCATATTTGTTCTTTCTTGTCAAAAAAAAGGGAGACTCATTGGATCAGTTGGCTTATCTTATTAATTTGATGGAAGCAAGAGAACATCAATCGTGCTATCAAAATCATATTCCACTTGCAATTTGCAATATTTGTTCTTCAAATTTTCATGGTAATGATGCATGTCCTATGTTGTTAGATACTAATTTTTGTGGTGAGGCCCAAATGGTAGGTGATCTTCAAGGACAATACTCATATATTAAAGAGCAACCTATTTGGCCATATCAACAACTTGAACAAAATGCATCATTGAAAGCTGACACACAATCATATTTGGAAGAAATTATCAAGCAAATGGCTGAAAATAATAAGCGAATGACTGAAAATAATTTGCAATTTCAACAACATATGCAATCTATGTTTCCAGTTAAAAAAGTACAAGGTGAACAAATAATCTCAAGCGTCTATCAAATTCAAGAGAACGTGATGTTTCATGATGATGTACAACCTGTTGCATCATTAGAGTTAACACGGTGTGATACCAGTCTTGATGAATTTCCAGGTGAGCCCATCAAAACATTGTTTGTTTCATATGATGAACTCATAGTAAGAAACAAAAATTCAAGTGAATGCATGAAAGAGATTATGCCACAAAATTTCTTGAAATCTGATTTGGATGATGTTGTGAAAAACAATGTCAAGAACAAAATATAATAGGAATTAGGAAAGATAAGAAGAACACAAGAATTGGTTATAACTGCTATTCTTTTACTTTCTCTTAAAACAAGATTACAAGTTTACAAGAATAACAAATAACCTCTCTCACCCTAAATTAGGATTTGCAGCTTAGCAATGATGAGAGACTAGTATGCTATTTATAATAAAACCTAACATACTAACTAATGGGCTTTTTCCACAAGGCCCATTATACAAGCCAACTTAATAAACAAGCTAACTTAACAAATTATGGTTTAAACACTAAACCTAATTTAACATGCTAACAACCCTAGCATCTTCGACACCAGCATGTGAACAATCTTTAACTTCATGCTTAATCCTGTCGAACCAGAAAGCTACCCTTCAACTATACTAGAGTTCGATCCAATATCTCACAAATCTCCACCTTGGATCTAACTCTACAATATCAAGGGAACAAACTAGCTTTCTTCATGTAGCTTTATCAACTGCATACAGTGGAAAAACTTGCAACTCTGTAATGACTTGGTGATCATATCAGCATCATTGTGATTTGTCGAAACCTTCATCACTTGGACTTCTCCACACTTGATTACTCCTCTGATGAAATGCAGCCTCACATCAATGTGCTTAGTTCGCTCATGATAGGATGAGTTCTTCGACAGGTGTATTTCACTTTGACTATCACATTTAACAGTGATTCCTTTACCTTGAAGATTCAGCTCCTTACCAAAACCTTCAAGCCACAATGCTTCTTTCACAGCTTCAGTTAGGGCAATATACTCCGCTTCAGTGGTTGATAGAGCAATAACCTTCTGAAGTGTTACGTTCCAACTAATTGTTGTCCCAAACATGGTGAAAACATATCTAGAAATAGATTTTCTGGAATCCATACAACCTGCATAATCAGAGTCGATATATCCTTCAATTGCTGCTTTACTATCTTCACCCAAGGCTCCACTATAAATTAGGACCCTGTTCAGAGACCCATTTATGTACCTTAAAATCCACTTCAATGCTTGTCAGTGAGCCTTTCCAGGATTCGCCATGTACCTGCTTACAAGACTTACTGCATATGCTATGTCGGGTCTCGTACAGACTATAGCATACATCAAAGAACCAACTATATTAGCATATGGGATGCTATTCATATAGGCTCTTTCGACATCAGTACTGGGACACTAATCAATACTCAACTTGAATTGAGGGTTTGTTGGAGTCACAACTGGCTTCGAATTCGACATACCAAACTTTTCGAGAATCTTTTGTAGATATGCCTCTTGAGATAAGCATAAATTCGATTTCTTTCTATCTCTTCGAATGTCAATTCCAAGAATCCTAGAAGCAGCTCCCAGATCCTTCATATTGAACTCCTTATTGAGTTCAGTCTTCACCCTCGTCATATCTTCAACATTGTTGCTTGCTATGAGAATATCATCCACATAAAGCAACAGAATAACAAATGAATTACCAGGTCAAAATCTGAAGTAAATACAGTGGTCGAACTGACTTTTAATGAAACTTATGCATGCCATGAACTTGTCGAATCTCCTATTCCACTGTCGAGGAGATTGTTTCAGTCCATATAAAGATCTCTTTAGCTTGCACACATAATCTTCCTTCCCCTTTTCGACATACCCTTCAGGCTGCCTCATCAGGATTATTTCATCTAGATCACCATACATGAATGCAGTCTTCACATCCATCTGTTCCAGTTCACGGTCGAACTGTGCCACCATGGCAAGCAACATTCGAATGGACCTATGCTTTACAATAGGAGAAAACACATCATTGAAGTCGACACCTTCTTTCTGAGTGAAACCTATTGCAACTAACCTTGCCTTGTATCTTTTCGACGTCACTCCTTCGATTTCTTCCTTAACTTTGAAAATCCATGTACAGCTGACTAACCTTGCCCCAGCAGGTTTCTTGATCAGTTCCCAAGTGTGATTATCATGAAGAGATTTCATCTCATCATCCATGGCCTTTAGCCATTCAGTCTTATTTCGACTCCTCATAACTTCCTTGTAGTCTCTAGGTTCTTCGTCTAGAACCTCACTTGCAGAGATTAAGGCATAAGCTATAAGATCTGCATACCCAAGTCTCTGAGGTTCTTTGATGACTCTTCTCGAACTATCTCTTGACAATAGGTAGTCATCGACAATTTCCTCATCCTCAGCATCTTCTGCTTCTTCTTCGACTTCATCAGGGGTATGCAATTCAGCATCAACATGCTCCACCTCAACAGGAATCTCTACCTGTTCCAGCTCTTCGTCTGATGTTTCTACATTTTGACCAACATCATCAGTTTTCTTAAAATCCATTTCAGCTTCATTGAAAACTACATCTCGACTGGTGATACACCTCCTATGACCTGGCTCTAGGCACCATAGCCTATAATATTTGACTCCTTCAGGGTATCCCATGAACATGCATTTCAGAGCTCTAGGTTCGACCTTGTCTTGCCTAATGTGAGCATAGGCTACGCAGCCAAATTAGTAGCAGGAATTACTATGAATACATACTTAACCCCTAGGTACGTGGTTCGATTCCTACGGGAGGCAAAAACAATATTTCCTGGGCAACCGATAAGCGGACCTAGGGGGAGTATTGATTAAGCTGGTGACATGCTCGGTTGGCCGACACGGTTGATGCGTGTAGCGGATATCAGGGTGTTACATGAGAGGGCTAAGGTGTCTCTCTAGACTCTTACAGGTTGTTTGTAATCTTTCAAGATTAGTGGATTAAGTCCTTTTGTAAGGTGAAATCACCTTAGCGGGTGGACATGATTAACCTTTTCTAAGGTTAACCTGGATAATTGAAAGTGTTTTTTTACTTATCCCTTTTAACTATCTCATTAACTATTGTGAATAGTTTCTCTTAAGGAGAAAAGTTTTTAGAAAACCCAATTCAAACCCCCCATACCTTCAGATTATCTGTTCAACAACACCTTTGATGGAAATCATATTCTTCTCTTTCTGGACATGGTAAATCAAGCTAATGGATCCTCCTCTTCATCGATTCTTCGTCCTACCGCAAGAGTTTAGCATCAAGTGCTTTTGTCAAACTTTCGTCCATGCGAAACTGAAACAGAAGTCCTCACATATAAACACAAGCATTTTTTTTTCTCTTTCTTGTTTTCAAGAACCACATCAACCTTCCTAATACCATTTTTTACTATCTCAAGGAGATAATTCTAGCTTCGAGAAACCAGGCATCCTTTCTCATTCCATATGGAAGAGTGTTGTTCGAGCTTTTCATACGAGCAAGAAAAGTTAACAGGGTCAGAAACAAAATGTTTATTGATGTTTCAATTGTAGAACGATGCGAGGTGTTTGACTATGTTGAGTGAATTCTCTTGTAGTTTCTTCAAGTTGTTTGTTTCATCTCATTATCAATAAAAGTCTTATTTCTTGAACTGTTTCATTATTCTTTTTTCTATTATTGGAAAAAAGCGTGCTAAAATATTCACATTAATATTTATTTCCATAAACAATCCCAGAAATTTGCAATTAAATTTTGTACTTTATCATATTAATCAATTAAGTGTTATATTTATGGTAATTTTGTTAAAGTCTTTTTGATTTCTGACAAAAGGGGAGAAGTAAAGATAATTTTGATATATCTATTCTCATAAGATATTTCCCATACTTGATAACTTATATAATAGGTTTTTTGAATCTAACATGTTTGATTCAGGAACTTTGCAAAAGTTCACTAAAATTTTAAAGACAACAAAACTCTAGAAGACAATTAGAAGACTATTCAAGATTTGAGAAACCAACATGTTCAGATGTTCTAAACATGGTAAAGATTCTAGAGGAACCTTGCTCAGGGGGAGCCTCTATACCAGCTTAAATGAATTTTGAGAGTATTATTCTTAGGGGGAGCTAGTATAAATTGTTCATCAAAATACCTGGATTTGTCATCATCAAAAAGGGGGAGACTGTAAGAATAAGATTTGGTTCTGCATCTGACCTTTTGTTTTGATGATAACACTACATGATATCTTAGAGAACGATTTAATACTCTAACGGTTTCTGTCTATTGTGTAGCTTTTTCTAACAGGTTCTGATTCCGAAGAAAAGGCGTGTAATGTTATTAGGTTTTGAATTCAACACATATTGACTCTGGAAGAAACCAACGTGTTTACAAAGACTCGGTCAAGTTCTAGAATGCTTCTATAACAATGGTTCTGTTCAACGTTAGTGATAGAGCTTCTGATCGTGACTCTCATGAAAGAGCTTCTGGGGCCTCCTCTAGCTCCGAGGTTCTGTTGTCCAAGTTTTGAAGATTTTGAAGACAAGGTTCTGGAAGAACAAGTTATGAAGATTCTAAAGACAGAAGATTCAAAGACCCAATGCTGAAGATTCTGAAGACAAAGTTCTGGAAGAACAAGTTCTAAAGATTCTGAAGACAGAAGATTCGAAGACCAAGTGTTGAAGATTCTGAATACAAGGTTCTAAATGAGCAAGTTCTGAAGGTTCTAGAGACTTAGGATCTGAAGATTCAAAGACCAAGTGCTGAAGACTCTAAAGACAAGGTTCAAGATGAACAAGTTCATAAGACAATGAAGACTTAGGATCTGAAGATTCAAAGACCAAGTGCTGAAGACTCTAAAGACAAGGTTCTGAGTGAGCAAGTTCTGAAGACTTTGAAGACTTAGATTATGATAACTAAAGTTTTCTTCCTTTAAAGCATGCTTCAACAACTACCATCAGAAGCCTTTGGATATTAGAAGATGAAGATCAAATTTAGTTCACATGAGGAGATAGTACGAGGTATCTACGTTTCCATTACCCGGATAGGGTGGAGCTAGGATATTACTAATGTACTAAACTGTCTACCACTCTCTCATTGGCCGTTGAAACAACACAGCTGGAATTAAGTATTCCAATTCTACCCTCAACCAACTTCTTCTTTAGCTATAAAAGGAAGACTTAGAAGAAGAATTCAAATGTCGATCTACACATGCTAAAATCATAGTGATTAATTCAGTAGATTCTCTGTTTGTATGGTTGGAATTAATTTTAGTAAAACAAATTAGACAACAACATGTTAGATAGAATGTTTCAATATTACAGAAAATATATGTTGAACATGATGTTCTATCAATTACATCTGGTGTAACATGTCGAACAAGATGTCCTATGCAAAGATCATTCGACATCGTGAATGAGGGTTAAGTTGGGCTTTTGGATTCTGTTTTAAGTGTTACATATGCAGAATATTTGGAGAATATTATGCAATCCAATATAACGCTTAATATAAGTATAAAAAATTTGATCTGTTTGAGGATTTTCATGGTTTCTAAATATGGAAAATATTTAGGAAGAGAGGTTCCCTGATGCGTTTTGAAGCTCAAATCCAGACCATATGTGTGCTATATATAGCAAGCTATAAACCTTTTGAAAAGCAGAGCTTACGAGATTAGGTTAGAGTTTGTCCTATTATTATGAGCCTCTCTTTTATCACGTTGATATAAGAGATGGAGTATTTATTGAGTTGTAAGTTTTGTCATGCATTCATAAGCTGCTAAGTATTGAATGTATGTGTGTCGCTTAAGTATCATTGATATAGTTATCTAAGTGTGTGTTTCTTGTGATTCAAGATATTGTTCTTGGAGGAAGCTTTTAAGAAACTCTAAGTATTGTTCTTAGTCAACAGTCTTGGATAAGTATTTATTGGTTAAGTGAGTCTTAATCGTGTATTGTTAGTAATTGACAATTGTGGTCAAGGGTCGTCAATATTAGTAATGTGGGTTATTAGTGTGAGACATCACTGCGGTGATTGAAAGTGAGAGGGGTTCTCTTATCTAGGAGGTTCTTAGGTAGAAGTTTCACTGGGTAGGGATTAAGTGAGGAGTTGTAAACTTGAGGTTGTTTAGCTTCAAATTGATACTACTAATAGTGAATTTCCTTCTTGGCTTGGTAGCCCCCCATATTAGGTGTTGTTGTACACTGAACTGGGTTAACAATTATGTGTGTTCAATTACTTGTCAGCATTGTTTTAATTCATTAATATATGTCCGTTGAATGCTATGTCAAATCAGATGTCCCAACAAATCATAGGACATCTTGAGTCTGAAGGACAAAATTTCAAACTTTTTGTATAGTTTTGTAAGCAAGTGAACTTTTGTTTGTTAACTTGCATCAAGTGAGCTTTTGTTCGTTTCTTGCTTAATACTTTTATGTTATTTGATTGTATTACAAACTTGTGTAATCCGCTTTCAAAAAGCAACTCTGTAAACACAAAACCTTTGTCTCCCACGAGTGAAGTTGATAGTTCCTTGAGAGACTAGAGCTCTAGTCAAAGTTCACAAGAATACATCGATAGTTAGTTTTTATGGTTTTCAACAAGTGACAGTTAGTTTTTGTTGTGGTGTCTGTAATCAATTCTGTTATAGTGGATAAATCCTTGTTGATAAGGCAAAATCAACTTAGCGAGTGAACTGGAGTAACTTCGTTAACAATGAACCAAGATAAAAATAATTGTGTTATTTATTTTTGTTCTTGTGTTCTTGTGTTTTGATTTGGGAAGAATTTGATTTTAAACATTAAAACCCAATTCAAACCCCCCTTTTTTGTGTTTCACGCACCTTTACAAAAACATGCAAACCATTCAAAAGCATACACACGTAAAACATACAAAGTTGATTCTAAATACAAAGCATGTAAAAACCATGAAACCAGTGAAAACTAAAATGCAAGTATCATGTAAGTTAACATTTATAAAAAGAGAAAAAAAATTGTTAACAAGCTTAAAAACAACATTTCTTTAAAATCTATTGTTAGATGCATAATGATTGTGTGGAAACTCTTGCATAACAGATTATCCACTGATGAGAATTTAGCTATTCGTGGTTTCTTATTTCCTTATATCTGCTCTTTATGCCAAGAAGCTGCTGAAACTACTACGCATTTGTTCTTCTCATGAGATTTTGCAAAGAAAATTTGGCACTGGCTGTGAAGGAAACTTTGACTGTCCTATTCTATAAACAGCATAGCAGATTGTTACAAGATTATTGAGGAATCCTGGAACCCTCAAGCCCTTGCAGTCATCAGAGCAACCATAGTCTATTTATTCTACCAAATATTGCAAGCTAGGAACAAGTTCAAGTTTGACAAATTGTGTTACTCATTGGAAGCATTGCATCACTAATATTGTTGCCAGGGCGAAATTGGTGGGAAACCTAACTTCAAAAAAAGCCAATAATTCTTTAAGTAGCTTTGTCATGCTTAAAGCTTTTGACATAGACATCCACCCTCCGAAGACTTTAACCACTGTAGAAGTTATTTGGTGTCCGCCTGTTCGTGATTGGATCAAGTGCAACATTGATGGGGTTGCTTCGGGTAATCCGCTCTTAGCTACTTGTGGTGGACTGTTCAGGGATGATAAAGCTAATCACTTGCTTAGTTTTAGTGTGTTCTTAAGCCCTGGTAATTCTGTTGTTGCTGAGTTCATGGCGGCTATCTTAGTGATAGAGAAGGCTAAGCAGATGAATTGGACTAAATTATGGCTTGAAACAAATTGTATGTTAGTGGTGAAGGCTTTTGCGAATGTTCACTTGGTGTCTTGGATTCTCAAATCTCGTTGGCTCATGTGTTGGGTGTATACTCTTAGAATCGATTTTATTATCTCTCATATCTTTAGAGAGAGCAATTTTTGTGCAGATATCCTGGCTAATATCGGGTTTAAAAGCGAAAACTCCACTTGGTTTGATTTTGTGCATGGAGACATTAGACCGGATTACTCGACAAGGCGGGTACCCTTAAAATTAGGCTTTGTACTTAAGAGATTTTGGCTTGGTCCCCCTCTTAGGTCTCTTATATCCTCTTTTTGTTTTGATTATTAATATAATCCTCCTTTTTGCTTAAAAAAAATTGTTAGATGCATAAACATGAAACAAAACATGTAAAAATCATTGCACAAAACGTTCAATTATGTTAAATACATAAACATGAAAGACAAAAAGAAGATTTTTTTTTTATTTTTTTATATAAAATTAGTGAAAGAAAACACATAGTTAAAACCAGATTGAAAGAAAACATTGAAAAAGATGCAGTTGTATAAAGGAAGCAAAAAAGCCTTGTGAAAATCGTTGTCTTTGTTGTGAGAGCGAAATTATCCTAATATCCTTGTTAAAACTTTTAAAGTGAATGGTAGATTAGTCACCATGGTGGCATGTCTTAATGGTAGCCAAATAGTTGACAATACTTTAACCTTTATTATCAATAATTTACGTTTTTTTTTTTTACAAACTAGCACAATTATCGAGTTTAATATTATTTTTAATATTTTCTACTCTAAATTTGTATAACTTTGTATGGTGTTGCTCTTTTGAAATCGTTATTTAGACGATATTGTTAGAAAAAAATAAATCAATTATACATTATATTGTGTTAATACGTCAAAGTCATAGTTTCACCCCTAAAAATTAATATTTATTTATTTATATATATTTTTTTACTTTCTAATAAAAGTTTAAATGTGTTTTCCGGTGACTCTTATACTAATTTTTTCCAATATCATTGAATAAAAATAAAATTTAGATAGAAATAAATAATAAACCGATAACAAACTGTAGAGCAACTTATAATTGTTCAATTTTTTCAATAACATTGAACAAAAATAAAATTTATATAGAAATAAAAATAAAAAAAAACAGATAACAAACCGGACCGCAACTTATAACTCTAATTTCCTACTAAATGTTTAAAATTTGAAACATAAAATAAGCAAAATGAAAAATTATAGAAAATTAGTAGTCACTGATTTTAGCTAAGTATTTGATATGAACTGAACAAATAAGACTTAAAACACAGAAGCAACAATCATGATTTTGTATATGTAAATTCCAATAACTTTTCAAATACAAAGAAATTTGAGTAACAAGTATAATATAGAAATGACAAATATCTAATCAGCTTCTTCTACACAAGGAACATGGTAAATCAAATTAACCAAACCACAAAGAAAATCTATATTCCCTTGCAGCATATATATATATTTCTCTTTTTCTTCCATAGATTTAAAGCTTAACAATCTCAGGAATATGAACAGGATAACGATCAATGCAATCTTCCCAAGGTCCATCAATTGGTGTCTTAATGCTTCTGTTACATTTCCAAACAGCACTATTGCATTTGAATCCACTTCCAAAAGCTATTTGCCATATTCTATCTCCTTTCTTCATCCTTCCCTTTGATTCAATATAGTTTAACTCATACCATAAAGACGACGAAGACGTGTTCCCGAACCGATGCAGCGTCATCCTCGAGGCCTCGACGTGTTCGGATGATAGTTGAAGATTCTTCTGTAACTCGTCGATCACAGCGCGGCCACCAGCATGGATGCAGAAATGCTCAAAGGCTTGTTTGAAGTCTGGAATGTAAGGCTTCCATTTAGGGTTGAAGATTTTCTTGCCAATGAGGGTTAGAAGAAAGAGTAGTTGCTCTGATGCTGGTAGGACAAGAGGACCAATTGTTGTTATATTTGATTTCAATGCTTCTCCTGCTATTGCCATGAGGTCTTTTGAAAGTGAAATGCCTACTTTGCCTTCTCTGTCTTCTTCTTCGAATACGCAACGGTAGGCTTTATCGTCGCCGCCTTTGTGTGTTCTAACAACTTGGAGTAATCTGTATTTTGCTCTTTTGTGTTCTGTGGTTTTGTTTGATAAGAGAATTGCAGCACCTCCCATTCTGAATAAGCAGTTTGGTAAAAGCATTGCTCTTTCTTTTCCTTGGTAGTAGTTTGGTGTGATGATTTCTGTGCTCACAACAACCGCGTTGGAATTCGGATAAACTTGGAGAAGATCGCGCGCTAAATCGATGGAGATTAAGCCCGCGCTGCACCCCATTCCGGAGAGGTTGAAGCTTTTGATGTTACTTCTAAGTTTGTATTTGTTGATCACCATAGCTGACAAAGAAGGAGTTGGAGAAAAGAGGCTGCAGTTGACTATAAGAATGTCTATGTTATTAGGTTTGAGTCCGGTTTTCTCGAACAACGAGTCCATGGACGAGAAGATGACAAGCTCGGCTTCCCGTCGCGCTTCTTCCATTGTTGGATTAGGCGGGATATAGTGGATTGCGGGTGGCAAACATGTTTCTTCTCCAAGGCCCGATCGTTCGAGAATCCGCATTTGGAACTCGACGCTTTTCGGATTGTCTTTGAGGATTAGTCTCGAATGTTCCATGAATGTAGCGAAAGGAACGCGGCAAGTGATCGGCGGTTTGAAGCACGCGTAATCGACTAGGTAGATTGTGTGTGGTTTAGACATGAAATATATTGTTGATATAAATATGATGAGAAAAATAGAGCATAGGATATGTATGAGATCAAACTCAAGGGAGTTGAAAAGATTGAGAATTTCATAAGGGCCTAAACGTAGTAATTCTATGAAGATACAAATCATGATGGTTATGAATGTGAGGGTGATAATATGGTTCACAAAATATTGATACATAAGTTTAGCATACTTGTTTTTTGAAGAGTTAGAGGAATTTTGCAACATTGAAGGCATTTTTTGTTAGCACTTTGATGAAAACAAGAAAAGGGTTATGAAGTTATGATATGTTGATTGGTATGTTGAGAGAAGAAAGAGTTTGGAATTTGATGATGGATGATTAGTGTGAAGATGTGGTTTTAAAGGGATGGAGGGACCTAAGAAAAGAAAGGGGGCAGATGAAAAGATTAAATGATGAAACTTGATTCACATCTCTCAACGCTCATTGAAATATGAACATCAATTTTCATAACTCCCCTTTCCATTTCTAACTAAACCTTAACACACTTTTACAATAAGTAATGTTTTATTATGAATCATTACTTGGTTCAGTAGTAATTATTGTATGATTTTGTAGAGAAAACTACGGTTCGATCTTCGCAACTGTGATTGAAAAAGAGCTTAAATCACTTGATATCAGAACTGACTCCTCGCAACTGCGATTGAGAAGGAGCTGGAACCACTTGAACTGACCTCAGAACCGGACTATTCTAATAAAAAAAAGTTTTATTAGCAAATGTACATTTTGTTTTATTTGTTTACTATTAATTTATTGCAATGGTACTTTACGCAATTAAAAATGCACAAGGAAAAGGCAAAAAGGCAAGAGAGGGGTTACCTTAAATAGCATTGAGTGATGATTCACACAACCATCTCATGGATAGTAGTTAAAAAAGAAGGAAAGTAAATGAACCGAAATGAGTTAACAATTGTTTTTATTAGAGGTTTGGGTGTGTGTTTGTGTTTGTGTGTATATTTAATAGTCTCAAAAATGGTTTCATCATAAATTTCAAATAAATGAATTGCTTCAAGTGTAGTTATTAGGTTGTGGTTGTTCTCATGGATGGGACCTCTTAGTTTTATTACAACCTTGCATAAAGCCTATTTGTCACCAAACGATTAGAGACCCCATTGACAAAAAAAATATAGTCAATTCCTTTAATGCAGCTCCATAAGGACTACTATAGTACCCTTTTATACAAAGAATAAAATGACTAGAGGTGAAGAAGATTTATTATAGTGTACAAAGCTATTGATGTTAAGGAAAATTAAAAAGACAAAAATGAATCCTATATTTTGATGTATATAGTTCATAAACCAATGAACCAAAGTTTAGTTTCTAATATATTTTTAGGAAATATTGTTTTTTTTTAAACAGATTACGAACCAAATTTACGGTCTAGTTCGGTTTCCGATATATTTTTAGCAAATAGTTTTTTTTTTTCAAACAGATTTTGATTCATTATGAAATCAATGAAGCAAATTTACAGTCTGGTTCGGGTTTTAAAATATTTTTAGTAAATGTTGTTTTTTTCCCACAATTTTGAAACTAATTTACTATATATGAACTCGTTTTAAAACGGAATTTTGGTTAAAGTGATCTAAATTTGAATTGGTTTTTAAATCGGTTTTAGCTAGTTGATTTCAAAAGCAATTTTTTTATGCATTGTGATATGAAGTTTTAAGCTTAACCTTTTTTTTCATCATTATAGAATGAATTGATCTTTGGTGAAAATAGAACTAATAGAATCATATTGGACTTAGTTGAGATTTTTTTTCTAAAACAAAAATTATAGTACAAAGACATTAAGTAATAGAAATAACATCTTGACTATGTTATTATTCCAAAACTTTTACCTATATAATTTGGGGACTAAATCTTGAGGACACAAGCATGTGGACAAATAACAGTTGATTCATTAAAATCTTTTTAGGGTGTAATTTTTGGATGTTTATACCCAAAAATAAATAATTTATTAGTTGAGATTGACAAAGAAGTAATTTAGGATGAAATGGTATTCTCTCGTTTTAAGATTTACATGAGTGTAATTACATAAGAATATAAGATCTTTGAATCTTTCTGCAATCAACTTTAGTCTAAGAATGACGTGGAAATGGTAAAATCAATCAAAACTCGATAGAACTTAATATTATGAATGTTGAGCTGAAGCATATTTCAGAGAAAACAAGGAAGAAAGATTGAAGAAGAAAGGGAAATTCTCATTATACTTCACTACTAATCACTGTTGCAGGAGATAGGTTATATACAATTTTGAATGGTTCCCAAAGGAGGGAAATCCTATATGAACCAATAGAGTAAAAGCAAAGCTAACCTATCACAAGCTACCACTTGTACATTGCAGTAATATTAAACTAAATCTAATTAGAAATTATATTTAGCTTAATACTCCAATAGCCCCTCTCAAGCTAAGCATGGTGTATATTGATCATGCCAAGCTTGGAAACAAACTTTGTGAATGTTGAAGTAGGGAGAGCTTTGGTGAGAAAGTCAGCAAGCTGTTCTTGAGTAGATATAGGTAAAAGGCGCAACATTCCTTTTTGAAGCTTCTCTCGAACCAAGTGACAATCAATGTCTAAGTGTTTAGTCCGTTCGTGGAATACCGGATTAGAGGCAATGTGCATTGCACTCTGGCTATCACAGTAAAGAACAGGGGTTTTTGAACATGTGATGTGTAGTTCCTTCATCAAAGCAATCAACCAAAGGAGTTCACATGTAGCAAATGACAGTGCACGATATTCAGCCTCCGAGGAAGATCGAGATATCGTCTGTTGCTTCTTTGCACGCCAGGAAATGAGGGAGAATCCAAGAAAGAAACAGTAACCCGATATAGATCTTCTAGAGTCAAGGCACCCTGCCCAATCAGCGTCAGAAAAACCAAAGAGTTGCAGTTCAGAGCTTCTACGAAACAATAGACCTCTCCCAGGACTGTTTTTCAAGTACCGGATGACTCTGCAGGCAGCAAGATAATGAGCCATAGTGGGATTATGTATGAATTGACTCAGCTGCTGGGTAGCATAGGTGATATCTGGCCGTGTGGTGTTCAAATAGAGTAGACGACCTATGAGTCTTCTATAAGCTCCAATGTCTTCATATGGCTTTCCATTATCAGCATGAAGCTTGACTGAAGGATCAAGAGGAGTGGGAGTCGGTTTTGATCCAAGGAGACCAGATTCTTGTAACAAATCGAGGCAATACTTGCGTTATGATAATGAGATTCTTTCCTTGGAGTGAGCAACTTCCAGTCCAAGAAAGTATTTCAGCATAACAAGATCTTTGATGCTAAAATTCTCATCCAATGACTGCTCGATGCGAGAGAATTCGGACATGGAGGTGCCAGCTAGGATTATGTCATCCACATAAACAAGGAGAGCTGTAAAATCATTGTCAGTTGTCAAGGTGAATAATGAATAGTCAGAGGTGGATTGAGTGTAACCTTGTTGCAAGAGTAATGATGTTAACTTCTCATACGATTTGCGACTAGCTTGCTTCAAACCATAGAGTCTTTTCTGCAGTTTACATACTTGATTAGGTTGACAATGTTTAACTCCTTCAGGTATAGACATGTACACATCTTCTTGTAGTTCTCCATGAAGGAATGCGTTATTCACGTCCAACTAATGCAGAAACCAGTTGTTAATCGCAGCAGTAGCAAGTAGAGTCCGAACTGTAGTAAGTTTAGCCACTCTGGGGAGAAAGTGTCAAAGAAGTCCAGCCCTTCAATTTGATTGTATCCCTTAGCAACCAACCTTGCTTTATATCTCTCTATGGTGCCATCAGCTTGATGTTTAACTTTGAACACCCACTTGCTACCAATAGGCTTAACATTAGATGGCAAGTCTACTATGGTCCAAGTTCCATTCTTGTCCAATGCAGCTAGCTCAGCATCCATAGCCTTGACCCAATGATCAGATAAGCATGCTTCTTTGTAGGTTCTTGGTTCATGGATGGGGGTGATATTAGAAGTAAAGACACGATGAGATGCAGACAATGAAGTTAAGGAATCATAATGTGAAATAGGATAAAGGACCTTAGTATTACCTGAAGATGTCTTGTCTGCTGAAGCATCAGAGGCACTGCACATATAATCTGAGAGATAGTGTGGCACAGTTTTGGTTCTGGTAGGTCTATTTAGTTGAGGGATAGGATCAGTATGGGAGTCTATTGATACAAGTGATTCATGAGGGTTGGAAGTATCTTCATGAATCACATCAGGTTGTGCAGAATTGTGGTTATGTTGATTTGAATCATCATTAGGTGTGCTTTGTGAAGAAATGGGAATGTGTTCATGTTCAAGTGAAGGATTGGTATGATTTTCTGGTAGTATAGGTTTGAGTGCTTGGTCACAGTTGGTAGAATTTGATGGAATGTGTTCATGTTCTAGTGAAGGATTGGTATGATTTTTTGGTAGTATAGGTTTGAGTGCTTGGTCACAGTTGGGAGAATTTGATGAGTTTGGAGGGATTATGGTTGTAGGATCACTATAGGAGTGATATTCCCATGGAAAAATATGCTCATGATGAATGACATTTCTAGAGAAAAAAATTTCATGACTGTTAATATCATATAAAACCACACCCTTCATCCCCCATTTTATAGCCTAAAAAAACACATTTTCTACCTCTTGGCTCAAGCTTAGTTCTATGCATGTGTAGGGTGGATGCATATACTAAAGATCCAAAAACCTTAAGGCTATGCATGTCAGGAGATTCATTAAAGAGGATGTGATGAGGAGACAAATTATTTAAAACTTGAGTAGGAAGTTTATTGATGATGAAGGTAGCATGTAAGATAGCATATGACCAAAACTTCTTTGGAAGTTTAGATTGAAAAAGAAGGGCTCTTCCTACATTTAACAAGTGTTGATGTTTCCTCTCCACTCTACCATTTTGTTGTGGAGATTCAACACAACTTGTTTGATGTATGATGCCTTTTGAAGCATAAAACTCAGGCATACTAAACTCAAGACCATTATCAGATCTGATAGTCTTGACAGTAGTGCCCTTTTGGTTTTCTATGAGTTTAATAAAATTTATAACATGCTGTCTAGTTTCAGCTTTGGATTTCATGAGTGTTATCCATGTAAATCTACTGCAGTCATCCACAGCTGTTAGAAAATATGCATGACCATGTATGGACTAGACAGCAAGAGAACCCCATATGTCTAAATGAATTAACTCATAAGGGTGAGCAGCTCTACTTTTACTAGCAATATAGGGCAGTTTTCTATGTTTAGCATAACAACAAATATCATACACATCTTTATTATTGAAAGTAATGAATGGAAATTGAGAATGTAAGTACATCAAACGATTTTGGGATAAATGTCCCAATCTAAAATGCCACAGGGCTTTATCAGGCAGAGAGATATTTGCAGCTAAGCTATGAGCAGAAGTAAGATAATTTTGTGTGTGTGGAAGTGGTGTTGTGTTTTGTGACTCACTATCCCTTATGATCAAGTAATACAGTCCATTCTTTTGCTCAGCAGAACCAATCATCCTCATAGTTGTTTTGTCCTGTATAATGCATTTGGAATCAAAGAAAGTCATATTGCAATTAGAGGACATGCATAATTTTGAGGCAGAAATAAGATTTAGACAGAATTCAGGTATTAACAAGACATCATATACAATAAGGGTAGAAGAAAATTGAACTGTACCAGAATACTTAGCAAGTATGCAGTTTCCATTTGGCAATTTTACACTAATAGGAACAATTTTCTTATATGAATAAAACCAATAAATGGAGCTACATATGTGATCAGTAGCTCCTGAATCGATTATCCAAGAACTAATATGATGATGCAATGTATGAGATGTGCTACCTGCTGATGAATGACCAACATTAACTTGATTGGAAGAAGCATGTCCCGACCCTTGTCCAAGACTTGATTTCTGAAGTAACTCCATTAGGACATTGAATTGACCTTGAGTCATAGGAGCATTATCATCTCGTGTGTCAGCACTATTGGTTCCAGACCCATCATCAGTTGCATCTGAAGTAGTGTTGTTGGCTGTGGATTGGAAGCGATTCTGCATATGAGGTGGAACACCATGCTTCTTGAAACAATTCTCTACTGTGTGATTAGCTTTCCCACAAAATGTACATACACGATTGCCTCCATGCTTGGAATTAGCTTGTTTTCCCCCAAATTTCTTGGAATCAGTAGCATTGATCAAGGTTTGGGATTCATCTGTAGCTATGGGAATGTAAACTTGGCGTTCGTGTTGAATAACCATAGAGAAGATCTTGTTCATTGGTGGCAAGGGATCCATTAACAAGATTTGTGACTTAACCACGGCAAATTGATCATTTAAGCCAGTTAGAAAACGAATGATCTGCAAGATTTGATGATTAGATCGTGCACTGCGCATTGCAGCGCAAGTGCATTTGATGCGACATGTACACATAGGTAAAGGCAGATAAAGATCCAGTTCTTCCCAAAAAAATTTAAGATCAGAAAAGAATTCGGTTACCGATTTTGATTCTTGCTTGAGATTGTAGATTTCTTGTTGTAGTTCAGAAATTCTGATGAGATCACCTTGGGAGAATCGTTCTTTCAGGTCATTCCAAACATCCAAGGCATTCTCCATGAACACGATTGATTGAGCAATCGAATATGAAACTGAGTTCATGATCCAAGAATGAACAAGCATATTGCATCGATTCCACGCACGCACGGACGGATCGAAGGGATCTTTAGGGACTGGGAGCGATCCATCGATGAAATCAATCTTCATTTTGCCACCAAGAGCACGCTTCATGGATCGAGCCCAAGATTGATAATTCGAACCGGTTAATTTGGGAAGAACTGTAACAGAACCAGCGCCATCACTAGGATGAACGAAATATGGAGAAGTAGGATCCATGGCTGGGTCGGTGGGAGGATTCCGAGGAGGATCCATGAAATAAATGAGTGTTCAACAATGGTGTAGCAACGGAAATAGGATCAAAATGGCGATTGATACCATATTATGAATGTTGAGCTGAAGCATATTTCAGAGAAAACAAGGAAGAAAGATTGAAGAAGAAAGGGAAATTCTCATTATACTTCACTACTAATCATTGTTGCAGGAGATAGGTTATATACAATTTTGAATGGTTCCCAAAGGAGGGAAATCCTATATGAACCAATAGAGTAAAAGCAAAGCTAACCTATCACAAGCTACCACTTGTACATTGCAGTAATATTAAACTAAATCTAATTAGAAATTATATTTAGCTTAATACTCCAATACTTGAAATTCATATTTATTTATGTTCTCTGTTTATAGCGCTACGTACTATAGACACATCCTAAGAACTAGGGGTGGAAATAGGTCAGGCCGACAACAGGGGCCTACAGGCTAGCCTATATAGGCTCAGGTCAGGTTACACATTTTTTTTAAATAGAGAAGGCCTAGGTTTTTTTATAAGCCTATATAGTTAAAAAGACTAGGCCTCAGGCCATAAACAAAACTTTTTAAGCCTACCAGGTCGGCCTATTTAAATAAATATGAATAATTTTTTTATTATCATTATGTTATGTTTTGTACTTTGAATTAAAATACATAAATAAAACTTGATTATCTTGAAGACCTTGTGAAAATAAGATGAAAACACGTGATGAACATTGTTTTCATAAGTTCTCTTAAATTTTTAGTCTCTTGCTTTTTTAGTTAGTTAGTCTTTTTTTTTTTTGACAGGAGTTAGTTAGTCTATTTAAACATTATTTTAAATGCTTATTTACATATGTCTAAAACAAATAGGCTTTTATGTAGGCTAATAGGCTAACCAGGCCTTCGAAAAGGTTTTACCAGGTTACGTCCACGAACATTATTACAGTCGACTGAAAGATTTTACAAGGTTGATCCCTCAAACTAAAAGTGGAGTTTTTCACAAGGTGAACTCACGAACAAAGAACAAGTTTTTTATCGATTAATCTCGAAAACCAAACAGAAGTTTTACTAGGAAATACTCCACAACCAAACAAGAGAGACTTCAAGAGAATCACACTCTTGATAAAAATAGTTGAACACATATACAACTAAAACCTCACAAATGCTTTTCACTCACAATGACACTGAGGCAACTTTTAGTGAAGAAAATAATAAAAGAGAGACAGGTAAAAATGAGAGAAGAATGTGTTAAAATAAAATTATAGCTTAAATAGTGTTTTCGTCCCTGTAAGTTAGCGTGTTGAACACTTATATGTTATTTTGATTTTGGTCCCTAAAGTGTTAAATGTTGAAAATAAAAATTGTTGTTAGTAGGATTTGAACCATGTCGCTTTTACTTAAAGCTTGCATGCCTATCCACTAAGTCACTTGTATTTATTGTTGAATGTAGCAATGAATTTGTATATGATAGATATATGCAGGACATATTTAATTATATACAATAAGTATTATTTTGTTCTAAAATTTTTATTCATAAGCAACAATATAATTATTTTTAAGCGCTGGTATTAATTTTTGTTTATAAGAAGTAATATATTTGTTTTATATTTTGCTCTAATTTTTGTTTTGTAAGCAGTAAATTTTTTTATTTATAATCAGCAATATATTTATTTATAAGCGCTGGTATTAATTTTTATTTTATTATAAATAAATAGTAATATACAGTCATTTATATATATTAAATAGTTTGAAACATTTTAATTATTATTTAACTATATTATATTATTATTACAAATTAAAATATTTAATATTTCATATTTAATATACTAATTTAATAGATGAAATATTATGAAATAATTATTAAATATATAATTATTTAAATATTTAATAGTTGAGATATTAAATAGTTAAAATATTTAATAAATAGTTGAAATAATTATTAATCTATTTAATAAATATTTGAAATATTTAATAAATTAATTATCTATCAACCATTTTATTAACCTATTTAGCGTTAACATTTATCATTAATATTTATTAACCTATTTAGCGTTAACATTTAGCGTTAATATTAATCGTTAATATTTATCAACCTATTTAGCGTTAATATTTATCAACCATTAAAATATTATTATGTATATATTTAATTATGTCTAAAATATTAAATATTTGAAATATATTAATCTTTTGGCTAAATTACAGTTTTGGTCCCCCTATTTTGACCAACTCGTGAAATCAGTCCCCTTATTTATTTTTTAAACAGTTTTGGTCCCCCATGTCCATTTTTCATTCAAAAAACACTATTGTATACTATTTTTTAGATACGTAGCATACTTTTATTGACTTGGAATAAGAAATATTAATTATTGACGACGTTTTCTTCCTTTAATCGTCTTCTCTGGTCGTTGTCTTTTTCTCCTAGCTTGTTCGTTCATCTCTTTCATTCTCCAAAAAACGATCTCTACGTTCTCTCTCGTTCAGAAATTATCCCACGATTACAAAAAAAACTGAAAAATCAACATTTTTTGGACAAAAAATGGACATGAGGGACCAAAACTGTTTAAAAAATAATTAGGGGAACTGATTTCGTGAATTGGCCAAAATAGGGGGCCAAAACTGTAATTTAGCCTAATCTTTTTAATAAATATATTGAAATATTTAATAATTTAATTATTTAACCTATTTAATAAATATATTGAAATAGTTAATAAATTAATTATTTAGCGTTAATATTTATCAACTAATAAAATATTATTATGTATATACTTAATCATATCTAAAATCTCAAATATTTAAATTATTTATTTTAATTTATTAAATATTTTATTTATTAATTTTTTAAATTGAAAACTAGTAAATAATAAAAGACATTTCTTTATCATGTTTGTTTTTCAAAAATAATAAAGTCCCTAGAATAGTTAGTCTGTTTAATGAAATGTTAAGTGCGACTTAATCTTGAGATCCTATTAAACATAAGGACATCATTCTTAAAGTATCCATAGTCGAGCTTTATTATGAAGCGGGATAACAGTAAAGCATCAAGACTATTATGAAGATATACTAATGATCACATCTTATGGATCATCGATAAGGAGTTATCAAGTCTTGACATAGGTATAAATATTAGGAGTAATATTTATACTAGATTGACCCGCTATGAGAATACTACATAGGATGTTATGCAAAGTGTCATAAGTTATTCTCATGGTGATGAATGGTTGATCACTACCACCCTTTGACCTGAAACCACTATGGACCCTAGATGTAGAGTCAAGTGCTTTATTGTTGATCAAACGTTGTCCGTAACTGAATGACCATAAAGATAGTTAATGGGTACTTCACTAAGCATGCTGAGGGACATGAGTGACCTAGATGGAATTTGCCAATCCTGCATAATAGGATAAATGTCTAAGGGCCCAATATTGAACTAGACAAGGGTGACACGATCTATGCCTTGAGTTCAATATTGACATAAGGGAAAAAGGGTAATTATACGCACAAGCATTATCAAGAAAAGGTTTTTGTCAGATCCCGTGACATTTTCGTGACTTGGATAGTAGTGATTGTTAGAACATAGTTTGGTTTTAATCATATCTTAGTGCTTTGATGATAACAAGTAAATAAATTTTGTATAAGTAAATGTGGTACTCTAATTATATGTTTCTCATTTCAGAAGTTGTTCTAATACAAGTGCCATCAGAACATGAACTTTATGTAAAGCTGAACAAACGCTTAAAGGAAAAGCCGTTGAAGTTCTAATGAAGTAACTTCTGAATGCACCAACCGTTATAGACATACTCTAATAGAAGTTATATTCAAGTAAGAACATAAGTTATGAATAGATGCAAAATTTCTGAATCAAGATAAGATGACGTTAAAAACATAATGATTAAAAGACGGCTGAAGCACTCAAATGGAGCAATTCTCAAGGTTGATTGAAGAAGCAACGCACATACGACTCGTTGGAGAAAAAAAAACAAAAATCAAACACGCAAGCATTTAATGCTTTCTCCAAAGATCAAGATAACGGACAAATACTTGAAGCTATAAATATAAGATCACTTAAAAAAGAATAAAAAAGAGAAGAAGTGGAGTAACAATGAACATTATTAAAACCAACGTGAACTCTTACGCTGAAGAAAAATATTTCTACGTCAGCATTCTGAGTTCATACTCCTTGT
The DNA here is from genome assembly GCF_029867415.1 of Vicia villosa. Taxonomy (NCBI): domain Eukaryota; kingdom Viridiplantae; phylum Streptophyta; class Magnoliopsida; order Fabales; family Fabaceae; genus Vicia; species Vicia villosa. Next base: position 22,297,758 of record NC_081181.1, on the reverse strand, counting down.
ACTAAAACTTAGTGAAAAATCACAGTTGTGATTAAAGCTTATTAGAAGCAATCTGAAACACTATTATTTGAAGTTATTCTGTAATTGTTCCTTGAGAGACCAGTTGGGTCAGATTTCTCGAGAGGGCTAGGACTAGTTTGTCTTATAGGTGTTAGTCACTTGCAGTTGGCTTGTGCATTGTATTGTTAGTCACAAAAGTTGGTTGTGCATTTGTAATCAGTTTTGATTATAGTGGATTAAGTCCTCGATTAAGAGAGGCAAAATCAGCTTGGCGGGTGGACTGGAGTAGTTTGAGTTGCAAACGAACCAGGATAAAAATAACCGTATTTTTTGTCTATTGTTGTTGCAAACGAAAAAAAAAGAAAAACTTATTCAACCCCCCCCCCTTCTAAGTGTTTTCTAAACCTTCAATTGGCATCAGAGCTATTGGTTCTGGGTGCAAACACTTAACCGTGTCAGAAAAAGATCCAGAAAGAAAACACTATGGAAATTGATGAAAACAACAACAACTACACAAAACCTCCGGTCTTTAATGGAGAAAATTTTGAATACTGGAAAGATAGACAAGAAAGTTTCTTTCTAGGTCAAGATGCTGACTTATAGGATGTGGTCATAGACGGCTACACACATCCAGTAGATGAAGAAGAAAATAAGATTGATAGAAAGATCATGACCAAACAACAAAAGGCTGATTTCAAAAATCACCACAAAGCTAGAAATATTCTGCTCAATGCTATCTCAAAACAAGAGTATGAAAAAAATCACAAATAGAGATACTGCACATGATATGTTTGAGTCTCTCAAAATGACTCGTGAAGGCAATGCTCAAGTAAAAGAGACAAAAGCTCTGGCTCTCATTCAGAAGTATGAAGCTTTCGAAATGGAAGAAAATGATTTCATTGAAACAATGTTCTCAAGATTTCAAACGATGACTGTTGGCCTAAGAGTTCTAAACAAAGGATACACCAAAGTAGACCATGTCAAGAAAATCATCAGAAGTTTACCCATAAGATGGGCACCAATGGTCACTGCATTCAAAGTTTCCAAAGATTTGAATAGTATATCCTTAGAAGAGTTCATCAATGCACTAAGAAGTCACGAGATAGAACTTGATGAACATGAGCCTCAAAAGACAGGTAAGTCTATTGCTCTTAAATCTACTAAAAATTATGAAACTAATGATTTTCAGGCTAAAGAAGAAAGCTCTAAGGGCTCTTCTTCAGAAGAAGAAGATGAGTTATCTCCTCTCTCAAGAAGGATAAACCGAATGTGGAAGCACAAACAAAATAATTTCAGAAACAACAAAAGATCAGAAGATAAAGCAGAATCTTCTGGACGAGAGAAGTCAAGCAAAATAAGTATCATCTGCTATGAATGTAAAGAACCAGGACACTACAGAAATGATTGTCCTAAGTTAAAAAAAGAAAGGCCAAAGAAAAAGTTTGAAAAGAAGAAAAGCTTAATGGCTACCTGGGATGATTCAGAATCTTCTGAAGATGAATCAAGCTCAGAAGATGAACATGCCAAGTTAACTTTTATGGCTACCACAGCAGATGACTCTGACACTGAATCAGAATCTGAAGAGGTATTCTCTAGACCTGAACTTGTAAAAAGTTTATCAGAACGTCTTGAAAACTACAGTCAACTCAAAATCAAATACAAGAAGCTTGAGAAGAGCCTTGTATCTAAAATTGAGGAACTTAAAGCAGAAAACTCTAATTTAAAAGAAAATTATGTCAAACTCAAAGAGGAATTTCATAAAGCTCAAAGAGTTTCTAATTCATATACTGCTTGTAGTTCAAAAAATATTCTTAAGGAATATGACTCTAGATTTCAAAAATTTCTCGCTAAGAGCATAGATAGAAGCAAAATGGCTTCAATGATCTATGGTGTGTTAGAACAATATTTGTTCTGATCAATATTCTTAGTTTTGATGATAACAAGGATATGAATTTTGTGTGAGATAATGTGGTACTCTAATACATTGCAATTCCCTTTCAGGAAATATATAAAGAGTATGCACAAATCAGCGCTCAGAAGCTTTGACTCAGAAGGTTCAGCATGCAACATCAGAACATGGTCTAGCAAGACATCAGAAGATGGTCAAGGCAGAATCAGAACATGGGTCTATGGAAGCATCAGAAGAACTTGAGATCAGAAGCAGAAGCACTGAAGTTCTCATGGTATCACGCTCAGAAGCACTTCAAGGTCAGAAGACAAGAAGATGCTATGCACCTAGCTGTTTGACTCTGATGATATTCAAACGTTGTAGTCACAAACATCAGATCAGAAGAAAGTACAGGTGGCAGGCTACGCTAACTGACAAAAGGAACGTTGGAAGCTATTAAAGGCAACGTCAGTAGACACAGCGTGAACAAGGCTCGAGGTAGTTGACAAAAGCGTGAAACATTAAATGCAATGTTGTACGGAATACGCAAAGCATTAAATGCTCCCAACGGTCATCTTCTCAAGTGCCTATAAATATGAAGTTCTGATGAGAAGCAAAGTCACCGAATCTGCTGATAATTAACTTGCTGAAACGCTGTTCGAATCAAAGCTCGGAAACTTCATCTTCATCAAAGCTCACTACATTGTTGTTGTAATATATTAGTGAGATTAAGCTTAAACGATTAAGAGAAATATCACTGTTGTGATTATAGCTTTTCAGAAGCATTTGTAATACTCTTAGAATTGATTACATTAATTTGTAAGTAACTAGAGTGATCAAGTGTTGATCAGGATACTCTAGGAAGTCTTAGCTTGTGTCTAAGCAGTTGTAATTAGAGTGATCACGTGGTGGTCACGATACTCTAAGAAAGTCTTAGCTTGTGTCTAAGTATTTGTTCCTAGAGTGATCAGGTTGTGATCAGGATACTCTAGAAGACTTAGTCGTGGGCTAAGTGGAAAACCATTGTAATCTGTTGCGATTAGTGGATTAAATCCTCAGGTGAGGTAAATCACTCCGTGGGGGTGGACTGGAGTAGTTTAGTTAACAACGAACCAGGATAAAAATAACTGTGCATATTGTTTTTATCGTTCAAGTTTTTAGACTACACTTATTCAAACCCCCCCCCCCTTTCTAAGTGTTTTTCTATCCTTCAATTGGCATCAGAGCGCCGGTTCTAAGGTGCAAGCACTTAACCGTGTTTAGAAAAGATTCAGGAAGAGAAAAACGCTTCAGTAAAAGATGGCTAGTGAAGTTCAAACAAATCCAACTGCATCTACATCTGGCTCTGCTGAGCAATACAATGGTAACAATGGTTATACTAGAGCACCAGTATTTGATGGTGAAAACATTGAATACTGGAAAGATAAACTGGAAAGTTACTTTCTTGGTCTAGATGGTGAATTATGGGATCTTCTGATGGATGGTTACAAACATCCAGTGAAAGCCAGTAGCGTAAGGCTTACAAGGCAAGAAATGGATGATGATCAAAAGAAGCTTTTCAAGAATCATCATAAATGTAGGACTGTTTTGCTGAATGCTATCTCTCATGCTGAGTATGAGAAGATATCTAACAGGGAAACTGCCCATGATATATATGAGTCATTGTGTAATACGGTGAACTGACTTTTTGTAATCGAAAAATGTCGCGGTTAAGCAAGAGTCGCCACCGACTTTTATTTTATCCAAATTAAATCAGAAAGGCTAAAAGAACAGAAAAAAACCTTTTAAATAAAATAGGGTTCTGGGGGTAATTATGCAAAGGGAAGGTGTAAGGCACCCTTTGCATCCATGGTTTTCCCTGGGCTCTTAATTGCTTTGCTCGTTTTGAAACCAAAAGTTTAGAAATGTATAGAAGATGAAGAAACAAGGACTTTAGCTCGTAAATGAGCGTAGCCTTGATAGTGTTTGTTTAAGAAAAAGTTGATGAAAGACATTTTAGCCAGAGCAAGGCAATTAGGGGCAATTACCTTATAATTTAAAAAAAAAAGAATTCTTTTTAGCCTTTCAGGGTGAAAGGGTCTATCCATGCCATAGAGGGCAGGAAGCCTTTCATTTGGAGGTTGAAGGGTCATCGCGTTATCATTCGCCAAAGACTGACCCATGCCATATGGAGGCAGGTAGTCTAAGGAAAGGACCAGAACAGCCTTATTCGTAGGCAACCAGAGGATACCTCAGCCTTTTCCGTAGGCAACTTTCGAGGGTCGAGGTCATATAGTGTATCGAAGGCAGTATCATTAGGGCCGTATGACCTTTATTTATCGAGGCAGCATGGCTGAGGTATCCTCGTATTCAAGGGACTGGCTATTCTGCAGAAAATCCCAAGGCAACGGGCAACAAGGCAACAGGCAACAGAGAGGTTTACCCAAAAGCGTGCGTGTGTGCACCAATCACGTGATCATATTCAATTATATTATCTTATAATTAGGTGATTCTAGTTCAGTTCAGAGTTACACTCCCTAAAATTACTAACCATAGCAATACATACAATATAATTAAAACAATACGGGGAAGGGAAATTGTAACCAGCGGAGGAGAGGGGAATTTAAACCAGCGGGATTAAAGAAAAATGGGTTTGAAACAAGTAATAATATAGCTAAGGTTAGGGTTTAGGGTTACCGACACTCGACGCTTTGGCAATTGACGAACCCTGAAAAGGAAAAATAAAAGGGCAAAATATATTGAGTGCCTTATCGGTTCAGTTGATAATTAGAATTAATCCTAATCAATAATAATGACAATAAAAGAAAAAAACAAAAGTAAAAGGTAAAAGGAACTTAGCTTCGACTGATGAGGGTTGATGGGCAAAGGTTTGCCTTAAGCCTCAAGCATTGACCCTGACCATTTACAGAATAGATAAAGTGAATGTAGGAGAAGTTCTACTGATAAGAGCATCAAAACCCTGATCAGATAAAATAAAAGGCAAATAAAAATAATAAAAAAATAAAAAGGTTTAAGACTTAGCTTTGTTCTTTTTGACGGGGCGCGTAGTCGGAAGGAACCATGTTGATAATCCTGAAAAGACATAGAAAAGAAATATTCAGTGTAGGGCAAACCCTAATTAGGATTCAAATTGAGTATAATAGTAAATTGATTTAATTAATTATTGGTCTCGCGACCTAATTAATTAAATCGGGATAAGGAACTTAAATCGTGTGTAAAAATAATTTGTAGGAATTTTTTTGTGAATTAAATAAGATACATATGAATTTTGAAAATATTTAAATAATTAAATATAAATTAAATAAGAAAAAATAAATAAATATATAATTAGAATAAATATGCAATTAAATATTAAATATATAACTAAGAAAATAAAAATATTATAAATAATATATAACAAATATAATAAATATAATAAAAAAACTATATATGTAATTAATGAATAAAATGATTAAATAAATAAATATTAAAAAAAGGTTTTTATAATAAAACATATAATTAGTTTATTATTATTAAGAAAAAAAAGAAATTTAAATAGATATTTATATATATATATATATATATATATATATATATATATATATATATATATATATATATATATATAAATAAAATAAAACTATGCCATATAATTAAAAATAATAAAAAAAAATTAAGAAAAACTTAACTTTTGATTACGTGTTGCGCGCGCATAGGGAATCTGGTACACCCTCATCTTCAGAAACGTTGGATCTGCAGGGCGAGAGATCTGACGGCTTTGTGGACGAAGGCGTATGGTACACGCGTGTGTGAGATGTACCGAATCAAAAAACAAAAACAACCAGCGCGCGTTTTTCTGTTTCAAATGCGCCAATCAGATGATGACACGGCGTCATCTTCTTCACGAACCAGCCCTGGAAATTTAGCTACGGTTTTGCCTCGATTCCGGCTCGTAGCAAATCAGACTGCAAATCACGAAAACGCGTATATGCAAAATAAATTTATCGCGACCCCTTGGTTACCTTCGTCCAAGGATCACGAGTCTAATGGTACCTTCCAGTAAGCCTAATTTTACCTGAGAAGGAAAACCCCAATTGGAGCTCTCTCGACCTTAACAATGGCATCAGTCTCAGATATGCATAGAAACGCAATTAAAGTTCCAGGAATGATTAACACACCATCACAAACATAAATACGCAACTAGTTTTTAATATGAATGAATGAATTAACCTAATCGACTCAAGTTAGATTTGAACAAACCTCGACCTCTTGAACGTGTATCTTCGTGGTTAAGGGACTGGTAATGATTGGCACAACTTCAGAGGATCCTTAGGAACGTGTTAGGATCAAAGAGAACTCTTCAATTAGCTTGCAACTTGGAAATCAAACTTGAAAATTTCTTGGATTTTTCACTCGGGTTTATGGTTCTTGAGGCTGCAGAAATCGTTCCCCTAGTCTTTGGCATTGTTCAGGTACTTATAGAGGAGAGTTTAGGTCAATATATTTGAGCAGAATCCAATTAAATCTTTGATTTCCATTAGAGAAAATTTGATTGATAAAAACTTCTAAAATTGGCCTTTTGATTGATTTTTATACCTCTAATTATGTGAACGAAATTTTATTGTCTTAATGAGGAAATTTGATTGATATTTGGCTTAAAATTGGAGAAAAAATCATATCTTTTATTTTTATTATTTTACATGATTAAATTATGATTTTTAATAAATAAAAACCATAAAATATCAATAAAAACAATACCAAATAAAAAATATTTTTCTGGGACGTGCATGGGCCTAAAATGAAGTTTGGATGAAAAAAACATAGGCCCATTTGGAAATGTTTGGAGTTTTGAGCTTTTTCTCTTCCCATTTTTTCTCCAATATAGTCCAACTTTGACAAGGCATATCTCCCTCAATTTTTGAGGTATGGAGGTGTTCTAGGACTTTTTGGAAACCTTAGAGAGTCCTCTAACCAGTGTCTTTGGTCTCATATCAAAATGAATCTCCATGCTCCTTGTGTGTCCTTTTGAAAAAAATGTCTTTTTGTTGACTTTTGAAAAGGACCTATAATGTTTTGGTCCATATCTCTTAAATGACGCATTTTTAGACTTGGCATGTGAGACACACTTTTGTAGAGAATCAAATTTCCTTCAAAATAAGCTTTGGATGGAAAATTTCTGATGTTCCATGTGAGAGTTATGGCTGGTCAAAGTTCAGTTGACTTTTCCTATACAAAACCCTAATTTAGAAACTTTTTGAATTGTTGATTTTGATCTTTCCTTGATGAACCATGATCAATTCTTGATCAAATGGTGAATGATACTTCAATATGAGGATCTTGACAAAAAATCAGGAGTTTTGACTTTGCTTTGACCACAGTTGACTTTTTAGGTCAACTAGTCGACTGTTGACTTTCTGAACTTTTGAGTGATCAATCCTTTGAGATGAGACTTGATACTTGTCATGGAAGTAATTTGGGATACATTGAGCCATATGAGATGCCTTAGAGCCATTGATTCACTGTTTTTCCTTTTAACAAACCAAACCCTAGTTCTCTGATCTTTGCTTAGGAGAGTGTGTCTAGGAACTTTAGGTATTGATTTGGATTTGTATAGAAGAAAATGTATGGGCAAATTTTGGGGTATGACAGCTGCCCCTGTTCAATTATCTTAAACCTGAAGATGTAGAGTGGTTTGTATGCCAGTCGGTATCTGAAGGTGGAAGATGATTGAACACTAGAATACCAAGAAATTTGCCCTAGCTGGAGTAGGGACTTTTGTCGGAGATGGGCTTAAAGATGCCATCTAGATGTTGAGACTGAAGTGTTTGAGAAGTAGTTGTTTAGAGATGGGCTTAAAGATGCCATCTGACTTGATAAGCTCGAGAATTAGAATATGTCGTACTTTAGACTGTTTCTAGTTTGCATCATCAGATGTCTGGAAAAGCTGTATGTTAGGCTGAAGAATAAATCATGCGTTAGATCATTCTTAATTGCATCCTCAGATGTCTGGAAAACCGTGCGTTAGGTCGGAGAATAAATCGTGCGTTAGACTATTCTCAATTGCATCCTCAGATGTCTGGAAAACCGTGCGTTAGGTTGAAGATAAATCGTGCGTTAGACTATCTTCAATTGAATCCTCAGATATCTGGAAAACCGTGCGTTAGGTTGATGGATAAGTCGTGCGTTAGACTACCCAATTTGCATCCGTAGATGTCTGGAAGACCATGCGTTAGGTCGAAGAATAAATCGTGCGTTAGACTATTCTCAATTGCATCCTCAGATGTCTGGAACACCGTGCGTTAGGTTGATGGATAAGTCGTGCGTTAGACTACCCAATTTGTATCCGTAGATGTCTGGAAGGCCGTGCGTTAGGCTTTGCTTTGAATAAGATTCGAACTTTTGTAATGTACCTGTCAGATAATATTCACTTGGTAACAATGTCAGTTTTATGCAATGTTTATGATGTATGTAATGAATGAGATGGAAAAATAAATGGAACGCTTTGTATGTTATGTATGAATTATACCCGTATTCAATGTATGAATATGCATGTGATGTATATGATGTATGACTGATGTTGTTCTGAGAAAATAAATCTCTGTATCATTGTGATTTGAATATTTGATCTTGTTTTGAAGAGGTGTAGCTGGGGATTTATGACTTTTGCTTGGGGATGAGTAGTATTTTGATGGATCCTGACTGGGGATGAAAGATATTAGTAAACCATGTTGGAGAAGAGCAAAGTGTTGGAGAACCGGTGGTGTTGAAGATGTAAACTCTGTTGGGGAGCCATGTCTTTGTTGGACGAGAGCATTTGAAGATATCTTCTTAATGATTACTCTGTGGGGATGTGATTTTGTGGACCTGGCTCTGTGGGGAGACATGGGTGTCTTGAAAGTTGCCCCCAGTATCATAGTAACTTACTACTTGATTCAGGACACGCCACTGAGTATTGATCCAGATGTTGGACTGGACTTGCATAGATTTTCCCCAGCTAGTAGGAACTTTGGAAAGATTCGCCTCGCGAGGACTTCATGAGATGTGCACTATGGGTGACATGCCCCTATAAACTTAGGACGGTGCTCCTGAATGTTTTTGCTTTTGAGAGATTCTCGGAATCTTGACTTGATTGCCCCAGATTGATTGGGAAATAGTTTGAAACCTACTTGGGATGTATGCCTTTCGATTGTTTGGTATTTGAGAGATTCTTTGAATCTTGACCTGATTGTCCCAGATTGATTGGGCAAAGCGTGTCATGCCCCTTGTATACGTAGGAGACATTGCTTCTCGGAGTAATCTTGTCTGTCAGGATAACTTTCAGTCATTAGTTGTACCCTGTGCAAGTTCTTTCTGATGCTAACATTTGAAATTATGTAGCAAAATATGTTTAATAATGAATTCATGAGATGCAATGCATACGTTTGTCTTGAGTTTTTGAAAAACATTTAAAACAGGAGATGTGAAAAGCGTAATTTATAAAAACATGATATTTGTAACAGCGTGATGTTTGTAAAAATGAAATATCAACTCATCATTTTTGGTAAACCTTAAGGAGTCAGGATACCTTTTTAGTGACAGTATACTTTCGAACTAACCATGCTTCAGTTAGGACTTTCAAGGGTTGTAATGTGGCTTGGTTCGCGGTTTAAGAAACAAAGGATAAAGGCTCAAAGTTTATTTGTACCCACCCCTCTTCGTGATGATCTTCGGTCCTAAGCTCAGTTAATTCAACTTATGCCTTCAGGTTCCAAGAGACTTTTGGATTTGCACCTTTGATAATGATGATGGTTCACCAGCAAAGAGAACTTTTGAGATGGCAGTCACTTCTTCATTTTGGTAGTCACAACATTGTGTTGTTCAGGAATTTATTGACTTCTCTTTTTTCATCCTACTTTTGCCTGAACTGTCTATTTTGAGCTTACAGTCAGCGGGATGCCTTGTTTTTTTTTTGCCTAAGTCTTCTTTTTTGATTTTTTGACTTAGCAGGCTTTTCTTTGTATATATGTTTTTTCATCATTTTTGTTTTTTGAAAGATATTGACTGCCTTTCTTAATGATTGATGAACCATTGTTGGCTTTTGATTGACATCTCCAACACTTCTTTGATGTGTGCGGATGAACGCTTGTGATTGAAACCTTTGTTGAAAGGTGTACTGAATGATTCTCTTAAAATAGAATGCACAGCCAAATTAACTGAGAACTGAAGGATAGAAAAACACTTAGAAAGGGGGGGTTTGAATAAGTGTAGCTTTAAAAACTTGACAGATAAAAATAAATTGCACAGTTATTTTTATCCTGGTTCGTTGTTAACTAAACTACTCCAGTCCACCCCCGCAGAGATGATTTACCTCAACTGAGGATTTAATCCACTAATCGCACGGATTACAATGGTTCTCCACTTAGTCAGCAACTAAGTCTTCCAGAGTCTTCTGATCACACACTGATCACTCCAGGAACAACTGCTTAGATACCCTCTAAGACTTTCTAGAGTATTCTGATCCACACGATCACTCTAGTTACAACCTGCTTAGATACCCTCTAAGACTTCCTAGAGTATTCTGATCCACACGATCACTCTAGTTCCTTACAACTTAATGTAATCAATTCTAAGAGTATTACAATTGCTTCTTGAAAGCTATAATCACAAACTGTGATATTTCTCTTAACGTTTAAGCTTAATCTCACTAATATATTACAACAGCAATGTAGTGAGCTTTGATGAAGATGGAGATTCTGAGCTTTGAATAGAACAGAGTTTCAGCAAGTTAATATGAGTTGTTTTGTTCAGAATCGTTAACCTTGCTTCTCATCAGAACTTCATATTTATAGGCGTTGGAGAAGATGACCGTTGAGTGCATTTAATGCTTTGCGTGTTCCGTACAGCATCGCATTTAATGTTATACGCTTTTGTCAACTACCTCGAGCCTTGTTCACGCTGTGTCTACTGACGTTGCCTTTAATAGCTTTTAACGTTCCTTTTATCAGTCAGCGTAGCTTGCCACTTGTACTTCCTTCTGATCTGATGTTTGTGAATACAACGTTTGAATATCATCAGAGTCAAACAGCTTAGTGCAAAGCATCTTCTGATCTTCTGACCTTGAAGTGCTTCTGTGCGTGATACCATCAGAACTTCAGTGCTTCTGATCTCATGTTCTTCTGATGCTTCCATAGACCCATGTTCTGATTCTGCTTCGACCATCTTCTGATGTCTTGCCAGACCATGTTCTGATGTTGCATGCTGAACCCTTTGAGACAAAGCTTCTGAGCGCTGAATTATGCATACTCTTTATATATTTCCTGAAAAGGAAATTGCATTGGATTAGAGTACCATATTATCTTAAGCAAAATTCATATTATTGTTATCATCAAAACTAAGATAATTGATCAGAACAAATCTTGTTCTAACAATCTCCCCCTTTTTGATGATGACAAAAACATATATAAATGATATGAATTTGCGATCAGAAAAAGCAGACGGCAAAAGACAAATTACACAGCTATAGCATAAGCATATGAATATGTCTCCCCCTGAGATTAACAATCTCCCCCTAAGATAAATAATCTCCCCCTGAAATAAATACTCGAAGAACTTTAATAAAAGACTTCCCTGATTATTTCGGTAGAGACGATCACATAAGCTTCTGTCTTCAGAGAATTCATAGCTTCTGACTTCTGCTTCCATTGGACAGCTTCAGAACTAGAATTTCTTTAGATCCCTAGAACACTCACAGCTTCTGATTCCTGCTTCCATCTAGGACAGCTTCAGAACTTGAATTTCTTTGATCTTCAGAACATTCACATCTTCTGATTTCTGCTTCCATTTAGGACAGCTTCAGAACTTGAATTTCTTTGATCTTCAGAACATTCACAGCTTCTGATTTCTGCTTCCCTCGGATAGCTTCAGAGCTTTGAATTTCTACCAACATCACTTCATGCTAGATTTGTATCAGAACATTGTTGATTGTACCAGAGCATCATCAGAGCATCTCTACATCCTGAAATGTTACAGAACAAAAACTAAACGACAAAAGTCAGCATGAACGAGTCAGAACATAAAATGTATATTAGAACACATGATATGTATCAGAGCCATATAGGCTAAAATAATGTATCAGAGCAAATAGAATTTTGTCAGAGCAAATAGACAAATATGGATCAAATTCTATTATCAGTGCTTCTGATTCATTCTTCTTTCTTGCTTCTGATTTCTGAAGCTTGACAGCACTTAGCTTGCTTCAGTTTCCATGAGCTTATTCTTTTTACAGAATAACACTTCTTATGGTTTTGCTTCTTGTGTTTGCTTTGAAGATTCTCTTCACTTCTTTATACCTGCAAAACACTTAAACCATATAGAACTTGCAGTTCTTGTTAGTAAATGTGTGGGAGCTTTACCCAGCAACTGATAGATTAATCAAATCATTTATCATTTATCTTCTCCCCCTTTTTGTCATAACATCAAAAAGAATATTTCAAAAGATTCAGATGTATAAAACGACAAATAAAATCACTGGAATGTAAAGACAAAGAAACTTTTCATTGATAATCAAAAGATATTACAAAAGGTTCCTATGTTTAACAAGATGAGAAACATTCCTAGCAAATACATAAAAAGTCATCCCAAGAGGAAATGACTACAAAAATTAAAAACAAAACCCTAGCAAGACACATTCTGTGTCAACCCATCAAGAATCCCTGTGGTCTTCTTGTCTTCCAGACTAGAACCTCCACTGTAGGAGAGATCCCAGAGACCAAAGAGGAAGAGAGGGACAGTTCACAGACAGAGAACTGCTGTTGCAAACGGGGCTTTCTCTTAACATAGAAGTTAAGAATATCATTCTTAACCTCTTCCCATAACTCAAGAAAGTCTTCTGTCTTTGGGTGAAAGTTGATAACAACATCAAAGAAGAGGTCTGACTTGAGAGGTATTAGGAGAGCCATCCCGAGATATGCAGAGATCTGCCGCCTTTGAGTCATAGATCTTCAACAGGCTTAGAGCATGATTAAGAGATCCAGACAAAGGATTCAAGATGAACGCTAGGTTTGAACTAGGATTTTTTTTTTAAAAAAACTTTGTTTGAGCAAGAGAAAAAAAAAAACAGGAGAGAGAGAGAAAAAACTTGATGAGGAATGCAAAGAGATAGAGAAGGAAAACAGAGACAGAGTGTAATAGAGAAAATATAAGAGGGAAGGAGAAGCATTTGAAGAGTATTTAAAAGAAAATAAAATGAAACAAATGATGGATAGCATTTAATGTTACGTGACATGAGGAGAGATAATAAAGACAAATGAGGTGACTAGCACAGTTACCTATGGTCGGCGTCCCTTCAACTGCACGCGCACTTATCCATGAACAGTAACGACAGGTTTACCATCCCGAGATAAAACGTTACAGCTGTTTTGCTTTAAAAGAGGTTCTGAATCAACTTAGACAATGAAATGTTAGTAATAACCGAATCATAATTTCTAAAAGATTTCAATCAGAACTTCTGATTAAAAAAAAATGATCCACTTTCATTTTAGAAGATACTCATACATAAGAACTTCTCATCTTCTCATTCTGGGCATAAATCCATACTGATGTTCTTCAGAATGAACTTAAACCTATCTTCAGCCAGGGGTTTTGTAAAGATATCAGCCCATTGATGGTCTGTATCCACAAAGTTTAAAGATATAACACCCTTCTGAACATAGTCCCATATGAAATGATGTTTAATCTCAATATGTTTAGCCTTTGAATGAAGAATAGGATTCTTAGATAAACATATAGCAGAAGTATTATCACAGAATATAGGAATGTTACTCTCATATATCTGATAATCTTCTAACTGACTCTTCATCCAGAGCATCTGTGTACTGCAACCAGCAGCAGCGACATATTCTGCTTCTGTTGTTGATAGAGAAATAGTTGCTTGCTTCTTGCTATACCAGGAGATCAAATGACTTCCAAGAAATTGGCAACTTCCTGAAGTACTTTTTCTTTCAATTCTGTCTCCAGCATAGTCAGCATCGCAGAATCCTACTAAGTTGTATTCTTTAGATTTTCTGTAAACTAAGCCAACATTAGTAGTACCTTTCAGATACCTTAGAATTCTCTTAACAGCAGTTAAATGAGATTCTCTAGGATCTGATTGGAATCTAGCACACAAACAAACACTGAACAGAATGTCAGGTCTAGAAGCAGTCAAATATAGAAGAGATCCAATCATACCTCTGTATAACTTCTGATCTACCTTCTTACTTACCTCATCCTTACCTAGGATGCATGTTGGATGCATAGGAGTTTTGGCTTCTTTGCAGTCTAGAAGATTAAACTTCTTCAGAAGTTCCTTCACATACTTGGTTTGGTGAACATACGTTCCTTCTGATGTTTGATTTATTTGTATTCCAAGGAAATACTTGAGTTCTCCCATCATGCTCATTTCAAACTCAGCCTGCATAGACTCAGCAAACTCCTTTCCAAGTGTAGCATTAGATGTTCCAAAAATAATATCATCTACATATATTTGACAAATTAAAATATCCCTTTTAAAGGTTTTACAAAAGAGAGTAGTGTCCACTTTTCCTCTAGTGAAACCATTATCCAGAAGGAAAGAACTTAAGCGTTCATACCAAGCTCTGGGAGCTTGTTTCAATCCATACAACGATTTCTTTAGTTTAAAAACATGATTAGGAGACATAGAGTCTTCAAAACCAGGAGGTTGATGGACATAAACTTCTTCATCTATATAACCATTTAAGAAGGCACTCTTAACATCCATCTGATAGAGAGTGATGTTATGTTGAGAGGCAAATGAAATTAATAGACGAATAGATTCTAACCTGGCCACTGGTGCAAAGGTTTCTGTATAGTCAATCCCTTCTTGCTGACTATAACCCTGAGCCACCAGTCTGGCTTTGTTCCTTACCACTTCACCTTTCTCACTGAGCTTGTTTCTGAAGACCCATTTTGTACCGATTATATTGAATCCATCTGGTCTAGGAACAAGATCCCAAACATCATTCCTTGTAAACTGATTCAGTTCTTCTTGCATAGCAATTATCCAGTCTGGATCTTCTAGAGCATGATCAACAGAAGTTGGCTCGATCAAAGATACAAGACCTAATTGACAGTCTGCATTGTTCTTAAGGAATGCTCTTGTTCTGATTGGATCATCCTTCTTTCCAAGAATGACATCTTCTGAGTGACCAGAGATGAGTCTGGATGATCTTCTGACAGATGGTTCTTCAGAAATTCTTAGATTCTCCAGAGAAGCTGATACTTGATCTTCAGATTCTTTGCTTCTGAGAAGCTCTGCTTCTGATGCGTTGCTTCTTGGCTCAACAACTTCTGATATATCAATATCACAATCTGCAAAATTATCAAACTGCTTTGGTTTTTCAGAACCAAGCTTATCATCAAACCTGATATTGATTGATTCTTCTACAATCAATGTTTCAGTATTGTATACTCTGTAGCCTTTTGAGCGTTCAGAATATCCAAGAAGGAAACATTTTTGTGCTTTGGAATCAAACTTACCAAGATGATCTTTAGTGTTCAGAATAAAGCATACACATCCAAAAGGATGGAAATATGAAATGTTGGGCTTTTTATTCTTCCACAATTCATAAGGAGTCTTATTTAGAATAGGTCTGATAGAGATTCTATTCTGAATATAGCATGCAGTGTTTATTGCTTCTGCCCAGAAATGCTTAGCCATATTGGTTTCATTGATCATGGTTCTGGCCATTTCTTGCAGAGTCCTATTCTTTCGTTCTACAACTCCATTTTGCTGTGGAGTTCTAGGACAAGAGAAATCATGGGCAATACCATTTTCTTTGAAGAATTCTTCAAAGGATCTGTTCTCAAATTCACCACCATGATCACTTCTGACCTTTATGATTTTACACTCTTTTTCAGATTGAATCTGAATGCAGAAATCAAAGAACACTGAATGAGACTCATCCTCGTGTTTCAAGAATTTTACCCACGTCCAGCGGCTATAATCATCTACGATGACTAATCCATATTTCTTCCCTCTGACAGATGCTGTTTTGACTGGGCCAAACAGATCAATGTGCAAGAGTTCTAATGGCCTTGAGGTAGAAACAACATTCTTGGACTTGAATGCAGGTTTGGAGAACTTGCCCTTCTGACATGCTTCACAAAGAGCATCTGATTTGAATTTCAGATTAGGGAGTCCTCTGACAAGATCCAGTTTGTTAATCTGAGAAATCTTTCTCAAACTAGCATGACCTAATCTTCTGTGCCAGACCCACTGCTCTTCAGAAACAGACATAAGACAAGTCACCTTCTGACTCATAAGATCTTGCAGATCTGTCTTATAAATGTTGTTCTTCCTCTTGCCTGTAAATAGGATTGAGCCATCCTTCTGATTTACAGCCTTGCAAGACTTTTGATTAAAGATTATATCATAACCATTGTCACTCAATTGACTGATAGATAAGAGGTTATGTGTTAATCCTTCTACAAGAAGTACATTAGAAATGGAAGGAGAGTTACCAGACTTTATAGTTCCAGAGCCAATTATCTTGCCCTTCTGATCTCCTCCAAACTTGACTTCTCCTCCAGACTTAAGCACCAGGTCTTGGAACATAGACCTTCTTCCTGTCATGTGTCGTGAGCATCCAGAGTCCAGGTACCACGACATGTTGTGCTTTATCCTTTTTGCAGCCAAGGATATCTGCAATAGGAATAATCTTATCCTTAGGTACCCACATTTTCTTGGGTCCTTTCTTGTTAGATTTTCTCAAGTTCTGATTGAACTTGGGTTTAACATTGTAAGCAATAGGAGGAACAGCATGATAATTTTTAATGTGAGTTTCATGATATTTCCTAGGTTGTGTCACATGCTTTTTGGTGTGTGTTATGTGAAAACTTTGAGCATGTGAAGTGTGCCTAATATCATGGGAGTGGCCATACTTGAACTGATCATACAATGGCTTGTATGTGAATTTCATTTCATCAACAGGTTCAAGTTTGTATGGGGTTTCACCCTCAAAACCAATGCCGACTCTTTTGTTTCCAGACACAGCATATATCATAGAAGCTAGCTGACTTCTGCCAATACTTCTAGATAAGAACTTCCTGAAACTTAAATCATATTCTTTCAGAATATGGTTTAGACTAGGAGTGGATTTTTCTGAATCAGAAGGAGATCCAACGTTATTGGATAATTTTAAAAGTTTTTCTTTTAATTCAGAATTCTCCAACTCAAGCTTCTTTGTTTCAAATTCAAATAGCTTTTTCAGCTTTTTGTATTTGAGACTAATCTGAGACTTGAATTCCAGAAGTTCAGTTAGACCGGAAACTAACTCATCTCTAGTAAGTTCAGAAAATACCTCTTCAGAATCTGATTCTGATGTAGATTCTGATCCGTCATCTTCTGTCGCCATCAGCGCACAGTTAGCCTGCTCATCTTCAGAGTCTGAATCATCTTCTGACTCATCCCAGGTTGCCATAAGACCTTTCTTCTTATGAAACTTCTTCTTGGGATTTTCCTTCTGAAGTTTTGGACATTCATTTTTGAAGTGTCCAGGCTCATTGCATTCATAGCACATGACCTTCTTCTTGTCAAATCTTCTGTCATCAGAAGATTCTCCATGTTCAAATTTCTTTGAACTTCTGACGCCTCTGAACTTCCTTTGCTTGTTCTTCCAGAGTTGATTTAGCCTTCTGGAGATCAAGGACAGTTCATCTTCTTCTTCAGATTCTGATTCTTCAGGATCTTCTTCTCTAGCCTGAAAAGCGTTAGTGCATTTCATGATATTGGATTTTAATGCAATAGACTTACCTTTCTTTTGAGGCTCATTTGCGTCCAGCTCTATTTCATGGCTTCTCAAGGCACTGATAAGCTCTTCCAGAGAAACTTCATTCAGATTCTTTGCAATCTTGAATGCAGTCACCATAGGATCCCATCTTCTGGGTAAGCTTCTGATGATCTTCTTTACGTGATCAGCCTTGGTGTATCCCTTGTCAAGAACTCTCAATCCAGCAGTAAGAGTTTGAAATCTTGAAAACATCTTTTCAATGTCTTCATCATCCTCCATCTTGAAGGCTTCATACTTCTGGATTAAAGCGAGAGCTTTAGTCTCCTTGACTTGAGCATTTCCTTCATGAGTCATTTTCAAGGACTCATATATGTCATAGGCCGTTTCCCTGTTAGATATCTTCTCATACTCAGCATGAGAGATAGCATTCAGCAAAACAGTTCTGCATTTATGATGATTCCTGAAAAGCTTCTTCTGATCATCACTCATTTCTTGCCTTGTCAGCTTTACGCCACTGGCATTTACTGGATGTTTGTAACCATCCATCAGAAGATCCCATAGATCACCATCAAGACCAAGAAAGTAACTTTCCAGTTTATCTTTCCAGTATTCAAAGTTTTCACCATCAAATACCGGCGGTCTAGTATAACCATTGTTACCGTTGTGTTGCTCAGCAGAGCCAGATGTAGATGTAGACTTTGCAGTTTCATCAGCCATCTTTTACTGAAGCGTTTTTCTCTTCCTGAATCTTTTCTAAACACGGTTAAGTGCTTGCACCTTAGAACCGGTGCTCTGATGCCAATTGAAGGATAGAAAAACACTTAGAAAGGGGGGGTTTGAATAAGTGTAGCTTTAAAAACTTGACAGATAAAAATAAATTGCACAGTTATTTTTATCCTGGTTCGTTGTTAACTAAACTACTCCAGTCCACCCCCGCAGAGATGATTTACCTCAACTGAGGATTTAATCCACTAATCGCACGGATTACAATGGTTCTCCACTTAGTCAGCAACTAAGTCTTCCAGAGTCTTCTGATCACACACTGATCACTCCAGGAACAACTGCTTAGATACCCTCTAAGACTTTCTAGAGTATTCTGATCCACACGACCACTCTAGTTACAACCTGCTTAGATACCCTCTAAGACTTCCTAGAGTATTCTGATCCACACGATCACTCTAGTTCCTTACAACTTAATGTAATCAATTCTAAGAGTATTACAATTGCTTCTTGAAAGCTATAATCACAAACTGTGATATTTCTCTTAACGTTTAAGCTTAATCTCACTAATATATTACAACAGCAATGTAGTGAGCTTTGATGAAGATGAAGATTCTGAGCTTTGAATAGAACAGAGTTTCAGCAAGTTAATATGAGTTGTTTTGTTCAGAATCGTTAACCTTGCTTCTCATCAGAACTTCATATTTATAGGCGTTGGAGAAGATGACCGTTGAGTGCATTTAATGCTTTGCGTGTTCCGTACAGCATCGCATTTAATGTTATACGCTTTTGTCAACTACCTCGAGCCTTGTTCACGCTGTGTCTACTGACGTTGCCTTTAATAGCTTTTAACGTTCCTTTTGTCAGTCAGCGTAGCTTGCCACTTGTACTTCCTTCTGATCTGATGTTTGTGAATACAACGTTTGAATATCATCAGAGTCAAACAGCTTGGTGCAAAGCATCTTCTGATCTTCTGACCTTGAAGTGCTTCTGTGCGTGATACCATCAGAACTTCAGTGCTTCTGATCTCATGTTCTTCTGATGCTTCCATAGACCCATGTTCTGATTCTGCTTCGACCATCTTCTGATGTCTTGCCAGACCATGTTCTGATGTTGCATGCTGAACCCTTTGAGACAAAGCTTTTGAGCGCTGAATTATGCATACTCTTTATATATTTCCTGAAAAGGAAATTGCATTGGATTAGAGTACCATATTATCTTAAGCAAAATTCATATTATTGTTATCATCAAAACTAAGATAATTGATCAGAACAAATCTTGTTCTAACAAGAACTACCCTGCCCCAGGTTACGATCAAGGGTTTTAATTAAGAAAGAAACTTCTACTTCTTAGGCTCAAAGGGGTTGACAAGGGATTAACATCCTTATATCTCCACTGTTTAGGAATTGAAACAATGCCTGTACATCATCAGCATAGTCCGTTCGAAAGCATATTGTATAAGGTTGCGGTATCGTTTTCGTCATCCTCCCTCAAAAGGCTTACAGCTTAGCAGGAGTTGAATATCACAAAAAACATATGCAGAATAAAGACATAATTAAAAATGAGTGATAACGAAATAATTTATTCAAGACAAACATATGCAATGCACTGATGATGATTATTAAAACAGATAATGTCTATCATAATTTGAATGTTTAAACAAACAGAATAGAAATTGCAAATGAAAGTAAATCTAATGATCTAAAGTTCATCCACTCTGACATTAATCAGTTTTGTCATGACTAGGCGTGGAAACGGTGATCGCCACAGGAGTCTTAGGAAGATTGAACTCAACTTCGCCAGCATCGATCATGTCTTGGATCTTATTCTTCAATGTCCAACAGTTATTAGTGTCATGTCCAGGACTATTAGAGTGATATGCACACCTTGCATTAGGATTATAACGAGAAGAGGAAGTACTAGGATTCCTCGGAGGGTCCTTCAAATTGATTAGCCCTTTCTTCAGCAATTGTTGCAACGCTTCGGCCAGAGTCATATTGATCTTTGTGAATTGACGCTTAGGTGTATCTGACTTGCGTCTTTGTTGTGGAACCATTGTAGAGATCAGAATTGTCCCCATAGATTGGTTATGTTCATCGCGACCTTTCCAGTTTTACGCAGCATAAGGTCTCTCAGGTGAGTGGAAATCAATGATCTTGTCATCGATTAAGTCTTGAATTTTGTGCTTTAACTGCCAACAATTTTCTGTGTCATGCCCAGGGCTATTTGAATGATAAGCACATCTCGCATGGTACTTATACCCAGGAGTGGGGTTGGTAGGAAATGAATATGGAGGCAGTAGAGTTATCAAGTTCTGATTGAGCAGTTGTTGGAGAACTTGAGACAATGGTATATGTAATGGAGTAAATGTCCGCTTAGGCTTGGATCTCTGATTATCTTGACCACCTTGATGCTTATGTCGATTCTTCTCCTTCTCGATCAGAAGTGCCTTCAATTCTTCCTGCCCCTTGGCCAAGTGAAAGATTACTTTTTGGAACTGGTTATTCTGAGCCTGAAGATTTTTGACAGATTGTTCGAGATCCATCTTTCTCACTGAAATAAACAGCGGAAGGATAAGGAATTTATCTTTATGAAACGTGTGATGTAATGTTTATGAATGATATGATTATGCATATGCAATATTTTCAAGGACCTTGAAATTTAAATTTGCTTAAACAAGAAAGAAAGAACAAATTTATTAATAATAATAATATTAATAATAATAATTAACTTGTACTTAGTTATGGTTCTTTGCCACTTTTAGGCTTAGAAAAGGAAACAAATAAGTAAAACAACTAGAAATAATAGTAATAAGATAAAACTCCTTCAAGTCTCCCATGGGCGCTTCCTCTTTGATCCAATGAAGTTGTTGATACCTTGCTCCGCCTGAAGTAGTCTCGTGAGCTCTAACACTTGTTTCTCTTTAGCACGGAATTGAGCCTCGAAAGTATCTCTTTCTTCTTTCAATTGAACCCATGACTTTTGTAGTTCTTCTAAATCGGTAGGCATGTCCGGATGGAGAATAACCAAAGGAACCTTTTCTTCACATTCAGGTTCAACAATCACAGGTCTAACATAGGGATATGGCATGACGAAACGTTAAGCGCGAGTGCGCACCCATCTGAGATAAGGTTCTGAAGGAAAGGAGTTCTTTTGCCCCCAACTTTTGCTATCAACCTTGTAAACTTTATTCCAAGCGCGTATGAACTCTCGACGTTGGTTTTGAGCATCTTCTTCATAGTTGAAAACAACCCCTTCAATAATCAAGTGATGAGGACCATCTCTTCGAGCATAACCAAACTGTTGTAGGGCTAATGAAGGATTGTAGGTGATTCCCCCTCTAATGCCAAGGAGAGGCACATTAGGGAATTTCCCACAATGATCGATAACAGTGACGTACTCCTGAGATATGACGTGCCAACAGATATCTGAATGAGAAAGTGACATGATTCTTCGAGACCATTGCATCTTTTGATCGTTTCTTACCACTGAACGCGGAAGGTGCGAAATAAACCACCTA
This sequence comes from Vicia villosa, assembly GCF_029867415.1. Lineage (NCBI taxonomy): Eukaryota > Viridiplantae > Streptophyta > Magnoliopsida > Fabales > Fabaceae > Vicia > Vicia villosa. The sequence continues at coordinate 22,275,884 of NC_081181.1, read as the reverse complement.
GCTAGCATGGGTGTGCAACACATAAGAGTCCCTCGTTTCTTCATGATACGGGAGTGAAGATAGTGTAGAATATCTCCCAGTAGTGTAGGCACTGGGTTGTGGGTTAAAAAGATCTTGATTGCGTGCACATCAATGAATTGATCAGGATTAGGAAACAAAACCAAACTATATATCAATAAAGCCAAAACATCCTCAAAAGCATGGTAACTCATGGCTTTCAGAAATTGTCGAGCTTTCCCAAATAAGAATTTGGCCGAGAGACCTTCGACTCCATTCTTGGTGTCCCAGTTGGAAGCAATGTCTGATCTCTATAGATGTAGCGCAGCAGCAATAGTCTCAAGTTTTGGAGTGCTCTCCAAACCAGTAAAGGGTAAATGCTCAGAGATGGGTATACCAAGTAAATCCGAGAACTCCTCTAAGGTAGGTACCAACTGATAATCTGGAAAAGTGAAGCAATGGTGCTCGGGATCGAAGAATTGGCATAAGACTCTCATCATATCTTCTTCAAATTGGGAGGTGACCAGTCGGAGTAGATAACCATGTCTTTCAGCAAACTTAGAATCTCCAGGAACTTCTAAGGCAAGCTCTTTAAGCTCAGAAGGTATCCCCACGAAGTTGAGTCGTACATAATCCCTAGTAGCAAAAACCATGTCCTACAAAACAGTACAAATATAAATTTCTTGGTCCTTGAAATTGTTAGTGGATATGATATGCCATGATGTCATGATGTCATGATGCCAAGTAGATAACAAACACAAGCAAGTCACACAATTGCCTTAAGGGTAGGCTTGCATGAAGTTCATAGGTATATACCCTTCCTCCTTTCGTTTAGTTGGTTCAACCTGTCCTAAAAAGTAACCAGGTTCTATGGTGCTCATATCCCTGATCTTTCTCGTGGGCATTGTCTCAACATAGCACTCAATCGGCTAGCCAAAAGCATCCCTTGAGTCCAATCTCAATGAGTGTAGCATCGAGTATCAACCGGCTTCAGTCAGGAATCTGAAGCCAGCCATCTCGCTACTTCTTATAAGCCAAAGTCAAGTTCAACTAAGGTTCTAAAGGCGAATTAGTGCTCATGACACCACGCGGTAGCCAAATGTCTCCTCGATCAGATTCAAGGGCCATCAGGACAAACCAAAGCGTCGCACTAACGGTGGCCACCAGTTCAACCATAACGATACATGTCGTACAGCTTCCCTGGTCTCATGCCACATACTTAAGGTACACTAGATCCGGGTGTAGGATCTTTCACACAGCAGAATTCCCAAAACAACCTTGAAAATTAAAACAAGCAAAACAAACAATAGAAAACAATTAAAGTGAATCCTAAACTTTTAAGGTAACCCCTCTTTTATCGAAATTCATCCCCAGCAGAGTCGCCAGTTCTGTAATACGGTGAACTGACTTTTTGTAATCGAAAAATGTCGCGGTTAAGCAAGAGTCGCCACCGACTTTTATTTTATCCAAATTAAATCAGAAAGGCTAAAAGAACAGAAAAAAACCTTTTAAATAAAATAGGGTTCGGGGGGTAATTATGCAAAGGGAAGGTGTAAGGCACCCTTTGTATCCATGATTTTCCATGGGCTCTTAATTGCTTTGCTCGTTTTGAAACCAAAAATTTAGAAATGTATAGAAGATGAAGAAACAAGGACTTTAGCTCGTAAATGAGCGTAGCCTTGATAGTGTTTGTTTAAGAAAAAGTTGATGAAAGACATTTTAGCCAGAGCAAGGCAATTAGGGGCAATTACCTTATAATTTAAAAAAAAAAGAATTCTTTTAGCCTTTCTGGGTGAAAGGGTCTATCCATGCCATAGAGGGCAGGAAGCCTTTCATTTGGAGGTTGAAGGGTCATCGCGTTATCATTCGCCAAAGACTGACCCATGCCATATGGAGGCAGGTAGTCTAAGGGAAGGACCAGAACAGCCTTATTCGTAGGCAACCAGAGGATACCTCAGCCTTTTCCGTAGGCAACTTTCGAGGGTCGAGGTCATATAGTGTATCGAAGGCAGTATCATTAGGGCCGTATGACCTTTATTTATCGAGGCAGCATGGCTGAGGTATCCTCGTATTCGAGGGACTGGCTATTCTGCAGAAAATCACAAGGCAACGGGCAACAAGGCAACAGGCAACAGGCAACAGAGAGGTTTACCCAAAAGCGTGCGTGTGTGCACCAATCACGTGATCATATTCAATTATATTATCTTATAATTAGGTGATTCTAGTTCAGTTCAGAGTTACACTCCCTAAAATTACTAACCATAGCAATACATACAATATAATTAAAACAATACGGGGAAGGGAAATTGTAACCAGCGGAGGAGAGGGGAATTGAAACCAGCGGGATTAAAGCAAAAATGGGTTTGAAACAAGTAATAATATAGCTAAGGTTAGGGTTTAGGGTTACCGACACTCGACGCTTTGGCAATTGACGAACCCTGAAAAGGAAAAATAAAAGGGCAAAATATATTGAGTGCCTTATCGGTTCAGTTGATAATTAGAATTAATCCTAATCAATAATAATGACAATAAAAGAAAAAAACAAAAGTAAAAGGTAAAAGGAACTTAGCTTCGACTGATGAGGGTTGATGGGCAAAGGTTTGCCTTAAGCCTCAAGCATTGACCCTGACCATTTACAGAATAGATAAAGTGAATGTAGGAGAAGTTCTACTGATAAGAGCATCAAAACCCTGATCAGATAAATTAAAAGGCAAATAAAAATAATAAAAAAATAAAAAGGTTTAAGACTTAGCTTTGTTCTTTTTGACGGGGCGCGTAGTCGGAAGGAACCATGTTGATAATCCTGAAAAGGCATAGAAAAGAAATATTCAGTGTAGGGCAAACCCTAATTAGGATTCAAATTGAGTATAATAGTAAATTGATTTAATTAATTATTGGTCTCGCGACCTAATTAATTAAATCGGGATAAGGAACTTAAATCGTGTGTAAAAATAATTTGTAGGAATTTTTTTGTGAATTAAATAAGATACATATGAATTTTGAAAATATTTAAATAATTAAATATAAATTAAATAAGAAAAAATAAATAAATATATAATTAGAATAAATATGCAATTAAATATTAAATATATAACTAAGAAAATAAAAATATTATAAATAATATATAACAAATATAATAAATATAATAAAAAAACTATATATGTAATTAATGAATAAAATGATTAAATAAATAAATATTAAAAAAAGGTTTTTATAATAAAACATATAATTAGTTTATTATTATTAAGAAAATAAAGAAATTTAAATAGATATATATATATATATATAAATAAATAAAATAAAACTATGCCATATAATTAAAAATAAAAAAAAAAATTAAGAAAAACTTAACTTTTGATTACGTGTTGCGCGCGCATAGGGAATCTGGTACACCCTCATCTTCAGAAACGTTGGATCTGTAGGGCGAGAGATCTGACGGCTTTGTGGACGAAGGCGTATGGTACACGCGTGTGTGAGATGTACCGAATCAAAAAACAAAAACAACCTGCGCGCGTTTTTCTGTTTCAAACGCGCCAATCAGATGATGACACGGCGTCATCTTCTTCACGAACCAGCCCTGGAAATTTAGCTACGGTTTTGCCTCGATTCCGGCTCGTAGCAAATCAGACTGCAAATCACGAAAACACATATATGCAAAATAAATTTATCGCGACCCCTTGGTTACCTTCGTCCAAGGATCACGAGTCTAATGGTACCTTCCATTAAGCCTAATTTTACCTGAAAAGGAAAACCCCAATTGGAGCTCTCTCGACCTTAACAATGGCATCAGTCTCAGATATGCATAGAAACGCAATTAAAGTTCCAGGAATGATTAACACACCATCACAAACATAAATACGCAACTAGTTTTTAATATGAATGAATGAATTAACCTAATCGACTCAAGTTAGATTTGAACAAACCTCGGCCTCTTGAACGTGTATCTTCGTGGTTAAGGGACTGGTAACGATTGGCACAGCTTCAGAGGATCCTTAGGAACGTGTTAGGATCAAAGAGAACTCTTCAATTAGCTTGCAACTTGGAAATCGAACTTGAAAATTTCTTGGATTTTTCACTCGGGTTTATGGTTCTTGAGGCTGCAGAAATCGTTCCCCTAGTCTTTGGCATTGTTCAGGTACTTATAGAGGAGAGTTTAGGTCAATATATTTGAGCAGAATCCAATTAAATCTTTGATTGCCATTAGAGAAAATTTGATTGATAAAAACTTCTAAAATTGGCCTTTTGATTGATTTTTATACCTCTAATTATGTGAACGAAATTTTATTGTCTTAATGAGGAAATTTGATTGATATTTGGCTTAAAATTGGAGAAAAAAATCATATCTTTTATTTTTATTATTTTACATGGTTAAATTATGATTTTTAATAAATAAAAACCATAAAATATCAATAAAAACAATACCAAATAAAAAATATTTTTCTGGGACGTGCATGGGCCTAAAATGAAGTTTGGATGAAAAAAACATAGGCCCATTTGGAAATGTTTGGATTTTGAGCTTTTTCTCTTCCCATTTTTTCTCCAATATAGTCCAACTTTGACAAGGCATATCTCCCTCAATTTTTGAGGTATGGAGGTGTTCTAGGACTTTTTGGAAACCTTAGAGAGTCCTCTAACTAGTGTCTTTGGTCTCATATCAAAATGATTCTCCATGCGCCTTGTGTGTCCTTTTGAAAAAAATGTCTTTTTGTTGACTTTTGAAAAGGACCTATAATGTTTTGGTCCATATCTCTTAAATGACGCATTTTTAGACTTGGCATGTGAGACACACTTTTGTAGAGAATCAAATTTCCTTCAAAATAAGCTTTGGATGGAAAATTTCTGATGTTCCATGTGAGAGTTATGGCTGGTCAAAGTTCAGTTGACTTTTCCTATACAAAACCCTAATTTAGAAACTTTTTGAATTGTTGATTTTGATCTTTCCTTGATGAACCATGATCAATTCTTGATCAAATGGTGAATGATACTTCAATATGAGGATCTTGACAAAAAAATCAGGAGTTTTTACTTTGCTTTGATCACAGTTGACTTTTTAGGTCAACTAGTCGATTGTTGACTTTCTGAACTTTTGAGTGATCAATCCTTTGAGATGAGACTTGATACTTGTCATGGAAGTAATTTGGGATACATTGAGCCATATGAGATGCCTTAGAGCCATTGATTCACTGTTTTTCCTTTTAACAAACCAAACCCTAGTTCTCTGATCTTTGCTTATGAGAGTGTGTCTAGGAACTTTAGGTATTGATTTGGATTTGTATAGAAGAAAATGTATGGGCAAATTTTGGGGTATGACACATTGAAAATGACCCATGAGGGAAATGCTCAAGTCAAGGAGACTAAAGCTCTTGCTCTAATCCAGAAATATGAAGCCTTCAAGATGGAGGATGATGAAGATATTGAGAAGATGTTCTCAAGATTTCAAACTCTAACTGCTGGATTGAGAGTTCTGGATAAAGGCTACACCAAGGCTGGTCATGTAAAGAAGATCATCAGGAGCTTACCCAGAAGATGGGGTCCAATGGTGACTGCATTCAAGATTGCCAAGAATCTGAATGAAGTTTCGTTGGAAGAGCTTATCAGTGCCTTGAGGAGCCATGAAATAGAGCTGGATGCAAACGAGCCTCAGAAGAAAGGTAAGTCTATTGCATTAAAATCTAATGTTAAAAAATGCACTAACGCTTTTCAGGCTAGAGAAGAAGATCCTGAAGAATCAGAATCTGAAGAAGAAGATGAACTGTCCATGATCTCCAGAAGGGTAAACCAACTCTGGAAGAGCAAGCAAAGGAAGTTCAGAGGCTTCAGAAGTTCAAAGAGATTTGAACGAGGAGAATCTTCTGGTGACAGAAGATCTGACAAGAAGAAGGCTGTCTGCTATGAGTGCAATGAGCCTGGACATTACAAGAACGAGTGTCCAAAACTTCAGAAGGAGAATCCCAAGAAGAAGTTTCATAAGAAGAAAGGTCTTATGGCAACATGGGATGATTCTGAATCAGAATCAGAATCAGACTCTGAAGGAGAGCGAGCCAACTTTGCGCTGATGGCTACAGAAGATGATGGATCAGAATCTACATCAGAATCAGATTCTGAAGAGATATCCTTGGCGGCAAAGAGGACAAAATGCAAAATGTCATGGTACCTGGACTCTGGGTGCTCGCGACACATGACGGGAAGAAGGTCTACATTCCAAGACCTGGTGCTTAAGCCAGGTGGAGAAGTCAAGTTTGGAGGAGATCAGAAGGGCAAAATCATTGGCTCTGGAACCATAAGTCTTGGTAACTCTCCTTCCATAACTAATGTACTTATGGTAGAAGGATTAACGCATAACTTATTGTCCATAAGTCAATTAAGTGACAATGGTTATGATATAATCTTCAATCAAAAGTCTTGCAAGGCTGTAAGTCAGAAGGATGGCTCAATCCTATTTACAGGCAAGAGAAAGAACAACATTTATAAGACAGATCTTCAGGATCTTAAGAATCAGAAGGTGACTTGTCTTATGTCTGTTTCTGAAGAGCAATGGGTCTGGCACAGAAGATTAGGACATGCTAGTTTGAGAAAGATTTCTCAGATTAACAAACTAAATCTGGTCAGAGGACTCCCAAATCTGAAATACAAATCAGATGCTCTTTGTGAAGCATGTCAGAAGGGCAAGTTCTCCAGACCTGCATTCAAGTCTAAGAATGTTGTTTCTACCTGAAGGCCGTTAGAACTCTTGCACATTGATCTGTTTGGCCCAATCAAAACAGCATCTGTCAGAGGAAAGAAATATGGATTAGTCATCGTTGATGATTATAGCCGCTGGACATGGGCAAAGTTCTTAAAACACAAGGATGAGTCTCATTCAGTGTTCTTTGAATTCTGCACTCAGATCCAATCTGAGAAGGAGTGTAAAATCATAAAGGTCAGAAGTGATCATGGTGGCGAATTTGAGAACAAATTCTTTGAGGAGTTCTTCAAAGAAAATGGTATTGCCCATGATTTCTCTTGTCCTAGAACTCCACAGCAAAATGGAGTTGTAGAGCGAAAGAATAGGACTCTACAAGAAATGGCCAGAACCATGATAAATGAAACCAATATGGCTAAGCATTTCTGGGCAGAAGCAATAAACACTGCGTGTTATATTCAGAATAGAATCTCTATCAGACCTATTCTAAGTAAGACTCCTTATGAATTGTGGAAGAACATAAAGCCCAACATTTCATATTTCCATCCTTTTGGATGTGTATGTTTTATTCTGAATACTAAAGATCATCTTGGTATGTTTGATTCTAAAGCACAAAAGTGTTTCCTTCTTGGATATTCTAAACGCTCTGAAGGCTACAGAGTATACAATACTGAAACATTGATTGTAGAAGAATCAATCAATATCAGGTTTGATGATAAGCTTGGTCTTGAAAAACCAAAGCAGTTTGAGAATTTTGCATATTTTGATATTGATATATCAGAAGCAGTAGAACCAAGAAGCAAAGCTGCAGAAGCTGATAGTCTCAGAAGCAATGGATCAGAAGATCAAGTTGCTTCATCTTTAGAGAATCTCTGGATTTCTGAAGAGCCAACAGTCAGAAGATCACCTAGACTTGCTTCAGCTCATTCAGAAGATGTGATCCTTGGGAAGAAAGATGATCCTATCAGAACAAGATCATTCCTAAAGAATGAAAATCAGAAGCAGTAATCAGAATCAGTAGGCGTAAAGTCTATTCAGAAAAATACAGCTGTCATCTATTATCTGATGGTGAACACGTGTATGTACGGTTAGTACAAAGCGTGCAGTTGAAAAGACGCCGACCTAGGTAACTGTGTTAAATCATTTCATTTACCACGTTCTCTCACCCAACGTCACTTATCATTTAATGTAAATTGATTTCTCTTGATTCTGTAACTGTTCATTTTCTAATCTTATTGCATTTTTTTTAATCCGTCTCTATATATTCTTTTCAAATCATCTCATATATCTTTTTCGCTCCTTGTTTCTCTTTCTTCTTGCATACTCTCTTTTGAAAACTTCTTAGTCGCTTCTAAAACCCTAACCGAAAACCCAGAATTTGTTCTTCCTAGTTGTTCATTTTGTTTCAATGGCTGCTTCTTCATCTCAAAATGTTGGTTCATCTACCCCTCTCCATATTCAAAATGAAGAAAATCAGGATCTCACTCCAGTCGTTGCGTGCTCCATTCCTAAGGATAAATTAGAAGTTCTATGTGAACTCATGGTTGATTTGGATAACATTGAAGAACACCAATTTCATCTCAAAGAAGATATAATTTTTCAAGGATGGACTTCGTTGTTCGCTGAGTTCTGTGGACCAGTCTACCCAGATCTTGTCAAGGAATTCTGGGTACATGCAGTTGTCGCCCCTAAATCAATCTTGTCCTTCGTCCATGGAAAGTTTGTGGTAGTGACTGAGAACATCTTAAGGATGATGTTTGATCTGAGAAACCCTGAGGGAGCTTTTGAAATCGATCAAAGGGTAAATTGGAAAGATGTTTTATCCACCCTCTACCCAGACATAAATGAAACAAAGAATGTCAAGGACATGAGAGATCTCTACAAAATCTGGACCAAGATTCTTCTTAGGTGTTTCTATCACAGGAAAGGGACACATGCTTCTGACTTCGTCAACAATGAGAAAAAATACATTCTGTATTGCATTGCCACTAAGAAGAAGGTTGATGCTATCTACCTTATCTTCAACCATATGTGGAAGGCTGTGAAGGAATCCAGAAATGCCTTCAGAGAAAAAAAGTTGTACCATCATTCCATTTGGTAGAATTATCACAAATCTTCTGGTTCATTCCAAGATTGTTGAGAACCTGGAAACTGAAGGTATTATCAAAGACCTTGAAGTCACATCTGGGGCCTGTCTGAATGCTCTCACTTTAAAGAAGATGAAAGTGATTAAGGCTATCATTAAGACTCCCCAACCTCTTGCTGGAACAAGAATCAAAAGAGAACCGGTTCTAGCTGAATTTGAAACCTTCTTCAATAGTGAGGTACCAGAAGTCAAAACTAGGTATCTGAAGTCACAAAAAGAGGATAAAAGTCTTAAAGATCAAGAGAAAGGTGCTCCAATTAAAGTAAATCGCAAGAAGGAAGAAAGGACCAAAAGAAAGTTTGATCATCCTTCTGTTAATCGAGTGAAGGTTGTTCAGAAAGTTGCTGCTACCACTGAGAAAGAAGTGGTCCCAGAAGAAGTCATTGCAAAGGTTGTTAAGGCTGTTTCTGTTGATTTTGAGAAGAAAAAGAAGGAAGCTGAGAAAAAGAAGAAGAAGTCAAATAACAATGCTGAGATTGTTGAAGTTGTTGAGAAGAAGAAAACCAGAAAAAGGAAGATGATTCTTCAAGAATCTGATGAAGAAAATATTGTTCAAGAGGCTGTGAATCAACAGGAAGTTCTGGCGAGCGTCAGAAGGAAAGAGATCTCTAGCGGCAAAACAAAGATTGTTGAAGAGCCGAAGAGTAAGAAGCAGAAGAAGACTGAGGCTGTGGTCAAAGCTCTTCAGAAAGCATCCAAAGGTATATGTATTTCTGAACCTGATTCTACTCCTGCTGGTATTTCAGAAGTTGCACCAATAGCGGTTTCCCCTATCCCTGAACCAGAAAAAGCCACTTCAGAATCACCTATAACTGTCCATGTTCTTACACCTCCATCTTCTCCTGTAACCATTCCTTCTTCTCCACCCACTATCAATCCTGTTCTGGATATACCACCCCTTCAAAATCTCTTTCCACCTCACACAAATATCTCCATCTCTCAACCTCCTCCCCATGCCAACTTTGAACCCATTCCTTCTACCTCTCAAAACAACCATAGTGGTTCTGATCTTCCAACCTCTGCATCACATGAACAGCTACTCCGTGATTGCAACTACACTCCCAAGCCTCGTCCTGAAGCTGAAGTGGTAGTGTTAGATTCTGATACTGAAGCAGAATCTTCTTATAGATTGGATAGAGAACCTCAACCTTATTTCATCCCCAACCCTGCCTTTTCAAAAACCAAAATAAAATCCCGCCTTGTCTACCCTATTGGTGTAATTTTTGAAAAAGTAAAGAGGAATCTCAGAAGTATCTTTGACACCCTCAGAATTGTTGAAAGTTCTGGCCTGAATGACGTCGCTATGAGGAATTTCTGGAGGATCTTACGCAGAGAATCAAATGCTCTATTTATAGAACTTCAGGAAGCTTGTGTAGAAGCTGCTCCACGGCCTCGTGGAATTCTGAGAAGCTATGAAGACTTCTGGTTTGCTCGTCTCAGAGGAAGATATACCTTGGAAGAAAAGCCCTTTGTGGATGAATTGGAAGTAGCAAGATTGGCTGCTGCATTGGAAGCTAACCCTTGCAGGGAAATTGTGGTCTAGAGACCTCAATATCCAGTTCTGCTCGGGGATTTCAAGACCCTCTTTGACTTTCTGAGGGAAAACCCTTCTAAGGAAGACCCAAGCTTGGTCATTCCAGAAGTTGTTGACCCACCAGAAGTTGAAGGTCCTTCTGCCCCCAGGAATCTAGCTGCCATTCTTCAGGCACTTGAAAATGGAGATTCTGAGATTCTGAAGGATAGAAAAACACTTAGAAAGGGGGGGTTTGAATAAGTGTAGCTTTAAAAACTTGACAGATAAAAATAAATTGCACAGTTATTTTTATCCTGGTTCGTTGTTAACTAAACTACTCCAGTCCACCCCCGCAGAGATGATTTACCTCAACTGAGGATTTAATCCACTAATCGCACGGTTTACAATGGTTCTCCACTTAGTCAGCAACTAAGTCTTCCAGAGTCTTCTGATCACACACTGATCACTCCAGGAACAACTGCTTAGATACCCTCTAAGACTTTTCTAGAGTATACTGATCCACACGATCACTCTAGTTACAACCTGCTTAGATAACCTCTAAGACTTCCTAGAGTATTCTGATCCACACGATCACTCTAGTTCCTTACAACTTAATGTAATCAATTCTAAGAGTATTACAATTGCTTCTTAAAAGCGATAATCACAAACTGTGATATTTCTCTTAACGTTTAAGCTTAATCTCACTAATATATTACAACAGCAATGTAGTGAGCTTTGATGAAGATGAAGATTCTGAGCTTTGAATTTGAACAGAGTTTCAGCAAGTTAATATGAGTTGTTTTGGTCAGGATCGTTAACCTTGCTTCTCATCAGAACTTCATATTTATAGGCGTTGGAGAAGATGACCGTTGAGTGCATTTAATGCTTTGCGTGTTCCGTACAGCATCGCATTTAATGTTATACGCTTTTGTCAACTACCTCGAGCCTTGTTCACGCTGTGTCTACTGACGTAGCCTTTAGTAGCTTTTAACGTTCCTTTTGTCAGTCAGCGTAGCTTGCCACTTGTACTTTCTTCTGATCTGATGTTTGTGAATACAACGTTTGAATATCATCAGAGTCAAACAGCTTGGTGCATAGCATCTTCTGATCTTCTGACCTTGAAGTGCTTCTGAGCGTGATACCATCAGAACTTCAGTGCTTCTGTTCTCTTGTTCTTCTGATGCTTTCATAGACCCATGTTCTGATTCTGCTTCGACCATCTTCTGATGTCTTGCCAGACCATGTTCTGATGTTGCATGCTGAACCCTTTGAGACAAAGCTTCTGAGCGCTGAATTATGCATACTCTTTATATATTTCCTGAAAAGGAAATTGCATTGGATTAGAGTACCATATTATCTTAAGCAAAATTCATATTATTGTTATCATCAAAACTAAGATAATTGATCAGAACAAATCTTGTTCTAACAATCTCCCCCTTTTTGATGATGACAAAAACATATATAAATGATATGAATTTGCGATCAGAAAGAACAGACGGCAAAAGACAAATTACACAGCTATAGCATAAGCATATGAATATGTCTCCCCCTGAGATAAATAATCTCCCCCTGAAATAAATACTCGAAGAACTTTAATAAAAGACTTCCCTGATTATTTCGGTAGAGACGATCATATAAGCTTCTGTCTTTAGAGAATTCATAGCTTCTGACTTCTGCTTCCATTGGACAGCTTCAGAACTAGAATTTCTTTAGATCCCTAGAACACTCACAGCTTCTGATTCCTGCTTCCATCTAGGACAGCTTCAGAACTTGAATTTCTTTGATCTTCTGAACATTCACAGCTTCTGACTTCTGCTTCCATCTAGGACAGCTTCAGAACTTGAATTTCTTTGATCTTCAGAACATTCACAGCTTCTGATTTCTGCTTCCATCTAGGACAGCTTCAGAACTTGAGTTTTCTGGATCTTTAGAACATTCGCAGCTTTGAATTTCTGCTTCCCTCGGATAGCTTCAGAGCTTTGAATTTCTACCAACATCACTTCATGCTAGATTTGTATCAGAACATTGTTGAATGTACCAGAGCATCATCAGAGCATCTCTACATCCTGAAATGTTACAGAACAAAAACTAAACGACAAAAGTCAGCACGAACGAGTTAGAACATAAAATATATGTTCGAACACATTATATGTTTCAGAGCCATATAGGCTAAAATAATGTATCAGAGCAAATAGAATTTTGTCAGAACAAATAGACAAATATGGATCAAATTCTATTATCAGTGCTTCTGATTTCTGAAGCTTGACAGCACTCAGCTTGCTTCAGTTTCCATGGTTTTGCTTCTTGTGTTTGCTTTGAAGATTCTCTTTACTTCTTTATACCTGCAAAACACTTAAACCATATAGAACTTGCAGTTCTTGTTAGTGAATGTGTGGGAGCTTTACCCAGCAACTGATAGATTAATCAAATCATTTATCATTTATCTTCTCCCCCTTTTTGTCATATCATCAAAAAGAATATTTCAAAAGATTCAGATGAATAAAACGACAAATAAAATCACTGGAATGTAAAAACAAAGAAACTTTTTCATTTATAATCAAAAGATATTACATGAAGATGTTTAACAAGCAGATGCAACAAGGAAAAAGAAAACTACAAAGACCAAAGCCTAAGACCCCAGCTAAGACAAAGTCTATGCCAGCATGCCATGAAGGAGTGAAACGCCTCATTGACTGCTTCTTGGGCTTCCAGGCGAGGGGTCAGGGAGACTTGGTTCTGATGCAGATCTTCCACAATCTTTATCAGAGACAGCATTCTCAGCAGGTGAAGATGAAGAGATTTCTTCGGAATGGGTTGAGGGAGAGGAAAGGTTAGATGAGGAGGAAGTTGAGTCTTGAAGGTAGAAAGATGAGGAAGAAGATGGAGATGATGGAGGGCTTTCACCAGGGGGTTGAAACACACGTCTAGAATAGTTTCCAGATAACATTGCTTCGAATGGATTCACCTTGAGAGGGTCATAGGTGATATTTATCTTTTTGGGTTTGGAAGGAGATGTTTCAACAGCTTTTCTCTTGTTGTTTTGATCATTTTCATGATTTCCTGGGCTTGATGAAGAGTTCATGATGGATTTGCAGATAATGAACAGCTAGGGTTTGATATGAATGCAAAAAGATAGAGTGAATAGAGAAAATATGAGAGGGAAGGAGAAGTGTTTGAAGAGTATTTAAAAGAAAATAAAATGAAACGAATGATGAATAGCATTTAATGTTACGTGACGTGAGGAGAGATAATAAAGACAAATGAGGTGACTAGCACAGTTACCTATGGTCGGCGTCCCTTCAACTGCACGCGCGCTTATCCATGAATAGTAACGACAGGTTTACCATCCCGAGATAAAACGTTACAGCTGTTTTGCTTTAAAAGAGGTTCTGAATCAACTTAGACAATGAAACGTTAGTAATAACAGAATCATAATTTCTAAAAGATTTCAATCAGAACTTCTGATTTTTTTAAAAAAATTCACATTCATTTCAGAAGATACTCATACGTAAGAACTTCTCATCTTCTCATTCTGGGCATAAATCCATACTGATGTTCTTCAGAATGAACTTAAACCTATCTTCAGCCAGGGGTTTTGTAAAGATATCAGCCCATTGATGGTCTGTATCAACAAAGTTTAAAGATATAACACCCTTCTGAACATAGTCCCTTATGAAATGATGTTTAATCTCAATATGTTTAGCTTTTGAATGAAGAATAGGATTCTTAGATAAACATATAGCAGAAGTATTATCACAGAATATAGGAATGTTACTCTCATATATCTGATAATCTTCTAACTGACTCTTCATCCAGAGCATCTGTGTACTGCAACCAGCAGCAGCGACATATTCTGCTTCTGTCGTTGATAGAGCAATAGTTGCTTGCTTCTTGCTATACCAGGAGATCAAATGACTTCCAAGAAATTGGCAACTGCCTGAAGTACTCTTTCTTTCAATTCTGTCTCCAGCATAGTCAGCATCGCAGAATCCTACTAAGTTGTATTCTTTAGATTTTCTGTAAACTAAGCCAACATTAGTAGTACCTTTCAGATACCTTAGAATTCTCTTAACAGCAGTTAAGTGAGATTCTCTAGGATCTGATTGGAATCTAGCACACAAACAAACACTGAACAGAATGTCAGGTCTAGAAGCAGTCAGATATAGAAGAGATCCAATCATACCTCTGTATAACTTCTGATCTACCTTCTTACTTACCTCATCCTTACCTAGGATGCATGTTGGATGCATAGGAGTTTTGGCTTCTTTGCAGTCTAGAAGATTAAACTTCTTCATAAGTTCCTTCACATACTTGGTTTGGTGAACATACGTTCCTTCTGATGTTTGATTTATTTGTATTCCAAGGAAATACTTGAGTTCTCCCATCATGCTCATTTCAAACTCAGCCTGCATAGACTCAGCAAACTCCTTTCCAAGTGTAGCATTAGATGTTCCAAAAATAATATCATCTACATATATTTGACAAATTAAAATATCTCTTTTAGAGGTTTTACAAAAGAGAGTAGTGTCCACTTTTCCTCTAGTGAAACCATTATCCAGAAGGAAAGAACTTAAGCGTTCATACCAAGCTCTGGGAGCCTGTTTCAATCCATACAATGATTTCTTAAGTTTAAAAACATGATTAGGAGACATAGAGTCTTCAAAACCAGGAGGTTGATGGACATAAACTTCTTCATCTATATAACCATTTAAGAAGGCACTCTTAACATCCATCTGATAAAGAGTGATGTTATGTTGAGTGGCAAAAGAAATTAATAGACGAATAGATTCTAACCTGGCCACTGGTGCAAAGGTTTCTGTATAGTCAATCCCTTCTTGCTGACTATAACCCTGAGCCACCAGTCTGGCTTTGTTCCTTACCACTTCACCTTTCTCACTGAGCTTGTTTCTGAAGACCCATTTTGTACCGATTATATTGAATCCATCTGGTCTAGGAACAAGATCCCAAACATCATTCCTTGTAAACTGATTCAGTTCTTCTTGCATAGCAATTATCCAGTCTGGATCTTCTAGAGCATGATCAACAGAAGTTGGCTCGATCAAAGATACAAGACCTAATTGACAATCTGCATTGTTCTTAAGGAATGCTCTTGTTCTGATTGGATCATCCTTCTTTCCAAGAATGACATCTTCTGAATGACCAGAGATGAGTCTGGATGATCTTCTGACAGATGGTTCTTCAGAAATGCTTAGATCCTCCAGAGAAGCTGATACTTGATCTTCAGATTCTTTGCTTCTGAGAAGCTCTGCTTCTGATGCGTTGCTTCTTGGCTCAACAACTTCTGATATATCAATATCCCAATCTGCAAAATTATCAAACTGCTTTGGTTTTTCAGAACCAAGCTTATCATCAAACCTGATATTGATTGATTCTTCTACAATCAATGTTTCAGTATTGTATACTCTGTAGCCTTTTGAGCGTTCAGAATATCCAAGAAGGAAACATTTTTGTGCTTTGGAATCAAACTTACCAAGATGATCTTTAGTGTTCAGAATAAAGCATACACATCCAAAAGGATGGAAATATGAAATGTTGGGCTTTCTATTCTTCCACAATTCATAAGGAGTCTTATTTAGAATAGGTCTGATAGAGATTCTATTCTGAATATAGCATGCAGTGTTTATTGCTTCTGCCCAGAAATGCTTAGCCATATTGGTTTCATTGATCATGGTTCTGGCCATTTCTTGCAGAGTCCTATTCTTTCGTTCTACAACTCCATTTTGCTGTGGAGTTCTAGGACAAGAGAAATCATGGGCAATACCATTTTCTTTGAAGAATTCTTCAAAGGATCTGTTCTCAAATTCACCACCATGATCACTTCTAACCTTTATGATTTTACACTCTTTTTCAGATTGAATCTGAATGCAGAAATCAAAGAACACTGAATGAGTCTCATCCTTGTGTTTCAAGAATTTTACCCATGTCCAGCGGCTATAATCATCTACGATGACTAATCCATATTTCTTCCCTCTGACAGATGCTGTTTTGACGGGGCCAAACAGATCAATGTGCAAGAGTTCTAATGGCCTTGAGGTAGAAACAACATTCTTGGACTTGAATGCAGGTTTGGAGAACTTGCCCTTCTGACATGCTTCACAAAGAGCATCTGATTTGAATTTCAGATTAGGGAGTCCTCTGACCAGATTCAGTTTGTTAATCTGAGAAATCTTTCTCAAACTAGCATGACCTAATCTTCTGTGCCAGACCCACTGCTCTTCAGAAACAGACATAAGACAAGTCACCTTCTGACTCATAAGATCTTGCAGATCTGTCTTATAAATGTTGTTCTTCCTCTTGCCTGTAAATAGGATTGAGCCATCCTTCTGATTTACAGCCTTGCAAGACTCTTGATTAAAGATTATGTCATAACCATTGTCACTTAATTGACTGATAGATAAGAGGTTATGTGTTAATCCTTCTACAAGAAGTACATTAGAAATGGAAGGAGAGTTACCAGACTTTATAGTTCCAGAGCCAATTATCTTGCCCTTCTGATCTCCTCCAAACTTGACTTCTCCTCCAGACTTAAGCACCAGGTCTTGGAACATAGACCTTCTTCCTGTCATGTGTCGTGAGCATCCAGAGTCCAGGTACCATGACATGTTGTGCTTTGTCCTTTTTGCAGTCAAGGATATCTGCAATAGGAATAATCTTATCCTTAGGTACCCACATTTTCTTGGGTCCTTTCTTGTTAGTTCTCCTCAAGTTCTGATTGAACTTGGGTTTAACATTGTAAGCAATAGGAGGAACAGCATGATAATTTTTAATGTGAGTATCATGATATTTCCTAGGTTGTGTCACATGCTTTTTGGTGTGTGTTATGTGAAAACTTTGAGTATGTGAAGTGTGCCTAATATCATGGGAGTGGCCATACTTGAACTGATCATACAATGGCTTGTATGTGAGTTTCATTTCATCAACAGGTTCAAGTTTGTATGGGGTTTCACCCTCAAAACCAATGCCAACTCTTTTGTTTCCAGACACAGCATATATCATAGAAGCTAGCTGACTTCTGCCAATACTTCTAGATAAAAACTTCCTGAAACTTAAATCATATTCTTTCAGAATATGGTTTAGACTAGGAGTGGATTTTTCTGAATCAGAAGGAGATCCAACATTATTGGATAATTTTAAAAGTTTTTCTTTTAATTCAAAATTCTCCAACTCAAGCTTCTTTGTTTCAAACTCAAATAGCTTTTTCAGCTTTTTGTATTTGAGACTAATCTGAGACTTGAGTTCCAGAAGTTCAGTTAGACCGGAAACTAACTCATCTCTAGTAAGTTCAGAAAATACCTCTTCAGAATCTGATTCTGATGTAGATTCTGATTTGTCATCTTCTGTCGCCATCAGCGCACAATTAGCCTGCTCATCTTCAGAGTCTGAATCATCTTCTGACTCATCCCAGGTTGCCATAAGACCTTTCTTCTTATGAAACTTCTTCTTGGGATTTTCTTTCTGAAGATTTGGACATTCATTCTTGAAGTGTCCAGGCTCATTGCATTCATAGCACATGACCTTCTTCTTGTCAAATCTTCTGTCATCAGAAGATTCTCCACGTTCAAATTTCTTTGAACTTCTGAAGCCTCTGAACTTCCTTTGCTTGGTCTTCCAGAGTTGATTTAGCCTTCTGGAGATCAGGGACAGTTCATCTTCTTCTTCAGATTCTGATTCTTCAGGATCTTCTTCTTTAGCCTGAAAAGCGTTAGTGCATTTCTTGATATTGGATTTTAATGCAATAGACTTACCTTTCTTTTGAGGCTCATTTGCGTCCAGCTCTATTTCATGACTTCTCAAGGCACTGATAAGCTCTTCCAGAGAAACTTCATTCAGATTCTTTGCAATCTTGAATGCAGTCACCATAGGACCCCATCTTCTGGGTAAGCTTCTGATGATCTTCTTTACGTGATCAGCCTTGGTGTATCCCTTGTCAAGAACTCTCAATCCAGCAGTAAGAGTTTGAAATCTTGAAAACATCTTTTCAATGTCTTCATCATCCTCCATCTTGAATGCTTCATACTTCTGGATTAAAGCTAGAGCTTTAGTCTCCTTGACTTGAGCATTTCCTTCATGAGTCATTTTCAAGGACTCATATATGTCATAGGCCGTTTCCCTGTTAGATATCTTCTCATACTCAGCATGAGAGATAGCATTCAGCAAAACAGTTCTGCATTTATGATGATTCCTGAAAATCTTTTTCTGATCATCATTCATTTCTTGCCTTGTCAGCTTTACGCCTCTGGCATTCACTGGATGTTTGTAACCATCCATCAGAAGATCCCATAGATCACCATCTAGACCAAGAAAGTAACTTTCCAGTTTATCTTTCCAGTATTCAAAGTTTTCACCATCAAATACCGGCGGTCTAGTATAACCATTGTTACCGTTGTATTGCTCAGCAGAGCCAGATGTAGATGCAGGTGTAGACTTTTCACTTTCATCAACCATCTTTTACTGAAGCGTTTTTCTCTTCCTGAATCTTTTCTAAACACGGTTAAGTGCTTGCACCTTAGAACCGGCGCTCTGATACCAATTGAAGGATAGAAAAACACTTAGAAAGGGGGGGTTTGAATAAGTGTAGCTTTAAAAACTTGACAGATAAAAATAAATTGCACAGTTATTTTTATCCTGGTTCGTTGTTAACTAAACTACTCCAGTCCACCCCCGCAGAGATGATTTACCTCAACTGAGGATTTAATCCACTAATCGCACGGATTACAATGGTTCTCCACTTAGTCAGCAACTAAGTCTTCCAGAGTCTTCTGATCACACACTGATCACTCCAGGAACAACTGCTTCGATACCCTTTAAGACTTTTCTAGAGTATACTGATCCACACGATCACTCTAGGTACAACCTGCTTAGATAACCTCTAAGACTTCCTAGAGTATTCTGATCCACACGATCACTCTAGTTCCTTACAACTTAATGTAATCAATTCTAAGAGTATTACAATTGCTTCTTAAAAGCGATAATCACAAACTGTGATATTTCTCTTAACGTTTAAGCTTAATCTCACTAATATATTACAACAGCAATGTAGTGAGCTTTGATGAAGATGAAGATTCTGAGCTTTGAATTTGAACAGAGTTTCAGCAAGTTAATATGAGTTGTTTTGGTCAGGATCGTTAACCTTGCTTCTCATCAGAACTTCATATTTATAGGCGTTGGAGAAGATGACCGTTGAGTGCATTTAATGCTTTGCGTGTTCCGTACAGCATCGCATTTAATGTTATACGCTTTTGTCAACTACCTCGAGCCTTGTTGACGCTGTGTCTACTGACGTAGCCTTTAGTAGCTTTTAACGTTCCTTTTGTCAGTCAGCGTAGCTTGCCACTTGTACTTTCTTCTGATCTGATGTTTGTGAATACAATGTTTGAATATCATCAGAGTCAAACAGCTTGGTGCATAGCATCTTCTGATCTTCTGACCTTGAAGTGCTTCTGAGCGTGATACCATCAGAACTTCAGTGCTTCTGTTCTCTTGATCTTCTGATGCTTTCATAGACCCATGTTCTGATTCTGCTTCGACCATCTTCTGATGTCTTGCCAGACCATGTTCTGATGTTGCATGCTGAACCCTTTGAGACAAAACTTCTGAGCGCTGAATTATGCATACTCTTTATATATTTCCTGAAAAGGAAATTGCATTGGATTAGAGTACCATATTATCTTAAGCAAAATTCATATTATTGTTATCATCAAAACTAAGATAATTGATCAGAACAAATCTTGTTCTAACAGATTCCAGCTGCAGATTATGGAGATGCTTCTATGCAAGAAGCAGATGTAGAAGATCATGTTGCTGAATCAGTTCCTATTGAGGAAATCCCTGCAAATGATCTATCAATGGAAGCTACAGATCACAATGCCATCCCGTTGGTTAGAAGCTGCGAAGCTTCTTCTGATGAAACTTCCCGTCTTGCAAGGACTCTGGAAGTTCTTCAGAAGAACCAGGATGAGCAAAGCTCAGTCAATGCTGAGTTTAGAGCTTTTATAGAGAAGCAGAATGAGCACAACAATGGGGTTCAAGAAATGCTGGCCAAGATCTTGTCAAGGCTAGGGTCATCTTAGATTGAGTCTTAGCTGTTTTGTTTTTTGCTTTTGCTGCATCTGTTTTGTGCATCTTTTCTTCCTCATCTTCTTGTACTTCTGTACTTGTCTGTTTGAACTTCAATGAAAATCATCCTTTTCTTCCGTGTGTTTCTTTTGTTTTTTATCTGAATCTTTTATGTTTTTGATGATATGACAAAAAAGGGGGGAGAAATAGGTGATAAATGATTTGATTTAATCAGTTGCTTTACTAACAGAACTTGCAAAGTTCTATGTTTTTAAGCTGTGTTGTTGCAGGAACTGAAGATCAACATAAGAAGCAACAAGATGAATCAAGTTCTTGGATTCTTGAAGCAAGCTGAGTGCTATGAAGCTTCAGAATCAGAAGCAAGAAGGAAGAATGTTCAGATATTCTGATGATAGAATATGTTCTGATACATTCTATATGGCTTATATGGCTCTGATACATATTATATGTTCTGAAACATATTTTATGTTCTGATTGATTCATTCATGCTGACTTTTGTCGTTTAGTTTTGTTCTGTAACATTTCAGGATGTAGAGATGCTCTGATGATGCTCTGGTACATTCAACAATGTTCTGATACAATCTAGCATGAAGTGATGTAAGAAGAAATTCAAGCTCTGAAGCTGTCCGCTGGAAGCAAGAATCAGAAGCTGTGAATGTTCTGAGGATCAAAGAAATTCAAGTTCTGAAGCTGTCCGATGGAAGCAGGAATCAGAAGCTGTGAATGTTCTGAGGATCTAAAGAAATTCAATGTTCTGATGCTGTCCTATGGAAGCAGAAATCAGAAGCAGTGAATGTTCTGAAGATCAAGCACTGTGAACGTCTCTACCGAAATAATCAGGGAAGTCTTTTATTTATAAAATTCTTCTAGTATTAATTTCAGGAGAAGATTATTCATCTCAGGGGAGATTGTTAATCTCAGGGGGAGACACATTCACATGCTTATGCTATAGCTGTGTAATTTGTCTTTAGCTGTCTGCTCTTTCTGATCGCAAATTCATATCATTTATATATGTTTTTGTCATCATCAAAAAGGGGGAGATTGTTAGAACAAGATTTGTTCTGATCAATATTCTTAGTTTTGATGATAACAAGGATATGAAATTTGTGTGAGATAATGTGGTACTCTAATACATTGCAATTCCCTTTCAGGAAATATATAAAGAGTATGCACAAATCAGCGCTCAGAAGCTTTGACTCAGAAGGTTCAGCATGCAACATCAGAACATGGTCTGGCAAGACATCAGAAGATGGTCAAGGCAGAATCAGAACATGGGTCTATGGAAGCATCAGAAGAACTTGAGATCAGAAGCAGAAGCACTGAAGTTCTCATGGTATCACACTCAGAAGCACTTCAAGGTCAGAAGACAAGAAGATGCTATGCACCTAGCTGTTTGACTCTGATGATATTCAAACGTTGTAGTCACAAACATCAGATCAGAAGAAAGTACAGGTGGCAGGCTACGCTGACTGACAAAAGGAACGTTGGAAGCTATTAAAGGCAACGTCAGTAGACACAGCGTGAACAAGGCTCGAGGTAGTTGACAAAAGCGTGAAACATTAAATGCAATGTTGTACGGAATACGCAAAGCATTAAATGCTCCCAACGGTCATCTTCTCAAGTGCCTATAAATATGAAGTTCTGATGAGAAGCAAAGTCACTGAATCTGCTGATAATTAACTTGCTGAAACGCTGTTCGAATCAAAGCTCAGAAACTTCATCTTCATCAAAGCTCACTACATTGCTGTTGTAATATATTAGTGAGATTAAGCTTAAACGATTAAGAGAAATATCACTGTTGTGATTATAGCTTTTCAGAAGCATTTGTAATACTCTTAGAATTGATTACATTAATTTGTAAGTAACTAGAGTGATCAAGTGTTGATCAGGATACTCTAGGAAGTCTTAGCTTGTGTCTAAGCAGTTGTAATTAGAGTGATCACGTGGTGGTCAGGATACTCTAAGAAAGTCTTAGCTTGTGTCTAAGCATTTGTTCCTAGAGTGATCAGGTTGTGATCAGGATACTCTAGAAGACTTAGTCGTGGGCTAAGTGGAAAACCATTGTAATCTGTTGCGATTAGTGGATTAAATCCTCAGGTGAGGTAAATCACTCCGTGGGGGTGGACTGGAGTAGTTTAGTTAACAACGAACCAGGATAAAAATAACTGTGCATATTGTTTTTATCGTTCAAGTTTTTAGACTACACTTATTCAAACCCCCCCCCCCCTTTCTAAGTGTTTTTCTATCCTTCATGGTGTGAGTAGAAACAACAGAAGAGGAATTGGATATGAAACTCCCAAAGGGAAAGAAACATACCAACCTAAACCTGTTGATAAAATGAATATCACATATAAACCACTACACAAACAATTTAGTTTTGGTCACACAAATGATATCAAATACACATCTTACTCTGAAAATTTTCATGCTAAACCAAAGTTCAAACAGAACTTTAGAAACTCTAACCAAAGAGGACCCAAAAATATGTGGGTGCCTAAGGAGAAAATAATTTATGTTGCAGATGTCTTTCACAACAAAGTTGAAACACTAGTTTTGATACCTAGACTCTAGATGCTCGCAACATATGACAGGGAGAAAATCTATGTTCCAAAGCCTGGAGCTTAAATCTGGCGGAGACGTTAGATTTGGAGGTAATCAAAAAGGAAAGATTATTGGTAACGGTAAATCTCCCTCCATAACTAATGTTTTATTAGTAGAAGGATTAGCACATAACTTGTTGTCCATAAGTCAATTAAGTGACAACGGCTATGATATAATATTTAATCAAAAATCCTGTAAAGCTGTAAGTCAGAAAGATGGATCAATCTTATTTACTGGAAATCGAAAGAACAACATTTATAAAATTGATCTTTCTGATCTTAAATCTCAGAAAGTAACTTGTCTTCTGTCTGTTAACGATGAGCAATGGGTTTGGCACAGAAGATTGGAACATGTTAACATGAGGAGAATATCTAAGCTTAACCAACTCAATTTGGTTAGAGGTCTTCCCAATCTGAAGTACAACTCAGAAGCTCTGTGTGAAGCATGTCAGAAGGGAAAGTTCTCAAAACCTTCTTTTAAATCAAAGAATGTTGTCTCTTCCTCTAGGCCATTAGAACTTCTGCATATTGATTTATTTGGTCTAGTGAAAACTGCATCAATCAAAGGCAAGAAGTATGGATTGGTAATTGTTGATGACTATAGCAGATGGACATGGATTAAGTTTCTAAAACAAAGGATGAGTCATATTTTGTGTTTATTGACTTCTGTAACCAAGTTCAAAATGAACAACAGTTTAGGACCAATAAGGTTAGAAGTGATCATGGTGGAGAATTCGAGAACAATCTCTTTGAAAAATTCTTTAATGAAAATGGAATTTCTCATGATTTCTGTTGTCCTAGAACTCCTCAACAAAATGGAGTGGTTGAAAGAAAGAATAGGACATTTCAAGAAATGGCTAGAACCATGATTAACAAAACCAGTATGAATAAATATTTCTGGGCAAAAGCAGTAAACACAGCGTGCTATATTCATAATAGAATCTCTATAAGACCTATTCTTGAAAAGACTCCTTATGAATTGTGGAAAAACAGAAAACCCAACATTTCATATTTGCATCCTTTTGGATGTACTTTTTATATTATGAATACTAAAGAACATCTGAACAAGTTTGATTCTAAGGCACAAAAATGTTTTCTGCTTGGTTACTCTGAATGTTCAAAAGGTTACAGAATATACAATACTGAAACTCTGATTGTTGAAGAATCAATCAATGTTAGATTTGATGATAAACTTGGCCATCAAAAGCCAAAGCAAGTTGAAAATTTTGCAGATATGGAAATTCTAACTACAAACTCTAAAGATTCAGAAGCAAAGGACAATTCAGAAGATCCTCAAACTACAACATCTGTGGATAATCTGAGAAACTCTGAGGCACACTGTCATACCCCAAAATTTGCCTAACATATTTATTCATATTTCAGTACATCTGACTTTCAAATGCTCAAAGATACACAAGAAGGAAGCATGCAGTCTCTCTCCTAAACAACAGCCTCTAAATTATGGTTTCTGATTTAATCAAGGAATTTGAACTTATGATACCTCAAGTGGATTCCATGATCTCTCATATGATTCAAAGTACCTTCGTGCCAAATTTCAAGCCCTGATTCAAAAGATTGCTCATTCAATGACCCAAATAATCAACAATCGACTAGTTGACCTAAAAGTCAAACTATGGTCAAATCACAGTCAAAGTTCCTGATTTTTTGTCAACATTCTCATGTTGAAGTGTCATTCATCATTTGATCAAGGGTTGATCATGATTCATCAAGAAAAGGTCAAAAATCTACAAAAGTACAAAGTTGCTAAATTAGGGTTTTATAGGAGAAAGTTAACTGAAATTTGACCAGCCATAACTCCCACATGGAACATCAGAAATTTTCCATCCAAAGCTAATTTTGAAGGAAATTGAATTCCCTACAATTTTGTCTCTCACAAGCCAAGTCTAAAAAGGCTTTATTTGAGAGATATGGATCAAAACATTATAGGTCCTTTTCAAAAGTCAACCAAAAGTCATCTTTTCCAAAGGAGCATACAAGGAGAATGGAAATTTGTTTTGACATGAGACCAAAAACATTGGTTAGAAGACTCTTCAAGGTTTCCAAAAAGTCTTAGAACTCTCTCATACCTTAAAAATTGAGGGAGATGTACCTTGTCAAAGTTGGGCGATTTTAAGAGAAAAAATGTGAAGTAAATGGCTCCAAAATGAATCTTTTTGCAAAAGAACCCAATCTTTCTTGGCCCAATCTCCATCCTCATGATATGTGGAGCCCAAGATCCAATTGCCACGAATTTATTTGATTTATTATGGATTTTTATTCATTTAAAAAGAGATTAAAATCAAATAAATCAAGGGAAAAATCAAAGATTTAATTTGGCTCATGGTTCTAATCAAATCCAATCAACATTAACTCCAAAAATAAATCAAATTTCGTGCAAGAATGATTGGAAAGAGAATGGAGCAAAAGTAGAAAGATTTGAATAAATTTTTAATCAAATATTCTTCAAATTTTCTCACACAAATTAACTTGATTTCCAAGCAAGTTTGTAACCCTAATTTCACCATTATATATTATCACAATTCCAAGCCACAGGGGGACGAATTTGGCAAGAAGAACTAGGGTTCAAAGTTTCTCAAAGTTTCACAAACTAGGGCTTACAAACTTTTTGGAGAAACACTCACTTTCAAGCCAAGGTGACTTCATACTTATCATCCTGAGGTAGCCAAAAGTAGGTATGAATGAATGCATGATCCTATATCACGTATATATACATGTTTCATATTTCATCTTTGCATATGTCCCTTGATCTTTCAGTTTACGTATGTCTTGATATTTTAATGTAATATAATGTTTTGTTTGAGTTCGTGGCGTGAATTAAAGAGGATCTTGACCTTTAGATTGAAGCTCTAACACCTGGGACGAAGAACACAATGGCTAGGGCATTAGTTTGGTCCCTCTTCGTATTGGTATTTACGGCTTGTTTCAGGACAAAAGAACACCACCAATGGATTCGTGGGGGTCCATTTAGGGGATCTGGGTGCTCTTCTAATTTCGTTAACGTTTATCTTTTTAGTTTCATCATGTGTTTAGAATTTTGCTATGAAGGTTGAAGGAAATTCCACAGGAAAATGCATAGGTATTTCCGCAACAAAAATCTTAGGTACCTAGATTGAAGATGAAGACTGAAACCTGGACCATTGACCGTGCGCGTGTCTGACTTTCATTGGGCAGTCAGCACTTGCAGCCCTCTCTCCTCATCCAATAGGCTGGTCAATAAGTCTTCCTTCTCTTTCCAAACCTGATTGGTCCGTGAGTATGCATGTGGGGCCATGCTGAGTTGTCTTTGACCTTCCCTATTATTACTTTGTTTTATATTTATTCTCTTTTGGTTAAAATGTTAACATCAAAACTTGTGTAGCTGGAACGCCTTGAAGATTTGGTTGGTCACTTATAAGTCATGGGTTCGAACCAAGACTTTGTACAAAGTTATTTTTATGAATTGGTTTATCTGTAGATCTAGTACCAAACGTCAACGCGCGAGCACCGTGCGTCCTCAAATCCTGAACGCTGGATCAATACGAAGCCATATCTAGCACCCCAGAAAGTGACAGCCCATGATACACCTTCAGGAGCCAACAACACTGAATCAAAGCTAAGTCCTTTCTATTTTTTTTTATTTTATTTTTAATTACATAAACATCCTTTTATTTATTTCTTTTCTCTATTTTTCTTTGTTTTTATTTTGAAAATTATTTTTAAACATGTTACTTATAAATTAAATAAATATTTTCATGACTATTTAATTTATTTAATCAAACTTTCGATTTTTTTTTACAATTCTTAAATTATTCACTTTTTATATTTAAACCACTTACTTTAAATTCTGATTTTATTTTAGTTATTTCTATTCATCAATCACTGTTAGGTAGGTGTTATCCACTAACGCATTTTTAAGCCTTATAAACCTTTTGGGTCACAATAAGTTTTCTTAAATAACACTTTTAGGTTTGTAAACCTTTTAGGGTTTGTAATCAATTAGGGTTTAGATCAGTTAATGCACTAACATTTCTCTTCTTTGGTGCCCAATTTTCAGGATTAATCAGGATTCTTCAGCCACGCGCCGTACCAATCGAAAAGCTAAGTTCCTAATCCTTTTCCTTTTAAATATCATTTAAATGTTTTTTTATTTATTTTGTCTTATGCCCAAAATAGGTTTTGCTTCAAATAGTCAATGAATCACTCCTACACTCACTTTTATTTATTTTCCGTTTAATTCTCAGATGATCAGAATTGATCGAGGGTTCGAGGAAGATCAAGGCATTCGAAGATGTTTATGCTGATTATTGGTCCCTCTTATTTTCTGCCTTTTATTTCCCCTTCCCCGCAGGTGTTTATTGTAATAGCGTAGGACTTTATATTTTTCTGCCTTTAATTTCTGCAATTTTAAACTGCGTGGTTAGTAATCCTAGGGAGTGCAAGATAATTAATCGAGTGTAGCTAACATTAATTTTACTAGATAAATATCATCGAAGTTAACCACGTGATTGTTGCACCCACACACCTTTAGGTTAATCCCTCTTGTTGCCTTTGTTGCCTGTTGCTTTATAATTCTGTTGCCTCTAAGTATGCTAAATAGTCAAAGTCCCTCGATTCCGAGGATGCCTAAAGCAAGGTTGCCTTAAGGAATAAAAATCATCTAGTCCCTCGATGTTGCCTCGAAAAAATAAAATGATTGTCCTATTGCTAAGGTATCCTCGCATGATGCCTAAAAAGATTAATGACTATTATATACTTCCCTTAGACTACCTGCCCTCTTTATGGCAAGGGACAGTCTTATGGCGAACGATCCTCTCGATGACCCGATCACATCCAATTGAAAGACTTCCTGCCCTCTCATTGTATGGATAGACCCTTTCGCCTTGAAAAGCTAAAAGAACAAATTTCTAAACTTAGTGTAGTTGCTATTAATTGCTTGCTCTTTTCAAATTCAAATTCAAAATCTTTTCCCACTTCTTTTCAAAATCAAATTCAAAAAGACTACGCTTATTTACAAGCTAAAGTTCTCATTCAAATCTTTTTACTATTCATACACGACACTTCAAACTTTTCAAACAAACAAGTGAGCTAAGCAAATAAGAGCCCATGGAAAACCATGGATGCAAAGGGTGCCTTACACCTTCCCTTTGTATAACCTACCCCCCGAACTCAAAATCTTTTTAAAAGGTCTTTTCCTGTTCTTTTAGCCTTTCTGTAAATTGGATAAAATAAAAGTCGGTGGCGACTCTTGCTTACTGCGACATTTCAAATAAAGTCAGTTCACCGTGTTACAGAACTGGCGACTCTGCTGGGGATACTTTCGAATAAAAGAGGGGTTACCTTAAAGTTTAGGATCACTTAATGTTTGTCTTGCTTGCTTTATTTTTCAAGGCTGTTTTGGGAATTAAATGAAGGACGAATCCTATACCCGGATTCAAGTACACTTAAGATAGGAGTGGCATAGTCATGGCGACCTCTTTCACATATGTGGGAGATGAGTCAATATGAAGTTCACGCTTGAGTTAGGACTCCATAGCTATATGCACACCTTTCTCAAATGAGGGGGGTCTATGTATGTGCCTGTGGGTGCGCCGGAGCTCAAGGACCTTTAATTACCCTTTAACCCATCTTGGCCTTTAGGAACGTGGTGGGGGGACTACTCTTGACAAATGTTGAGAACTAGTCGCTACCCGATGCTACAATTCAGATAGGTTCTCTCTCAAAGTATCATTGCATGGTTCAAATGCATCATGTCCGAGGGTGCTTTAGAAGGACTGACAATTCTGAATAACTGGTAGAACCCGTTGCTGATATCATCCTTTTCCTTTGAAGTACCTTTGGGGAAGGGTAGTTACCTAGTCGAACTCCATGCAAGCCTTTAAACCTAAGGACATTTGTGTGACTTGCTTGTGTGTGCTACTAACCCTTCTATTTCCTTGCAGGATTTGCTCATAGGACATTCGTCCTTATTACCTTATGCTTTACCTATTATATTTCATCCGCATGACATCATGACATCATAACATAGCATGATTAATTAACCTTTTCAGGGATCTTAGGGATTTAGGGCGCACAATTTCAGGTACTCTTATCAAGGACCGAATTCCTAATCAAGGGGCAAGAGGATTTATTTTCCTCTGGCCACATACCTTCAAATTCAGAGACTCAGTACCTATCAAGGGGCAAGAGGATTTATTTTCCTCTAGCCATATACCTTCAAATTCAGAAGTATCCAGAATCAGAGGCAATGACCCACTCGATATGGTGAGCTCGATTCCTATAGAAGAACATCCAAGAATCAGAGTTCTTCAAACTAGGACGCAACATGATCATTTTCCAATGTTGCTAACTAAATTTCCTAAAGATCCTTGAAAATATTGCATCTGCATTCATGACATTGCATCATAGGTTTCCACCACAGGTTTCTCACCTCCTCGCTGTTTATTTCAGCATCATGAATCTCGAGCAATCAGTCAAAGACCTTCAAGCTCAGAATGCCCAGTTTCAAGATTTGATACTGAACTTGTCCAAGGGGCAAGATGAACTGAAAGCACTCCTGACCAAGAAAGAGAAAAGGCCTAGAAGATCTGTGAATGTCCTTAACATGGGAAGAAGATTCCGAGGTCCACTCAAGAGGGCTGAAGAAGTCAAGGTTTCTAAAGACGACGACAATGAATAAGACGATGGTGCTAGCGTCAAAACTGATGCGAAAAGTAACCACGATTCTGCCAAGCCCTCTGAGGAAGAAGAAGACTACTACCACGAGGATGAACATCCCGATGATAAATACAAGTGGTTGGAAGAACGTATGAAAGCTATGGAAATTCAGAAAGTACCTGGGTTGGATTTTGAAGAGCTAGGACTCATCTCAGGGGTTGTCATTCCTCCGAAATTCAAGACTCTGACCTTTGCTAAGTATGATGGAGTCCCCTGTCCTAAACTGCACCTGAAATCCTATGTGAGGAAGATTCAGCCTCATACCGCTGACAAGATGCTATGGATCCACTTTTTCCAAGAGAGCTTATCTGGAACCCAACTCGAATGGTACTATCAACTGGACGGTGCCAACATTCATACATGGAAAGACTTAGCCGGTGCTTTCTACAAGCAATACCAATACAATGCTGATCTTGCGCCAACTCGTAAACAATTACAAAGCATGTCCATGGGACCTAATGAAAGCTTCAAAGAATACGCTCAGAAATGGAGAGACTTGGCTGGCAGAGTCCAACCTCCCTTGGCTGACCGAGAGTTAGTTGACATGTTCATGAATACACTGACTGGTCCCTTCTACAGCCATTTACTTGGTAGCTCCTCGTCTGGTTTCACCGACCTCATACTGACTGGAGAACATGTTGAAAGTGGCATCCGAAGCGGAAAAATTCAGGTGTTTACTTCTTCTGGTACTGTAAAAAAGCCATACAATGGGAAGAATGAATCCAACACTGTTGGGGCAGTCCTGGTCTCTGGTCAGGCTCCAACACAACAACAGAAAGATTAACGCAAGCAACAAGGTGGCCAACGTACTTGGAAATCCAAACCCAAAAGGTCATTTACCCAATACACATGCCATTGGCTCAAGCTTTGCAACACTTGCTCGATCGGAGTCTGATAACTCTACTGCCTCCATACTCAGCTCCTGCTAATCCTGCCCCTGGGTACAAGCATCATGCAAGATGTACTTACCATTCAAATAGTCCTGGTCACGATACAGAAGATTGCGGCCCATTGAAACATAAAATTCAAGACTTGATTGAAGAAGGGATCGTTGAATTTGGCCAACCAGAGAAGCCACACAAAGTCTAAAGGATGGCTATTTAGATCATTAATTTACTCGCATTCGGAATTTCTTTCCAGTTTGTTTAAACATTCGTCTTATGTCAGACTCTATTTATTTTATCATAATCATTAATGCATTGCATACGTTTGTCTTGACTTATTTCTTCTCCTATTGTTATATTAAACTTTGTTTTTACTTGGTTTTCTTTATGATATTTAACTCTCGCTAAAGCTGTGAACCTTTTAAGGGAAGATGACGAAAATGATACCCCAACCTCGTACAATATGCTTTCGAACAGACTATGCTGACGATGTACAGGCATTGTTTCAATTCCTAAACAGTGGAGATATAAGGATAATAATCCCTCGTCAACCCCTTTGAGCCTAAGAAGTAGAAGTTTTCTTTCTCATACAGATTAAAACCCTTAATCATAACTTGGGGCAGGGTAGTTACTCAGTTAACTCAATTATACCAGGTGCTTTACACAAGTGATGGATTCCCGTAATTCTAAAGTTAGGCAGTCAATATCCATAAAAGAAAAAAGAAGAAAAAATGTTAAGTCAAAACCTATGAAGGAGACTTATCGAAAATCGAAATATCTCGCTGAATGTAATCTCAAAATAAACAGTTCAGGCAAAAAGTTAGGGATAATAAAGTCAAAAAAGGGAGGTCACTACAAATCCTCGACAAAAGAAAAATAATTACAAAAAAGGATTACTGCATTTTCAAATAAACTTCCGGTGCTTCAACCATCATCAAATGTCAATGTTACGACTTCAAGACCCGCTAGAACTTAAAAGCAAAGTTAACTGAGCATAAGATCGAAGAACATCACGAAGATTGGGATGGGTACAAATAAACATTGAGCCATTATCCTTTGTTTCTTAAACCGTGAACCAAGCCACATTACAACCCTTGAAAGTCCTAACTGAAGCATGGTTAGTTCGAAAGCATACTGTCACAAAAAAGGGTATCCTGACTCCTTAAAGTTTACCAAAAATCCTGAGTCGATATCATGTTTTTACAAATATCACTTTCTTACATCTTTTGTTTTACTAAAAATGTTTTTAAACTCCAAGACAGACATATGCATTGCATTTTTATGAGTGTCATTATAAAACAATTTTGTCTACGTGATTTCAAATGTTTGACATCAGGAAGAATCTGCATGGGGCATAATTACTGACTAAAAGTCCTCCCGACAAATAAATTTGTAGAGATGTCTCGTATGCATGACTCGATCAGCTAAAAGCTTGTTTACACAAGGGGCACGACATATTACTATCCCATCTACTGAGGGAAAGCTGGTCAAGATTCATAGAATCTCTCAGAGCACTGAAAAACCAGAGAAGTTAGTCCATCACTAGGGGCATGTCACATCAGTCACAAATCTCAACAAATGCTATTTAGCTACTAGCATCAGATGATGTCAGTATCTATCTCTTCTTTGAAGTTCTAATTCCAAATTCAAGTATCGAGCATACTAAGCTATTGATTCCAGGGGCAGGTATATGCCTGCAAGCGAAAGACCATATGTGGTTAAAGGTGTTTTCCAACAGCAAGTACTCAAAAACATGGGGCAATGGAAAGTCGAAATCTATGGGAACTTTGCCCACAAAGCAGCTTTCACAATATATCCCCACATAGCAATCCTCAAGAAGTTATCTTCAAATAATCTCTTCCCAATAGAGACTTGGTTCTCCAACGGAGTTTATACCTCTGATACTGCCGGTTCTCCGACACAATCTTCTTCTCTAGCATGTTTTATTCAAACTCGCTATTTCCATCAAAAAGGACGCTCAGAAATCTGTTCAGATAGTGTACTCACCTCTCTTATCCCTAGGATACATCAGGATCAGATCATCTAAATTACTTTCATCCCCAAGCGAAGATCAAAGATCCCCAGCCGGATATCATCGAATGAAAGACATGAATTCTCAATCCTCTTGTCACTATCTCCAACAGCACGCAGAGATTTATTTTCTCAACCAGCAGTGGCTATACAAAAG
Source organism: Vicia villosa (assembly GCF_029867415.1). NCBI lineage: Eukaryota > Viridiplantae > Streptophyta > Magnoliopsida > Fabales > Fabaceae > Vicia > Vicia villosa. The sequence goes on along the minus strand of NC_081181.1, from coordinate 22,243,062 downwards.
TCATCAATATGCTTTGACTATATAGTCCATCCCTGCATCATTCATAAATACATGCATAACATACAATACTCTCGTTTATTTCGAGAATCTCAATACATGCATCATGACATTGCACAAAACTAATCTTTCCTTTTCAGGTCATTTCATAATCAAAAAATATTATCATCCACGTGCGGTGCAAATACAGTCGTATCAATGATTCAATCTCAACACTCCTTCAAGACAAATACAATTCTGACACTTCATTCTGGGTCTTTCTTCAAAGATAATTCAGAAGCAATCAAAGAACTTCTCATCCTTTCTAGGAACCTTTCTAGGTAATCTTTTCTAAGATGTTTCATATCCTTTCTAGGAACCTTTCTAGGTAGTCTTCTCTAAGACATACATCATCCTTTCTAGGAACCTTTCTAGGTAGTCTTGTCTAAGACGTTTATCATCCTTTCTAGGAACCTTTCTAGGTAGTCTTCTATAAGACGTTGCTTAACCTTTCTAGGTAGTCTTGTTTAAGACATATCACTTCCTTTCTAGGAGCCTTTCTAGGTAGTCTTATGTAAGACGTATCATATCCTTTCTAGGAGCCTTTCTAGGTCAGTCTTGTTTAAGACATATCATATCCTTTCTAGGAGCCTTTCTAGGTTAGTCTTGTTTAAGACATATCTCAACCTCTTTAGGTAATCTTCCTTTAAATATTTATCCAACATTTTCTAAGACATCTCTTGCCCTTTTAGGGAGCTTTTTAGTTAGTCTTCTCTAAGACATTTCTTCCCGGGCTTTGTTTAAAGCCTAATCTCTTTTGCATCAGCCAGGGATCTACCCTGTTCAAGAACCTGTTCAGGTAGTCTTCTATAAGACATTGCTTCATTTTGATGAATCTCTCCTTCAAATACAAACAATGTATATGATCCAGTCTGAAAAGCATATGCTTTAGACGAACAACTTTTCAAACATCTGATGGCATCTTCAAGCCCATCTCCGACAAACGCCTCTCAATACTTCTAACTCGGATGTAGTCTACCGTACGACTTATTCTGATTTTCGTATTTATCCAGATCAGATGGCATCTTTAAGCCCGTCTCATACATCTTTTCCAACACTTGGACGACATCTTTAAGCCCGTCTCCGGCAAAAGTCCCTGCTTCAGTTAGGGCAAATTCCTGGGTATTCTAGTGTTCAATCCTCTTCTACCTTCAGATTCTGACAGGTACACAAGCGAATCTACATCCTCAGGTATAAGAAGATTGAACAGGGGCAGCTGTCATACCCCAAAATTTTCCCAACATATTTATTCATATTTCAGTACATCTGACTTTCAAATGCTCAAAGATACATAAGAAGGAAGCATGCAGTCTCTCTCCTAAACAACAGCCTCTAAATTAGGGTTTCTGATTTAATCAAGGAATTTGAACTTATGATACCTCAAATGGATTCCATGATCTCTCATATGATTCAAAGTACCTTCGTGCCAAATTTCAAGCCCTGATTCAAAAGATTGCTCATTCAATGACCCAAATAATCAACAATCGATTGGTTGACCTAAAAGTCAAACTATGGTCAAATCACAGTCAAAGTTCCTGATTTTTTGTCAACATTCTCATTTTGAAGTGTCACTCATCATTTGATCAAGGGTTGATCATGATTCATCAAGAAAAGGTCAAAAATCCACAAAAGTACAAAGTTGCTAAATTAGGGTTTTATAGGAGAAAGTTAACTAAACTTTGACCAGCCATAACTCCCACATGGAACATCAGAAATTTTCCATCCAAAGCTCATTTTGAAGGAAATTGAATTCCCTACAATTTTGTCTCTCACAAGCCAAGTCTAAAAAGGCTTTATTTGAGAGATATGGATCAAAACATTATAGATCCTTTTCAAAAGTCAACCAAAAGTCATCTTTTTCAAAAGAGCATACAAGGAGCATGGAAAATTGTATTGACATGAGACCAAAAACATTGGTTAGAAGACTCTTCGAGGTTTCCAAAAAGTCCTAGAACTCTCCTATACCTTAAAAATTGAGGGAGATGTACCTTGTCAAATTGGGCGATTTTAAGAGAAAAAATGTGAAGTAAATGGCTCCAAAATGAATCTTTTTGCAAAAGAACCCAATCTTTCTTGGCCCAATCTCCATCCTCATGATATGTGGAGCCCAAGATCCAATTTCCACGAATTTATTTGATTTATTATGGATTTTTATTCATTTAAAAAGAGATTAAAATCAAATAAATCAAGCGAAAAATCAAAGATTTAATTTGGCTCATGGTTCTAATCAAATCCAATCAACATTAACTCCAAAAATCAATCAAATTTCGTGCAAGAATGATTAGAAAGAGAATGGAGCAAAAGTAGAAAGATTTGAATAAATTTTTAATCAAATATTCTTCAAATTTTCTCACACAAATTAACTTGATTTCCAAGCAAGTTTGTAACCCTAATTTCACCATTATATATTCTCACAATTCCAAGCCACAGGGGGACGAATTTGGCAAGAAGAACTAGGGTTCCAAGTTTCTCAAAGTTTCATAAACTAGGGCTTACAAACTTTTTGGAGAAACACTCACTTTCAAGCCAAGGTGACTTCATACTTATCATCCTGAGGTAGCCAAAAGTAGGTATGAATGAATGCATGATCCTATATCACGTATATATACATGTTTCATATTTCATCTTTGCATATGTCCCTTGATCTTTCAGTTTACGTATGTCTTGATATTTTAATGTAATATAATGTTTTGTTTGAGTTCGTGGCATGAATTAAAGAGGATCTGGACCTTTAGATTGAAGCTCTAACACCCGGGACGAAGAACACTATGGCTAGGGCATTAATTTGGTCCCTCTTCGTATTGGTACTTACGGTTTGTTTCAGGACAAAAGAACACCACCAATGGATTCCTGGGGGTCCATTTAGGGGATCTGGGTGCTCTTCTAATTTCGTTAATGTGTATCTTTTTAGTTTCATCATGTGCAGAATTTTTCTATGAAGGTTGAAGGAAATTACGCAGGAAAATGCATAGGTATTTCCGCAGAAAAAATTGTAGGTACGGAGGTTGAAGATGAAGACTGAAACCTGGACCATTGACCGTGCGCGTGTCTGATTTTTATTGGGCAATCAGCACTTGCAGCCCTCTCTCCTCATCCAATAGGCTGGTCAATAAGTCTTCCTTCTCTTTCCAAACCTGATTGGTCCGTGAGTACGCATGTGGGGCCATGCTGAGTTGTCTTTGACCTTCCCTATTATTACTTTGTTTTATATTTATTCTCTTTTGGTTAAAATGTTAACATCAAAACTTGTGTAGCTGGAACGCCTTGATGCTTTGGTTGGTCACTTACAAGTCATGGGTTCGAACCCAAACTTTGTACAAAGTTATTTTTATGAATTGGTTTATCTGCAGATCTAGTACCACACGTCAACGCGCGAGCACCGTGCGTCCTCAAATCCTGACCTCTGGATCAATACGAAGCCATATCTAGCACCCCAGAAAGTGACAGCCCATGATACACCTTCAGGAGCCAACAACACTGAATCAAAGCTAAGTCCTTTCTATTTCTTTTATTTTATTTTTAATTACATAAACATCCTTTTATTTTTTCTTTTCTCTATTTTTCTTTGTTATTATTTTGAAAATTATTTTTAAACATGTTACTTATAAATTAAATAAATATTTTCATGACTATTTAATCAAACTTTCGGTTTTTTTTTTACAATTCTTAAATTATTCACTTTTTATATTTAAACCAGTTGCTTTAAATTCTGATTTTATTTTAGTTATTTCTATTCATCAATCACTGTTAGGTAGGTGTTATCCACTAACGCATTTTTAAGCCTTATAAACCTTTTGGGTCACAATAAGTTTTCTTAAATAACACTTTTAGGTTTGTAAACCTTTTAGTGTTTGTAATCAATTAGGGTTTAGATCAGTTAATGCACTAACATTTCTCTTCTTTGGTGCCCAGTTTTCAGGATTAATCAGGATTCTTCAGCCACGCGTCGTACCAATCGAAAAGCTAAGTTCCTAATCCTTTTCCTTTTAAATATCATTTTAATGTTTTTTTTATTTTGCCTTTTGCCCAAAATAGGTTTTGCTTCAAATAGTCAATGAATCACTCCTACACTCACTTTTATTTATTTTCCGTTTAATTCTCAGATGATCAAAATTGATCGAGGGTTCGAGGAAGATCAAGGCATTCGAAGATGTTTATGCTGATTATTGGTCCCTCTTATTTTCTGCCTTTTATTTCCCCTTCCCCGTAGGTGTTTATTTTAATTTCTGCAATTTTAAACTGTGTGGTTAGTAATCCTAAGGAGTACAAGATAATTAATCGAATGTAGCTAACATTAATTTTACAAGATAAATATCATCGAAGTTAACCACGTGATTTTTGCACCCGCACACCTTTAGGGTAATCCCTCTTGTTGCCTTTGTTGTCTGTTGCCTTATAATTCTGTTGCCTCTAAGTATGCTAAATAGTCAAAGTCCCTCGATTCCGAGGATGCCTAAAGATCTTCTAGACTCATTTTAGCTCATCCAAAAGATGTCATACTTGGAAAGAAAGATGTCCCCATCAGAACTAGATCATTTCTAAGAAACAATGAAGAATCACTAGTTGGATTAGTTTCTACGGTGGAACCAACTTTTATAGATGAAACTCTTCAAGACACTGATTAGATTATTGTTATGCAAGAAGAACTAAATCAGTTTACAAGAAATGATGTATGGGATCTAGTTCCAAGACCTAACGGAGTCAATATCATTGGAACAAAGTGGGTATTCAAAAAGAAACTGAATGAATAAGGAAAAGTCGTTAGAAACAAAGCAGGAATGGTTGCACAAGGATATAGTCAGCAAGAAGGTATTGACTATAATGAAACCTTTGCCCCAGTCGCCAGGTTAGAATCTATTAGACTATAAATTGCATTTGCTGCTCAAAATGACATTACTTTGTATCTAATGGATGTTAAAAGTGCATTTTTAAATGGCTATATAGAAGAAGAAGTTTATGTCCATCAACCTCCTGGCTTTGAGGATTCAAAATATCCAGAACATGTTTTTAAACTTAAGAAATCTTTATATGGTTTGAAACAAGCTCCCAGAGCTTGGTATGAACGACTAAGTTCTTTTCTTCTAAATAAAGATTTTACAAGATGAAAAGTGGACACAACTTTATATTGTAACACATTTAAAAATGATATTTTAATTTGTCAAGAATATGTAGATGACATTATATTTGGAACTTCTAATATTTCTCTTGGAAAAGAATTTGCTAAATTTATGCAAGCTGAATTTGAAATAAGTATGATGGGAGAACTTAAATTCTTTTTGGGAATACAAATTAATCCAACTTCTGAAGGAACTTACATACATCAAACAAAGTATGTCAAGGAACTTCTGAAAAAATTCCATCTATCAGAAATCAAAGAACTCAAAACTCCAATGCATCCTACATGCATTCTGGGAAAAGATGAGGTAAGTAAAAAGGTAGATTAGAAGCTGTACAGAGGTATGATCGGATCTCTACTCTATTTAACTGCATCTAGACCAGATATTCTGTTTAGTGTATGTTTATGTGCAAGATTCTAATCTGATCCTAGAGAATCACACTTGACTGCTGTCAAGCGAATCTGAGGTATTTGAAAGGTACTACTAATGTTGGATTGTTTTACAGAAGATCCAAATATTTCAACTTAGTAGGTTATTGTGATGCGGATTTTGCTGGAGACAGAGTGGAATGTAAAATTACATCTGGAAGCTATCAGTTTCTGGGAAGAGATCTGATCTCCTGGTATAGCAAGAAGCAAGCTACAATTACACTATCAACTACAGATGCTGAATATGTAGTTGCTGTAGGCTGTAGCACTCAAATGCTTTAGATGAAAAGTCAATTAGAAGATTATCACATCTATGAGCGTAAGATTCCTATTTTCTGTGATAATACTTCAGCTATTTGCCTTTCCAAAAATACAATTTTGCATTCTAAAGCTAAGCATATAGAGATTAAACATCACTTCATTAGGGGCTATATTCAGAAAGGGATATTAAGCCTAAATTTCATTGATACAGACCATTAATGTGCTGATATCTTCACAAAACCTCTTTCTGAAGATAGATTCCATTTCATAATGAAAAGTGTTGGTATGGAATCATGTCCAGAATAAAGTTTTGTTAATTATCTAAAATTCCTCTATAACATTCCCTTGCCTGAATTAAACTATCTGATTTATAACTTTCCATAAGATTAGAAGTGAAACCATTTAGAAACATCTGACCTAATTAGTTCAGAAGATCATTTTCTAAATTGGTTCAGAAGTTCATTACATAAAACTGTTGTATCACGCTAACCTTAGGATATTAAACACGTGTTCAAATCTCTGAAAGGTCACGCGTGTAAGCTATTAAGGCACGAGTTCTTAGTAACTGATGTATTAAATTGTTACGTTTCCCCTAATATCATTAATCATAATGCTTCTATCCTTTGAGTATTCCAATATTGTCTCATCATGTTTCTTAGGCATGCAAATCCATGCATTAATAGCATAAGGTTATACGTTTGCATTCTTCCTTCCTTCATTCCTTTATAAATATTCACATACTTTGCCATAATCCTTATCTCTTCCCAAACCTAAACTCTATTTGCTATTCTCAAACTTAATCATTTTTCTTCATGGCTTCTTAAACAACCCTAACTGTCCTCAAAGAAAAAATTTTGTGGGTAGCTTACAACAATGATCACTTCATTGCTCGTATCTACAGACAAGGCTGGAGACAGTATATGGGGATGCTTCTTGGTCATGTATACACTAATATGGTGAAAGACTTCTGGAACCAAGCTTATGTCACTGATGACAAATTGAGCATCACTTCCTCCATTTTTGGAATTCCACTCACAATTACTGAAGCGTCTATTGTTGCGGCCATCAAGTGCCCCTCTCACAAAATCAGTGTATGTCTAACATCCTTTGATCACTTGAATGCCTTTAATACTCCGAATGATCTAAGAAAACGTGTCTGTCGAATTATGAACAATCCTTCTTGCCTTGCTCCCACACATAGGATTTGGTTTAGTCTTATTCTCTCCAACCTACTGCCACGAGGAAGCTTTCATAATATCTTACACTCTAGGGATCGTTTCCTTATTCTCTGTCTTGAACAAAGAAGACCAATAAATCTTGCAGCCCTTATCTTTGGTCATTTAAGGGAATCTCTGATAGCTTACAAATGTGGTCAGAACGACGATATACCCTATGGTCGAATCTTGTCTGCGATGTTTGAAACTGGAGAAGTTGTTAAAATTCTTCGCTCTGAAAACCTTCCAAATAGCGACGAAGTTCTTTTTGTTGGACCGTGTGAAGCTTTTTCCTTCACTTAAGCTTTTATTTTTTTGTTATTAGTGCTTGTATCTTTTAATTATCATTAATGAATTACTTTCTTGTTTCTACATTTGTTTATTGATATAAGGGGCAAACATAAACTATTTTGATCCCATAATAGCTTACATGAACTCAAAACCTTAAAAAATTTATTCTGAGTTGTAGCGGGGAAAATCTGATATCGAAGTCATGAGAATTAACTCGAATCAATATATCGTTTGAAATCGCCACCGCGCTTTATTTTTTCAAAGGAAAAGGGAAAAGAACGAAAAACCCAAAGTTTTGTTTTTAAAACAAGAAAGAGAACTCAGGTTCGGGTGTTGATTATATGAGGGGAAGGTTTTAAGCACCCCTCATATCTGTGGTACTCCACAGGAACCTTTTTGAAAATCTGTGTGTGTGTGCTAAAAAAGGGTTTGTTTTATTTTTTAAAATAAGCTCGGCAAAGCGTTAAGCTTTGTGCCTACATACCTCCTCGGTGCAATGGAGAAGTCAGAGCTAATGTAGTTCCGCTTAAAGGGAAAAACGTTTTAAAAACGAATAAACACTTTATCGTCGTTGGAGAGAAATACTCAGCCATTGATCTTGAGCATGAGAACAAACGAGTTCTTTGCATCGCTAGTGAAAGAAGGGCTCCAACTCGGATAAAATCGACGAGTATGCCACTAGCTCTCTCACGCGGAAAAGATCTCATTATATCAATCAATTTCAAAATCGTGGGGTATAACCACTCGTTTCGACGATTAACGGTGTCTAAACTTTTGAAGAAAAGCCACTAAGGGCAAAAGATATTTTTTGAGAAAAGGTTTTGAAAAGGTTGCAAACATAAGAAGGTTTTTGAAAAAGGGAGAAGATTTTGAAAATTTAAGAATGGGAAGGAGATGAAGAGGCTATCCTATTGCGCAAAATAAAAGCTAAGGAAAAGAACGGTCTAACCGAAGTAAGAAGCCAACACTTGACATTATGAGTTAAGGTAGATTTACCATCCTTTGGAACTATCAATACCAACACATTAACACTTGGGGGATCCAGATGAACTTATTATCTTAGCACCACTTTGCATTAAGCACATTAAGATTCTGACGAAAATCGGGCAGAGTAACGACTGTTTTCGGGTAAAATCCTTATCTCAATGCCTTGGAATTAACCATCAAGGGCTTTCAAGGAAATACCTGCACATACAAACAGACAACAATCCAATGCCAGACAGACAGAATAACAGCAGAGTAATAACAGAATAAGAGTCCAGAGGCACTAGGTCCATAAGTCCGAATCTCCAAAATGCTAGGGATAGTAACCAATAGTCCAAAGAGAGCCTTATGTGTTTTTTAGATTTTTGGTTGTTTATTAGTGTTTTAGCATAAAAGTAAAGTATGGTCCAAGTGGACAAAAGGAAAATAGCGGAAGCATAAACATATGTCCAAGTGGACAAAGAGAAAATAGCGGAAGCATAAACATATGTCCAAGTGGACAAAGAGAAAATGGCGGAATGTAAATATGATGAAATGATAAAATAAAGCGATGAAGCGAGAAATATAAAGAGCGGTATAATAAATGGCGGAAATTAAAATTAGTTGTTAGATGTTAAAGATAACCATCTTGAAACTTGTCAAGTATGTTATCAAAGTTAGTAATGAAGATCGATGGTGAGTGAATGATGTACTCGGATTTAAGGTCAATGGAAACTTATCAGAAGCTTGATAAAATCATAGCGACTACACGATAAATTTCCATAAGTCATAAATCAACCGCATACAATTCTCTTCCATATTTGATCTTTTATCGAGTTGGGACAAATGTAGGAGAACTCTCCATGTATCAAGATCATCAATCAAAAGAAATAAGAAGGAGAAGAAGAAATGATCTAGCCTTTATCAAGAATCCATAGAATTCTCAAGATATCAAGACTTTCATCGATCAAAAGAAAAATAAGATGAAAATAAGAATGAAAACATAAAAGATAATCAACTCACACTATCATTAATATCATTCATCCATTTTGGTGGATTAGGCCATTTCAAACCTATCAACACCCTAGATCCAATGATATTAATGAAGTGTAGGAAGAAGGAAGCCAAAACAAGCACAAAAAAGGCAAAAAACCATATTCTGCCTGCTGGAAATCGATTTCATGCAGGGGGAAATCGATTTCCATAGTGCAGTTTTCAAAAAAAACAAGTTACGTTCAGCAGGAAATCGATTTCAGCCTTAAGGAAATCGATTTCCTCAGTGTAAATTTCAGCATAAACAGCATTTAAAGGCATGAAACTTGACTTGAACAAATATACAAACACCTTATGATCACACATCAAATGAAGCACGAATTTTCCATCAAATCACCAACAAATAGCACCAATATAGCATCAAAGATGCATTGAACACAAACAACAAAGAATCACATTGTGATATACAAAAAGGATGAAGAAAATTACCAAATCTTGAACAAAACTTAGATCTACTTCAAGAATCACCAACACAAATCTTGATCTCTCAACAATTGAAGAAAAAAGAGCGAAATAGATGGTGGTTTAGCTCAAAGTTTGTGAGGTTCAAGGTGTGACTCACAAACTTTATGAAAGAACAAAGAGCTTTGGTGAATTTGGTAGGGATGAGGAGAGAAATTGCAAGGGGTTTTTTGGCTCTCAAAGCTTGAGAAATGAGAGAGTAGTGGGCTCTATTTATAGGATGAGAGCAAGAGTAGTGGTAGTTTGGTCTTTTTGCATTTGGTAATTAGCTTGTGTTTAATTGGTGATTAAAGTGGCAATTAAATGGTAAAAAGTGGTAAAATGGGGTTTAAGTGGGTTTAATGAAGGGGATTATTTTGATGAGGTGGAAAATTGGTACAATGATCAAATAAAAAGGTGCCAAAATGATGTCAAGCTTCCTTCCTTATATTTTTTTGAATTTCGCCTTAAGGAAATCGATTTCCCCAGGAGTGAAATCGATTTCACTCTGTTCCAGAAGAGAATTTGGCGCAAAATACACTAGGGAAATCGATTTACCCAGGAGGGAAATCGATTTCATGCTGTCCAGAATGTGATTTTGTTGAAGATTGCTGCAGGGAAATCGATTTACCCAATAGGGAAATCGATTTCATCAGTCAAAAATGTGAAAAATGCCTTGTTTATTGCATGTCTTGGCTTGGTACCTACAAAACAAAAGCCTACAAAGAAACAAAGCAATGTTTTTGGTATTTGGGTTAGTATAATATGCATACAAGATAAACAATCATTGGTTCTTGATGGTCCCTCTTATTGATGAGGTGAGTGCAACACCACAAACAAAACTTCCAAGTGAAGCTCTTGATTAATGATTGGGATATGAATGATACAGGATCTTAGGGTCAAAAATTGGGGTATGACAGATGCCCCTATTTAAGTTTCTTCGATTTTGGAGATACGATGATTGGAAATCTTCGTTTTGACAAGATCGAAGAGACTTAAATATATAAAACACAATTTTTGATCCTAAGATGCAATGCAATGTTAATGAATGCCTATGATGATGATGAAACATGACAACATTGGGGAGTAAAAGGAACTCCACTGGGGAAAACAAATGTCTTGCTATAACTCCGCTGGGGAAAACAAATGTCTTGCTGGCATAAATCCACTGGGGAAGGCAAGACTTTGTTGGAGAGACGAAACTTTGGTGGGAAAAGAAACTTTTCTGGGGAAAACATTTCGCACCAGAGAGGTTAAAGCATCACCTTTCGCTGGAGGTGAGAAAATGGGGTATCCTCTTTCACTAGGGATGAGAAAGTACGCATCCTGAATCAGAATTCCAATCTTCCGTCAACAGAAAACACACCATCGTACCACTGATGATATGAAGAGATGTACCGCCGTACCACTGACGATAAGATTTTGATTCATGGACCATCCTCTTACTCAATAGTTGAAGGTAGAAGAAAATCGAATCATCGTCTACATAGTTGACGATAAGCTACCGACTCAATGGTTGAAGGTAGAAGAAAATTGAATTACCGCCTCAATGGTTGACGATAAGCTGCTGAGAACAATGAGTTGCCGCTGAGAATAGGGATCAACTTCTTCTTTAATCAAGGACATGACTTGAGAAAAGGAACTGGATGCAAACTGTCACTTACACTGAAGCGACTTACCATTTGCTGACTTTGCTGAGGAATCTTTAAGCAAACGAACTGTCTTCGTGAAGAAGGCTGCCATTCGTTAACCCGTCTTAGGAAAAAGTGAGCAAACTGTCTTCTAATGGAGGAGACTGCCATTTGCTGACTTTAAAATTAGAATTCTTAAACGAACTGTCTTCATGAAGAAGACTGCCATTCGTTATCTCAAAGGGAACAAACTGTCTTCTGCTGAAAGAGACTGCCATTTGCCGACCCTGTCGAGAAATCCTTAAGCGGAACGAACTGTCTTCTGCTGAAAGAGACTGCCATTCGTTGACCCATCTTAGGAAAAAGTGAGCAAACTGTCTTCTAATGGAGGAGACTGCCATTTGCTGACTTTAAAATTAGAATTCTTAAACGAACTGTCTTCATGAAGAAGACTGCCATCCGTTATCTCAAAGGGAACAAACTGTCTTCTGCTGAAAGAGACTGCCATTTGCCGACCCTGTCGAGAAATCCTTAAGCGGAACGAACTGTCTTCTACTGAAAGAGACTGCCATTCATTGACCCGTCTTAGGAAAAAGTGAGCAAACTGTCTTCTAAGGGAGGAGACTGCCATTTGCTGACTTTAAAATAAGAATTCTTAAACGAACTGTCTTCATGAAGAAGACTGCCATCCGTTATCTCAAAGGGAACAAACTGTCTTCTGCTGAAAGAGACTGCCATTTGCCGACCCTGTCGAGAAATTCTTAAGCGGAACGAACTGTCTTCTGCTGAAAGAGACTGCCATTCGTTGACCCGTCTTAGGAAAAAGTGAGCAAACTGTCTTCTAATGGAGGAGACTACCATTTGCTGACTTTAAAATAAGAATTCTTAAACGAACTGTCTTCATGAAGAAGACTGCCATCCGTTATCTCAAAGGGAACAAACTGTCTTCTGCTGAAAGAGACTGCCATTTGCCGACCCTGTCGAGAAATCCTTAAGCGGAACGAACTGTCTTCTGCTGAAAGAGACTGCCATTCGTTGACCCATCTTAGGAAAAAGTGAGCAAACTGTCTTCTAATGGAGGAGACTGCCATTTGCTGACTTTAAAATAAGAATTCTTAAACGAACTGTCTTCATGAAGAAGACTGCCATCCGTTATCTCAAAGGGAACAAACTGTCTTCTGCTGAAAGAGACTGCCATTTGCCGACCCTATCGAGAAATCCTTAAGCGGAACGAACTAACTTCTGCTGAAAGAGACTGTCATTCGTTGAACTTCTTCCATTTGGAATCAAGAAGTTCATAAAGTATGAGAGATTATCACTTGATTTGAAGATAAGATTGATATTTGGAGACACACAAACTTGCTCAAATAAAGAGGCTTCAATTTGTTGTCAACCAAAACATGATGGGGATAACACAAGTTGCTCAAAGTCAAAACCTGCCCCTTGCTTTCAAGCACAAATTCCAAGGGATTGCAATAACAACACTGCTGGAAAATAAATATTTCAAGTCTCTGATAAGAACATCAATCACAAATGAATTTTCCATTGTTGAGGAAAGAAGAAATCCTCAAGAGGTGCAAAATAAATGCCTTCTCAATCTAGGTTTCCCAGCCTAGAGAGGTTCAAAATAGTATTGCAAGAGACCAAAGTTCAACTCCAAGAACAAGCTGGATAGAAACGGTCAAACAAAGCTTTGCCCCTTGAGGAATAAACTCAAATGGGGATTAATTCCATCCTGACAAATGAGCTGAGGAGGAACACCGAAGCAAAATTCTTCCACGAAGAACAAACTCAGTGGGGATTATCAATCTCTGCAAAGATTTTACAGATCATCTTCTTCTTATCAAAAAGATTGGACAACACATCAAGCTCTATTAGGGGGAATCAGAGAAAATTTCTTTGGAGAAAATCTCCATTCTGAACTTGCAGAGGAAATAAGAAGTTAACATCAAAGCAAACAAGTTAACATGCGGGGGATTTTAGTTCAAAACTCAACACAAGGTGAGAAAGAAAACCCAACAGTCAACCGTTGTCTCAAAACTTCTTGGTAGAGAGTGACATACTCTGGATTGGTCATGGCAACGACCTTTGTACTTCAAGCTAATGAGGTGATCAAGGTAACTTCGGATTCACAACTTGCCCCAGATTACATGGTCTATGAAAGGAAACTACCTCAAAAAGGTTCATAGAGATCCTTGGCGTCATGCAGACTTGGAATAATCTGCCCCAGATCAACAGATTTTTGGAGAGATTTGTCAAATCTCGACGTATCTGCCCCAGATTGACTAAACTTGGCACATTCTTTTACTTGACAGAGTCTTCGAGATTTGCCCCATGATGGTAATCAAACTTGCAAAAGCATTATACTGGGAAAACAACATGCCCCTGGCAATGTTTTAGTTTTCTACTGATGATCAGATGTAAACTTCCTGGATGTCAAACAAATGTTTACAAGCAGAAAAATGTTTATTCTGAGAATGATAATGAAAATGCAACAATTATGTAAGTCTTGAAGTTTTATTGAAAAGATGTCACAAAACCTTGTGAATGAATCAATGGTTAAGGAATGACATTGATTTTTGTATGCATATGATTCCAACACAAGTTTTCAGCATAACCGATAGGAGTCAGGAACGCTTTCTTGTTTAAGTATGCTTTCGAAACAAACCCTGCTTCAATTAGGACTTTTGAGGGTTGTAACGTGGCCTGGTTCACGGTTTTCAGAAAAAAGATTTTTAGGCTCAAAGTTTATTTAGCCCACCCCGACTTCGTGATGTTCTCCAGTCCTATGTTCAGTTAATTCAACATGAGTATTCATCTGTCAAAAGGAATTTGTGCCATTAAGGATCCAATGAAGCTTTCTTGGAATAACAGTCACCCTTTTGTCTTCATTTTTGTATTCACACAGATTTGTTCATTTTTGAGGACTTTTGCTTTGTAGTCCTTTCTTTTCACTTTTCACTCTTTTCTTTTTTTTTTTTTATTTTCCCTAACTTTTGCCTGGACTGATTCTTTTGCATTGGTCGTCCAGCGGGATGCTCTAACTTTTGCCTAAGTCACTTGTTTTCAAGTTTTTGACTTAGCGAGCTTTTTCTTCTTCTTTCTTTCTTTTTTTTCATTTTTTTTTCATTCTTTTGATTTGAACAAATCGTGTGACATTGACTTTGTCTTGACTTGTTGAGAGGGTTGTGACTGCCTCATTTCTTGGCGGATGAAGGATAACCATTGTGGTTTCACATTTTCCAGCCTTTTGATGCGCGGGGAATAACCATTGTGGTTTCCCATGATCCAACCATTGATGTGGATATGACATGCTTGACCTTTGGATGCACAATCCTTTTTGAAATATGAACACTTGGTCAAATTAACTGAACACTACCCTGCCCCAGGTTAAAAATTAGGGTTTTTTCATTTAGAAAAGAAAATCCTACTTCAAGGCTCAAAGGGGTTAACAAGGGATTATCTTCCTTATATCTCCGGTGTTTGGGAATTTGAAACAATGCCTGTACATCATCAGCAGGGTCTTATTCAAAAGCATACAACCAGAAATTTTGCGTTTTCAGATCATCATCCTCCCTCCAATCTTTGCATAAGCAAGAGTTTGGCAAAAGCAATTGGTATCATAATGCATAAAAACAAATAAACATGAGTGAAACGAATGAATTACTTCAAGACAAACATTATCATTGTATTAGCATTAACATTCAAAAATAAACAAGTTTCTACATGCAAACAATACATTGAAAAACAAGAAATATTACAAATGAAAATCAATAAGAATACTAAAAACTGAGAAAAACTCTCTCCATATGGGCATATGCTGAACGACACATCTTTTGAACTTCAGGCTACCATCAATAGTGATTCAATCATGCTTTGGCAAAGAATTGGCTTGAACATCATAACCAACATCTTGGAAAGTCAAAATACCAGCATGGATTAATCTTTGAACTTCATTTTTTAGAGGCCAACAATTCTCTAAGTCATGTCCAGGAGCATTCTGATGAAAAGCACAAGTGACGTTAGCATTGTACCACCAAGGGAGTTTCTCGGGAATTGGAGGTGGTGATCTTGGTTGAACCAACTTCTTATGAATTAGAGCAGGATACAGTTCTGTGTAAGTCATGGGGATAGGACAAAAATTCCCCTTTTGAGATTGATTTTGCTCGTTCAGTGGAGGAGCTTGTTGATGAGTATTCTACTGATAATCTGGGATTGCATGAACTGAAATGGATACAGGAATGACATAGGAAACATTCTGATGTTGGTGATGATTGTTTCCTCCCCTGATTATCTTCTTTGAAAAGTCATTACCAAACTTCTTCACACTTCCAGCTGAGTTACCTTCTTCAAACAAACATTCCTTTCGGACATCCTTTTCTAGAAGCGCTTTCATATCCACCTCTCTGTGGAAGTCAGCAGGTGTACTGACTACCGTCCCCTTGGGAAAGAACGAGTTCAGAGTTTCAAGAAAGACCTTTGCCATCCTTTCTTCCATCATAGGAGGATTGACTTGGGCAGCAACTAGAGCCTCAACCAGAGTAGTTAGATGCTTCATACCAGCCTTCAGAGTAGCCACCTCTTCACGGAGCTCAAGAATCTCTTGTTTGATGCTTTCCATTTCTTCTTAGTAAGAGTGTTGTACTGATGATACCAGGAGAAAGGAAATAAGGCTCTGGAAAACTTCTTTAGAAAGCAGAACCAAATGCAGAATGATGCATGCAATGCAGATGATTTGTTGTTTTTTTATTTTTTTATTTTTGAGTTTCAAGGAACTTAAGATATTAACTTGTAAACACTCAACATTGGACTAAAGCTTCGATTAAGTTATCATCAAAATCAATCATCCATTTTGGTGGATTAGAGTTTTCACCCCATCAACACCCAAGATCCATTGAGTTTGATGAAACTTATGATGTTTACAAGGAAAGACGTCTAAGTTCCTTGAAAACCAAAAGAAAAAGAGTTTTCATGGATGCATGAATGCATGGTTTATGCATCAACCACAACCAAGAGCATGAAAGGTCACATAAGATCATAGTTCAAAGGTTCGACGTCACGAGCATGGAGCCATGGGTCTACCCATCCCACAAGGTATGATCTAAGGAATTTTGTACCTGCCAATCGGGTTCTACAAAGGTTCCCAGAGTTTTCAATCTTCTATCGGATATTATCGGCACACACAATTGCTCATGGGCGCCAATAATATGCCTAAAAAGACCTCGTCTGAGCGTAGTATCGCATGACAACAAGCTCAAATTGGTACTTGATCTTGTTTCTGCACTACATCCTAAAAAGGCTTAGATTGGTTAAAAAGGTTCTAGGCCATTCAGCTTCTACGGACACTCACTATTGAAAGTAATAGCGTTATCACGATGGTTCGTAACAACCTCTACTACCTTCCATGAGGCCTCCACTGATTGGGGTTCCACCATATGACGCTCATGGTAAGGATTGCTCCTGACATGCGACTATTGGTCTTACCACCTCCTATCTCAAGTTACTCACTAAAGTCCGGGTTAGAACTTTATCTCATCACAGAGGAACCATCGAGCACCAAAAAGAAAAAAAAGAAAAAAAACAAACAAAGCACACAACAATATATACAAATAAAAACACACAGATAAACAAAAATAGGCTTAACACACTTAAAACTGGATCCCCAGTGAAGTCGCCATTTTTCTGTAGCGGGGAAAATCTGATATCGAAGTCATGAGAATTGACTCGAATCAATATTTCGTTTGAAATCGCCACCGCGCTTTATTTTTTCAAAGGAAAAGGGAAAAGAACGAAAAACCCAAAGTTTTGTTTTTAAAACAAGAAAGAGAACTCAGGTTCGGGTGTTGATTATATGAGGGGAAGGTTTTAAGCACCCCTCATATCTGTGGTACTCCACAGGAACCTATTTGAAAATCTGTGTGTGTGTGCTAAAAAAGGGTTTGTTTTATTTTTTAAAATAAGCTCGGCAAAGCGTTAAGCTTTGTGCCTACATACCTCCTCGGTGCAATGGAGAAGTCAGAGCTAATGTAGTTCCGCTTAAAGGGAAAAACGTTTTAAAAACGAATAAACACTTTATCGTCGTTGGAGAGAAATACTCAGCCATTGATCTTGAGCATGAGAACAAACGAGTTCTTTGCATCGCTAGTGAAAGAAGGGCTCCAACTCGGATAAAATCGACGAGTATGCCACTAGCTCTCTCACGCGGAAAAGATCTCATTATATCAATCAATTTCAAAATCGTGGGGTATAACCACTCGTTTCGACGATTAACGGTGTCTAAACTTTTGAAGAAAAGCCACTAAGGGCAAAAGATATTTTTTGAGAAAAGGTTTTGAAAAGGTTGCAAACATAAGAAGGTTTTTGAAAAAGGGAGAAGATTTTGAAAATTTAAGAATGGGAAGGAGATGAAGAGGCTATCCTATTGCGCAAAATAAAAGCTAAGGAAAAGAACGGTCTAACCGAAGTAAGAAGCCAACACTTGACATTATGAGTTAAGGTAGATTTCCCATCCTTTGGAACTATCAATACCAACACATTAACACTTGGGGGATCCAGATGAACTTATTATCTTAGCACCACTTTGCATTAAGCACATTAAGATTCTGACGAAAATCGGGCAGAGTAACGACTGTTTTCGGGTAAAATCCTTATCTCAATGCCTTGGAATTAACCATCAAGGGCTTTCAAGGAAATACCTGCACATACAAATAGACAACAATCCAATGCCAGACAGACAGAATAACAGCAGAGTAATAACAGAATAAGAGTCCAGAGGCACTAGGTCCATAAGTCCGAATCTCCAAAATGCTAGGGATAGTAACCAATAGTCCAAAGAGAGCCTTATGTGTTTTTTAGATTTTTGGTTGTTTATTAGTGTTTTAGCATAAAAGTAAAGTATGGTCCAAGTGGACAAAAGGAAAATAGCGGAAGCATAAACATATGTCCAAGTGGACAAAGAGAAAATAGCGGAAGCATAAACATATGTCCAAGTGGACAAAGAGAAAATGGCGGAATGTAAATATGATGAAATGATAAAATAAAGCGATGAAGCGAGAAATATAAAGAGCGGTATAATAAATGGCGGAAATTAAAATTAGTTGTTAGATGTTAAAGATAACCATCTTGAAACTTGTCAAGTATGTTATCAAAGTTAGTAATGAAGATCGATGGTGAGTGAATGATGTACTCGGATTTAAGGTCAATGGAAACTTATCAGAAGCTTGATAAAATCATAGCGACTACACGATAAATTTCCATAAGTCATAAATCAACCGCATACAATTCTCTTCCATATTTGATCTTTTATCAAGTCGGGACAAATGTAGGAGAACTCTCCATGTATCAAGATCATCAATCAAAAGAAATAAGAAGGAGAAGAAGAAATGATCTAGCCTTTATCAAGAATCCATAGAATTCTCAAGATATCAAGACTTTCATCGATCAAAAGAAAAATAAGATGAAAATAAGAATGAAAACATAAAAGATAATCAACTCACACTATCATTAATATCATTCATCCATTTTGGTGGATTAGGCCATTTCAAACCTATCAACACCCTAGATCCAATGATATTAATGAAGTGTAGGAAGAAGGAAGCCAAAACAAGCACAAAAAAGGCAAAAAAAACATATTCTGCCTGCTGGAAATCGATTTCATGCAGGGGGAAATCGATTTCCATAGTGCAGTTTTCAAAAAAAACAAGTTACGTTCAGCAGGAAATCGATTTTAGCCTTAAGGAAATCGATTTCCTCAGTGTAAATTTCAGCAAAAATAGCATTTAAAGGCATGAAACTTGACTTGAACAAATATACAAACACCTTATGATCACACATCAATTGAAGCACGAATTTTCCATCAAATCACCAACAAATAGCACCAATATAGCATCAAAGATGCATTGAACACAAACAACAAAGAATCACATTGTGATATACAAAAAGGATGAAGAAAATTACCAAATCTTGAACAAAACTTAGATCTACTTCAAGAATCACCAACACAAATCTTGATCTCTCAACAATTGAAGAAAAAAGAGTGAAATAGATGGTGGTTTAGCTCAAAGTTTGTGAGGTTCAAGGTGTGACTCACAAACTTTATGAAAGAACAAAGAGCTTTGGTGAATTTGGTAGGGATGAGGAGAGAAATTGCAAGGGGTTTTTTGGCTCTCAAAGCTTGAGAAATGAGAGAGTAGTGGGCTCTATTTATAGGATGAGAGCAAGAGTAGTGGTAGTTTGGTCTTTTTTCATTTGGTAATTAGCTTGTGTTTAATTGGTGATTAAAGTGGCAATTAAATGGTAAAAAGTGGTAAAATGGGGTTTAAGTGGGTTTAATGAAGGGGATTATTTTGATGAGGTGGAAAATTGGTACAATGATCAAATAAAAAGGTGCCAAAATGATGTCAAGCTTCCTTCCTTATATTTTTTTGAATTTCGCATTAAGGAAATCGATTTCCCCAGGAGTGAAATCGATTTCACTCTGTTCCAGAAGAGAATTTGGCGCAAAATACACTAGGGAAATCGATTTACCCAGGAGGGAAATCGATTTCATGCTGTCCAGAATGTGATTTTGTTGAAGATTGCTGCAGGGAAATCGATTTACCCAATAGGAAAATCGATTTCATCAGTCAAAAATGTGAAAAATGCCTTGTTTATTGCATGTCTTGGCTTGGTACCTACAAAACAAAAGCCTACAAAGAAACAAAGCAATGTTTTTGGTATTTGGGTTAGTATAATATGCATACAAGATAAACAATCATTGGTGCTTGATGGTCCCTCTTATTGATGAGGTGAGTGCAACACCACAAACAAAACTTCCAAGTGAAGCTCTTGATTAATGATTGGGATATGAATGATACAGGATCTTAGGGTCAAAAATTGGGGTATGACATGAGTATACTTATTAAGCACTGGATTGTTTGCACGTTTTGATTTATGACAAAAAGGGGGAGAAACAGTAACTGAAATTTTGACTTGATTAAAAGTTAAAAGATGTATCTCAAAACAGTTACTGACAAATGTACAAAGAATTGATGTACCATTCTCTTTTTCTCAAAGTTGCAGGAAAATCATATGAAAATAATGTTCTGAAAAATAATCATATGGATCTTCTAAAGAAGTGCTCTGAAAAGAAATACAAGCAAATCTTCTGAAGAGATACGCTGAAGAGAAAAATATACTCAGGGAAGTTATCTTCTAAATTTTTATTCTAAGTATTTATTTCAGGGGGAGACTATACATTTCAGGAGGAGATTATACATCTCAGGTGGAGATTGTCTTCTTATATACAAAATTTCTGATCAGAACTTAAATGTTTTGTCATCATCAAAAAGAGGGAGATTGTTAGGACATAATTTGGTTCTAATCATATCTTAGTGTTTTGATGATAACAATTAAATAAATTTTGTATAAGTAAATGTGGTACTCTAATTATATGTTTCTCATTTTAGAAGTTGTTCTAATACAAGTGCCATCAGAACATGAACTTTACGTAAAGCTGAACAAACGCTTAAAGGAAAAGTCGCTGAAGTTCTAATGAAGTAACTTCTGAATGCACCAACCGTTGTAGACATACTCTAATAGAAGTTATATTCAAGTAAGAACAAAAGTTATGAATAGATGCAAAATTTCTGATCAAGATAAGATGCCGTTAAAAACACAATGATTAAAAGACGGCTGAAGTAATCAAATGGAACAATTCCCAAGGTTGATTGAAGAAGCAACGCACATGCAGCTCGTTGGAGAAACAAAAACAAAAAGCAAACATGCAAGCATTTAATGCTCTCTCCAAAGATCAAGATAACGGAAAAATACTTGGAGCTATAAATATAAGATCACTTGAAAAAGAATAAAAAAGAGAAGAAGTGGAGTAACAACGAACATTATTAAAACCAACGTGAACTCTTACGCTGAAGAAAAATATTTTTACGTTAACATTCTGAGTTCATACTCCTTGTACAAAAACTTAGTAAAAAATCACAGTTGTGATTAAAGCTTATTAGAAGCAATCTGAAACACTATTATTTGAATTTATTCTGTATTTGTTCCTTAAGAGACCAGTTGGGTCATATTTCTCAAGAGGGCTAGGACTAGTTTGTCTTAGAGGTGTTAGTAACTTGTAGTTGGCTTGTGCATTGTATTGTTAGTCACAACAGTTGGTTGTGCATTTGTAATCAATTTTGATTATAGTGGATTAAGTCCTAGATTGAGAGAGGCGAAATCACCTTGGCGGGTGGACTGGAGTAGTTTGAGTTGCAAACAAACCCGGATAAAAATAACTGTGTTTTTTGTCTATTGTCGTTGCAAACGAAAAAAAAACTTATTCAACCCCCCTTCTAAGTGTTTTCTAAACCTTCAGTGATGTGTTCCTAGATACCGCTCACTGTTTATTATGTTAAATGTGTGATTTAATATAATTGCCAATGTCGCGAAAACCTACAGGGTCACACACATGAGGACAGGATGATGAGAGGCGGAGTAAATAAGGAATATCGTAAGGTACAATGTACTTAAGTGAATTCGGAATGTGGTAAGGTACCACGTGTTTAAGTGATATACGACATACTTTTGCTTTTAGCTTGCAGCCTTAATTGGGCTTTTAGCTTGTAGCCCATACAAGTGGTTCTATAAATAAAACCCTTGTGCCGAAGCATTTCACTTGATGAAAATTCAGTCGGAGAAACCCTAGATGTAACACCCTATTTTTATTAGTTTTATTTAATTAGGATTATCTGATGTTTAATAATTGTTTGTGTGTTTTATTTAATTATTGATTGAGTGATAATTATTTAATTATGTGGTATTATGTTATTTAGCTAATTAGTATATGGTAAAATTTTATTAGAAATTAGCTAAATGGGCTTAGTTGAGTGAAAAAGAGTATTGAGTGGGTTAAGCTCAATGAGATAATGAGAGTTAGAAGAGACTTTTATGACTTAACCTAAAATTAGAAGAGAGAAAAGATAGAAAGAAGAGAGAAAAGATAGAGAAGAGCAAAAGAGGGGATTTGTAAACTTTCTTGAAGAGGGTGGATTGAAGCTAGAGGTAAGGATTAGAATACAAGTTGATATAGATTATATGATTGGGTAATGTTTGTTGTGTATGTAATCTCTTCATCTTTGCAATTCCATGAAAATGTGTAAACCCTAATTTCTATGCTATTTTCTATGGATTTACATGATTAAACATGATTTTGATGAGTGATATGGGTTAATAACGATTAATACTTGTTATAATTTCTGTTTATTTATGACTGGAAGTGATTTTGAGTGGTGGGTGTGTGATTTCGCAGTGTTGTGCTTTTTCTGGTTTTTCTGCAAAATCGCATGTCCGCTAAGCGGACGTGAGCCCGCTAAGCGGATGTTATTTGTTTTTAAAAAATAATGAAGGCTCGCTAAGCGGAGTCAGCCCGCTAAGCGGAGCTCGGTTTGTATTTCTCTTCTCCCTACCGCCGCTTGATGGCTGCTGAGCGGACCCTGTTTTTACAAAAAAATTCCAAACTTTGAAATGATGTATCTTTTGATCCGTAACTCCGTTTTATGTGCCGTTCAAAGCGTTAGGAAGCTATTGTGATGTTCTATATGATGGTATAGGGTTTATTTGCACTTGATTGATTAATTATGATTTTATTATGTGAAATAACATGTAATTGTTTTATGTGCGTTATGTTTTGGTATGTAATGAATATCAATTGTTGGAATACTTTGTGTAGATATATTCATGATGTTTGTGATTGGATATATGATGGTTGTTATGCCTCGTTGAAATTTTTATTTTGTTGTGTGAATCTTGTACAATTGGAGATAATTCAATGTGTGAATTATTGAGGTATGTGGTATGTTAAGATTTGTGTGAATAATCTTAATTGCATATGTGTTGAGATAATTGTACATGCATTCATGGTCGTCTTTATGGTGGAAGCGGTGGAACTTAGGGTTCACATCTAGACGTTGATCCTTAATTTCGAAATAGGCGTAATGGCTTGATCTTGCCCGGATTGGAAGCGCGGCTTGGATTCTAGATATTGAATCGGAAAGCGGTGAAACATTGGGTTCACTTGGCACCACATGCATTGAGTCACATTTGTTGCTTTTTGAGTCACATTGTGTGCTATGTGATTGCCTTGTATACATGTGATTTGTTTTGGTGTGATGATTGGTATATGATATGTGAATTTCCTAATTGAGAAGAGTGATGAATTGTAAAATGTATGTTTGTTTATGTTGAATTTCCCATTATTATATTCTCTATAATAATTTGAATTCTCACCCTTCTGTTTGAATGCTATCCTTCGTTGGTAACGTGCAGGTTCCGACGAGTAGTAGCTTGTCCGAGGATTTAGCCGAGGAGCTCCTAGTTTTGTTGTTTGATTAGGTAGCGAGTCATATGCTCTGATCATGTAACACTTTGGGGGGTCTCTTAGACTTATGCTTATATTTGGATATTGATATTTCCTATGTTTTATTGGATATTTGGATGTATTTGTTTGAGATTTAGATATGTTGTTTTAAAGGCCTTGTAGCCTAGATTTGTGGATCTTCAAATTAGCACGTTTGGAAATTAATTTTAATTTGAATTCGGTAGATGAATATAGTATGAGATATATTCATTGAAACTTTTAATAGCAATTCATTCGTTTTCCGCAAGCGTTTATGCATAATGTATGAAAGCATGAGATTTACATTTGTGTTACACTATGACCTTTGCATATTATGAATGTTAAATGCGTGTTATTTTTTGGGATTTTCATTTTATGGAAATCAACATGTGGCGCCCTTTTTCCTTATGCATGATTACTCTGTGAGATTGTATGTTATATTTGGGGTTAGAAAAGGGGTGTTACATTAATGGTATCAAAGCATGGTCGGCCAGTTGGCCAGGTTGTTAATGAGTTTATTCCCTTTGGTATGCGACATGTATGTGAAACATTGTCGGTACTCTATGTGTTTCTAGATGTTTTCCTGCAGAGGTGGGATGGAAACAAGTGGGGGAGAAGTTGTTGCTACGTGCGGCATTATGCTGAGGTAACTTTGAGCATAAGATAGAGGACGCTATTGCACTTGAGTGACGATGGTTTATGCTACCATTATGGTTTTCGGCTACCTATTGACAAATTAAGGAATTGACCACCCTTAATCTCTTGTTGATAGTAGACGGAATCGTGTTGGAAGAGATAAACTTGTCGTGTCAACTTGATAGTATGTAAAGTGGATGAATCTGTGCAAGATAGAGCTGAATTGTTTATGTTATTGGCAACCTTAGATGAGCATGAGAAGAGAAAAATTGAGGAATTTTCAATAGTTTATGATTTTGCGGAGGTATTTCCTGAAGATGAAAGTGATTTACCGCCAGAACATGAAGTTGAGTCTTTGATTGATTTAGTTCCTGAAACTAGTCCTGTATCGATGGCTCCATATAGGATGTCTGCTTCTGAGTTGAAAGAGTTGAAGAGTCAACTTGAGGATTTATTGGAAAAGAATTTTATTTTTCCTAGTGTATCACCGTGGGGTGCACTTGTTTTATTGGCAGCAGCTTACACACTTAGTCGTGTTCCATCCAAAAAGGCTTAAAAGATACCACTTGAGTTATGGAGTGGTAAGAAACCACATATGTAGAGCTTGAAGAAATTCAAGAATCACAAAGCATTGATACACCTATGGAGGAATTAGAGAAGGAAAGACAAGCAGTTGTGGAAGAGCAACTTGCTCAAGTAGAAAAAGACCAGCGTATGTCAAGTAGGATACGTCACCAACCTGAGAGATATGGATATCTTATAAATGATCAATGTGATGTATTGCTCATGGATCAAGATGAGCCTGCGATCTACCAAAAGGCCACTACTGGTCCTGAGTCTGATAAGTGGCTAGAAGCCATGAAATCAGAAATGGATTCCATGTACACAGACCAAGCTTGGACCTTGGTAGAGCCTCTTGTAGGGGTTAATTCTATAGGATGCAAGTGGGTCTTTAGAAAGAAGACTGACATGGATGGTAAGGTACATACCTATAAGGAAAGACTGGTTGCTAAAGGATATAAGCAAATTCATGGGATAGACTATGATGAAACCTTCCAATTGCACTGCTTAAATTTGTTTGGGTTTTACTTGCTATCGTTGCATATCATGATTATGAAATATGGAAGATCGATGACAATACTGATTTCTTTGATGGGATACTTCTTGAGGATGTGTACATGATACAACCTGAAGGATTTGACATACCAGAAGAAGCCCAAAAGATATGAAAGCTACAACGATCAATCTATGGATTGAAGCAAGCTTCCAGAAGCTGTAATCTTGATTTTGATGAAACAGTAAAACAATATGGATTCATCAAGAATGAAGATGAGCCTTGTGTCTACAAGAAGGTTAGTGGGAGCATGATTGTCTTCTTGATATTATATGTAGATGACATATTACTCATTGAAAATAATGTCTCTGCCTTGCAACAAGTGATAAACTTGGCTAGAGAAATGCTTTTCTATGAAGGA
Source organism: Vicia villosa (assembly GCF_029867415.1). Lineage (NCBI taxonomy): Eukaryota > Viridiplantae > Streptophyta > Magnoliopsida > Fabales > Fabaceae > Vicia > Vicia villosa. The sequence continues at coordinate 22,217,143 of NC_081181.1, read as the reverse complement.
TCTAGGTGAAGCATCCTATATATTAGGAATTAGGATCTATAGAGATAGATCACAAAAACTGCTTGGCCTAAGTCAGAGTACATACATAGACAAAGTGTTGAGATGCTTTAATATGTAGGATTCCAAGAAAGGGTTCATACATATGCAACATGGCATGTGTCTATCCAAAGCACAATCCCCTTCAACTAAGGAAGAAAGGGATCACATGAATAAGATTTCATATGCATCAGCAATAGGATTTATCATGTATGCCATGTTATGTACTCGACCAGATGTCTCGTATGCTTTAAGTGCAACAAGTAGGTATCAATATGATCCCGTTGATGCTCATTGGATGGCTGTCAAGAATATCCTTAAATACTTGAGAAGGACTAAGGACTCATTCTTGCTTAAATGGTGTCGCTGTGAGTTGAAAAAGTTCAAAGCAAGATACAGTTGCTGATTCTACAACCGAGGCCGAGTACATTGCTGCCTAAAATTCAACAAGGAAGTTGTTTGGATCAAGAAGTTCATTAGAGAACTTGGCATAGTCCATAGTATTGTGGATCCCATTGATCGTTATTGTGACAAAAATGGTGCTATTGCACAAACTAAGGAGCCTAGATCTCACCAATGATCCAAACACATACTCAGGTGTTATCACCTCATTCGAGAGATAATAGATAGGGGATATGTGAAGATATGCAGAGTACCTACACTTGGCAATGTTGTTGACCCATTGACAAAGCGTCTTGCGCAACAAAAGCATGATGGCCATACTAGATCTATGGGTATTAGGGGTATGCCTGATTGGCTCTGGTGCTAGTGGGATATTGTTGGTGTAAGCCCTAGAGGCCAATACTTTTGGTACTTGTATCGAATTTTTTATTAATAATAAAATGCATTTCTTTATTATGTTTATTTTCAAAAATAATAAAGTCACTAGCATACTTGGTCTGTTGAATGAAATGTTAAGTGCGACTTAATCTTGAGATCCCATTAAACATAAGAACATTATTCTCAAAGTATTCATAGTCGAGCTTTATTTTGAAGCGGGATAACATTAAAGCATCAAGGCTATTATGAAGATAAACTGATGATCACATCTCATGGATCATGGATAAGGAGTTATCAAGTCTTGACATAGGTATATATATTAGGAGTAATATTTATACTGGAATGACCCTCTATGAGAATACTACATAGAATTTTATGCAAAGTGTCATAAATTATTCTCATGGTGATAAGTGGTGTATACCACCCTTTGACCTGAAACCACTATGGACCCTAGATGTAGATTCAAGTGCTTTATTGCTGATCAAACGTTGTTCGTAACTAGATGACCATAAAGACAGTTGATGGGTACTTCACAAAGCATGTTGAGGGAAATGAGTGACCTAGATGGAATTTTCCCATCCTGCATAATAGAATAAATGTCTAAGGGTCCAATATCGAACTAGACAAGGGAGACACGGTCTATGCCTTGTGTTCAATATAGACATAAGGGCAAAAGGGTAATTGTACACACAAGCATTATCACGGAAAGGTTTTTGTCATATCACATGACATTTCCATGACTTGGGTATTAGTGATATGTTGCTAGATATCGCTCACTGTTTATTATGTTAAATGTGTGATTTAATATAATTGCCAACGTCGTGAAAACCTACAGGGTCACACTTATAAGGACAGGTTGACGAGAGACGGAGTAAATAAGGAACACTATAAGGTACTGTGTACTTAAGTGAATTAGGAATGTGGTAAGTTACCACGCGTTTAAGTGATATACGACTTCATTGGCCTTAATTGGGACTTCAGCTTGTAGCCCACACAAGTGGTTCTATAAATAGAACCTTTATGCTGAAGCATTTCACTTGATGATAATTCGGTCTGAGAAACCCTAGACGTATTTTTCTTCCCTCCCACTCAAAGTCTTCACTCGGATCAGCTAGCAGTGAGATTGAAGGGATCTGTTCGTGTGGATTGAGTAGAGGCGTTGTTGTTCATCAACGCTCGTGATCGCTCCTTCGATTCGGCATCAGAGGTTTCAATCGCCACAAGAAGTAACAATTTCTATCATTGATCATACCCATTCGTAAGGATAACTAAAGGAAAATTTTAATATTCGGTGCATTTTGTGATGCGATTTTCCTTCACATGATTCCATAAAACATTTAAGTCATCATCAAAACCAATTCAATAACTCAAAGGATCGAGGCATAATCAATTATTGTTGTGAAAAAACGATGTCAAGAACAAAATATAATAGGAATTAGGGAAGATAAGAAGAACACAAAAATTGGTTATAACAAATAACCTCTCTCACCCTAAATTAGGATTTGCAGCTTACAATGATGAGAGATTAGTATGCTATTTATAATAAAACCTAACATACAAACTAATGGGCTTTTTCCACAAGGCCCATTACACAAGTCAACTTAATAACCAAGCTAACTTAACAAATTAGGGTTTAAACACTAAAACCTAATTTAACATGCTAACAGCCATGGCATCTTCGACACAAGCATGTGAACAACCTTCGACTTCATGCTTAATCCGGTCGAACTAAGAAGCTACCCTTCGACCATACTAGAGTTCGATCCAATATCTCACAAATCTCCACCTTAGACCTAACTCTACAACGTCAAGGGAACAAACTAGCTTTCTTCATGCAGCTTTATCAACTGCATACAGTGGAAAAACTTGCAACTCGGCAATGTCTTGGTGATCATATCAGCAGCATTGTCTTCAGTCGAAACCTTCAGCACTTGGACTTCTCCACGCTCAATTACTCCTCTGACAAAATGCAGCCTCACATCAATGTGCTTAGTTCGCTCATGATAGGCTGAATTCTTCGACAGGTGTATTTCACTTTGACTATCATATTTAATAGTGATACCTCGACCTTGAAGTTTCAGCTCCTTCGCAAAACCTTCAAGCCACAATGCTTCTTTCACAGCTTCAGTTAGGGCAATATACTCCGCATCAGTGGTTGATAGAGCAACAACCTTCTGAAGTGTTGCTTTCCAACTAATTGCAATGCCAAACATAGTGAAAACATATCCAGAAATAAATTTTCTAGAATCCATACAACCTGCATAATCAGAGTCAACATATCCTTCAATTTCTGCTTTACTATCTTCACCCAAGGCTCCACCATAAATTAGGACCCTGTTCAAAGACCCATTTATGTACCTTAAAATCCACTTCAATGCTTGCCAGTGAGCTTTTCCAGGATTCGTCATGTACCTGCTTACAAGACTTACTGCATATGCTATGTCGGGTCTAGTACAGACCATAGCATACATCAAAGAACCAACTATATTAGCATATGGGATGCTATTCATATAGGCTCTTTCGACATTAGTACTGGGACACTGATCAATACTCAGCTTGAATTAAGGGTTTGTCGGAGTCACAGCTGGCTTCGAATTCGACATACCAAATTTTTCGAGAATCTTTCATAGATATGCCTCTTGAGATAAGCATAACTTCGACTTCTTTCTATCTCTTCGAATGTCAATTCCAAGAATCCTAGAAGCAGCTCCCAGATCCTTCATATCGAACTCCTTATTGAGTTCAGCCTTCACCCTTGTCACATCTTCAACATTGTTGCTTTCTATAAGAATATCATCCATATAAAGCAACAAAATAACAAATGAATTACCAGGTCGAAATCTGAAGTAAACACAGTGTTCGAACTGACTTCTAATGAAACTTATGTGTGCCATGAACTTGTCGAATCTCCTATTCCATTATCGAGGAGATTGTTTCAGTCCATATAAAGATCTCTTTAGCTTGCACACATAATCTTCCTTCCCCTTTTCGACATACCTTTTAGGTTGCCTCATCAGGATTGTTTCATCTAGATCACCATACAAGAACGCAGTCTTCACATCCATCTGTTCCAGTATAAGATCGAACTGTGCCACCATGGCAAGCAACATTCGAATGGACCTATGCTTCACAACAGGAGAAAACGCATCATTAAAGTCGACACCTTCTTTCTGAGTGAAACCCCTTGCAACTAACCTTGCCTTGTATCTTTTCCACGTTACTCCTTTGATTCCTTCCTTAACTTTGAAAATCCATTTACAGCTGACTAACCTTGCCCCAACAGGTTTCTTGATCAGTTCCCAAGTGTGATTATCATGAAGAGATTTCATCTCATCATCCATGGCCTTCAGCCATTCAGTCTTATTTCGACTCCTCATAACTTCCTTATAGTCTCTAGGTTCTTCGTCTAGAACCTCACTTGCAGAGATTAAGGCATAAGCTATAAGATCTGCATACCCAACTCTCCGAGGTTCCTTGATGACTCTTCTCGACCTATCTCTTGACAATAGGTAGTCATCGACAATTTCCTCATCCTCAGTATCTTCTGCTTCTTCTTCGACTTCATCAAGGATATGCAATTCAGCATCAACATGCTCCACCTCAACAGGAATCTCTACCTGTTCCAGCTCTTCGTCAAATGTTTCTGTACTTCGACCAACATCATTAGTTTTCTTAAAAGCCATTTCAGCTTCATTGAAAAGTACGTCTCAACTGGTGATACACCTCCTGTGACTTGGCTCTAGGCACCATAGCCTATAAGCTTTGACTCCTTCAGGGTATCCCATGAACATGCATTTCAGAGCGCTAGGTTTGACCTTGTCTTGCCTAATGTGAGCATAGGCTATGCAGCCAAATACTCTCAGTTTGTCGAGATCTGGTGGATGTCCCGACCAAACTTCTTCAGGTGTCTTCATATCTAATGCTATCGAAGGACATCTGTTTATCAGATATGTCGCTGTTGAAACAGCCTCAGCCCAGAACACCTTCTTTAACCCAGCACTAGTCAACATGCATCTGACTCTCTCCAAAATAGTTCGATTAAACCTTTCAGCCAAACCATTTTGCTGTGGAGTACCTGCAGTAGTTCTGTGCCTTGCAATACCAGAGGCCGCACAAAAACTGTCGAACGCCTCATTGCAAAATTCAAAGCCATTATCGATTCTCAACCTTTTGACCTTCCTGTCAGTCTGATTTTCTACTAGAGTCTTCCAACTTTTGAAATTCTCAAAAGTTTCATCCTTAGTCTTCTGAACGAATACCCATAACCTCCTGGAATAATCATCAACTATGGATAGAAAATACCTTGCTCCTGAATGTGATGGACACCTTGTAGGCCCCCAAAGATCAACATGGATGTAATCAGGGGATCCATTTATTCTTTGTTTTCCTTTGTTGAACTTCACTCTGCAAGATTTTCCAAGTACACAGGGTTCACAAAACTTCAGATTTTTGACTTTGTCTCCACCAAGCAGATTTTGTTTCCCTAATTCGACCAGACCCCTTTCACTGACATGACCCAATCTCATGTGCCAGATTTTTGTCTTCGACAAAGGTTTCGTGGATGCAACATTTGTCGAACCACTTACAACTTCAGCCTCAAGGGTATACAAGCCTTGTTTCTTCACGCCTCTCAAGACTTCCTTCGTCCCCTTCATGACTCTTAGGATACTTTTATCTCCTTGGAAAACATATCCTTTCTTGTCGAATTCACCAAGAGAAAGCAGATTTCTCTTTAAATCAGGAACATACCTGACTTCAGTCAACAACCTTATTGACTCATCATGGAGCTTAAATCTCACAGATCCAACATCTGCAATTTTGCAAGCCTTGTTGTTTCCCAGCAATACTGGTCCACCATCTAGATCACATAATTCCTCGAACAAGTCTTTGTTTGGGGTCATGTGCCAAGTGCAACCTGAATCCATAATCCACTCTCTTCTCGAGTCACTGCTTGAAACCACAAGAATATCAGATGATTCAAAATCATCTTGAACAATGGTTGCATTGCCATTATCCTTACCTCCATGATCTTTCAGACGTTCAGGGCACACCTTTCTTGTGTGACCCTCCTTCTTACAATGATAGCATCGAATGCCAAATGCTTCGCCACTGTAAGACTTCGACTGGTTTTTTGCCCTTCTTCTTGTCGAACTTACCATCGTTCATTTAAGTCCTTAGAATACAAGGCTGATTGAAATTCTTCAAACGTCAGGGACTCCCTTCCATACAAGAGAGTTTCTTTGAAGTGAGCATGTGATCGAGGCAAAGAACACAATAGTAACAACGCTTGATCTTCATCATCGATCTTCACATCAATATTTTCAAGATCAATAATCAGCTTGTTGAACATATCCAACTGCTCAGCCAACACTTTATCTTCAATCATCTTGAATGAATACAAAGCTTGCTTCAGGTAGAGTCGATTTACCAGCGATTTGGTCATGTATAAACTTTCAAGTTTCACCCATAACCCTGATGTCGTCGTCTCCTTTGATACCTGCCGGAGAACCTTATCACCAAGGCTCAACAAAATTATGCTGTGTGCTTTCTCGATCATATTCGTCTTCTCCGCTACCATCAATTCTGCATTCATGGCTGCCTCTCCCTTCAACGCTTCCAAGAAACCCTGCTGAACCAGTAGGGCTTTCATCTTCAAGCGCCACTGTCACACCCCGATTTTTGCCCCAGTCATTTTCATATGCATAATAAAAGTCAGCACCTTTTTCAACTGTTTTCACCATCCATTCGCATCATATATTTTGACCGGGTCCTAATCAATAATTATTTGTGAGGTCTACTAGCCAAGTTATCTTGTTAAGTATGTCACATTTTTTCGACTTTACAGTTGATTTTTCTTGCATTTTTTAATTGAATGAATAGTTAAATTTGTTATTATTGAAATTGATATTTTCTTTAATAATCAAAATAATTATTAATTAAATTAACATTGTGAAGAATATTTATATTTTATTTTAGTTAATTTTTGCTTTTTTTATAATAAGTTTTGATTAATTTGGTTTTTATTAAAGTTCAAAAAAATATGTATATAATAATACACTTAGTAGTTTATTAATTTTCTTTAGTGTTACAATACATTTAATAATAATAAAGTAAAATTTATGTTACAGCACAGAAAAAACAATAAAAGATGGTCCTTCTTCATGTTGCTATCCCACGCTTCTGCTCCACCACTTCTGTCCAAGAAACCTGCCAATATGCTGCACCATTGTTGCCATATCGGTCCAAACCTTACACTAAAATGTTCATACAACCTGCAACAACAAAAAGCAACAAAAACATTTAAAAAAATTGTTCAAATTTCATCCGATTTTCCCCCCATTTCTCACTAATCCCAGGCTATATAATACACTTTGATGCACTGCATAAAGGAGGAAAAAAATCACTTCAAATCTCTGCAACCACAAAAAAAAACCTCTGCCAATCTCTTCCCACCTTCAACATTAATCTCTCAACACCAGGGGCCACAAAGACATAGCAAAAAAACCTAACAGAGAAATTGATTCAAAACCATTTCACATCAAACACCAACGATTTCCATATCAAACCTTCCTCACCCTGATTCACCAACGAATCCGCAACACCCCTCCAAACTTTACTCATACTCTCCCTCAGAACACAAAAGCAACATTATGTTAAAATCTCATTCTACACACTAAACCTTAACACTCATACAAACCCACAATATACTCACTCAGACCTCACCCTCACGCACATACAAACCTCCGTACAGAGACGTGCTCACATCCAAACCGCACCAAAATCAACACTCAACAACCAACACACCCACACGAATTTAAATCACGCACAGAGGTAAATCAGAGCATAGATTGAAGAAGTCGAGAGGTAATAACTGAGTCAAGGATATACCTGAGCTTCTAACCGGTTCATTTATCTGTTGATTTTGTTGAATTTGTATTTGAATCTTGTATTCATGTAATTTGTGATCTCCTGATATAGTGAAATCATAAAGGTTTGGGGCTTAGGTTATGCTTGCTTGAATATTGTTGTTGTGTGTTCACCGTTGAAACCGATATAGAGGTACGAGATTAAGAGATCGATAGGCTAGGGTGTTGTTTGTCATACCCCAAAATTTTCCCATCTCATTTCACTTTCAAACTCATACAATGACTCAAGGCTCAAGGGTTAACCAAAGGCACACTCCCCTAATCAAAGGGTCCTCAAATTAGGGTTTTGGATTTGCTAAGGAGAAAGGATGTATCAAGGCCTCAAGTAAGCTTAATATGATCTATTAGGATTCAAATCATCTCCATGACAAGTTTCAAGCCTCGGTTTACAAGATTGCTCAGTCAAATGCTCAAACGGTCAACCATCGACTAGTTTGACCTAAAAGTCAACTGTGGTCAAAGTACAGTCAAAATTCCTGATTCTGGGTCAACATCAACATTTTGAAGTATCATTCATCATTTGATCAAAGGTTGATCATGATTCATCAAGGAAAGCTCAGAAATCAATAAAACTCAAAGTTTATAAATTAGGGTTTTTGAGTTAAAAGTCAACTGAATTTTGACCAGTCATAACTTTCACATGGAGTATCAGAATTTTCCCAACCAAAGCCTATTTTTAAGGAAATTGAATTCTCTACAACTTTGTCTCTCTAATGCCAAGGCCATAAATGCTTCATTTGGGAGATATGAGCCAAAACATTACAGGTCCTTTTGGAAAGTCAACCAAAAGCAGTTTTTTGTCAGGAGCAATATCATCAAGATAAAGTCTCCAAATGAAAAATATGTTCCAAAGTGGATTGTAGAGGAAATCTTGGACTTTCCAAAAAGTCTTATAACTCTTCCATATCTTAAAAATTGAGGGAGATATGCCTTTTCAAAGTTGGACAATTTTGAAGGGAAAATATGAAACAAAAGTGATTCAAAATGGATTTTCTTGCAAACAAGCCCAATCTTTTTTGGCCTAATCTTGATCCTCAAGTTGTCCAAGATATCAAATCCAATTGCCACGAATTATTGAGTTTTATTTTATTTTTATATGGTTTTTTATTCATTTAAATGGTGATTAAAATTACATAAATTAAGTGAAAAATCAAATATATGATTAGAGACCTCATAAGGATCAAATCCAATCAGCAATTACACCATATTTCCAATATAATTTCGTGCATAATTTAATTGGACAAGATTGGAACAAAATTGATCAAATTTAGAAAGATCCATAAATCAAATTTCTCAAAACTTCACTAATTGATTCAAGAAGATTTTGGCAAGTTTTATTAACCTAATATGCTCTACTATAAGTACATAAGAGGTTCATATCACAAGGGGACGAATTTTTGGAGAGAGAACCCTATTCAAAGAGCAAAAAAGTTCTTCAAGAACTCAAGATTCAGTTTTGGAGATTGGAGGCGTTTCAAAGGACTCTGAGCATTGCTACACGCTCATTGGTGATTGATGAAGTTGTTTGGATACTCACACGACCTCAGCACCCCCAGAAACACCTCCATTAAGGCCATGGTTTGTCTTCTTGAATTTGAAATTGATTGCTATGACTCATGCAATATAAACATGTTTTGAATGCATATTATTGTTTGTTGTGATGTGTGGAACGATTATAGTTAATTTATTGATTGAATGCTTGACTATATCGTAGTGTGCCATTGTTAGGTTTAAAGGTCTTAAATTTGGGTTTTCTGTTTTAGGTAAAATTGGGGGTGATTAGGGGTACCATTGTGTCCAAGGGAACTGGACGAAGGGATTGGTGGGGTCACGAAACATTTTTCATGCGTGTATATGGTTTTGATAATTGGTAGGTGTGTTTGCTACGAAAGAAATCGTAGCAAAATCGTAGCTATTGTTTCAGAGATTTGCAGGTTCTGGGGAAGAAGAAGGGTGTGTGGCAACGCACCATTGGTTGATTTGAATTGCGTGCGTTTGTCCATTTAATTTTTGTTAGGTCCATACATTATGAGTTGAACGTGTTTGTTAAACAGAACAAGCGCTTGGTAGAGTTGGCTGGGGGTAGTGTTGGAGTGAAGGGACGTGGGTTCGATCCCTCACTCCCAAATGTTATTTTTTACAAAGTATTTTCTTTCCATATCCCATGCGCTGCCAACCCTATAGTCTACCATACACCTTCAATAGCTAGCCACATGGTGGCATCTCCCACAGATCCAACGCACTGGAATTGAAGGTGCATACCTTGAACCATGAGCCTTACCACACCTAATAAAAATCCTGGTTCTTTTCTATTTTACATTATTTATTTAGTTATTTGATTAAAAAACCTTAATAAATATTTTATTTAATAATTTTGATTTAAATATTGGATTAAATTATAACTTAGTGTTAGGGTTAATTTATTAATCGTTTTGATCGAATTAATCGACTGCGATGATTAATAATCAATTATTTAATTAATTAAATAATATATTCAAATAGGGCTATTTACTAAGGGTTTTAACTGATTCAATTGGTTACAATAATTAGTAATCCTTCTTTAATTCGTTAATTATTTTAATCAAACCAATTGATTGCGATGATTAATGATAAATTATTACCCTTTAATTAAAATAATTTATTAAAACACATCAATTTGCTAATAGTTATAATCGAATCAATCGATTAAGATGATTAGCAATTCTTTATTAATTTGTTAATCATGTTGATCAAAGCTATTAATCAACGCGATTAATAAAACTTCAAATATATTAAACAAGGTTGTACGCCACGTCAAAACACATCTCTTTCACAAACTGCGAATTTCAAAACTGCGACAACTACCAAACTGCGTACGGTAATTCAAAATGCCTTCAACACATTCATACTAAATCTAAGGCGTACAACCCTGCCCCGAACTACGTAGACTCTGATCCTCCCTAAGGAGGTACGTAGGCACTTGGTAACAAGGCGAGTCCCCTTCCCCAAAACTCCAATTAGGTTCGAATCTTACCGGTCACCCTTGAAAGCATAAACCTTGCCTTAACATTTTTTTAGCCACAACCATTACCTTAGACAAAACCTTAGGAAAGGTTTAAGGGTGCCTAACACCTTCCCTTGACCTGATTATAATAACTTACCTAGATTTCTTAACTTCGTAGGGTTTCCTATTCGCCCTGGTAGAATAGGTGGCGACTCTAAAATTCTAAATTTTTAGGGCAGGTTGCTACAGCTGGCGACTCTGCTGGGGAGAAAACAAAAATGGTGAATTATTATGCTCCTAGGTTTGGTTTAAGGTTTGGGGTTTTGGCTAACTTTTAAGGTTACGGTTTACGGTTTCAGGATTAAAGGCTTTTTAGGGTTTTGGGTTTAGGTTTTTTTGCATTAATTTCTAATATCTTTATTTTTCTATTTTACAGTTATTTAAATAAATGTTTATTTACTGTTATTATTTTAATATGTAAAATATTTTTTTATTATTCTTTTTGGGAAATTAAACTGTGGTTAAAACATAAGTGTGGGAATTATCTTTAAGACCAGAGGAGACTTGCATCGCCTATGAGTCTTAATGATAATTCCACTCAGAGTGGGTTGAATATTCGAAAATGTCCAAAACGAGGCTTGACTTTGTTAAGGGCAGGACTGGGTATTTGGCTGATCTCTCTGAGAACCTACCCCTAAAACTCGAACCTCATGGGCAAATGAGTTGTTCTAAAATCCAAAGAGACAACAAGTCTCGGAGGCTACGGACGGCCCCATGAGACCCTTTTTAGAACATACCTATGGGAAGGGTAGGCTCCCTAAGCCGTTACGTCGAACCTATGAACTTAGGGCTTATGTGCTTATGTGTTTCATTATATGTTTTTTTTAATCATATACTTGTTTGCAGTCATCATGCATCATGTGCATTCCTGCATCATGTCTTATCCACAAGAAATAAATAAAATAATAATAATATTAAAAAAAAAGAGGATTTATTGTATTTAAGCAATAAATGTGGATAAGACATAAACGCGAATAAAGCATATCATTCATGGCATGCATGTCATTTTCATGGCATTGAAAGAAAATTCTCTTTTACCTCCAGAGCAAGAAACCATTGGGAAGGATAATCTAACATCCCGACCGTGTTATCGAACCAGATTTCAACAGAAGAAATTGATGGAACAACTAGAACAGAATCAAGCCGCCCTTCGTGAGGAGGTGAATCAACTAAAGGGTATTGTGGAGGAGGTTAAAGGAGGTTGTTGAATGCAGTATAGGGCAAGCAACAGAAAAGATTTGGAAATATTGATCCGGGAATTATCGTCCACAGAGATGGAGAGATGCCATTCAATAGTTTCTATGGTTTCGAGCTCGGGATTGAATGAGCAAAAAGTAAACAAAGATATAGACAGGAAAAGAATAAACACATTCTTAGAAGAGAAATAACTTATCAGGAATGTAAATATATTCACTCTTCACAAACATACACTTACCAACCAGTTATACTCAACCTACAATACTCATCTATGTCATCACGTATCTCTCACATAAGCGTCCATCTCTGGAGCACAAACGAGATCAACTCACAACTAAGGTTATCTCTAACGCGAAGTCGCGAGAACATCCGTATTCTCGCGTCGGCGATCTCTCGCGCGCCGCTCAAACACGAAAGCATTAAGAACAGATACAAACAGTGAATGCTAGCTCTAAATCTATCTCTAGAGTTCAGAACCAACAGAATATCATCCTAAATAAAGATTCAAGCAGTTTATCTCTAAAGCAACTCAAATCTCCAGCACAGAGCAAAAATCCAGAACAATATCAACACAGATTTATAAAGCAAGTTAAACATAACATTATAATCGGTAAATATACATAAGATTCGAGTAACTATATAAACAAACCCAACACAAAGAAATACACAGAGAATAGAGAAGATAAACCAAACATCTCACGGGTTGTCAGCTCCGGTTGATGAGAAATCCACCTCCGATCTTCCAAGTGCATGACCCAGTGTTGTTTTCTAAGCTAATCCTACTCTAAGAATGAAAATGATGGAGTTGGAACCAAAAACTCTCCAAAACCATACCCTAGAAATGTTACAAATGAAGGAATATAAACACATTTTCTGCTACGGCCGCTTAGCGGCCAAATCTCGCTTAGCGGACTACACGTATTACAAAAATATCAAGAACAGTAAACAGGCCTCCGCTTAGCGGCCAGAGCTGCCGCTTAGCGGCCAGGGAAATTTGGTTCGCCCCTGGAAAGCGCGCTTACACGCCGCTCAGCGGCGCTCTCTGCACAAAACTTGCTTATTTGATCCAAAATCGCGCAATCGGAGCCGTGCCTTCGACACTTTATTCCTCGAGGCTCCAATAAGCATGAATACCTATAAAAACAAAGGAAAAACTATCAAATGGTATAAAAGTATATAAAAACTAAATAATGTGAATATATACACAAAAGTGGGGATTTTATTACAAAAACAGAATGAATAGAATCGATAAGTGCCATAATTATATACTCAAAATAACAACATTTTGGCACTTATCAGAGGTATGGCTCAGATGCTAGGACTCATGAAGGACCTCCTGGATAAGCAAGAAAAAGCAAAAGAGGTTCAGTCTAGGGAAACCCTTGTTTAGGATGAAATTTCCAACGAGGAAAACCCGCTGCTAGGATTTATGAAAGGCTTCGGCCCTGCTAAGGACATACTTCAGGCACGGTCTGTTAGGAGAGATATCCAATTCCAAGAAGAAGGAGAGACCTCCCGAGAAGGATTTGTTCCTCCTCCACAGAAGGAAGGGACACCCCGCATAGTACGCATTCGTGCTAACAATACTCCTGAGGATGACGAATACCTGGATCTACAATACGGATTACAAGAGGTGGACAACACAGAACAAGTACCCCAAACGCAGCAGTCTCTTCCCAACTCTAGGGAAGACTCCAAGGACAATGAACAGATCAAGGCGCTAGATGAGAGACTAAAGATGGTAGAAGGATACGATGTTTTCGATGTGGATACCTTCGAAATGAGCTTAGTCCCAGACTTGACTATCCCGCACAAATTCAAGGTTCCCAACTTTGAGAAATACAAAGGACTCACATGTCCGAGGAACCACTTCCGCATGTATGTATGAAAAATGGCTGCCTATGCCCACGATCAAAAGCTGATGATACACTTCTTCCAAGATAGCTTAAGTGGAGCGTCTGTTGATTGGTACATGCAGTTGGAGAAATCCTATATCCAAAGTTGGAATGACCTTGCTAACACGTTCTTAAAGTAGTATAAGTACAACTTGGATATGGCTCCCAACCGGCTGCAACTGCAAAATCTATCACAAAAGAAGGACAAAGCATTCAAGAAATATGCATAGAGATGGCGAGAAATGGCTTCTCGAGTCCAACTCCCTTGCTGGAAAAAGAACTAGTAGACATGTTTACGGGCACTTTGCAAGGACCATACTACGATAAGATGGTCAGAAATGTATCTTCAGGATTCTCGGACCTGGTAGTCATTGGTGAAAGGATTGAAAATGGGATTAAAAACGGGAAGATACAAGGGGCACCCTCAGGTTCTTATCACACAAAGAAGCCATATGATGGGAAAAAGGAAGCCAACATTGTTGGGGCAATCCTGGTTAATCAGGCCCCAGAACTACAACAGAAGGATCAACATAAGCAATAGGGTGGCCAACGTACTTGGAAGTCCAAGCCTAAACAATCATTTACCCCGTTGCACATGCCACTGTCTCAAGCTTTGCAACATCTGCTCAGTCAGAGCTTGATAACTCTACTGCCTCCATACTCAGCTCCAACTAATCCCGCTCCCGGGTACAGGCATCATGCTAGGTGTGCTTATCATTAAGATAGTCCTGGCCATGATACAGAGGATTGTGGGCCGTTGAGGCATAAGATCCAAGATTTAATTGAAGAAGGGATCATTGAGTTCGGCCAGCCTGAAGAGCCTCGCAAGTTTAATGCTATAGATGTCTAGAAAGAGGGCTTCTTAGATCATTAGTTTCATTTTCATTCGCAATTTCTTTTCTGTTTGTTTAAAAATTGGTCTTATGACAGACGCTATGTACCTTACAATAATCATTAATGCATTGCTTACGTTTGTCTTGATTTATTCCTAAGTGTTTTCACTATATTTAAAACGGTGTTTTTACTTGGTTTTCTTCTTTGTGATATCAACTCTCGTTAAAGTTGTATGACTTTAGAGGGAGGATGACGAAAATGATACCACAATTTCATACATTATGCTTTCGAACAGACCGTGTTGACGATGTACATGCATTGTTTCAAATCCTAAACAGTGGAGATATAAGGATGTTAATCCCTCGTCAACCCCTTTGAGCCTAAGAAGTTGGAGTTTTCCTTCACGTACAAAATAAAACCCTTAAACATAACCTGGGGTAGGGTAGTTGCTCAATTAACTTAATTATCCCAAATTGTTCCTTTGAACACAATCACTGATGGTTCCCTGTCATCATTAAGTCAGGTAGACAATATCCACAAAGAAAAAGGAAAAAAACAACACAAAGCCTGCTAAGTCAAAACCTATGAAGGAGACTTAGGCAAAATTGGGGCATCCCACTGACTGTAGTCTCAAAATAAACAGTTCAGGCAAAATTTAGGGATAACAAAGTCGAAAAGAGGTCACTACATACCCTCGACAAAAGGAAAATATTACAAAAAAAAAGAGTATGACTGCCTTTGCAAATAAACTTTTGGTTTTTGAACCATCTTTTGGAGCTTAAACGCATAGTTAACTGAGCATAGGATTGGAGAACACCATGAAGATTGGGATGGGTACAAATAAACTTTGAGTCATTATCCTTTGTTTCTTAAAACCGTGAACCAGGCCACGTTACAACCCTTAAAAGTCCTAACTAAAGCTTGGTTAGTTCGAAAGCATAGTGTTACCAAAAGGTATCCTGACTCCTTAAGGTCTACTATAACTAGGGGTGGCAAAACGGGCCCGGTCCGCGGGGAAAGCCCGTTTTACCCGCACTTTTTCGCGGGGCGGGGCAAGGTTTTAGACCCGCTCTCTTTAATGTGCCCGCCCCGCCCCGCCCCGTTTTTTTGTGGGATTTTGCGGACATTTGTTTTTTCATAGAATTTTACTATTTTTAGGCCTAAAAAGCCGAATGCCCGCGGGCTTTCCCCGCCCCGCCCTAACTTTTTTGCGGGGCGGGGCAAGGTTTTAGACCCGCACTCTTAAAAAAGCCCGCACCGCCCCGCCCCGTTTTTTGCGGGCTTTTGTGGGGCGGGCCTAAACGGGGCGGGCATGCCCGTTTGCTACCCCTAACTATAACTCTTGAGTTGATATTACTTTCTTACAAGACTCTGTTTTACTAAAATGTTTTTCAAAACTTCGAGACAGACATATGCATTCGCATCTTATGAATTTCATTATAAAGCACATTTGTCTACATAGATTCAAATGCTTAACATCAGGGAGAAGTTGCACGGGGCATGGCTAATGACTAAAAGTCCTCCCGACAGACGAAGTAGCTTTAGAAGCACATCAAAAAGAAGAAACATCTCTTACGCCTGACTCGGTTGGCTAAAGGCTAATGTGTACATGGGGCATGACCCGTCGTTATCCCATTTATCTGGGGCAATGTTGATGCTCTGTCTGTTTTGTATTATTGTCTCATGTTTGGCTAAAACATATAATAGCAGCAAATGGTCAAAATGTGAATCTTGCAAGTTTAAAAAGAACAAAACAGGTATAAGCAAGATGTTAGATGGAATGTCATGACATCAAATCATGACATCGCGCCTGCAGAACTGGAAGGAAGATTCAGTTTGTTCTTAACAGATACAGGATATTCGCAGAATATTTTGTAATCCTATGTGGCGCATATTTAAAGGTCAAAAGAATAATTGAAGAATCAGATCAGAAGATTGAAGATTCGGGAAGAATCAGATCAGAAGATTGAAGATTCAGCAGTTTCTAATTTAGGAGATAAATTAGGAAACTCATGATTAAAAGACCTTATTTGTAGCAGAATATTTCTGCATATTTGTAACAGTAAGAAGTGTTGCGATTTGTAAGCCCAAATCCAATTGGGATCAGGTTATAAATAGGAAACTTTGTAACCTAGTTTGTAATAGAAAACATTGTTTTAAACGATGTAGTCATTAGGGTTTCTATAGGTAGACCACCCAGGTTGTGGGATGGCTGCCATGTCCTTCTCGAAACCTGTAGGTTAGAGAAGTGGTTGTCCTTACTCGAAACCTGTAGGTAAGAGTTGAGTATTGTAAACTTGATTGAAGCTGTGAAGCAAGATCAAGTATGTGTTCATTGTTAATTGTGTAAATAGTTGTTGCAGGGTTGTAACAGTTAGGTATCACTAGGGAGTGAGCAGATGTTCTCTTGTCTTAGATGGAGTTCTGAGATAAAGGTTGCATTGGGTAGTGACTAGGTAAATCAGAGGTTGTTTATCGGTAAACCAGAGGTTGTTTACATAAAATATTACTACTGATAGTGAAATCTTCTTCCTGGCTTGGTAGCCCCCAGAGTAGGTAGTTAGTCCGAACTGGGTTAAAAATTAACTGTGTTATTTATCTTCTGCATTGTTTGTTTAGTTATGAATATTATGACTTTGTTTATAACATCAGCTTCAGGAGTGTTAGTTGTTCCTAAACAGAACCATGTAAAGATTATAATCTGGTTATGTCTACTGAACGTGTGTGATCCTAGGTATCATTGACTTTTATTTAGGAGTAATTAATTAATGGGGGATCCTTCTATTCTGCTTATGCTACATTAAATAACAGATCAGATGTCTTGACATCGAGATTGACATCCGAGTCTGTCATACCAGAATTTTCAGGCAATCTAATCAAGATGCATGTAATCTCTCAAAGACGCTGAACAGCCCATGGGGGCAAACCCTTTCTAGGAGCCTTTTCAGGTAGTCTTCTTTAAGACACATCTTCTCATCCTTTCTAGGAGCCTTTCCAGGTATTTCTCATCATTTTTGGGAATCTTTCTAGATAGTCTTCTCTAAGACATATCCCTTTCTAAGAACCCTTTCAGGTAGTCTTCTTTAAGACATTCCTTACCCTTTCTAGGAACCTTTTCAGGTAATCTTCTCTAAGATATCCCTCATCCTTTCCAGGAACCTTTCTAGGTAGTCTTCTTTAAGACATCTCTTAGCCTTTTCAGGTGGTCTCCTTTAAAGACATATCTCTATAAACCTTTTTAGGTAGTTTTCTCTAAAAACATTTCTTTTATCCTTCCAAGAACCTTGTCAAGCTTTGTTTAAAGTACAGTCTTCTTTAGGACGGTCTCCTATCCTTTCTAGGGTAATCTTCTTCAAGACGTCTCTTCCTGAGTTTTGTTTAAAACACAATATCCCTTAAACCAGTTTTATCCTCTATATGAATCTTTTGACCTTCTTTACAGACATGTCTCCCTGAGCCTTGTTTAAAGCACAATTTCCTATCCTTTCCAAGAGCCTCTTCAGGTAATCTTCTAGAAGACATCATTTCATTCTGAGTGCTCAGCAAATTACTATCCATCAGATACGATCAAAACGCATGATTCATTCTGAAAAGCATCTGCTTCACATTCAAATCAATACTTATCATCATGGAGATCTCGAATTTGGTTTAATCAAAGGCGATCATTTCTAATAAAGACTTTTGAATGGGGGGACCACGTCCAGAGGGTTCTCCTAAACAGGGGCAAAATTTTGAGGACTACAGGGGCATACAATCAAAGATCCTATTGACTAGGGGCATTCGTTCTAGGATTCAATCAACTTGATCACATATCGAAGCAATCATGATCAGAGGCATATCTTTCAAGAATTCAAATACTGGGGCAGTGCATATCAGGTTCGTGACATGACATGGTAAAATTCGAGTTCCCCCTAAGGATACTTCCTTCAGATTAAGGGGCACATCTTTCAAAATTTCTGATGTTGGGAAAATCACACTAGTATCACACAAGGAGCATTGTTGCATAATTGACCTTCCTACGCCTGTATTATTCATGGCCTACAATTTGGGATCATCATACATACATACTAGGGGTGTTCAAAAATATGGTTAACTGAATTGTATACTAGAACTGAATTGCATTGCATCATTAAAAAACTGAACCACTTAAATGGTTAATGAACTGAACCATTTAATTTAAACAATTCAAATTCAGTTTAAAACCGGTTTAGAACCAGTTTCGTTTTATAAACTGGTTCAAAAATATTTGTTTTTTCCTAAAACCAAAAATAATAATTTAGCACAAAAAAATATTTAAAAAATATTTATTTTCCAGAAAATTAAAAAAATCTAAAAATAATTTTTTTCTGGAAAATTAAAAAAAAAATCCGGAAAAATACATTCACTATATGTAATATTTTTATGATTCAATAAATTATTTTTACTTAAAACTTTAAATCGGTTTAAATACGAAAAAAACAGCTTTTTCCAAAATACAAAAAATTAAGTTTTTTTTTAAAAAAAAATGAAAAATTGAGTTATTTGTAAAAATGAAAAAAATAAGTTTTTTCTGAATTTTATATTTTTTTTCTGCTCCTTTTTCAATACATGAATCATTTTGGCACAAGATTTGGAAAATAATGAAATTTGGCACAACGTTTCTAAAATGCTTAACATTTGAATCAATATGGAAATGAAATTTTAATCAAAATCATTTGCGTTTTTATAATTGGAACGAAACAGTCTCTATTTTATTTATTGAAAAATGGTGTATGACTAAGTTTATAAGTGATTTGGGTATAGTTGATAATGAAATATGAAGAGACATAAAAAGTCATGAAATAGTTTCAATTTAAAAAGAAATTTAATGGAGATAATCGAAATGGTTAATACAAAAATAATACTTGTTTTATTTTATTCAGTAGACCAATTATTAATAGAGATAAATTCATTTTTGTCAAAATGATTCATGTATTAAAAAAGGAGCAGCAAAAACAATATAAAATTTAAATTCACCAAAACATTAACAAAGAAGTAAACTAAAAATGGAAATATTGGAATGGGGCAGTAAAAAATACGTATATTATTTCCAGGCTAACAATAATGGTAGACCAATTATTTGAAGAGAGTGAAATCAAAGAGATATCTTTAATGACAATTTAATCTTATTCATTAATATTAATCTAATGGTGGTTGTCAATTGATCCTCTCATCATGATAAAATCTCCTCTCACTTGATATATATATATATATATATATATATATATATATATATATATATATATATATATATATATATATATATATATATATATATATATATATATATATTAAAGAGAGGGAGAAAAATTAAAAAAAAAAAACAATTTTGAAAATAATTTATAAAATAAATTTGACTTTTAATTATAAACTGGTTTTAAACCAGTTTATAACTAGAAATTGATTGTAAACCAGTTTATAGATACAATCTGGTTTAAAACCAATTTAAAATTGAATTGGAACTGCTTTAACAGTTAATTGGTTTTTTATTAAAGTGGTTTTCAAAAACTGAACTGAACCATTAATTTGGTTCAGTTCAGTGCAGTTCTTAAACCACGAACACCCCTAATACATACGCATTAACATACATACATGCAACATTTACACCCAAACATCATGCATCTGCAATGATGATACATGCATACGAGCATCACACTATCAAACATTACTCATATACAAACGGTTCATACGTCTACATTGTACATACAACAGGATCACATGCATATACATGGTGCATACGCATTTACAATACAACTTTTACACAGGTGATCTTGCTAGCACTATAGCAAGTTAATCTTTCTTACACGGGTGATCTTGCTAGCACTATGGCAAGTTAATCTTTCTCACATAGGTGATCTTGATAGCACCATGGCAAGTAATCCCTTTTACGCAGGTAAATTTTGTAGAACCATAGCAAGTGAATCCTTTTACGCAGGTGAATTTGCTAGAACCATAGCAAGTGAGTCCTTATACGCAGGTAAACTTGCTAGAACCATAGCAGGGGATTCCTTCCTCATCTAGGATGTGTGCAAGGGCTTACTAGAACTATAGTAAGTAAATCCTTCCTTTTATACAAACTGCGGAAGCTTGCTAGCGCTACAGAAAGTGGACCATCTTTCACACGATAAACTGCGAATCCTCGCTATGTAAGTCTCAGGCTTTAGTAGGACGTTCCTTCTTTCACACTCAAGTATAAGGATGGCATCTTTAAGCCCACCTCCGACAATAATTTGCCTGGATGGCATCTTTAAGCCCATCTCCGAAAAAGTCCATGCATCATCAAGGGCAAATTTCTTGGTATTCTAGTGTTCAATCCTCTTCCACCTTCAGACTTCAACAGGCACACAAGCCAATCTACATCCTCAGGTTTAAGAAGATTAAATAGGGGCATCTGTCATACCCCAAAATTTGCCCATCTCATTTCACTTTCAAACTCATACAATGACTCAAGGCTCAAGGGTTAACCTAAGGCACACTCCCCTAATTAAAGGGTCCTCAAATTATGGTTTTGGATTTGCTAAGGAGAAAGGAAGTATCAAGGTCTCAAGTAATCTTCATATTATCTCTTAGGATTCAAATCATCTCCATGACAAGTTTCAAGTCTCAGTTTACAAGATTGCTCAGTCAAATGCTCAAACGGTCAACCATAGACTAGTTTGACCTAAAAGACAATTGTGGTCAAAGTACAGTCAAAATTCCTGATTCTTGGTCAACATCAACATTTTGAAGTATCATTCATCATTTGATCAAAGTGTGATCATGATTCATCAAGGAGAGCTCAGAAATCAATAAAACTCAAAGTTTCTAAATTAGGGTTTTTGAGTTAAAAGCCAACTAAACTTTGACCAGTAATAACTTTCACATGGAGTATCAGAATTTTCCCAACAAAAGCTTATTTTGAAGGAAATTGAATTCTCTACAACTTTGTCTCTCTAATTCTAAGGCCAAAAATGCTTCATTTGGGAGATATGAGCCAAAACATTACAGGTCCTTTTTGAAAGTCAACCCAAAGAAGTTTTTTGTCAAGAGCAATATCATTAAGATAAAATCTCCAAATGAAAAATATATTCCAAAGTGGCTTGTAGAGGACATTTTGGGCTTTCCAAAAGTTCTATAACTCTTCCATATCTTAAAAATTGAGGGAGATATGCCTTGTCAAAGTTGGACAATTTTGAAGGGAAAATATGAAACAAAAATGATTCAAAATGGATTTTCTTGCAAACAAGCCCAATCTTTTTTGGCCTAATCTTGATCCTCAAGTTATCCAAGATATCAAATCCAATTGCCACGAATTATTGAGTTTTATTTTATTTTTATATGGTTTTTTATTCATTTAAATGGTGATGAAAATTACATAAATCAAGTGAAAAATCAAATATTTGATTAGAGACCTCATAAGGATCAAATCCAGTCAGCAATTACACCATATTTCCAATATAATTTCGTGAAAAATTTAATTGGACAAGATTGGAACAAAATTAATCAAATTTAGAAAGATCCATAAATCAAATTTCTCAAAACTTCACTAATTGATTCAAGAAGATTTTGGCAAGTTTTATTAATCTAATATGCTCTACTATAAGTACATAAGAGGTTCATATCACAAGGGGATGAATTTTTGGAGAGAGAACCCTATTCAAAGAGCAAGAAAGTTCTTCAAGAACTCAAGATTCGGTTTTGGAGATTGAAGGCGTTTCAAAGGATTCTGAGCATTGCTACACGCTCATTGGTGATTGCTGAAGCTGTTTGGATACTCACACGACCTCAGCACCCCCAGAAACACCACCATTAAGGTCACGGTTTGTCTTCTTGAATTTGAAATCGATTGCTATGACTCATGCAATATAAACATGTTTTGAATGCATATTATTGTTTATTGTGATGTGTGGAACGATTCTGGTTAATTTATTGAATGAATGCTTGACTATATCGCAGTGTGCCATTGTTAGGTTTAAAGGTCTTAAATTGGGGTTTTCTGGTTTAGGTAAAGTTAAGGGTAATTAGGGGTACCATTGTGTCCAGGGGAACTGGATGAAGGGATTGGTGGGGTCGCAAAACATTTTTCATGCATGTATGTGGTTTTGATAATTGGTAGGTGTGTTTGCTACGAAAGAAATCGTAGCAAAATCGTAGCTATTGTTTCAAAGATTTGCAGGTTCTGGAGAAGAAGAAGGGTACGTGGCAACGCACCATTGGTTGATTTGAATTGCGCGTGTTTTTCCATTTAATGTTTGTTAGGTCCATACATTATGAGTTGAACGCGTTTGTTAAACAAAACAAGCGCTAGATAGAGTTGGCTGGGGGTAGTGTTGGAGTGAAGGGACGTGGGTTCGATCCCTCACTCCCAAATGTTATTTTTTACAAAGTATTTTCTTTCCAAATCCCATGCGTTGCCAATCCTATAGTCTACCATACACCTTCAATAGCCAGCCACATGGTGGCATCTCCCACAAATCCAACGCACTGGAATTGAAGGTGCATACCTTGAACCATGAGCCTTACCACACCTAATAAAAATCCTGGTTCTTTTCTATTTTACATTATTTATTTATTTATTTGATAAAAAACCCTAATAAATCTTTTATTTAATAATTATGATTTAAAAATTGGATTAAATTATAACTTAGTGTTAGGGTAATTTATTAATCGTTTTGATCGAATTAATCAATCCCGATGATTAATAATCAATTATTTAATTAATTAAATAATATATTCAAATAGGGTTATTAACTAAGGGTTTTAACTGATTCAATTAATTACGATAATTAGTAATCCTTCTTTAATTCGTTAATTATTTTAATCAAACCAATTGATTGCGATGATTAATGATAAATTATTACCCTTTAATTAAAATAATTTATTAAAACACATCAATTTGCTAATAGTTATAATCGAATTAATCGATTAAAATGATTAGCAATTCTTTATTAATTTGTTAATCATGTTGATCAAAGCTATTGATCAACGCGATTAATAAAACTTCAAATATATTAAACAGGGTTGTACGCCACGTCAAAACACATCTCTTTTACAAACTGCGAATTTCAAAACTGCGACTACTACCAAACTGCGTACGGTAATTCAGAATGCCTTCAACACATTCATACTAAATCTAAGGCGTACAACCCTGCCCCGAACTACGTAGACTCTGATCCTCCCTAAGGAGGTACGTAGGCACTTGGTAACAAGGCGAGTCCATTTCCCCAAAACTCCAATTAGGTTCGAATCTTACCGTCCACCCTTGAAAGCATAAACCTTACCTTAACATTTTTTAAGCCACAACCATTACCTTAGACAAAACCTTAGGAAAGGGTTAAGGGTGCCTAACACCTTCCCTTGACCTGATTATAATAACTTACCCAGATTTCTTAACTTCGTAGGGTTTCCTATTCGCCCTGGTAGAATAGGTGGCGACTCTAAAATTCTAAATTTTTAGGGCAGGTTGATACATTGTTGTTTTTGTGTTTTCGGAGATAAGAATCGAGAGAGCATGAGGGGTTGTGGAAGCGGTTCATCTGTTTGAGAGGTAGAGATACGTTTTGTTTTTGTTTTGGATCAATTACGTGAAAGAGGGCTGAAGAGGATGTTAGGGTTTATTTCAACCCGGTTTGGAATCTGAGTGGATTCGGGTCTGCCTAACCCGATTCATTTGATTTTTTTGTTTTTATATCTCTTTCCATTGCTGGTGGGCTGCTATTTTTTTGTTCATATCTGGCCCAATTAGTTTTATTTTTTCTTTTTAATCTTTCTTTTCTCAAATATTTTCAAAGTACTAAAAAAGTTTGTTTCAAATTTAAAGTTTTCTTTAATTAAAAGTTATTATTTTCATAAAAAGACAAAAAAAAATATATTCTTTTGTACATATAGAATTTCTTTCCAAATATTTGAAAATGATACAAAAAATTGCTTTTTAATCGAATTGAATTTTGAGTTTTAATGGGTGAAGAAGGGTTTGTACGTACTTGTACAAGTTATTCTTTAAGCGTTTAGGCGATGGCCGTTAAGCCATTGTTCGAATGTTTAGACCCCCGTTAAAGACTTCTCAAACTCGATTTAGCTTACCCTTTTTACAAAAACGTTTTCTTTTAATAATCGAATCGATTTTCGTCTATAATGGATAATGAAGAAGGGTTTGTACGTACTTGTACAAGTTGTTCTTTAAAGCATTTAGGCGATGGCCGTTAAGCCATTGTTTGAGTGCGTAGACTCCATTGAAGACTTCTCAAAAACTCGATTTAGCTCACCCTTTTTTACAAAATGTTTTCTTTTAATAATCAAATCGAGTTTGGTTCTTAATGGATGAAGAAGGGCTTGTACGTACTTGTACAAGTTATTCTTTAAGCATTTAGGCGATGGCCGTTAAGCCTTTGTTTGAATGCGTGGATTCCATTAAAGACTCCATAAAACTCGATTTGTATCTCTCCTTTACAAAACTCTAAAATACATTTTCAACTCATCAAATCAATCTTTTCCATCATCCAAGAGGGGTTTGTACGTACTTGTGCAAGTTGCTCTTTAAAAGCATTTAGGCGATGGCCGTTAAGCCTTTGTTTGAATGCTTGTATTCTCTTAATAAACAAATTCATTCACACCTTTTGTCATCTTGACTTTTCATTTCAAATTCCTTTTCATAAACGAGACACTTAGTCAAATTCAAAAGCAATTATACTTCCACATGTGAAGATCGAATGTTTTCCACTCGAATGCGATGATGGCCAAAATCTCGTCTTACTCTTGATTTAAGTTATCCATTCTTGTAGTGATGCAAACAATCTCCTATCCATGTGCGCATAGTATTGTTTGAATACGATCGAGTACCTCTCGCTAAAATTAACCAACAAATTTGTAGTTTTATCCCGAACTAAGATTGCTCTGACTTTCCCATTGCACGAGGGAATACATAGGCACAAGATACAAATGTCTAGGCGAGCACAATAATAAAAAACCTTTTTTTGTTCCTTTTTTTCTTCCAACCTAATAAAGAACTCAAGTAAATATAAGCTACCAATCAATCACAAGATTAACTAAATGGGTCCCATCGATTACGATGGAGGTGAGGGGTGCTAATACCTTCCCCTTGCTTAACCGACTCCCGAACCCTAATTTGGTTGCGATGACCATCTTATCCTTTCTTTTTTTATTCATGGGTTTTATCGATATTTTCCCTTTCCTTTTGGAATAAATAAAATTTGGTGGCGACCCTGTTGTATTTCGAGTGTGTGAACACCTCGAATATTTTTTACCGCTACAGCCACAGACCGAAATCATTCACTCCAGTGAACTTTTCAATCTTATACTTTGTTGAAGGCATCTTCTCCACGCTCACCGCACCAATTTGTTGTGAAAAAACGATGTCAAGAACAAAATATAATAGGAATTAGGGAAGATAAGAAGAACACAAGAATTGGTTATAACTGCTATTCTTTTACTTTCTCTTAAAATAAGATTACAAGTTTACAAGAGTAACAAATAACCTCTCTCACCCTAAATTAGGATTTGCAGCTTACAATGATGAGAGACTAGTATGCTATTTATAATAAAACCTAACATACTAACTAATGGGCTTTTTCCATAAGGCCCATTACACAAGCCAACTTAATAACCAAGCTAACTTAACAAATTAGGGTTTAAACACTAAAACCTAATTTAACATGCTAACAACCCTGGCATCTTTGACACAAGCATGTGAACAACCTTCGACTTCATGCTTAATCCTGTCGAACCAAGAAGCTACCCTTCGACCTTACTAGAGTTCAATCCAATATCTCACAATTGTAGTACCTGCATGCACATATATCCCTATTCTCCCCTTTTTTGATGATGACAACACATCTACGAAGGAGATGTACAAACAAAGAAAAACAAGGATGATATCTTGGAGAGGTTAAACTCCCCCTGACAAATATAAAAGTATACCCTACTCCCCCTAAGAGTATATTTCTCTGTCTTAAGTATCATCAAAAAGGTAGAAAAATAAATACATGCAAGCACATAGATCATGTAATTCACACATAGAGAAAGGGAAGTAAAAGAAAGAGGAGAAACAGTTAGGCATTAATCCATGCATGATCGATTTGATATCCCTAACTCGACTCTTATGAAAAATAAATTTTCTTTAGGATGTGGTTTGGTAAAAATGTATGTGAGTTGATTATATGAAGACACATACTCAATTATGTAATCCCTTTTTTCAACATGATCCCTAAAAAAATGGTGTCTAACCTTAATGTGTTTTATTCGAGAATGAAGTATCTGATTCTTTGCAAGGTTTATGGTGCTAGTGTTGTCACGTTTTATAAGGAGAAAATCAAGATTAAATTTGTAATTGCATATCCGGTGCTTCATCCAATTAATTTGCATGAAAAAACAACCTACATCAATGTATTTTGCCTCAATCATGGATAACACTATACTTGCTTGTTTCTTGTTGTTCAATGTGACACATGAGTTTCCAAGTAAGTGACATGTACTACCAGTACTTTTTTGATCTAATTTTCACCCAGCAAAATTAAAGTCAGAGTACGCAACTAAGACACAATATGTTCCTTTAAGGTACCATAAACCTATTTGTTGTGTGCCAATAAGATATCTCATATTGCGTTTTACCGCAGAGAGATGTGACTCTTTCAAGGATGCTTGAAAACATGCACACAGACACACAACAAATATAATATCAAAAGGAGATGCAATAATACAAAGGAGAGAACCCATCTACCTCAGTATTTGGTTTCTTTAACTAGCTTTCCTCCTTCATCTTTCTCCATATTGAACCTTTTTAGAAGCCCCTTACAATACTTTTCCTAATTTATGAAAGTTATTTTGATTGATGGATTTAAATCTCTAGGAAGTAACACAGTTCCCCCATCATGGAAATCTCAAACTCATTCGCCGTCATATAAGAAAATTCCCTGCACAAGAATTCGTTAGTAGCACCAAATATAATATCATTCCCATAGATTCTAACAAGTAAAAGTCATGCTCTAAATTTTTGACAAAAAGAGTTTTATCAACTTGTCCTCTGTGAAACTTATTCTTGATCAAAAACTTGCTTAGACGATCATACCAAGCTCTAGAAGCTTGTTTCAGGTCATATAGAGCCTTTTTAAGCTTAAAGACTTAATCAAAGAAGGTTTAGTTGATAATGCGGAGGTTGAACAACAAACTCATCCTCCCGTTTGTAACCGTACAAGAACCCACTCTTTACATCCATTTAGAAGAGTTTAAAATTCACGATTCAAGAAAAATCTAGAAGCATCCTTATGGCATCTAATAAAGATACATGAGTATAGATTTCATCGAAATCTATACCTTCCTTTTGATTGTATCCATTTGCAACAAGTCTGTATTTTTTCTAAAAATATTTCCAATTTAATAAAGCTAGTTTTGAAACACCCAGTGGGTCCTAATCACTTGATTAGCTGAAGCTTTGGGAACGAGTATCCAAATGTTTTTTCTTTCAAATTGATTTAACTCTTCTAGCATAGCAAGAGATCATGTTCATCGATGAGCATAGCAAATTGATTTTATTCTTTCAATTTCCTTTGGCTCAATTTGGGAAATAAAGGTCATATGATTAATGTAGTGGTGAAAAATTGAGACTAAAGCCATTGATTGACATAGCTCAGACATTTAAGTAGAGTCTCCACCGCGCTTTATTGTTTCCAAAGGAAATGGTAAAAAGAGCGAAATAAAACTCACAGAAGTTTCTAAAATAAAACTAATAAAAAGAACAGAGATCTTACATTCGGGGGTTGGTTATGCAAGAGGAAGGTATTAGCACCCCTCACATATACGGTACTCTGTAGGAACTGTTAGGTACCAAATTGTGTTAATATAAAGTATAGTTTTTGGTACCTTTCGACCGATTTTATCGCATATTCGTGTTAATCCCCTTTTATTTCGAAGTAAATATTAGTAGTTTAGTTAATTAAGTTGTTGTTTTATATGAATCTATTTTCTAGTTGATTTTAGTGCAGGTTATGTCTTTTAGAAGGAACTTGAAGCTTGGAAAGTAGAAAGAAACCCAACGAAGAAAATTCAAGTCAGCTTCAAGGGCGTGTCGCGAGCATCAGCGCGCGTCGTGCGGCTTAGGATTATTTTTGGCCTTTTGGCAGAATGTTGCGCACGTCGCGTGGAAAGGAGGGCGTGTTGCGGGCTTTAGGGCGGTTTGCACATTTAATGAATGCGCGCGTAGCGCGCTGTAGGGTGCGTCGCGCTGTAGGCCGCATCGCGCGCTCTGCGATATTTTGTTTCTCTATATATAGTTCAGATCAGATATTTTGGAGAGTTAGACCATTTTGAGAGAAAAAAAGAGCTTATATCACTGTAGCAACATAGAATTGAAGAATCAGAGCATCAATCGTCGAGAAATCACCGTTGATGCTTGCTCATCTTCATTACTTCCTTATTGTGCAAGCTACCATGTCCATGGATAGCTAAATCCCTTTGGTATTGAGGCAAGATGTAATATTCCTTTCATTTTGTATGATTTCCTTGTGAATATTGTGTATGAACAAGTTATGAATCAATATAAAGGATATAGTTTGTTTATTCTTAAATTTCTATGGTTTAAATGTTTGTGAAATACAATATTTACATCTTGACCTAACTCTATCATCTATCAAACATTAAGTCTAGACATGGAATTAATGGTTGATATTCACTTTGTATCGGTTTATAAATGTTATTTGTGTTGTTAAATTGCTTGAGAAATCATCGGTTGAACAATATGGTAAAACTTGCTATAACATTGCGGAAACGGATGGTATAGACGAACGATACGTGAAATTATTGATTGATAATGAATTCATATGCATATTCATAGGAAGACATACAATTTAGGTTGATGAAATCAAGTCTTTATACTTCTTTATAACCTTAGAACTTTCCTAATTTTAATCTTTGCTACTAAAAATTGTGAATGAACTTTGACAAAACCAAACCCAAAGTAACTCTAGTTCAAGACATTCTAAACTGTAGAACGACAGTAATATCACACCAATCCTTGTGGAAACAATAAATTAAAAGTACTCCAATATAATTTCAACAAGAACCTCTTTGAAATATATATTTTCTATTGTTATTATAAAATGTTCATGTGTTTTTGTTTAAATAAAGTGGGAGGGTGAGATAAGAAGTGAAATTTTGGTATCAGATATGTGATGTCGAATGAGATGTCACAACACAATATCTGAGCACTTTAACAGTTATGAACAAGCAAGATAACAACAACAATAATAGTGCAGAATGTAAAGAACACAACAATATGTTTACCCAGTTCGGAACAATCCTTCCTACTCTGGGGGCTACCAAGCCAGGATGAAATCAATATACGATAGTATCAATTCAAAGCTAAACAGTCCCAGTTTACACTTCTCACTTAATCACTACCCTTCCTATGACTTCTACCTAAGACTCACCTAGGTATGAGGCCCTCCTCAAATCCGTTCAATCACAATCCCTGTGACAAAAAATAAGAACAAATAAAAACAACCGGAAGATACTCTTCCAAGAGAAACTACTCCTTGATGCTTAAAAGCTTACGAGGATGCAGATACTCTCCTTGATTTAAAACTTTGGAGATCAAAACCAACATTCAACACCTAAAGGTTTGTGAATGTACACATATGGAACAAACAAAAATAAGGATTCCTAAAACCCTAAAACATATAATCCCCGTTCCATCTAAAACTCGGTTACATCCCTTATATTTATAGATATGTCTTTGTTTAGGCTGAGCTTCAAAACGCAGCAGTGAGGCTGCCCAAATTCTGCTACTTGCTCTCCAAGAAAGTAGGTCTTCATCCAATCTTTCCTATATTGTCTCCAATAATAGAAAGTGTGGAAATCTTTGGATTGAATCAATCTTGGTAAAAATATCAGCTAATTAATTTTCCCGAATATTATGAGCTGAAACTTAGATTCTTGTAGCAAATAAAACTGCCTGATCCTTTTTCCACATCAGCTTCTGCAGTTAGGATGTCATGCCAGAATATCATGACATCTTGTTCGACATGTTGAAGTCTGAATGCAAAGTTATCTTGCATCTTTTCCAGCATGATCTTCCTCAGTATGTTTTAGCAAAATGCATGCCAACAATCAGAGAACCTTCAAGAAGATTTTAAAAGTGTGCTCGGCTTGACATTGTATCGTGTGCCTACCTACCCCTTAAACGAAATAGGGAAGTCAGAGAATTTGTAGTTCCCCTAAAAAGGAAAGTAAAGAGTCAAGTGGAAAAATCTTTTTGGGTGTTGAGCTTTAACAACACTCAACGGGTTTTTAAAATGTTAAGCTTTAATAATAATTAACAAGTTTTAAAATGTGCCGAGCTTTAATAATACAAGGAAATGGTGGATTTAAGAGACGTTGGTTGATCTTTAACAATACAAAACCATTTTTAAAACAAAGGGTGCATAGCTTTAACAATATTAAGCACAAAGTAAAGAGGGAGGAAAAAGAGATTGAATACCTTGACAATTTTAGTCAATACCATTCACATTCCTTTGGAATGATGAATATCTCAAGTGGTTTGTGATATAACATGTGTATCATGGATACAATCAAGGGTGAGTTTAAGATAAACAAGATATCAATGTATAAACTCAAGTGTAAAAGTTTGATGAATAAAAGGATGACATACCTCAAGATCATTTCATGTATGAATGAATATGATGTGATGACAGATGAATGTCTCATGAATATGGGGTTAGTTCAACAATGATATATGCAAAGATAAAAACAAAAGCAAAGTATAAATGTACAAATATACAAATCAACAAGCATATGTACAACTGGATAGCAAGGAGATCATAGCAACAAGATAATATCAACACGGTGTTACTTTTAAGATCAAAAGAGAGATCAAGGATCTTGAAATTAGGGTTTTGGCATATGTACATTAACCTAATCATTTTTATTTGCAAATTGGATTCAGTCTAACGCACGACTCATCCTTCAGCTTAACGCACGGCTTTCCAGAAATCTACCGATGCAAATTGGATCCGGTCTAACTCACGACCCATCCTCTAGTCTAACGTACAAATCAGCCAAAGTATATCCTTCATATACGGTCTAACGTACGACTTAGTCTGACTCTCAAGGTCTAGATGGAATCCTTAAGCCCATCTCCGACAACACTCTGCCTAAATGGTATCTTCAAGCCCATCTCCGACAAAAGTCCATACTTCAGTTAGGGCAAATTCCTGGGTATTCTAGTGTTCAATCCTCTTCTACCTTCAAATTCCGACAGGCACACATGCCAGTCTACATCTTCAGATATAAGAAAATTGAATAGGGGCAGCTGTCATACCCCAAAATTTGCCCATACTATTTCTCTTGTTCAAACTCAAGTCAAGGCACTTTGCTCAAAGACACCCCTCCTAAACAAGGTTCAAGGAACTAGGGTTTTTGTTGTTCTAAGGAAAAATCAATGGATCAAAATTTCCAAGTTACCCCATATGGTTTATGATACTCTACACTATCTCCATGACAAATTTCAGGTCTCAATTCAAAAGACTGATCACTCAACTGCTCAGAAAGTCAACAGTCAACTAATTTGACCTAAAAGTCAACTGTGGTCAAAGTACAGTCAAAACTCCTGATTTTTTGTCAACATCCTTATATTGAAGTATCATTCACCATTTGATCAAGAATTGATCATGGTTCATCAAGGAAAGATCAGAAATCAACAATTCCAAAAGTTTCTAAATTAGGGTTTTATAGGAGAAAGTCAACTGAACTTTGACCAGCCATAACTCCTACATGGAACATCAGAAATTTTCCATCCAAAGCTCATTTTGAAGTAAATTGAATTCTCTACAATTTTGTCTCTCACATGCCAGGTCTAAAAATGCATCATTTGAGAGATATGGATCAAAAGATTATAGGTCCTTTTTGAAAGTCAACCAAAAGCAGCTTTTTGTCAAAGCCAACATCATCAAGATAAATTCTTAAAATAGAAAAAACCTTCGAAAGTGGCTTGTAGAGTACATCTTTAGATTTCCAAAAAGTCCTAGAAATCCTCCATATCTTAAAAATTGAGAGAGATATGCCTTGTCAAAGTTGGTCGGTTTTTTGGGAAAAATGTGAAGCAAAGAAGCACTAAACTTGAAACTTTTCCAAATGGGCCCATATTTTTATGACCCAAACTTGTTCCAAAGAGTACTAAGGGCCCATAAATCCTTCCCACGCCCTTGGTGATTTTATTATATTTTTATTGAATTTTTATTCATTAAAAATGTAATTTAAATCAAATAAATCAAAAAATATGAAAGATATGATTTAGTATTGATTTCTAATCATTCCCAATCATCCAAATATCAGATTTTTGAGCCAAATTCGTGGGGATTGAGATTGGTGAGAGAATATGCAAAATTGGCCATATTTGGAAAGCTTACAAAATCAAGATTAAACCAAATTGTGATATCAAGATTTGAAGAGATTTAGTTCAATATTGTTGACCTAAATCATTGTACTATAAGTACTCAATATGATCAGATCATAAGGGGGTTTTTTTTTTGCAGTCCAAGAACATTCATACAAAGCTTAAAAACTCAAGGAAAGTGTGGATTCGGTTTTGAAGATAGGGCTCGGTTCAAGGCATTCAAAGGATTCAGATACGTTCCTAAGGATTTCCTAGAGAGATTCCAATCACTACCAGGTCTGGAATCACCAAGAACGCGTGCCCAGAAGTCACGGTTTGTCCTCTTTGATTTTGAGTTCGAATGCTGTATTTTTTGTATCCTACGCATAAATTGATGACATATTCATGTTATCCATGACATTGTGAATGTTTTTGTCTGGTTTAATTGTTGTTCTAACGTATGTATGAAGAATCACCATTATTAGGGTTGCAAGCTTCGTATTAGGGTTTTTATGTGCAGGGCAAATTGGCCAACGAAAGTGCCATGGTTGAATTCGGGATGACAGTAGGAACTTATCCATGGTTGTAGAATTAATTTCTATTGTGTGTATGAGATTTTCCATGTTTGCAGGGCTATGGCAACAATACAAAACTGTGGGTATAGGGAAAGGGCTAAAGCGATGGTTGAAGGAAGAAGAAGATGTTGTGGCATTTGCTGATTGGGTCGTTTTGAATCAGGAGGGTTAGCGACAGGGTTTCTCCCGACTGTGCGCCACGCCTATTACGAAGCTAAGTCCCGATTTAACCCTTATTTAAATATTTGTTATTTTATTTAAAATTAGGGTTTGCCTTCAAAGATAATGAACTCCGCCTACATTCACTTCTTTTTCAGTCTGCTTTTGCTTTGCCAATTTTTCGGGGTTAACCCCGAGGCTGCCCCCGACTACGAACCATATCAGATCAAAAGCTAAGTCCTATTTTTATATTTTATTTTTTTAATTTTCTTTTGCCTTTTTTTATTAAATTAGGGTTAGCTTTAACTGTCAATGAATTAATAATGCACTCACCCCTTTGTATTTGTTTTCTCTTTTTCCCAATTTTCAGGGTTAGCCAACCGTCAAAGCTCAAAAGTCGGTAACCCTAAAACCTATCTGATTTACTTTCTTTAATTATTATTTATGTCAAACCTATTGCACTGCTGGTCCGCTAGTTTCTTTTTCCCCTTTCCCATAGTATTTTTGTAACTGCTTCGAGGCTGTATTGTTTGGCCTTGAAGGCACTTAAATATTGTTCATATTATTGTGTGGTTAGTAATTTAGGGAGTGGTAACCCTGAATTGAATTAAAATCACTTAATTACAAGATAAATTATTTCGAATTAATCACATGATTGTTGCACCCACGCACCTTTTATGGTACCCCTCTTGTTGCCTGTTGCCTGTTGCCTGTTGCCTTGTGTTTAATGCAGAATAGCCAAAGTCCCGCGAATACGGGGATACCTTGCCCTCGGTTCATTCTTAAGATCATAAGTCCCTAATGATGCTGCCTTCGATTCGCTAATATGATCTCGTCCCTCGAAGTTGCCTACAAAATGCTGAGGTATCCTCTGGTTGCCTAATGGAGAAGGCTATTTTGATCCTTCCCTTAGACTACCTGCCCTCTATGGCATGGGACAGTCTTATGGGGAACGATAACTCGACGACCCGTTAACATCCAAACGAAAGACTTCCTGCCTTCTTATGGTATGGATAGACCCTTTCACCCTGAAAGGCTAAAGAACATTTTTCATCTAACCAGCTAATTGCTCCTAATTGCCTTGCTCTAAAACATCTTTTTCTACTCTACTTTCTAAACACTTTCAAGGCTACGCTCATTTACGAGCTAAAGACCGTATTCTCTTCTTCTACATTTCTAAACCTTTGGTTTTCTAAACGAGCAAAGCAATTAAGAGTCCATGGAAAACCATGGATGCAAAGGGTGCCTTACACCCTCCCTTTGCATAAATTACCCCCCGAACTCAGTTTTTATTTAAAAGGTTTTTCCTGTTCTTTTAGCCTTTCTGATAATTTGGATAAAATAAAAGTCGGTGGTGACTCTTGCTTACCGCGACATTTCGAATAAAGTCAGTTCACCGTATTACACATATCACTTAAATGAAGAGTGTACAAAAAATCAAGTAAAAATAAGTTGGTTTGCTATTTTAAACAATTAATCAAAGTCGTGAAGAAAAATGATAAATATTAGTGATAAAAAATATGGTTTTGTTGCCAAAGGGGTTTGAATCAAGCCCTCAAGTTCACAGCTTAAAACCTTGGCCACTGGGCTAGGTGTCATTGTTAATCATAATGCCCATACAAATAATTATATACTAAACCAAGTTGAAAAAACACACAAGAATGAATAAAAATGTCAAAATGGTAAAATGGGGGATCAAACCCACACCCTTGGCAAGGACAGAGACTTAGAGGCAAACGTGCAACCACTAGGGTGGTGATACATCCAATGACCAAAACACAAACAATTGAATATATCATAAAACAAGTTTCAAAGTTCAAAAACAAACTTCATCTTCAACCTCTAGTTCAATGATTTCTAGAAATTGAAAAAACATCGTTTTTCAACCAAATTCATTGATGTAAAAATGAAAGTTACTTAGAATTTAACTACGAATACAACCATATAACTTTCATTAATTTATTTTAAGTGTAGCTCACTAATTTTCCAAAAAACGTCAAGAACCCAAACTTTTCAAATTCAAATTAAATGGTGATGACAATGAATAAATGAATGATGGTTGAGGGCTTTTGATCCCTACATGATGCTGAACAAGATGGTATTAGGAATTATTCAAAATGGTATTGTTCTTTCCAGTTGAACAGGTGGCCAGCAATGGTAGGCTTGATCTTCGGTGATGGTTGAGAGAAAAAAGGGGTTGTACCTGCAAGGCACTCCGATGCCAAAGTAAGGGAAGGAACGAAGAGGTACAACAGAAAGTATTAGGTTTTAGGTGAGAGATATGAATTACCTTGCCCTCTAGAGGTAGAGGGCTATTTTTAACGGTCCCTTTGGATCCCTACTTTCGTGGGCTTGGGCGCTATTTGCGGCCCAAAATACAAGAGACGGTTTGGCTGGGTTCTGACCGGTCATGCCCAGGGGAACTAGTTGTTGCCGAGGACGGGGTCCCCGCGTGCTCAGTTGGTCACCAGTCTTGCCCGAAAGATAGGGACGTGCCTTTGCTTGTAGGCAGCGTGTGTTAGGCCAATTCTTATTGGGCCAAGGAGTGGATTGGGCCAATTGGAATGATTGGGCTAGTCCAGAACAGGAGCCCCCCAAGTCGTTGCTTTTGGGCATGGAAGTGACGACTTAAGGTAGACCTTTACAGGCACGTAGGAAAGTCCGACGAGAGGTGGAACAGTTGTTTAGGTGGAGAAGTGACGTGTGAGTGGGCGGAGCATTAGACGAGGAGCGGAATAGTTGTTTAGGTGGAGAGGTAACTTGCGAGTGACTACCTCGAGTTCTGTGTAGCATTTAATGCATGATGATGGCTAGCCTAGGGGCTAGGGTTTTAGGGTTTAATGATGGCCTTGCCCCTTCGGGCGTGCGCATCACGTGAGGCTTTCAAATGCTTATAAATACTTCGCGTCTCCTTTAGTTTTGAACTTTTACGCTCTCTTGCTTCCTCTTGATCTCTTGTTGCTTTCCTCCATCGTCTCCTCCATCGTCTATGTTTCAAGCTTTCACATTAATCTCCCTTCCGATTACTCCAAGTAACCGCGATTCCTTATCCCTTATATTTTACCGTATTTCTTGAGTATTGGTCTAGGTATGTATGCGGCTAGGATGGTCTATGTAGCAGTTACAGTTTCTTCTTCAGGTGGTATTAGTGGTTCACATTGGTGAACCCGTATTCCTCATCGTTGTTGGAAGTCGACCTGTACGTCGTTGTTAGGGGCTCCTTTGGCTTCGTACTTTGAGCTTGCTATTAAATTTTGATCGAAGTTTGTAGATGTTTTCCTTGTTGGCTGTATTTGTGGTAAAACATACCCGAGTGTTTAATGTCTTGACTGATGTCATGACATGTTTGATATTGTGTTATGCAGGCTGCATATGTATTAAGCTAATACAGGTTCTGTTAGTGAATGTCATGACCGATGTCATGACATCCTTGTCTGACAGCAGTAGCTGTTATATTTTATTAATTGTGTTTCCTGATTTCTCTCAATCTACAATTTAGGAAACCTTTTATTGTGTGCTGAATATTTCGTCCAGAAGATTTCGCTGACATCACATACTGTAACAACCAGATGGCGTGTGAATTAGGTTAACTTGGTTAACCCTAATGTGTTTCTAAAAAAGCCCAAGGCCCAAGAGCTGCATATAAAAAGTCTGCAATCCTAATTTGGAACGCAGAGAGAGTAAATTGTTAATTATGAAGAACCATAGTTTTGTAGCTGTCTCTTGTAGTCCAAGCAATTGTCTTTGATGATTGCGTTGGAATAGGTTGTGTTTGTTAATTGTCACTCTAAGCTTTTAAGCACGAGTGTGTGTCTCTTGATTGAAGCTTTTAAGCAGATCAAGGTGTGTTTTTGAAGTGTGTCTTCTCTCTAAATTTGTTTAATGTTTATTTGTAATCACTGCTATGATTGAGGGGGAGTGAGTGGAGATACTCATGTCTAGGATTAGATTGGAATTGCATTGGGTAGGTTTTAAGTGAGGAGTTGTAAACGGGGGAGTTTAACTCTCAATTAATTCTGCTTATATTGGATTCCCTCCCTGGCTTTGTTCATGGTGGCTTGTTTTTCGAGTAGGGGCGTGCTCGAGGATTTTCTGTCCCCGGGTCAGTTTCACGGCCTTTCACTTGATTAGCGGTGGAAGGGTGGATTTGATTTGATTGTCAAACTCACTTGTCTCCTCTGCTTTTCAGGAGATCGTAGCCGTCTCGGGTGTAACACCCCAAATCTACCCAACGAATATTTAATAAAATCAGAGTGCGGAAATTCAATATACAATTGGGATGTCACATTCAACGTAAAAAAACAAACAACTTAATCACATATATTATAGATACATAGCACATAACTCGGATGAACCGATAAACCTATTTACTCTTTTAAAAAATAAAACAACTTTTATTAATAATAATAATAAATAATATCAATTATTCAACTTCACTTCGCATAATATTTTTATTAAACTAAAACAACTTCACCAACGTCATATTACTTCATAAATTCCACTTAAAAGTTAACAACTTATAGTTATAACAACAATTAAAATACAATCGTTCATCCCCCCGAGTGCTACGTATCAGAGCAAGACCCAACTCGAACTAACAGTAACTAAAGACTTCATAAAATCACTTCAAACTTCCACCGCTATCTTGAGTACCTGTCCATTTCCCATGGTAGGGAAACATCATTCAGAAGGGGTGAGATATCCAACAATATAAACACGCATATGATAAATAATATATTAAGATTAGATCATACAATTTCACCACTTCATACTTATTCAAACAACAGTTATAATAACAAATAGCAACAACTGTTATAATAATTATTTATCAACAACAAGTATAATAACAATTATCAGCAACAAGTATAACAACAACAACTTATAACAACAACAACAACGTAATAACAACAACAACGTAATAACAACAACAACTTCAAATGCGACTCAACTGTGCAAATGCATGTGGTACCATTGGAGCAGAACTCCCAACTTAAACATATGTCAGGTTATCGAGGCATTTCAACTTAAACAGGTGTCATCAAGGCCAACTTAAACAGGTGCCGTCAAGGCCAACTTAAACAAGTTCCATCAAGGCCAACTTAAACATTTTGCCAATCCAGGCCAACGTAATATGCAAATGTATGCATGCAACAATAACAACAACTACAACGTCACAACACAACAATGCAACAACCGCAAACAACTTAATCAACCTTGGTCATAAGACCTGCAATTTAATCAACGCATCATCAATAACTTAAACAACATTGGTCATAAGACCTGCAACTTAATCAACGTATCAACAACAACAACCAGAACAACAGCAACGAAAACAACAACTCAAACATGCATCAATTGCATCAACTTAATCATTACAAAACAGCCCCTAAACATCTAAGTACTAATTCTTCAATTTATTAATTAATCTACTACCAACAATTCTTATCATTCTAATTCCAATTCTACTATTCGTTAATTCTATTATTAATTCCAATTATGCTACTAATTCAACCTGCTACATATATCATTGTTATTACTGTTACGACCGGCTTTAAATTTTAAGCTTTTTAAACTTAAATTACAGAGTCGCCACCTATGTTTTTATTTTATCCTAAGATAAGGGTAAACATGGGATAAAAACCTAAATAAGAGTTTCTGGGTAAGTTGAGAAATTAGGGTCGAGGGAAGGTGTTAGGCACCCTTGACCCTTCCTTAAGGTTTTCTAAATGTCTCTAAGGTTTGTAAGAGTATTATGGTAAGGTTTATGATGAAAAGTTCGTGATTGAAAATAAACAGTAGGGTAGAGAATAAAATCTCAAACCTACTTAGTTTTGGGGGACGGGGACTCGTTTCGGTTGTCCGAATGCCTACGTACCTCCTTAATGGAGGATCAGAGTCAACGTAGTTCGTAGTTTTTGTTGGTGTTTTTTATGGGATTGTACGTTATTTTGTATGTTGAATGTGTTTTACGTAGTTCGCAGTTATGATTAAAGTTCTTTTTTTGGTGTACAATCCCTATTTTTTGTGTTTTTTTTTTATAATTAATAATTAATGTTTTAATTTGAATTAGAATGATTATATTTGCAATTTAATTATGTTTTAGATATTTGATCGGTGCGACATAGAGAGTCGACCAATTTGGGAGCGGGATGAAATAAATATTCATCTCATCGTTTTATTCATGAAATTGTTGAAATTAATTTAATCCACAGAAGAGAATGATCGTTTTGCCATAGTGTGCGCTAAGTCTTTGATCATTCAAACAAATGAAATTTACATTCACCCGTTTCTAATCCGTGTTCATAAAATGTTGAATTTATTAACGGTTTATTTCAAATAATTTGATTGATACGACATTAAGAGTCGACCAATTCGAAGACGTAGTGGAATTACAATTCACTCGTCATATTATTTGTAGAAGGTTGAATTAATTTGATTTTAAAAAGTTTGATATTTTAATTAGAGATTTATATTTTTTTTTGTTATTAATTTTTATTTGAACTAAAAAAGAACTTGTAGCGAAACAAAAAAACTTTAATATAAGATAATCAAATTGAATTAATTTTGCTTTACGGGTGAAATTATCTTTTAACTCATAATTGTTACTCACATAATTCAATAGTTTAGTTCTACATATTAAAATTTGTGTAAGTAAGTAAATTATTAGATGGTTTGAAATATGAGTATATTTTTTACTTTAAAGTGAATCATTTCAAAGCAAACTATATCTAATTAAAGTGCATCTTAAGGCCAAGATAATATTCAAACCAACACAAATTAAATGACACACTATTTAAACCAAAAGCAGTAAAATGACACGTATAACATCCATATCAAAACCAAAAATGAAATTAAAATAAATAGTAACAAGTGAAAAGTAAGGGATAATAGAAAGATAATGACACCTGAGGAGAAATCGTAAAAGATACGCACATTGTCCTCTCCCTCATTTCAAACAGGTTCCAACTTTCAACCACCACCAGTGAAATACCTTTTTCTTTCCAACAACCTGAAATCTAAACAGCAAAGCATAACAAAATCAAAGCGTGAAAAAGTTAAAACGAAATACGGCTACTGCATTATGTAGGAGCGGATCCTCGTCGGCAAAGTGGATCTGAAGTGGTGATGCGGTCGGTGCAACATCGGTTTTGCGCCCGTGATCTAAAATATTGGCTTATTACACAATGTTTTGAGTCATTGTGCAGAGTGAAAAACGGCGGAAAAGAAAAAGACGAAGATCAAAATTGAATTGTATATTATGTGTATATTACATACTGGGCTATATTCCTTATATAGGATATATAGGGTATGGACATAAGAAGGTTGGGCCCATGAACTGAATACTGAATATATGAGGCCCAATACAGTGTAACACGGTTAAAAGCCCCCCATAAGCTAGGTGTAAATACAATGTAAGCCTAGCTTAGTGATATTTTCTACAAAAGGATAGTTGTCCAACGGTTTTGTGAGTATGTCGGCAAGTTGTTGCTTAGACGGAACGGGTAGGAGATGGAATAAGTTTTGCTGCAGTTTCTCGCGAACTAAATGACAGTCGAGTTCAATATGTTTGGTTCTTTCGTGGAATGACGAATTGCTAGCAATGTGGATAGCTGAGGCATTGTCACAGTATAAATTGGCCGGTGTTTGGAAGGATATATTGATGTCGTTGAGTAGATTTGTAATCCATTGAATTTCGCATACGGTTGTCGCCATGGCACGGTATTCAGCTTCTGTTGAGCTTCGAGAAACAGTTGGCTGTTTCTTTGATTTCCATGAAACGAGGGAATTGCCTAGAAATATGCAGTAGCCGGTAATAGATCTTCGAGTGTCAGGGCACGTGGCCCAGTCAGAATCCGAAAAAGCCTTAATTTGCAGTTGTTGGTTGCTTGGGAAGAAGAGTCCTTGGGCAGGTGCAGATTTCAGATAACGCAGGACACGTAGAGCAGCTTCATAATGAGTGTCTGTTGGAGCCTGCATATGTTGGCTCAACTGTTGGACGGCATATGCAATGTCTGGACGAGTG
Source organism: Vicia villosa (assembly GCF_029867415.1). NCBI lineage: Eukaryota > Viridiplantae > Streptophyta > Magnoliopsida > Fabales > Fabaceae > Vicia > Vicia villosa. Next base: position 22,175,296 of record NC_081181.1, on the reverse strand, counting down.
TTGAGGAGGTAAATGAGCTGTCCTACTAGTCTTCTGTACTTTGTTGGATCTGCCATTGGAATTCCTGTGTTTTCAGTCAAGCGTGTATCTCTTGCCATTGGAGTTTTTGCTGGTTTGCAAGCAAGGAGTCCTGTTGTGGAGAGAAGATCTAAGGTGTATTTTCTCTGATTGATGTTGATGCCCTTGCTGTTTCTTGCTATCTCCAGTCCTAGAAAATATTTTAGAGGTCCAAGATCCTTTAGATTGAAGTGTGTATGCAGGAGCTGTTTGGTTTGAGTAATAATCTCAAGATTATTTCCTGCAAGCAACAAATCATCAACATAAATTAGGATCATAGTATAGGAATTGGCAGATTTGTGTATGAACAAGGAATGGTCACATGAACATTGTCTGTAATTGTTTGTGAGAAGCACTTGAGATAGCTTGTCAAACCATTGCCTGCTGGACTGTTTTAAGCCATACAATGATTTGAGAAGTCTGCATACTTGATTTGGAGCTGAAGCATGCATACCCTTGGGTAGTGACATGTAAACTTCTTCATCCAAATCACCATGTAAGAAGGCATTATGCACATCTAATTGAAACAGATAAAAATTAAAAGTAGCAGCTAGGGCAAGGAGAATTCTTACTGTGGTTAGTTTTGCAACAGGTGAAAAAGTATTAAAGAAATCAATACCTTCTATTTGCTTGAATCCTTGTGCAACAAGTCTTGCTTTATGTCTTTCTAAGGTGCCATCTGAGTTGTATTTTGTTTTATACACCCATTTAGAACCAATAGTTTTCTTACCTGGAGGAAGAGTTGTGATGATCCATGTTTTGTTCAAAGTGAGGGCTTCAATCTCATTGTTCATGGCTTGAATCCAATGATTGTGAGCACTGGCCTCTTTGTATGTTAATGGATCAGATGTGGTTGTTATAGCTGTTATGTATGCATGATGTGCAGGTGAAATGCCGTTGTATGATATGTATTTGGATATGTCATATATGGGAGATGAAAGGGAAGTAGTGCATATAAAATCTTTCAAGTAGGCAGGGGTGGATTTAATCCTAGCAGAATGTCTAATGGTATTGTCCTGATTATTAACAATTTGTACTTCATTGGAGTTATCAGTAGGCTGATGCTGATTTGTTTCAGTGTTATCCTCAGTATTGTGTATAGAATCTTGGGGCATAGGTGATTGGTTAGGAGTTTGCTGAGTGTTGGTATGGGTAGGTTGATCATCAAGGTCAAATATAAAGGGTATAGTGTTGCTGTCCAATTGGTTTGGTGATTGGTTTTCAGGATTGCTGGTAGTGTCAATAGGAGTTGGGTATGGGAATTGGTTTTCATAGAAGATTGTGTTTCTAGATGTGAATAAAGCTCTAGTTTTGAGGTCATATAACAGATAGCCTTTGATACCTAAAGTAAATCCTAAGAAAATACAGGGAGTAGCTCTAGGATCTAGTTTATCCCTGTTTCTAGTGAGTGTAGAAGCATAAGCCAAACAGCCAAAGACTTTAAGTTTGTCAAATGAAGGTGGTGAATTAAATAACAATTCATGTGGTGTTTTATTTTGTATGGTGTGGCTGCTAAGTCTATTTATGAGGTATGTGGTGTGGCATAGTGAAAATGACCAGAAAATTTTGGGCAGATTAGAGTGGAAGAGTAATGATCTAGTGACTTGTAATAAATGCCTATGTTTTCTTTCAACAACAGAATTCTGTTGGGGTGTTTCTACACAGCTCTTTTGATGTAAAATGCCATGTGATGCATAAAAAGAGGGCATAATGAATTCAGGTCCATTGTCAGACCTTATGGTTTTAATTGTGCATGAAAATTGTGTTTTGCAATATGCTATGAAGTTTTGAACAAGGAGTCGAGTTTCAGATTTACTATGCATAAGAAAAGTCCAAGTATATCTTGAATAGTCATCTACAATAGTTAAAAAATATTTGTAGCCATCTAAAGAAGTAATAGCAATGGGACCCCAAATGTCCATATGTATTAAGTCAAAACACTTAGTAGTGATACTGTTACTAGTAGGAAATGTAAGTTTACATTGTTTGCTTAAATGACAAGTATGGCATGGTTGTATTTTCTTAACAGTTATAATAGGGAAATCTTTAGACATTTGAGAGAGAACATCATGGGATGGATGTCCCAATCTATGATGCCAAAGGGAATTCTTATTGTTAACAGAATCAGAAATGATGTTATTACATGTTGTTTTTGTGTTATCAACAGAAATAGGTATCCTATGTAAGATGTAAAGACTATTGAGAGGGGTGACTTGGCCAATCTTCTGCTTGGTAGACACATCCTGTATATAACAGGAGTTGTGTAAGAATGTTACACTATAAGCAGAGTTGTGACATAATTTGGAAATGGATATGAGGCTAAATTTGAAATTAGGGATGTAAAAAACATTTTGTAAGCTAAGTGACTGAGTGATATGCACTGTTCCAGAGAAATGTGCAATGAGATGTGTGCCATTAGGTAAATTGATGATAACTGGATTTATGTACTGAATATCAGCAAAACAGGATATATGAGGGCAAACATGGTGAGATGCACCTGAGTCTAAAATCCAGATTGAAGGGTTAGAGAGTGTACTACCTGTATGATTCATACCTGATATTGCAGTTTTGTCATCCTTAGGAGTGTCTTTTCGTGTTTGTTGAAGAAGTTGCAATAGACGTTGGTAATCTTCCTTAGAGATGCTTGGGAGTGCTTCAGGTGTGGCCAGTGGTTTGTGTTCAGATTTGTCCTTTGGATTCTTGTTGCGATACCCAGGTGGGAAGCCATGTTTGAAGTAGCACGTTTCAATAGTGTGGTTTGTCTTGCTGCAATTGGTGCACACCATTGTAGGTTTTCCGGTACCGCGCCCTTTGCCTTTGTTAGCATAAAGAATGGTTGAGTTAGGCGTGTTTTGAATTTGTTGCTGGGCAAGAAGCGAGTACACGCGGCTGATGGATGGAAGGGGATCTTGGAGCAAGATTTGCGTGCGAATGCTGTGGTATGAGTCGTTCAATCCTTTCAGGAAGCAAGTCACATACTCCATGTGTTTGTAATGGCGAACAGCTTTAGATAGGCCACAAGAACAAGGTGTAGGGCAAGAGCAAGATGGTGTTGGTCGCAGATCTTCTAACTCGTCCCATAAAATCTTCAAATCAGTGAAATAGGTTGATAAGGATCTTTCACCTTGTTGTATTGAATGGATTTCTCGAAGGAGATCAGAGAACCTGAAGTGATTGCCTTTGGTGAACCTCTCACGCAGATCTTCCCAAAGATCGAATGCAGAATCAAAACAGATTGTGCTTTGTGCTATATGCGGTGAAAGTGTGCGATTTAGCCAAGATAACACCATGCTGTTTGCGCGATCTCATAGCTCACAATTCTTGTCTGAATCTGGTGGTCTGGGAAGAGATCCATTGATGAAAGAAACCTTGTTCTTGGATGTTAAAGCGCGTTTCATTGATTTGCTCCAGTTGTGGTAGTTGTTGTCATCTAGGGGAGGTGCAACGATGGTAGCTCCTGGGTTTTCCCCAGGATGAAGGTAGTAAGGGTTTCTGGGATTCATAGATGGATCTTGGGGTGGTATAACAGTTTCAGTGGTGGGGATGGATTCGGCGTCGCTTTCGTCCGATGCCATGAAAAGTAAGAGAGAAAAAGAACTAGATGCAAGAATGAAGGGATGGGGATGGGGATGAGGATGAAGATGAGTATGAAATGTTGTTGTATTCTTCTGATACCATATTACACAATGTTTTGAGTCATTGTGCAGAGTGAAAAACGGCGGAAAAGAAAAAGACGAAGATCAAAATTGAATTGTATATTATGTGTATATTACATACTGGGCTATATTCCTTATATAGGATATATAGGGTATGGACATAAGAAGGTTGGGCCCATGAACTGAATACTGAATATATGAGGCCCAATACAGTGTAACACGGTTAAAATTGGCTCATGGTGGAGACCTTCTTCGGTCGTGGGTGCTCGTCGGAATCGGTCGGGGTCGGGGTCGGGGTCGGGGACGCCGTCGTGCTTTGAATCACTTTCTTTTTCTTCAGCTATAGCTATTGTCATAAACATGCATAAAAAAATTCATAAAATGCACTCAATATATGTACAAAGGGGCTGGTAATAGTTGAAAACGATGTTAATATAAAAGATATTGCAGGTGTTTTGTTTCGGTATTCTGAAGGCCTCCTTTATGCATTTTCACCGTGCCCCTCCTACCAATGAATCCCTTCTGCTTTTATCGTCAATAATAGTTTAGAAATTTCAAAGGTGATTAATTTCAATTAGTGTGGATTGATTTCATGCAGCTTTTAGGATGATCCGATTATGAATTTAGAAAGATTTTGATTTTTGAATCTTTTGTAATTACTCTTGTTCTTGAAGAGCTGATTTCCTATTTATGGACCGAATCTGATTAGAGCATATATATTTGTGAATGATGAGAAGGTTCGGTGTAGTTTTAATGCAAAGATTTATTCCAATTTTGTTGATTTTACGGTAAATGAAGAATTGGAAGGGAATAATTTTCCCTCTTTATAATTTGGACTATTTTGTTATGGGAAGATTCATACTGATTTTAAATTTGGAAAGAAATGGTTTTCACGTGTGATTTGGTCCTCTCTCCTTTTGATTTTTTTCTCATAATAACAATAATAATAATAATGATAAAATAATTATACTATTAATAAAATATTATAATAATTAAAATAATAATAATAATAAGGAACTAAATTAAATTATTCGAAATACAGATAATTCTACTTATACCAACTATGTTAAGTTAATTATTCGAAATAAAAAGTCGTTTAAAAATTAAAAAAGTGAACAAATATTTGTTATTTAATAAATACAGATAATTTAAAGTAAACTATTCATATATTCTCAAATGAACAGCATAATAAATCACCGTAAAAATGTTAGGGAAATTGATTAAACCTTATAAAACCAAAGTTAAAAATAATTTAAATGTTAGAATTAAGGTGGGTAAATTTTGGGGTATGACAATTACTACTGCTATTTCTTCTTCACACCAATTCCATCTTTATACAACTTAATCCAATAACTACATATCTCATCACTAAGAATCATCACTATAATTTCTACTAATTAAATTAATCAATTCCAATGGTATGATATTCTAATTAATTTAAACCAATTTCTTCACTAATAATAATTATAATTCTTCTCAAGTTAATCCTACTAAGGCTTGATCCCAACAACCAACATAAAACATCAACAGCCAGAAATCAACACATATTTCTAAAACTCGTATAGCACGCGCCGCGAACCTCTATTTGCGCCGCGAACACCACAAAAACCTTCAGTTTGCGCCGCGTCCAAACCTTGGCGCTTACCTGCGCTGACAGCATCTTCCAACAAAATTAAAACTCAATCTTCTTCCTTCGATTCCAATACAATTCAATTTCGACCATCACAGGAACATAGCAATATTATAGTTATACTCCACCAACATCTAGAATTTTCTACAACTAATTACTCAATAATAACAATTATAAACCCTAGGTTAATTTCCCACAACCATTGGTTGAACTTTTATAACCTTATTCACAGACGTCAATCAATTTCAACACTCAATAATACAATCACAACACACAAAACAGAGGCAATCATACAACCATAACCCCCACATATCATTCATTATAATCCCGTTTATAGAGCTAGAACCCCACCCTTACCTTGGATATGACATTGCTCTACTCTCCCGGTTGCCATAGCTTATACCGCCGCTTCCAATTTTTCTCCGAAAATCTTTTCTAACAACGTGCAGAGACGCACCAAAAACCTGTTCGGAAATCGCTTTGTCAGACGGACTTAAAATCATCAAAACGAAAATCGCTCCGGTCAGAAGTTACCCCTACGAGTCTGGAACGCTGTGTTCGAGAACCGCGATGATCCAACGGTTGGATTGGGAGAAACGTCCGATTTACTAAGGTGTCTCACTGCAGAAACTTGCTGCGAAAATTAGACTTCCTCTAGCTTTTCTCTTCCGCCATGGCTCTCTTTTCACCTCTCCTCCAAACCCTATTCCTCTTTGTGTTATGATAGCTATTCCTTCTTCCAATTCTAAATACAACATAGTAAAGTTATTTTATTTAATCACTTAAATAACTTAATTGGGCCTAAGTGACATACCCCTCCTTACTTCACAACAACTCAAATTTAACACAAAGTTATTTTTAAGCTCATTAATAAAATAACACTTCAACTTTATTTCACCAAATTAATCCGATTAATTACCATGTCAACTTAATAAAATAATTTAGACTTCGTCGATAAAATTCGAATTAAATACAAATAGTACAATATTAATAATAATATTATTTCTACTATTATTTCTTCAACGAAATCAATTTTATTAATTCTCCGACTAACCGAATAAAATCCGACTTTAACTTAATAATCCAAATACGCTTCCCAAAATAATACCGACAATTCCGATTGATCCACGAACATCGATTAAATCCAATGATTAAATTCTTAAATAATTTAATTAACTAATTAATTAAATTCGGGGCATTACAACTCTCCCCCACTTGAATATTTTCGTCCTCGAAAATCTATCCGACACAACCATCCTCAACCTCGCTTATACTCGACTATACAACATCACAACAAACTCTTATCAACAAGATTCTCGTTATAGCATCCATCACTTTACTCACCATCAAGATAGCAAGATACGTCTATACCATCCAACACGATTTTCGTCCACTCTCAACAAGGGATTAAGGGTGATCAAGTCCTCAATTTGTCAATAGACAGCCGACAACGATATCGAATATAAACCATCATTACCAACATTAATAGTGTTCCTTTCCAAATTGTACTCACCGACTCGCATTTCCGATCCTAACTCACAATTCAAAACTTCCCAACAACTTCTACAACTTTTTCCAAATTTTCAGCAAGAATCACCCAACTTCAAACACACTTATCTCTTTCAATACAGACCTCCCAAACGCAAAATTATATTCCAAAATGAAGGGAATTTCGTGTAGATTCCAGAACTTCAAAGATTTCTTAAATATGGTTTACGAGTATAAAGTTATCATCCTTGCAATGGGACTGGTCCAAAATTCCCGTATGCAGAATTTTCCAAAAATCAGCATCAGATCCAAATATTAAAATGCACTTTTCTTCCTCTTCACAAATTTCCTGAAGACAAATCTTATATGAAAACTGTAGGGAATTTCGTAAGCTTTCCAAAAAGTCCAGAATCGCTTCAATCAGAATCACGAGTAAAAAGTTATGCCCCTTTTACTGACATCTGTTCCATAATTGCAAAAATCAGAATTTGAGGTTGATGGACATAAGTTCCATCTCTCTCTCTCTTGCTTCCAAGATCTACCAACATCCTTTCTTCATTCAAGACGCTCCAACTTGTCAAACAACTAAAATCTTAAATCCATGTTACCTCGGAAAACAACACAACTTAAACAATACTTGCACTGTCGCCAACTGCAGCACACCAACATCTTTCAACTGAATAGATACGAGAAGCACCGCTTCTCCCCCACTTAGATTCAAGTCAACTCCTGCAAACAACAACTAGAAAACAAACAAGTACCGATAGTGTTTCACACACTTTTCGCATACAAAGGGATAGATAATATTAGACAACACTGGCCGGACAGACTGACCTGCTCTGATACCAATTGTAACACCCCAAATCTACCCAACGAATATTTAATAAAATTAGAGTGCGGAAATTCAATATACAATTGGGATGTCACATTCAACGTAAAACAACAAAGAACTTAATCACATATATCATAGATACATAGCACATAACTCGGATGAACCGATAAAACCTATATACTCTTTTAAAAAATAAAATAACTTTTATTAATAATAATAAATAATATCAATTATTCAACTTCACTTCGCATAATATTTTTATTAAACTAAAACAACTTCACCAACGTCATATTACTTCATAAATTCCACTTAAAAGTTAACAACTTATAGTTATAACAACAATTAAAATACAATCGTTCATCCCCCCGAGTGCTACGTATCAGAGCAAGACCCAACTCGAACTAACAGTAACTAAAGACTTCATAAAATCACTTCAAACTTCCATCGCTATCTTGAGTACCTGTCCATTTCCCATGGTAGGGAAACATCATTCAGAATGGGTGAGATATCCAACAATATAAACAAGCGTATGATAAATAATATATTAAAATTAGATCATATAATTTCACCACTTCATACTTATTCAAACAACAGTTATAATAACAAATAACAACAACGGTTATAATAATTATTTATCAACAACAAGTATAATAACAATTATCAGCAACAAGTATAACAACAACAACTTATAACAACAACAACAACGTAATAACAACAACAACAACGTAATAACAACAACAACTTCAAATGCGACTCAACTGTGCAAATGCATGTGGTACCATTGGAGCAGAACTCCCAACTTAAACATATGCCAGGTTATCGAGGCATTTCAACTTAAATAGGTGTCATCAAGGCCAACTTAAACAGGTGCCGTCAAGGCCAACTTAAACAGGTGCCATCAAGGTCAACTTAAACATTTTGCCAATCCAGGCCAACGTAATATGCAAATGTATGCATGCAACAATAACAACAACTACAACGTCACAACACAACAATGCAACAACCGCAAACAACTTAATCAACCTTGGTCATAAGACCTGCAACTTAATCAACGCATCATCAATAACTTAAACAACATTGGTCATAAGACCTGCAACTTAATCAACAACAACAACCAGAACAACAGCAACGAAAACAACAACTCAAACATGCATCAATTGCATCAACTTAATAATTTCAAAACAGCCCCTAAACATCTAGGTACTAATTCTTCAATTTATTAATTAATCTACTACCAACAATTCTTATCATTCTAATTCCAATTCTACTATTCGTTAATTCTATTATTAATTCCAATTATGCTACTAATTCAGCCTGCTACATATATCATTGTTATTACTACTGCTATTTCTTCTTCACACCAATTCCATATTTATACAACTTAATCCATTAACTACATATCTCATCACTAAGAATCATCACTATAATTTCTACTAATTAAATTAATCAATTCCAACGGTATAATATTCTAATTAATTTAAACCAATTTCTTCACTAATAATAATTATAATTCTTCTCAAGTTAATCCTACTAAGGCTTGATCCCAACAACCAACATAAAACATCAACAGCCAGAAATCAAAACATATTTCTAAAACTCGTATAGCACGCGCCGCGTGTCATACCCCAAATTTGTCCTACCCTTTCAATTTTATCTGGCTTAGGCTTATGCATTTCATAGTCTCATGTACATACCTCCCATTAGGTCATTGACATAACATGCATCATTAATCAATAAACTTTGCAAGGGATCAAGGTCGTAGGTAGAGCTGAGGTTTCACATGGCTTGAAGTTCATACTTTGTGCAGGTTTATTTCTATAGCGGCTTTTAAATAATCGTGGAGTAAGAGTACAAGTCACTGAGCTTGGCCTCGTAGCGGGGTTTGGAATGGTGCATGTGATTTATGGGTCTTTCCAAGATTTACTTTCAGTCAAAGTTTGATGAAAAGTATTTGATGAAAAGTTTGACTTTCAGTCAAAGTCAACCATGTGGAGGTTGATTTTTTTGACCAAAAATCCATACAAAGCTACTTTGGTTTTCTCCACCTTATCATGATACCATTTGATTCAAGTATTGCAAGAATAAAGTGATGGGGGTGGAAGTTCAGTGAGCACATGGAGGGAACGAGTATTCGAAAAAGGAAAAAACATTGCATTATCAACTATTGCACCAATTAGAGTTCTTAGACATTTTCATTACACTTTCTCATAATTCGAAACCACGTTACAGTTGCCACCACATACATTACAACATCAAAGAATATTACATTCAGAAATCCCTAAACCTATTCCCTACTCTATTGCTTCAAGTTTCCTTCACCCATGACCTTATTGCTTTCTTGTTGCAAAAGAACCCCCATTTTCACCAAATTTCCAACATCACAAAGCCATACGCTGAACCTGTATATTCATCAACATGCAGTCAAGGATCAGCCACCAAACATGTAAAAAACAATGCTTTTCAGAATTGAAATAGGAGAAAAAACATGAAAGTCCTGCAACAGTGACAAGCAAAAGCATCATCCTAATCCATTCAAAATCAAAGCCCTTGTTAATCTCAGCCCAGCAAGATTCAAAACCAGTTCCACATATTCACAGTCCAAATAACAGTTCAAAAAACCACAGCTTGCATTCGATAAAAACCGAGCCGGAAACACATGTCGGAAGAGACGAATTAGAAAAGCTGCATCACAAAAATCAAAGGAAAAGGAGAGTAATACAAAAATCAGAGACTCCAAGCTTATGTCTAACAGTAGTTAGACAATTAACCGATTTTATACATGGCCATACCTGCACTATATCAGTCCAAACTCCCCCTTGCACGTATAAACCGAAGCTGAACCGCAGTGACAAAATACCAAGACCGGCTAACTCCATCATACAAATAAAATCTGCAGCAACATATAAGTCGGTTCAGTACTCCAAAGCTGCACAAAAAAAAGTTCTATGAGCAGTATAAAACAGATAAACCAAAATTCTGCATAACAATTTCTAACAGACTTCTCCTAATCACTAACCCCAACAGTTCTACAACAGAATCCTAACCACCTTCTAACTTCTCCTAACAGAATTCTCAACAGAAAAACAAGTTACTAACTAACATATAACAGAAAATCAGAAAGATAACTAACCTTTCACCATAACCGACTCAACCTTCCTTCATCCTATATACCAGAATTCTTCAGTTTCCATTCGGCTTCTTCCTTCACACTGTTATCTTCATAATCTCAGAATCACTTCTTCATCCTCTTCATCAGTCACCAACAACCTTCACCTCAACTACGTAACAGAACCTCTTCATCCACTCTTCCTCATTCTTCTTCCATTTTCATCCTCATCTCCAATCTTCATCATTCCTTACCAATCTTCTCTGCTCTGAACAATTGACAACCTTCATCCCTATCAAGAATCGTCTCCACTCAATACGCTTCAATCATCATCACACTGCAGCGCATCACGAATGTAACATCACCATCAATACAGAGAACTACGGAACAGAGAAGAAGAAGGGGAAGAGGAAAGCGATAACAAGAATCAGTCGGGACTCACCTCTTCATTCTCAAAGACCGGTCCTCTCTTCATTCACGGTTCACCATTTCCCAATCTTCATTCAACCCTGGCTGTGACCTCGCTTCAATCGCACCGAGAATCAACAATTTCATCAATAACAATCACGATTCTCTTCTTCACTTTGCACTGCCGATTTCGCAATAACAGCAACCTTTTTGCGCATCAGTTTCAACGGGATAAACGCATCATACGAACCTCTGATTGCCTTGAGCTGGTGTTCTCCGGTTTCAGATCGAGATGGAGGGAGTTTGAAGCGCGAGAGGTTGAGACGAAGAGAACTGAGGTCGAAGACGTATGCGAGAGCGAGGGAGCGAGATGTTGGAGAAGACAAGAGTTCTGATCGGAGAAGGTGGAGTTCGCCGCCACCGTCGCCGATGGGTGTTGATTGTTTGATCGAAGGGGAGCGCCGCCGTTCTTGTGAAGAGGAAGAACAAAATTTCTTTTGGAAAGGAAGCTGATGCGTCGCAAGAAGTAATACCCTAATCCCTTCCCTCTTTATTTTTCTTTTTTTCATTAATTAAATTAATTCATGTTTGAATGGAGATTAATTGATTAATTGGATTTAGTTGTAGATAATTATTGAATCAGCATAATGTTTGGATAAAAGTCTGAATAACAAGTGTTCTTGGGCCAAGCTGCTATTCGCACCCTCTCCGGCCCATGCCTTTTTGGCAGCAAAATCATACAAAAACAACAACTTCTGGGCCCTGCGCCCTGCTACGCATCACCACTAAATTCAATTCGCACCCCCCTGTTTCTATTTCTTTTGATTACTAGAATTTAGTTTGATTAGATTTTTTCTATTTTCTTTTAGGTGATCAAAATACTAATTTTTCTACTATCATTTTTAGACTTTAATACTAATTTTGACATAAAAAATGTTCATAAAAAATATTAGTTTTAGGCTTATGGTTTTAGTCTCTTTTTTGCTTGATTTAGAATTCGTTTCTCTTTCATAAAAACCCGTAAAAATAGTAGTTTTTTAGTTTAATTTTGCATTGGTGCTTGAATTGTTTTTGTGTTAGTTCCGTGTTATTTTTGTATGATGCTTGTGTGATTTTGTTACTTGTATCTTTGGCCTCATTTTAGGCCTATCTTGTTAGTACCATTTTATTGCTCCTTTTAGAATTTATCCCATGTTAACATTAGGATTTAGACTTGTATAGACAACTTAGATTAGAATTTAGAAATAGTTCCCTTCTCATTTTCTTTTTCTTTTCAAACTTTTAAAATACTTAATAAAAATCGATGAAGATCATATCGTTGCTTTATTTCATGGTGGGAAAGAAATGATTGAGGCGTAGGCCCCGATGTATGTTCTTTCCTACTTAGCGGAAAAGAAATGATTGGGGTGTGAAGCCTCGATGTATTTCTTAACCGTTATTTAGAGGAACGATTGTGGCGTAGGCCTCGATGTGCATTCTCTAAATATTCACAAAAGAACTCCTTTTTGTATTTCCTTTACTTAGCGGAGAAGAAATGATTGAGGTGTGAGGCCTCGGTGTGTTTCTTAACCGCTATTTAGAGAAACGATTGTGGCGTAGGCCTCGATGTGCATTCTCTAAATATGCAAAACAAAACTCTTTTTGGTATGATCTAAGTCACAAATAAATCCCCTTAAAAAACACCAATCAAAAACACTTCAAAAAACCTAATAAATGGTCAGATTTAAAACAAAGTAAGGAAGTGATGCGAGACCTTGTAGTAGGTTCTCGTCATCATGGAATTACCCTTAAAAGATACAAACCAATTCTCTCTCTCTTCCCTCTTTTCTTAAGGGCAAGTTATCTCCGCTCCATTGCATCCTAGGCGATCCCTTATGCAAGAGCGTGAGCGTTAACGCCGCCCAACTAAAAAACACAAAAACAAACAGAAAATCTTTAGCCGAGCTACGGTAACTCTGATTCCTGAAAAGGATACGTAGGCAGCGGGGTAGGGCCCGTGCGAGTACAATTCTTTATTTTCCCTACATTTTGCATTCATTTCGCATTTAGACATAGACATAGTTATACACCCTTTAGATAGAAACAAACATAGGTGGATACCATCGAGTACGATGGGCGTGAGGGGTGCTAGCACCTTCCCCTTGCGTAACCGACTCCCGTACCTTGATTCTCTGGTCGCAAGACCCTGTTCCTTCCTTTGCTAGGTTTTCTGATATTCCTTTCCCTTATGGGATAAATATATTGGTGGCGACTCTGTTCATTTTTCGCGAGCGTGCGACAGCTGGCGACTCTGCTGGGGATGTTGCTAGACCTGTTGCTGGTCCATCCATAGCGAGTCGATCCTAGCCTGCGTTTGTTTGTTTATTTACTGGGTGTTTATTTGTTTTTATGTCTATACCTTGTATATATGTTTGCATGTTTATTTTTCTGCTTGCATATCATGTTTATTTCTGTTTGCACATCATGCATATGGATTATATTCTGTGTCCCTTGGGGTCTTCTGTTCTGTTTTGCAGGTTGGGTGGGATGTTCTATGAGGTAAAAGGCCCAATACCCAGGCCATGAGTGATACCTTAGGAACTAGGAATAGAGTGGCCATGACGGACAGAAGACGTATGTCTGATTGATCCGATCATGTATCCACGGACAGAGCTTGGTTGAAAGAGGCAATATCGTATGATTACGCCTACTTTCAATCCTCTGTTGGCTTTTTTGACCTACCCTGACCTAGATTCACCTGTGAGTGGGGAGGGATATACATGACAGGTACCGTTGGTGACTATTTTGTTCTGTTGGTGACTATTGGTTTTCCTGGTATTAAAAAAGGTGTCGGACCTTTGATCCTGTGACATTTGACCTGTATCAGTTATTCAGAGGAATGTACGGTGGTTACTAAGATTATATGGACCGTTGATCCCATGCTTTTGCATTGCATAACATCATTGCTTTGTCCACTCCATTTATGAAAGATCCTAAAGTCTATTTCCAAAAAAAAAAGAGAAAAGAAAAGAAAAGAAAAGAAAAGATATGTAAAAGAAAAGGAAATAGAAAAGCAAAAAAAGAAAGAAAAGATATTCTATACAAAAAAAAGAGAAGCTTTGATTCCAAAAAAGAAAAATGAAAGTGTGTGAAAAGACTTTAGGATCTCTCATAAATGAAACATGCATTCATACTATCATGCATTTCATGGTTCTTTCAGAGACTTATGGGACCATTTCTATCCAGATTTCAAGATCAACAACAGATTTGACTTCTCACTGCCACAACTCCAAGATCAACTATGGAACGACTCCGTGAGGAAATGGATGAGATGAGGGAACAAATGGGTCATCTTATGTTGGAGATGCAAGAATTGATCCATAATCAGGATGCACTAAAAGAGGAGAATAGTCAGTTGAAGACTCAATTGAGTTTGGTCATGGAAATTCTAAAAACAGTACTAAGAAAGGAGGGGGATGTTGTTCCTACTGCTGCAACAGAAGTTGTTGATCCCTTCTCTTCAGTAGGATCCCTTACCACTCATGGAATACCTCAGGAAGTTCCTCCTCAACTCCATGTGCCATTACCTCCATGCCAATCTGTTCTTCAAGGAGGCCAAATGTGTGGGAAAAAGCCTAAGATACCTCAGAGAATTCTCAATCCTATCCCGATGCCTTACGCCCAGTTACTTCCCCGTTTGCTGGAGCTTCAGTTGATTGAGCTACGAGAATTGGCTACGCCTGAAAAGCTTCCCCCCACCTTTGATGCCAATGCTCGATGTGAGTTCCATTCTAGGGCACCTGGTCATGATATTGAGAATTGTAGGGCGCTGAAGCAGCAAATTCAAGATCTCATTGATTCAAAAGTGATTTTGTTCACCCCCGAGGGTATGTTTGTTCGAGGAAATGGAGTTCCAACTGCGGTGGAAGAGAAGGTTGATTCATACTTCTATGTCAGATCTACTTCAAATCAGAAGCATAATGCACCATCTTGGGTTCCAGGTTTCCCACCTCATCAGTCTCCATTTGTTTCTCAGCCAAATCAAAAGAGGAAGACACCTGAACAGAATGGGTACTTGAATCATTGCCATCAACAGGGTCCACAAATGCCGAGGAGACCACCAAGAAGGATTGACCCAATTCCTATGACCTATAGTCAGCTGCTTTCTCATTTGCTCAAGGATTCTTTGGTCCAACTAAGGGAATTTAAGCCCCCTCCAACACCGATTCCTCAAGGATATGACTTAAATGCAAGGTGTGAGTACCATTCTGGGACATCTGGACATTCAACTGAGGATTGCAATGTTTTGAAACACAAAGTCCAAGATCTCATTGACTCCAAAGCGATATCATTCACTCCAAATGGCCTGCACATAAGACGAAGAGTTCACGCACAAGTGAATGTCTGTATTCCATAAAGTGTCACAAAAAGCAATAAGCCCAGAGGGAGTCAAGTTTCCTCAACTATGGCAATCATCATTTCATTTCTGCATTCTCATTTCAAGTATTTCCTGTTTTGTAGAAGGCTACTTCCTTGTTCGAACTCGTTGGTATGATAATAATGAAAGCACCACAAATTCTCGAGCAACTTTGTCAGAATCTTCTTTCCAAGGGGTAATCAAGAATGTTATGTAGAAGCATCTCTCATTCTCGAGGTTCTTGTGCTCAGTTATATCTGCGGAGGGTGATGTTTCAGTTGGTGTTTGAGCTCTCCTTGCAACAAGTAGCTTCTCTAAGTTTAGTGACCATGCAAAGTTCCTCCATGTTTGATGGCAAATACTTCTTCAATGACTATGCTTGGGGCTCCCGCACGAGGGATAAGCAAGACGTACTCTTATCTTGAGCATTGCGCCATTTGCATTGCTCGAATCCCTAAAAGCATTACAAATTCCTATGTGAATCCGTCAGAATCTTCTTCTGTGTGATAATCAAGAGTGTTCTTCACAATGATCCTCATTCTCAAGGTTCTACTTCAGATGTCAGTTGCCTTTTCTCAGGATCTCCTTCTCAGTGGCTTTGCTAGTTAACAGAGACAAGAAGAATATGAGAAACAAATTGATGTGATTGCCTTGTGCTCATTCGTTTCCTTGTTTGTTGGAATCACGATTGGTTAAGATTCTAGTATTGGGTATTCTTCACCACAAGTGGCTCTCTTGAGTTGATGATCATACAAGATTCTTCCCATTTATGATGGCGATTATTACTCTAACAACTATGCTTGGGGCTCCCGCACGAGGGATAAGCAAGACGTACTCTTATCTTGAGCATCGCACCACCCGCGTTGCTCGAATCCCTAAAGCAAGGCAAAAGTTTACGACTCATGGGTGACTTCGTTGGAGTTCTCTTTTGGAGTAATCTAAAGTATTTGGAAGGAACTGCAGAAAGTATTCAAGCTCAACAAGTCCAGACGGAGTCAAGTCTCCTCAACAACGACACCCATTTAGTTTCTTACTGCATTCTCATTGTAATTTTTCATTTGTGTGTTTAAGCATCAATAGCATGTAAAAACTTGTTAATTTCTGAATGAAAATCATAATACATTGTCTATGTTTGTCTTGAAGTAATCCATTCGTTATCACTCATAAAATGTTTTGGCATTACGATACCAACTTTACTAATTGCTTGCTTATGCAAAAAGCTGAGGGAGAATGATGAAAGATAAAAATGAAAAAATCTCTAATCATGTGTTTTCGAATAAAAACCCTACTGAGGATGTACAGGCATTGTTTCAAATCCCCAAACACTGGAGATATAAGGGAGATAGACCCTCGTTAACCCCTTTGAGCCTTGGAGAGGGAGTTTATTTTCTAATCATAAAAACCCTTATTTTAACCTTGGGGCAGGGTAGTTTTCATTTAACTTGATCGAGTGTTCAGAACTCACCAAAAAGGTATAAATCTAAGGATACAACAAGGGTTATCCTTCAAAGGGCTGAGGAATGTCAAAACCGCAATGATTATCCTTATTCCATCAAGAGGTCAAAAGATGATAATACCGCAATGGTTATCCCTCATCAATCAAAGAATGAGGCAGTCACAATATTTCAAACAAATCGAGAGCAACGCAAGATCACACGACTTGTTCAAAAAGTGAATAAAAAAAAAGAGAGCCCGCTAAGTCAAAAACTTGAAATAAGTGACTTAGGCAAAAGTTAGGGCATCCCGCTGGACTCCAAAATAAAATTCAGGAGAATTTGTCCAGGCAAAAGTTAGGGAAAGCAGAAGCGAAAAATAAGGATTACAAAATAAAAATCCTTATCAAAAGAACAAAGTCGTGTGATCAGACACCAAAAATGCAAGATGAAGTGACTGCCATGTCCAAAAAAACCTCATTGACTCCTCAACCATTCCAAATTCCTTGTGAGGAATGAACACTCATGTCGAGTTAATTGAACCTAGGAATGGAGAACATCACGAAGGGGGTGGGTACCAAATAATTTTGAGCCTAAAATCCTTTGTTTTCTGAAAACCGTGAACCCGGCCAAGTTACAACCCTTAAAAGTCCTAATTGAAGTAGGGTTTATTTCGAAAGCACACTCCGATGAGATAGCGTTTAACTGACTCCCAATGAGGCGTGACACATATCCATGCTGGTATCGTATGCTTGCTTTATCTTCCGTATGCAAAAAATCGAGGTTGTGTCAACTAGTGATTCGGTCACAAGAGGTTGCAACCTCATTTCATAAAAAGTTTTAAACAACTTCAAGACTAACATAGGCTTTGCATTGGAATTATCATTCTTAGAATTAACATCCTTTTGCATACAAAACATATGCTTAAACATCAAAGAAATTTCAAGATGAGAATTAGTGAGTAACTTGATCATGTCAAAGTACAAAAGACTTGAAAACTCCGTGGAGTAAAAAGCTAATCGTTTCAGAGACTGATTATCAAGGGGCAGATTCTCTAAAAACTTCGTTGGGCATGAACAGTTAATGCCTTCTTCGATTACCTTGAGGGGAAGAGTTTGAAGACTCCGTTGAGCGTGGTAAAGTTGTTTCCACGTTTGTTTGACTTCAAAACAAAGAAAGCTTGAGGATTCTAAGTAAGATATACCTAATCAGGGGCAATCAGGTCGAGGAATCTCTCTCAAATTCAACTAATCAGGGGCAATCAAGTCGAGGAATCTCTCTTGAGTTCAACCAATCTGGAGCAGTTACGTCGAGATTTAACAAATCTCTCCAAGGATCCACTGGGGCAACTTCCTTCATGGGCCATGAAACTTGGGGCACGATCTTCTGAGTTTTAGTGTCCTCTCCCTAATCATAGGAGTTTATTTCTCCTGGAACCTTGGTCTCTCCCCAAGCATGGAGTTTATTTCTCCCGAGAGTTTGTTCCATTCCTCAAGCATAGGAGTTTATTTCTCCTAGGAGTTGTCCTACTTCCCTAACCAAGGCTCCTTATTTGGATTTCTCATTCCCAACATGGTGAATCGAGGGAATCTCCTTAAGCTGAAGATCCTCCAAGCAGTGGTACATGGTGAGAAGTCAGAAATCATTCTTCAAGTCAAAGAAAAGTGCATCTTACAAATCAAAGTCCAATATCTATTGGCACCTCCACATGGTCCTTAACACTAAGGGGACTCTCCCTGGTGTTTACCTCACCAAGGCCTTTATTTGGCACTCTGCATATAGTGTTCACTGCATATAGCATTGCATCCTCAAAAGCGTAGCATATCCATCAAAATGGAGCATTACGCCATAGAAAAATTCAAACATGCATACAAAGCATAAGTCAGATAATACGAATCAATACTCAATCAAGACAACGATACTTCCCCACATAAAAAGTTGTCCTTACAAATTCCGATTGATATCTGATACTACATTTCAAATCTCTTCCAACCACGGTGCCGATGCGAGGTATCTTCAATCTCTGATGAATGTCTGACACAATGTCTTCTTTTGTCCCTCGATGTCGAGTCGATGTTGAGTCATAGATCGCCACGAGATCTTATTCCTTTCCAAAGTGTGGAAAATCGCACGAGATTTTCTTTCGATGTTGAATCATAAGATCGCCACGAGATCTTATTCCCTTTTCTTCTGCTGACGAGTTGATCGCCACGAGATCTTCTTTCGATGTTGAGTCATAAGATCGCCACGAGATCTTATTCCCTTTTCTTCTGTTGACGAGTTGATCGCCACGAGATCTTCTTTCGATGTTGAGTCATAAGATCGCCACGAGATCTTATTCCCTTTTCTTCTGTTGACGAGTTGATCGCCACGAGATCTTCTTTCGATGTTGAGTCATAAGATCGCCACGAGATCTTATTCCCTTTTCTTCTGTTGACGAGTTGATCGCCACGAGATCTTCTTTCGATGTTGAGTCATAAGATCGCCACGAGATCTTATTCCCTTTTCTTCTGTTGACGAGTTGATCGCCACGAGATCTTCTTTCGATGTTGAGTCATAAGATCGCCACGAGATCTTATTCCCTTTTCTTCCGTTGACGAGTTGATCGCCACGAGATCTTCTTTCGATGTTAAGTCATAAGATCGCCACGAGATCTTATTCCCTTTTCTTCCGTTGACGAGTTGATCGCCACGAGATCTTTTTTCGATGTTGAGTCATAGATCGCCACGAGATCTTATTCCTTTCAGTCCTGACGTTGAGTCGTAAATCACACGAGGTCTTTTTCTTTCGATCATTGTTTCATACAACCATTCTCTTTGAAAACCCCGTGTCGGCACCGCTACCACGTTATAAGCTATCTCCATTCAAACCCATTACCCACTGTAAATATATCCACCAGAAAAACAAATTTCCTCTTTCCCCAGCAGATATCAAAACAAAAAATAAGGATAACAATCACACCATCTTCTCTTTAGGACAAATTTCTGGTACTTGGATATTTAATCTTCTTCTACCTCGAATGCTCGAAAGGCTAGCGCCAATCTCACCTTCAGGTTTAAGACGATTAAATAGGGGCAGCTGTCATACCCCAAATTTGTCCTACCCTTTCAATTTTATCTGGCTTAGGCTTATGCATTTCATAGTCTCATGTACATACCTCCCATTAGGTCATTGACATAACATGCATCATTAATCAATAAACTTTGCAAGGGATCAAGGTCGTAGGTAGAGCTGAGGTTTCACATGGCTTGAAGTTCATACTCTGTGCAGGTTTATTTCTATAGCGGCTTTTAAATAATCGTAGAGTAAGAGTACAAGTCACTGAGCTTGGCCTCGTAGCGGGGTTTGGAATGGTGCATGTGATTTATGGGTCTTTCCAAGATTTACTTTCAGTCAAAGTTTGATGAAAAGTATTTGATGAAAAGTTTGACTTTCAGTCAAAGTCAACCATGTGGAGGTTGATTTTTTTGACCAAAAATCCATACAAAGCTACTTTGGTTTTCTCCACCTTATCATGATACCATTTGATTCAAGTATTGCAAGAATAAAGTGATGGGGGTGGAAGTTCAGTGAGCACATGGAGGGAACGAGTATTCGAAAAAGGAAAAAACATTGCATTATCAACTATTGCACCAATTAGAGTTCTTAGACATTTTCATTACACTTTCTCATAATTCGAAACCACGTTACAGTTGCCACCACATACATTACAACATCAAAGAATATTACATTCAGAAATCCCTAAACCTATTCCCTACTCTATTGCTTCAAGTTTCCTTCACCCATGACCTTATTGCTTTCTTGTTGCAAAAGAACCCCCATTTTCACCAAATTTCCAACATCACAAAGCCATACGCTGAACCTGTATATTCATCAACATGCAGTCAAGGATCAGCCACCAAACATGTAAAAAACAATGCTTTTCAGAATTGAAATAGGAGAAAAAACATGAAAGTCCTGCAACAGTGACAAGCAAAAGCATCATCCTAATCCATTCAAAATCAAAGCCCTTGTTAATCTCAGCCCAGCAAGATTCAAAACCAGTTCCACATATTCACAGTCCAAATAACAGTTCAAAAAACCACAGCTTGCATTCGATAAAAACCGAGCCGGAAACACATGTCGGAAGAGACGAATTAGAAAAGCTGCATCACAAAAATCAAAGGAAAAGGAGAGTAATACAAAAATCAGAGACTCCAAGCTTATGTCTAACAGTAGTTAGACAATTAACCGATTTTATACATGGCCATACCTGCACTATATCAGTCCAAACTCCCCCTTGCACGTATAAACCGAAGCTGAACCGCAGTGACAAAATACCAAGACCGGCTAACTCCATCATACAAATAAAATCTGCAGCAACATATAAGTCGGTTCAGTACTCCAAAGCTGCACAAAAAAAAGTTCTATGAGCAGTATAAAACAGATAAACCAAAATTCTGCATAACAATTTCTAACAGACTTCTCCTAATCACTAACCCCAACAGTTCTACAACAGAATCCTAACCACCTTCTAACTTCTCCTAACAGAATTCTCAACAGAAAAACAAGTTACTAACTAACATATAACAGAAAATCAGAAAGATAACTAACCTTTCACCATAACCGACTCAACCTTCCTTCATCCTATATACCAGAATTCTTCAGTTTCCATTCGGCTTCTTCCTTCACACTGTTATCTTCATAATCTCAGAATCACTTCTTCATCCTCTTCATCAATCACCAACAACCTTCACCTCAACTACGTAACAGAACCTCTTCATCCACTCTTCCTCATTCTTCTTCCATTTTCATCCTCATCTCCAATCTTCATCATTCCTTACCAATCTTCTCTGCTCTGAACAATTGACAACCTTCATCCCTATCAAGAATCGTCTCCACTCAATACGCTTCAATCATCATCACACTGCAGCGCATCACGAATGTAACATCACCATCAATACATAGAACTACGGAACAGAGAAGAAGAAGGGGAAGAGGAAAGCGATAACAAGAATCAGTCGGGACTCACCTCTTCATTCTCAAAGACCGGTCCTCTCTTCATTCACGGTTCACCATTTCCCAATCTTCATTCAACCCTGGCTGTGACCTCGCTTCAATCGCACCGAGAATCAACAATTTCATCAATAACAATCACGATTCTCTTCTTCACTTTGCACTGCCGATTTCGCAATAACAGCAACCTTTTTGCGCATCAGTTTCAACGGGATAAACGCACCATACGAATCTCCGATTGCCTTGAGCTGGTGTTCTCCGGTTTCAGATCGAGATGGAGGGAGTTTGAAGCGCGAGAGGTTGAGACGAAGAGAACTGAGGTCGAAGACGTATGCGAGAGCGAGGGAGCGAGATGTTGGAGAAGACGAGAGTTCTGATCGGAGAAGGTGGAGTTCGCCGCCACCGTCGCCGATGGGTGTTGATTGTTTGATCGAAGGGGAGCGCCGCCGTTCTTGTGAAGAGGAAGAACAAAATTTCTTTTGGAAAGGAAGCTGATGCGTCGCAAGAAGTAATACCCTAATCCCTTCCCTCTTTATTTTTCTTTTTTTCATTAATTAAATTAATTCATGTTTGAATGGAGATTAATTGATTAATTGGATTTAGTTGTAGATAATTATTGAATCAGCATAATGTTTGGATAAAAGTCTGAATAACAAGTGTTCTTGGGCCAAGCTGCTATTCGCACCCTCTCCGGCCCATGCCTTTTTGGCAGCAAAATCATACAAAAACAACAACTTCTGGGCCCTGCGCCCTGCTACGCATCACCACTAAATTCAATTCGCACCCCCCTGTTTCTATTTCTTTTGATTACTAGAATTTAGTTTGATTAGATTTTTTCTATTTTCTTTTAGGTGATCAAAATACTAATTTTTCTACTATCATTTTTAGACTTTAATACTAATTTTGACATAAAAAATGTTCATAAAAAATATTAGTTTTAGGCTTATGGTTTTAGTCTCTTTTTTGCTTGATTTAGAATTCGTTTCTCTTTCATAAAAACCCGTAAAAATAGTAGTTTTTTAGTTTAATTTTGCATTGGTGCTTGAATTGTTTTTGTGTTAGTTCCGTGTTATTTTTGTATGATGCTTGTGTGATTTTGTTACTTGTATCTTTGGCCTCATTTTAGGCCTATCTTGTTAGTACCATTTTATTGCTCCTTTTAGAATTTATCCCATGTTAACATTAGGATTTAGACTTGTATAGACAACTTAGATTAGAATTTAGAAATAGTTCCCTTCTCATTTTCTTTTTCTTTTCAAACTTTTAAAATACTTAATAAAAATCGATGAAGATCATATCGTTGCTTTATTTCATGGTGGGAAAGAAATGATTGAGGCGTAGGCCCCGATGTATGTTCTTTCCTACTTAGCGGAAAAGAAATGATTGGGGTGTGAAGCCTCGATGTATTTCTTAACCGTTATTTAGAGGAACGATTGTGGCGTAGGCCTCGATGTGCATTCTCTAAATATTCACAAAAGAACTCCTTTTTGTATTTCCTTTACTTAGCGGAGAAGAAATGATTGAGGTGTGAGGCCTCGGTGTGTTTCTTAACCGCTATTTAGAGAAACGATTGTGGCGTAGGCCTCGATGTGCATTCTCTAAATATGCAAAACAAAACTCTTTTTGGTATGATCTAAGTCACAAATAAATCCCCTTAAAAAACACCAATCAAAAACACTTCAAAAAACCTAATAAATGGTCAGATTTAAAACAAAGTAAGGAAGTGATGCGAGACCTTGTAGTAGGTTCTCGTCATCATGGAATTACCCTTAAAAGATACAAACCAATTCTCTCTCTCTTCCCTCTTTTCTTAAGGGCAAGTTATCTCCGCTCCATTGCATCCTAGGCGATCCCTTATGCAAGAGCGTGAGCGTTAACGCCGCCCAACTAAAAAACACAAAAACAAACAGAAAATCTTTAGCCGAGCTACGGTAACTCTGATTCCTGAAAAGGATACGTAGGCAGCGGGGTAGGGCCCGTGCGAGTACAATTCTTTATTTTCCCTACATTTTGCATTCATTTCACATTTAGACATAGACATAGTTATACACCCTTTAGATAGAAACAAACATAGGTGGATACCATCGAGTACGATGGGCGTGAGGGGTGCTAGCACCTTCCCCTTGCGTAACCGACTCCCGTACCTTGATTCTCTGGTCGCAAGACCCTGTTCCTTCCTTTGCTAGGTTTTCTGATATTCCTTTCCCTTATGGGATAAATATATTGGTGGCGACTCTGTTCATTTTTCGCGAGCGTGCGACACCGCGAACCTCTCTTTGCGCCGCGAACACCACAGAAACCTTCAGTTTGCACCGCGTCCAAACCTTGGCGCTTACCTGCGCTGACAACATCTTCCAACAAAATTAAAACTCAATTTTCCTCCTTCGATTCCAGTACAATTCAATTTCGATCATCACAGGAACATAGCAATATTATAGTTATACTCCACCAACATCTAGAATTTTCTACAACTAATTCCTCAATAATAACAATTATAAACCCTAGGTTAATTTCCCACAACCATTGGTTGAACTTTTATAACCTTATTCACAGACGTCAATCAATTTCAACATTCAATAATACAATCACAACACGCAAAACAGAGGCAATCATACAACCATAACCCCCACATATCATTCATCATAATCCCGTTTATAGAGCTAGAACCCCACCCTTACCTTGGATATGAGATTGCTCTACTCTCCCGGTTGCCATAGCTTATACCGCCGCTTCCAATTTTTCTCCGAAAATCTTTTCTAACAACGTGCAGAGACGCACCAAAAACCTGTTCGGAAATCGCTTTTTCAGACGGACTTAAAATCATCAAAACGAAAATGCTCCGGTCAGAAGTTACCTCTACGAGTCTGGAACGCTGTGTTCGAGAACCGCGACGATCCAACGGTTGGATTGGGAGAAAAGTCCGATTTACTAAGGTGTCTCACTGCAAAAGCTTGCTGCGAAAATTAGACTTCCACTAGCTTTTCTCTTCCGCCATGGCTCTCTTCTTCACCTCTCCTCCAAACCCTATTCCTCTTTGTGTTATGACAGCTCTTCCTTCTTCCAATTCTAAATCCAACATAATAAAGTTATTTTATTTAATCGCTTAAATAACTTAATTGGGCCTAAGTGACATACCCCCTCCTTACTTCACAACAACTCAAATTTAACACAAAGTTATTTTTAAGCTCATTAATAAAATAACACTTCAACTTTATTTCACCAAATTAATCCGATTAATTACCATGCTAACTTAATAAAATAATTCCGACTTTGTCGATAAAATTCGAATTAAATACAAATAGTCCAATATTAATAATATTATTTCTACTATTATTTCTTCAACGAAATCAACTTTATTAATTCTCCGACTAACCGAATAAAATCCAACTTTAACTTAATAATCCAAATACGCTTCCCAAAATAATACCGACAATTCCGATTGATCCACGAACTTCGATTAAATCCAATGATTAAATTCTTAAATAATTTAATTAACTAATTAATTAAATTCGGGGCGTTACATCGGGGGATAATAGGGTGCCCTCTTTTGGCTCGACGTCGTCTTCCGCCACCCCTCCTGTTCAAAGGAGGCCTGCTGTGGATGAAAGGGCGATAGCTGAGGTTCTGAATCCGGAAGTTTATTTTGCCACAGATAGTTCTGACGTGCATACTGATGTTGGCGCTTATGTGGATCCGGGGGGAACTTGGACATAAATGACTAGGTTGTGTGCGTGCCCCGTGAAGATGAGCGGGTGTGTGATGTCTATTCGCCCGATTTGATTCCTATGTACGAGGTCTTTTTTCGGGAGATGGGGTTCCGGTTTCCTTTTACTGATTTTCTGATTTCTGTTTTTAACCATCTTGAGCTAGCGCAAGTCAGTTTCATCAAAACTCGATCTCTTTTCTATGGGCGTTCAAACTTACATGCCATCACCTTGAGATTGGAGCCACCGTCTTGCTGCTCTTTAACTGCTTTACCATGCAACGCAAGGCGGAGCATGGCCAGTGGGGATGTGTTTCTCTGAAGCAGTCGAAGAAGCTCTTGTTGAAAGTATATCAGAGTACTTTTTAATTATCGTTTCCACAGGGATAGATGAGATATTACCACCGTTCTACAGTTTACAATTGTTTTAAGCTTAAGTTTCATAAAAGGATTTGGTTTTGGTTTAAGTAACGGAATTGCTTGATTTCATAGAAGTATTGATAGAAAAGAGTTTAGGTTTTAGATGATTGGTAAAAAATGTCAAGATTAGGGTTCAATAATCTACTTCATATGTATTTTCTTGATTGAGCATGTGAACTCATGAATGACAAATACAATCACATATTGTACGTTTTACCATTTTGATCCTTAGATGATCTCTCAATCTAACAATCAAAATAATAACATTTAAAGCTTGATATTAGTGAATATCAACTCACAAAGCTATTTCTATACTTTATTTGTTGATAGATGAAAAACCTAGTTCAAGACTTGAAAACTATTTTTCAATAACAACTCAAATCACATATAAATATAAACACAAGGTTTTTCATCATATATTAATCATCACTTGTTCACATACAAAATATCAAAAGAAATACATATTACAAGAAAGATTATCTACCTCTAATCTTGACACCAAGAAGGATTTAGCCACCCATTTCCATAGTGACTTGAGCAACAAGTAAACAATTAAGCTTTATGAACATCAAACTTGAAGTCTAAAAGATTGATGGTTAAAAGCTATGATTTTTGGTTAACAATAGAGGATTTAGGTCAAGATTGATGGTTAAAATGTGTATTCTAGGTCAAGAGAGGGAAAACAAAGATGGAATGAATCACAAAATATCTACAAAGTACTAAAATAGCATGGCCTATCTGCCCAAATTCTCCGGGCGGAAGCTTCTTTGCGTCGGGCGGAGCCCACTCAAACAACCCACGTGAAAGAAATCAGCGCAAAAGAGGAAGAGCAAAAAATCTTCACTCGCCCGGCGTACCAATTTCTCCGCCGGGCACTCCAAGGCAGAAGGATGGCCAAAATTTTGCCTTCGTCGCCTCTGGCTCGCCTCCAGAGCGCCGAGCGGGCCTTCGCCTCTAAGCCACGCGCCGGGCGGCCTTCACCTTCCAATGACACCTACAGTGTCGTCCAAAACTTCGATTCTTCGATTTTTTTTCCCGCATTTTCTGCACTTTTTCATTCACCAAACACTGAAACACTAGAAAACATATTAAAAATACCAAATATTCAAAATTGCCAAAATCACTTATTTGCATAAGCTATATTACTCAAAAACATAGAAAAAGGGCTTAAAAGTGCCACATAATTATATGATAAACAACTACTCTTGACACTTAGCAGCTCTTCAGGTCCTTTTCTAACTCCCTCAAGCACTTTAAGATGCATTACTTCCTTCTCCGACCGTAGTCGACATCCGCTCGAAACTCGGTGTTCGATAGCGTGCCAATATTGGATACTCAGGGGCGTTCGGTTAGGAATGAGATTGGCGATCCGAGGATACAACAGAGGCCGAAGTTACGGTTCTAGTGGTCCCTCGATGATTTTGGGTATTCCACTGACCAATTTATCACTCGGGTCGGTGAGTTGGACGAGGATGGTCGAGATGACTTTAAAGTTTTTTCTGACTTCATGTAGAGTTTCTCCCCAATTCAGAAGGTTGATTGCTCCGGGAAGCCGGTAATTGATGAGGATGGGGAGCCAGTAATGTAGCCTTGTTATATTAATGTCAAATAATTAGTTGAGTGTGGCTTAGTGGAGGACGCCATGGCCCTTCTAGGTACATGCTTTGTACCGTCTTTATTTTTTGCTTAAGTGTTTAGATAGCCACTCGTCAAGACAGGATCCGTATACATGCCTAGAGTAAAGCCAATGGGGCCAAGAGGGGCCCTGGTAGTCGACTGACCTACGTGCAGCCTTCTCCGACTGCAGGATCTGGGACCTCCTCATCTTCCCCGGCTGGCGCTGGGCCCTCTCTTAAGGCTGTGGACAGGCAGGATCCTTTGGTGCCTGCCACTGTTCTTCCATCCCCTTTCTCGTCATCAGCCCGACTCAGATGCCTTGGTCTAGAAGAAGCGACAGCGGGTGGATGTTGTGGAGCCCGTGGACCTGACCCAGGAGGATGCTAATGACCTGTATGTGCTTCCATCTTGCTTTCTTCAGCGCAACTTTTTCGAAGGTGGACCTTCCCTCGCTATGCCTCGGGTTGAGTCCCTTCACATTGAAGGCTTGGAGGCCTCTGTCCGATAGAGGATTCTGACTTCAAATGCTGCCGCGGTCATGAGGGTCCTGGAGCTGACCATTTTGTATGCCAAATATGCACCTCACTCATCAGAGATGTTGCAGAAGATTTCTGATGATTACAAGAGCAAACTGGGGGCCTTAGAGAAGAGTCAAAATGAGGCCTTGACTTCCTTGACAGTGGAGTTTACCAAGGCAATGACCGACCCGAGGGATAGCGCTAAGGCTCTGGCCGAGAAGGAGGTGGCCCTGAGGGATCTGGGTCTGCAGCATGCCCTGCTCGCTCGGACCTTATATGGGGTGTTTGTCTTCGGCCGTGAAAGAAGCGGCTCTTCGACGGTCCATGGCCCGTGCGGCAAATGAAGCTGATGGGGAGAATGCTCTCCAGACTTGGGCTTATCTGGTTAATTATATCCGAGTCTTGGGTGATGACTGCGTGGCTACCGCTTAGGATACATACGACTCCAACGTGGCCCAGCTGAAATTGAAGAATCCGAGGGTGGAGTTGGTGACTGAGGGTACCGGGCCTTTCCACCGGATCAAGGAAGGCCAGGTGGTGTCTCCCGATCTTGGGGAAGGGACCGTTTCCAGGGAGTTTGCCGACCAAGGGGGCCAGGATGTGCAAATGGACGAAGTGGTTTAAGGTGTTCGGTTGTATTTGTTTTCATGTTACCATTTTAGGCCTACGTGCCTTTTTGTTTTAGGATTTCTTTTGCTCGGGGGGTATGCCCCCTCTTTTTGGAATTGTAAACGGATAATTTACCAGCCTGGCCTTTATGGTCCAGTGTCGGGCACAATCTCTGGGTCGTAGGCCTTTTAACTTGTTTTTATTAATTTCAAGTGTCTGTCTGTTTATATTTGTTTCCCACCGTTTTATCCGAGGATAGTGTACAGAGTTAGCTTGCGACAATAGTTAATAACCTGTACTATTTTCCATATACTTTTTATCTGTTCGATGTACGGATATGCGTGAATGTTGTCCCCCACGCTTCCCTAGGCATTAAGTGTACTTACGATACATCCTATGCCAGATCCCCTATCTTTTTCTTCTATAAAAGGGTGGTGCATGAGGGTTTCTTCCTTCTCACTTTCTTTTTACTCATGGCGATGGATCATTCTGAAGGCAAGAAAGATTCCAAAGTGGCTCCGCCTCCTCCTCTGGTGAAGAAAAAAGGGGGTCCTCCCGAAGCTGCTCCTTGGTCAAACGGGGGTCATGCCATGACGACCCGGTCTAAGTCTTCTAAGGGGGAAGGTGCTACTAAGGAAACCGATTCTGATTTTGAGTGGGATGAAGATTATCTTCAGTATATCAAATCGGAGGAGTTCCTACGCCTCAACTGAGAAGTTTGATGTAGTTTTCTCGTGTTTACGCTTTTTGTACTTCATGTGATGAATGAATAAATAAAGACTGTATTTTTGTTATTTATTTTCTATGTTCTTTAAGTCGTAGCTTTTGGGTAGGGATTTTGCAAGATTTGGTAGTGTGGTCGCCAAGTATGGGGAACTTGGCTGACTGCCGGGGTCATGCGCCCGGCTGGGATGAATCTCAGGCCTCATTGTTTTGGGGTCCGCGTGAACGGCGTGAACGGTCCCTTCGCGAGAAAGGCGTTCTACCATCGGGGTACTGTTACGACGAGGATGTTCAGTGTACGTGCCCCCCGAAGGACCAAGGGTATGCTCGTTTAAAAGAGCAGGCCCTTGCCGTTTCGTTTCAACATGAGGTGCTAAGCTTGTACCTAGGTCGCACCTGTGTTTTCAAGCGCTCCTGCTGGGGTTATGTTCGGCTCTTAGCTGTAATATTGTTTAAGCTTTTCAGCATTCCATGGTCGAACAAGTTCTTCTCCCTATAGGTTTTCCAAATAGTATGCCCCATTTTCTGTCTTTGCTCGGACGCGATAGGGGCCTTCCCATTTAGCGGCCAGCTTGCCCTCGCGAGAATCTTTGTGGTTTCTCTTGAGTACCAGACTGCCCACTTCAAACTCCCGTTTGATGACTTTCATGTTGTATCTCAAGGCTATCCTCTGTTTGAGTGATGCCTCACAAAGAGCGGCACGTGATCGGACCTCCTATACTAGGCCGAGTTCTTCTTTGATGGCTTCGCTGTTCGTCTCCTCGTCTAAAGGTTCTTTAGTTTGTCTGGAGGACTCATGCTTTGATCGGTATTACGGCCTCGGTTCCGTATGTCAGCCAAAAAGGGGTTTCCCCGGTAGTTGAATGGGGGCGTAGTCCTGTAGGCCCAGAGGACGCTATGTAGTTCTTTGACCGACCTCTTTTTGATCTCGTCCAGTCTTCTTTTAAGGCCCCTTAGAATGACTCTGTTCGCGGAATCCGCTTGCCCATGCGTTTGGGGGTGCTCGACGGAAGCAAAGTGATGTTTCGTTCCTAGCCTTGTGATGAAATCTTGGAAGTTTTTGTCGGTGAAATGGGTTCTGTTGTCGGTTACGATGGCCAGAGGTACCCCAAACCGGGCGAGTATGTTCCTCTTGTAGAAACGAAGAACATTTTGTGCCGTTATTTTGGCCAGTGGTTCCGCTTCGATCCACTTGGTGAAATAGTCGATGGCGACGATCAGGTACCTGTTCTGGTTGGAACCGATGACGAAAGGTCCGAGGAGGTCCAGGCCCCACCAGGAGAACGGCCAGGGCAACAATAAGGATTTAATCTCGTTGGGGGGGGTGCTACGTGCATGTCCCCGAAACGTTGACATTTGTCGCACTTCTTCGCGTGTTCTTTGGCATCCTATTGCATGGTGAGCTAGTAGTATTTTGCTCGCAATGCCTTTCGGGCAAGTGACCTTCCTCCTAGGTGTTGGGCATTTATTTCTTCGTGTATCTCTCGTAGGATGTGGGGGACTTTGCTTTTGTCCACGCACTTGAGGAGAGGGATGGAGAATCCCCAACCATAAAGTCTTCCTTCGACCAAGACGTAAGATCAGGCTCTTCTCTTAACGATAGAGGCTTCCTTTGGGTCGTTAGGTAAGAGTTCACTCGCCAAGTAATTGTATACTGGTGTCATCCAGCAAGTGGCAACTCCGATGGTGTTCACTTCTGCGACCGTGGCCGGTACCTCAATGCTAGGACGAGGTAAGATCTTTTGGATCACAAATTTGTTTCCGCCCTTCTTCCTAGCGCTTGCTAGTTTCGACAGAACGTCTGCCCCGGTGTTGTGTTCCCGGGGGATGTGTCTTATCGCTAATGACTTGAAATGGGTCATCCTCTTGCGCACGAGGCCCAGGTATTCTGCGAGGTTATCATTTTTTACTTGGTATTCTCCTGACACTTGAGATGCCACTAGTTGTGAATCGGTGAATATCTCGAGTTCCTCGGCTCTGAGGTCTTCGGATAGGCGGAGCCCGACGAGGAAGGCCTCGTATTTCGCTTGGTTGTTGGGGGTAGGGAAAGACAAAGATATTGATACTTCTATTAAAGTCCCTTCATTGTTTTCCTGGATTATACCTGCTCCGCTGTCGGTCGAACTCTGTCCACGTAGATGATCCACTTCCTGGTGTCTCGACTGCCGATTCGGTGAAATCCATTTCAGCTATGAAGTCCGCTAGGGCTTGTGCCTTTAGCGCCTTCCTACAGTCGTATCTTATGTCGAATTCAGATAGCTCGAGCGACCAGCGAAGCATTCATCCGACCATATCTGGGCGTCCGAGCAACTGATTAATGGGTTGCTCGGTTCGTCTGATTATGGCGTGGGCCAGGAAGTAATGCCAGAGTCTCCTTGCTATGTTGATCAGGGCCAATACGACTTTCTCTATCTTCTGGTACCTGAGCTCTGGGCCTTGAAGTGCCTTGCTTGTGAAATATATGGGTTTTTGTCCCTCTTTGGTTTCTCTGATGAGGGTGGGGCTGTCAAATTCGGCAGAGACAGCTAAGTACAGGTATAGGATTTCTCCGGTGTTCGGTCTGGACAAAACCGGTGGTCGCGAAAGTGCCTCCTTGAGGTGGGTGAGGGCTCGTTCGCACTCGTCCGTCCATTCGAACATGACCTCTTTCCGCAAGAGTTTGAACAACAGGAGAGCGTGTTAGGCCGATTTGGCTACGAATCGGGACATCGACGTAAGCATTCCGTTTAGAGATTGGATGGATTTCTTGGAGTTCGGCGTGAGGAATTCGGAGAAATCCATGCACTTGTCCGGATTGGCTTTGATTCCTTGTTCTGTTAGATAGAAACCGAGGAATTTGCCTAGTCGGACACCGAACGTGCATTTATCGGGGTTGAATCTCATTTTGTATTTCCTGGCCTACTCGAAGATTTTCTTGAGGTGTATGGCGTGATTCGTATCCTAGTGGGATTTGACGATCATATCGTCCATGTACACCTCGAGCATGTCCCCTATCCCCCCCAGAATATTTTGTTTATCATTCACTGGTATGTTACCCCGACATTTTTTAAACCGAAGGGCATTACATTATAGTAATAGTTGCCTGATTATGTCATAAAAGCCATGTATTTCTTATCGGATTTAGCCATTGGGATTTGATTGTATCTCAAATACGCGTCCATGAATGATAGCAGTTTAAAATCGGCAGAATTTTCTACTAGTTTGTCTATGTTCGGTAGTGGATATGCATCTTTGGGGCAAGCCCTATTGAGGTCGATATAGTCAATACATATGCGTCATTTCCATTATTCTTTTTGACAAGTACAACGTTGGACAACCAAGTAGTATACTCGGCCCCCGAAATGAACGCAAGCAATAATAATAATAATAAAAGTAGAAAATATTATCCCGTAAGTAATCCTATTTAGAAATAATAAGAGTACTGTTTGGTCAACGAGAGTCACGTTCTAGCATTATCATTCCATATTTATTAAAAAGTTATTTACTTTATTTTTTCTATCCACTACAAACCTTTTAACGATCACCTTAGATAAACATTATAACATTAGTAATGATAGATTGACTGATTAGTCTCTATGCATTTGACACTCTTTATATTACTCCAATACGATCCATATACTTGCGAAAAACACCGATCAAGTATTTGACGCCGTTGTCGGGGACCAATTACGTTAAATATCGTAACTCCGTTGTTACACTGTCTACAACAAGGCACCCTTTAATTTTTTTATTTTGCAAAAATCCTAAGAAGTTGAATGACCCAAATTCTTTCTACGATCACCACTCTCAATATTTTAAGGAACCAATAAATTTCTGTAAATCCGATCTCGAAATGAAATGGGAGAGTTTCGTTGAGGCACAAACTCTTTCTTGGCTAGAATGGACAATGCAGAGGTTTATGACAACACAAACTCTCCAGAATGAAGAGTTTAGAAAACAAAGTCTCCATACTAATAAAACCCTTGGACAACTAAACACTATGGTCGAGTCCCCCGTGACTCACAGCGAGGCATTGGAGACTCAAATCTCTCTGCTTGCACAGACACCTCTGGGACTCTTCCCTGAGAGACATGCAGATGTTGTAACAACTAATAGTGAAGAACAAATCAAAAATTCCAATGAGAGTGATAATAAGGTTGAGGAGAGTTCTAATGAAAAAAAAAGTAGAGATTGAGAAAAATTCACCGACACTATCCGAAAGAGAAGCTGTCAAAGAGGTAGATAAGGAAGCACTTTATGTTGTTCCTCCTCCCTACAACATCAAAATGTCAAAAGGTATATTAATGGACTAAAATCTTACCATGATCAATTAAAATATAAATCAAATTTAAGAAAATTACAAATAAAATAAAAATTATTTTCAAACACCAAAATATTTTTGTACCCCATGTTAAAAAAAAAAAAACAATAATGCGCCACATTTGAGACTTTCACATTCGTTGGATTAATATTGAATTATTCATGTAATAAAAAAATTGAATGATTCAAAGTTAAAAGCCATATAACTTAAAATTTGAATAGTTCAATCTACATTCCACAAAATAAGTTATGGTCAATAAATGATGTGACTTTAGGAACATGTCCATTTTATTATTATCTAATGAGGACAAAACGTTTTTTCAAAGATGTAGGAGGGAGTGCCTTTCTATTCCAAAAAAAAAAAAAAAAATTGTGGTGGCAAGACAATATGGACTGTGGTCTGGTCTACCAATGTATTGTACTTTTCACCTTTTTGGGAGTTGGTTCAACACACTTTCATGTCAATCAATATACATATCCTTTTTCAAGGTTTCATTTATGCCAAATTTTAGGTATTTTATAATTATATAATTGAGATTAATCATCAAAAAAAAATTCATTTTATTTACTCAACTAAATTTAGTTTATTGATCAAGATGGAGTTGTCAAAGACATTCAGATTCCAATCCTTCATACCCTCTTTCTCTCCTATAAACCACAACAACCCTTTCAAAAATCAACTACTCTTAACAACAAAACTCAACAATAAACCTAAAACAACAGTTACTGCAGCGAGAAAACCACCTATTGAAGGGGTTAGTGAAGAGTTGAACGATATAGCTTCTTATAACCTTGATTTTGCTTACTCTCGAAGAAGAGTTCGTGCTGCTTTTGCCGAGGTTCAACAACAGCTTGATCATTGTTTGTTTAAGGTTTGTTTTGTTTTGTTTAAGGTTTGTTTGTTTTGTTGTGGAATTAGAATCAGACACTGACTGATGTTTTGATCTGTTTTTTTTCCTAGGATGCTCCTGCTGGAATTAGAACAGAAGAAGTGAGATTTTCTGTTTTACCTTTTTTTTTTCCTAGGATGCTCCAAAATATTATAATGTTTTTTTTTTTTTAATAATCTTTGGTTATTTTGTTAGCTTGGTAGAGAAAGTTAATTAGTTTTGTGTTTGGTTTAATTTGTTAAGTAGTGGTATGAAAGGAATTCTAGAGGATTGGAAATTTTCTGCAAAAGCTGGATGCCGAAGGTTGGAACTCCAGTCAAGGCTTCTGTTTGTTTTTGTCATGGATATGGTGATACTTGCACATTCTTCTTTGAAGGTTTGTTTTTCGTGTTTTGAAGATGTTTCTTTGAGAATGATGTTTGGATGTTTGTTTATGTGGAAACTAGTGATTCATTGGGTGTGGATTTGATTTTTTATTCAGGTGTAGCTAGGAGATTTGCTGCATCTGGGTATGCTGTTTTTGCTATGGACTATCCAGGCTTTGGACTTTCAGAGGGATTACATGGTTACATACCTAATTTTGATGACCTTGTTGACGATGTTATAGAGCATTATACACAAATAAAAGGTATGTGTTAATGTTATTCATCAATTTTTAGTTATGAAGCTTTGAAACAGACACCAACACCACCGAATACAACACTGAGTGACACATAGACACGGGTAACAATTTGGGGAAATTAAAGTGATTGAATGTAACTACATATTTCGATGACATGTTGGGCGATTAAGAATCAACACGAGAATAAACTAAGTATAGCCGAGATGAGGATGTTGCGTTGGATGTGTGTAAAACTAGACGGGTAAGATTAGAGATGACAATGTTAGAAAGAGTGTTGAGGTAACACCTATAGTAGAAAAGGTGGAAAATAGGCTTACGTAGTTTGGGCATGGAGGAAGAAGACCGTTAAATTATCTTGTAAGGAGAGTAGATCAGATGGAGAGGATTCAAACAACTAGAGGTATAACTATAAGAAGACCTAGAAAAACTATAAGAGAAACTATTAAGAAAGATCTTGAGATTAACGAATTGGAGAAAAACATGGTCTTGGATAGAACATTATGGCGGACTTTGATTCATATAGTCATTGTTGGTGTCAAATATCATCACATATAAGATATTGGCACACCTTTAATCTAAAGTGTTAGTTAGAAATACACAGATAGAGATGGGTTTGATTCATCACTTTTTAACTAGGAATTCTTGACATAGAAATGGACACTAGACATGCCACTAACTGCTTGTAGATACCGGTATTAAGTTGAGAAAATGGAAGTAACTGAATGTAATAACATGTGTTGGTATCAGACACTAGACACATCTTTAAATTGAAGCGTAAGTATTACATAGGCTTTATTATTGCTGGTTTTTAATGGATGGTTAATGCTCTATTTTTGAATCGAAAACACATGGTGTTGTTGATCATGATTTTGTATTTCAATTGACAGCAAGGCCTGATATGAGAGGGTTACCTCGATTTCTGTTGGGGCAGTCCATGGGTGGGGCGGTTTCGCTTAAAGTTCATTTGAAGGAGCCAAATAATTGGGATGGAGTAGTACTTGTAGCACCAATGTGTAAAGTAAGCTCATTCCTCCTCTCTATTTCTATATATTCTCATCAAGCTCCGGTCACTGTAACTTAAAAATGATTTTGCTGTTGCTATTTTGAACATCGATTCAATCTGATTGCTTACTTTGGCTAGAAAAAATGATAACCGCAGTTAACCGGAAGAACTAATCTATATCTCACGTAAGGATTCACTTGCTGATTTGCGTTAGTGGTAAGATTGCAGACGATGTGTTACCACCAGATGCAATTATGAAGGTGTTAACTCTTTTGTCAAAAGTGATGCCAAAGGCAAAACTCTTCCCAAACCAAGACCTAGCTGAACTGGCCATCAGAGAACCGAGCAAAAGAAAATTGGCTGTTTACAATGTTATTTGTTACGAGGATAATCCGCGATTGAGAACCGGCATGGAACTTTTAAGGATCACAAAAGAAATTGAGTCACAAGTAGACAAGGTTTTTTTTTTTTTTTTTTTAACTTTCTCATTTAACCTCTTTCTTTCTTTTTGGTTTATATGTTTCCTATACAACTTTTGTCATATATCGATAAAAACGATGATTTTTATTTTTATTTTTAATGGTTGGTTTGGGTGATTTCAGGTGTCAGCACCATTATTTATTCTTCATGGAGCTGCAGACAAGGTGACAGATCCATTAGTGAGCCAATTTCTTTATGAAAATGCATCTAGCAAGGATAAGACTTTAAAGCTATATGAAAATGGTTACCACTGCATTTTGGAAGGAGAACCTGATGATAGAATAGATGCTGTACATGATGATATTGTCTCATGGCTTGATTTTAGGTGTTCCATTAAGTGAGATTTTAGGTGTTCATTTTTCTGTGTCATTCTTAGAGCCAAATGTGTCTCAATTGTTAAAATCCTCTAACTACATTTACTTGTGTGATTCAATTTATGGGGCAGCATAATATGTCTACTTATATTGGGGAATATATCATTTATGGAAATATTTTTGACTTGATTTCTGTTACTTTGATATGAATATACAGTAGTTACAATATTAAACCTTAATAATTACATATTAAGAGTAAATTAATTTTCAATTTGTCTAACCTACTCTAGGAAGATGATAAATCTAATTACATCTTGATTCTTATTTCCTAATTGACATATACCTCAAATTGATATGAATGATGAATGAGCATCGATTTACTAACAAGAAAAGGGTGATGTGGGCGCGAAACAATATTAGAAAAGGGGTGAGAATCTATTGTTAGTGTTTGATAATAATATATGTAACTTGAAATTAAGTACTATGTGGTGAATCAACGACAAAAAGGGGTGAGAATTTATTGTTAGTGTTTTCTTGACATATACATTTTATGATTTATAATGTTCTATAGGTTGGGGCATAATAGAAAAATTGAGAAGAATGACAATATTGGCACATTTCTAAAAAAAGAAAAGAAAAGATGAAAATTGATTTTAAAATTGGGAAGAGTGACAATATTATTCATGACAACATTGGGAAGAAAGAAAAGGAAACATAAATTGATTTTTAAAAAATATCACATTTCGAGAAATATGGAAGTGATGGTTAGAGATATCATAACATACAAAATCCTTATGAGAGTAACTAATTATATTCCATAAATTTAGATCGTAAAAATTATATTCCATCTTTATGTATTTTAGAAAGTGGTAGGTGAACAAAAAAACATACATCCAAAAGTATGTTGTATGTAAGACAAGATATTTAAGACAATATTTCTTTTTGTTGAAGACACCCTTGAAACTCATGAGACATATTTTCACCGGTAAAGTTAAAGCAAATTTTTTAACACTTGTTTGAAATTGAATTTCACATATGTCAATGATTTCTTAAACATATAAAACACGCCAGATTTAGGCCGAAGAAAATATATTCATGTAAAATAGTTGTAATCATTAATAAATTTGACATTATTTATTGTGAGCATGAAAAATAATAGGATACACATAGGGGTGGACAAAAGAACCGAAACCACCCAAAATCGTCAAAACCGAATCAAATAATATGTTAGCGCGTGGTCTGGGTCGGTTTTTCGGGTGACGGGTAAGAATTTTTCGGTTATCATTGAGTCTATTTGGTCGAAATCGGATCTCTAAATTTACTTCACGCGAAACCGAAACCGACCGAATTTCATTCCTTGTAAATTTTTAATTCATAGAAGTATATACTGATGCAACACGTAGTTGATACTAGCTAGTGTAGTCTCACAATTTGCCAGATATGTTACATTAATCCTATTTTAAAATTGAAACATGCACTTCTTTTTATTAAAAACTGTATTACACTACTTTTTCTCTCTTTCACGTGGGTGTGTTTATCTCTTTCACACTTTTCTGCTTTTTCTCTTTTTTTTCACTTTCCTTTGTTCTTACTAGAATAACATAAAAATATAAACACCACACACAAACACTATTTCTCATTCTTCCTCACTGAAACTGAAATGAATGAGAAGAAGGTGATTGTGAAGTGGAACCACAAAGTGACACATTAACAAAAAAAAAACAACAATCTACTTTAATATATAAAAATCAATTACCACCAAATTCCCTTAATTACCCTAATCACAATCAATTTAAGATGTTTTACATACCCCTGAGAGTAATTACACAACTAATAATCATTACATTCCAACAACTAATTTAATGCAAATCTTTTTTATTGGAACACGCTTTTTATTGCATCGGTGCATTTTCATTGGGTCATGCAGACATAGAGGCAAGTGAAGTCTGCATAATTTTAAATTTGCATACCCTTTTCCATTCCTCCCATTCAATTTCGTTTGCCTCTTGAATCCTATAATAACTACATAATGCATCTCTCATTCACAAATTCAATGTCTCCTTCAACCCTAAACCCATTTGCTTTATTCCATACACAACAGTATTTTTATTGCTTTTACGGTTTAGTGTATTGGGAATTGTTGAACCATTGTATGAGTCCCTCAATCTATCTCTAATATAATTTCTGATTCTCTAATATAATTTTTGTTTGTTTCAGGATTTTAAATTCAGATATGTGAAGTCAAATTTTTGTTTTGCTTTATAATAGATGTGTGATTTGCACCATCATCTGCATTCAGTTTCCTTACCTTTAATTCATTAATGTATTTTTTTTGCAGTGACAAAGAGTGGATCAAGGACATTAACGACCACAAAGAAACGTGAAGTTGATTTAATGAAATAAGAAAGAGAGTATGGTGTTTACTTGATTTTATTACAATAGAGAAGATATAAATCAGAGAAAGAAAAAATGATTTTGGATTGAAATAAGCACTTTTTAGAAGTGTTTTTGGAGATAAAAAGTAATTTTTACGTTGCTGCACACAAAATTTACATCACTGCATTCTCTTTCCTTCCTCATGGTTACTTCTTTTATTTATTTTTCTTTAATTTTTAATTAAATGGTGAAATGTCATTTCTTACTTATTTGAAAAATTCAATATAAAAATAATTAGGATTATTTTTATTAATTATTATTGTTAATTAAGAGTCATTAGTTTTAATTATTAAGATTTAGTTTTTTTAATAAATAAAGTGAAAAGTTTTAATTTTCCCACTTTTTTTTCTAAAGTCTTAACTTTTCATTTTTCTACATTACTCTTACTTTATTTTTTTTAAAAAAGAAAAAAAATATGAGAAATAGAAAGTGGAAAAGTTTAATTACAGAGCATTTCATTGAGAGAGAAATATATTTTGTTTATTTTTTATTTTTATTAAATATTTTGTTATATTATAGGAGTATAGAATGAGTATTATCTTTTAAATATTGCTTTAAAAATTTAGGGTTATATATATATATATATATATATATATATATATATATATATATATATATATATATATATATATATATATATATATATATATATATATATATATATATATATATATATATTAATTTTTAATATATAAGACCATCAAATTATCTACTATCTATATAAGAAAATCAATAGCCGATTTAAGGTCATTTTCATACCCTAATTATCTCATTAATCTCTAAACAATTTTTAGGGTCTATATCAATGTTTGCAATTGCCTTTTGGTATTGAATGAGAATATGAAAAATAAATGAGAATATGAAAAAAAAGACAATAATTGAATGAGAATATGAAAATATTAATTGAATGATAATAAGAAAAATATTTATTCAATGATAATAAGAAATCGGAAGGGAATAATTTTTTATAAATGAATATTTTACAAAAACATGGACAATAACAATAGGTGAATACACAAAATTCACAAGATCATTTTGGTCCTATAAAAATGGATTTAATAAATTAAGTATGATTTTTTATAAATTTATTTTAAAAAAATATCTTAAATTAAAAGAAAATAATTATATTTAATATTATGACTTAATACAAGAAAAAAAATACTTAACTCCTCCTGATAAGAATTTCTGATGATTAATTTTGATTTCAAACTAATAGATTAAAAATATTTATTTAATATTTGATCTAAATTATCTTAAAATAATTGGAATATTCTTACATTACCACTCATAAATTTATATTAGTAAAAAATCATGTTAAAAGATGCAAAGTAATAGGTTTGAACTGCTATATTATATAATTATTAAATTATATTAATCAATATAACCAAAATATAATATGGTATAATCCATATTTTTTTTAATTTTCTTATATATGTAATTCATATAAATACTTATTAATAAAATGTTAAATTAATTAATTCAATTTTATTTTGAATTTCAAATTTGTTTTTGATTTAGAGTGTCAATTTTATAGGCAACAATAATTTGCTTCTATAAAAATTGTTTCAATCAATTAAGTATGATTTCTTTTATAAATTTTTTAAACAAAAATATCATATACCTGATAAAAAAATGATATATATTATTATTACATGATACAAATAAAAATAAAATTGACATGAAAAAATGTTAGCATTTATTTATGATAAGATGTTAACATTTATTCTAAAAGTTGATACATATATTTGTTTTTATTAAAAAACATGAGAAAATTATGATTGATGAATAAACAAATTTTTTTATGAAAGACACAAATTTATTTCTTTTTTATATTTAAAACAAAAGGCCAAAATATCAACTATTATATATTTATTTACTATTTATAAAAATATTATATATAAGTAGTGTACATCCTCATATTTAATTCTTTAAAAAAAACTTTTAATATATTTAATTGAAAAAAAATGGGTACATGAATTTTACGGGAGAGTTTAAAATTGGGATTGCAATTTTCTCACGTAAAATTTCAAAAGGAATGATAAGATTTCACGGGAGAGTTTGACTACGATTCTCTCATATAAAAATTTCCCCAAAAATAAAGTGTCTTCATGGTTCGGAGGACCATCTTAAATTCCAATAAATTAAATATATGATTCACTGAAGTTCAATGGAGAGTTAGAAAAGGATTAGGATTTGATTTAATTCATAAATTAAATATAATTTTTCAATTTATTTATTTCAATCTAAATTAAAAATTAACTACACACAAATAATTATAAAATGCATTAAATTTACTTTCTTTGTTTTTCATGAAAAACACAATTTTAATGCTAATAAGAATTCATCTTTAATTTTTGTTAACCATCATTAATTACAGTTCCAAATGATAACGAATAAACTATGTAGTATAAATTAGACAAGCATACCAATCGTTAGTTGGTTCAGTGGTGATTGGCGCTGAACTTGGTAGGGAGAACCACGGTTCGATCCCCCGCAACTGCGATCGGGAGGGGGCTGGAACCACATGATGCCAGAACTGACCCCCGAACCGGACTATACCGGTGGTGATAAACCAAAAAAAAAAAATAAATTAGACAAGCATAATGTATAAGCTTCCAATTAAATTATTACCATTTTTATTATGTGACTATTTATGTTTCAAATAATTCAAGTCTTTTCCCAAACCCTATTATACTTCCGACAGTTTTTCTCGGTTAAAGAAATTAACATATTGGAAACAGAAAATTAACCTTTTGAATTCCCACTCTATTCATTCATCAAATTTTTGTTTCGATTTATAGTAGATTTATTATTCACACCAACCTCTGCGTTTGGTTTACTTGCCTTTTATTTATTAATGTATTTTTTTCAATGACAAAGAGTAGAAAATTTGACTGCATCAAGGACATTAACAAAAAAAAAAGTGGAGATGGTTCGATGATAGAACAGTCTCATTTTTCATTAAATTTTCATAATAATCAACATTAAGAGCTTATTAATAACAATTATACATTAATCAACCTAATAAAAATATTATGTTGAGTTAACAGTCCCAAATTATTAATCATAGTAATAATAATATTTTTAAAATTAATATATAATAATAATAATATCTCTAAAAGTTATTTATGGCTAAAAAAATTCACACGATTAACTTTTTTTTGTTTTTCAATCCTAATTTATTTAATAAAATATTAAATAGTTTTATTTTATTTTATCGCAATAAAGAACCCAATAGAGCTAGATTTTAGTTGTAGTAGGTTTTAGTTGTAGGTCGTAATAATTAATAGTCTTTTTTAATTAGAAGTTTGAAGAAAATGTAATTGGGAATATGTAATTTTAGGTGATAATAATTAGTCTTCTTTTTTAACATTTGCAATTATTAATATTTTTTAAGAAATAATTGATCTACTATTATAATAACTACTATCATAATAAGAAAATCGATGTCTACCAAAATTAATTTTCATGTCCAAGTTTAAACAAATATTTTAATCTGATTTTCATGCCTTCAATTGTCTTTTTTCATCATCAACTCATATTAGCATGCCTTATGTCTTTAATATTTGACAATATCTAAAAACAATCATTATTTCTTTTGCATGCTACAAGTTTTCCAATCAATTACAATATCTAAATGTAATCATTAGGGTTAATTAATCATAAAAAAGTGAAATTCATATAACTCTCTACCTTCCATGCAATATCAACAAATATATAGTACCTTGACATAATTCAAATTCAAATAGAGGAATCAATATAAAATAATTGTAAATAAACATACAAAAAAGATTTTGTATAGAATTAAATATTAAAAATTAAAAATTAAATGCATATAACACCTTTCAATACGCATTATTGTATCTTTCCCATTGAAAATAGTTGACATTACTTCTAATTTATATTCATTTCTTTAATATCTATAAAAAAAATATTTGACATTAATTCTAATTTATATTCATTTCATTAAATATATCAAATATAAAGAAAGAGTTGGTATATAAATCTTTTTCTGTCAAGATTATAAATAAAATTATAAGTTATTTTTTATTTAATAAATGTTCTATTTTTGTTATTGGATATGCAATTTGAATTAAATATTTTTGTTGTTTTTATTCCATTACATTAGTATTTTTGATTCGGTATGAGTAGCTAACACAAATATGAGAAATTAACGACATATATGTGATAAGTAACATTAATATTAATAATATGCATCTTTTGTACAAATTTTTCTTTGGTAA
Organism: Vicia villosa; assembly: GCF_029867415.1. Taxonomy (NCBI): domain Eukaryota; kingdom Viridiplantae; phylum Streptophyta; class Magnoliopsida; order Fabales; family Fabaceae; genus Vicia; species Vicia villosa. The sequence continues at coordinate 22,131,417 of NC_081181.1, read as the reverse complement.
ATCAAATTAAATATATATTTAAAGTTAAATAATGAGATTTAAATGTGTTGCATTGAATTATAATATGTCATTTTATTTTTTTTTTGTTTCTTGACTTATATAGATGTTATAATTTTTTTTGCAATTTTTTATTTTGATAATTTAAATTTGCAATTTGAATCATGCTCATAAAAATACAGGTAGACATACTAGGGGTGGGAGCCCATAAAAATTGTTGATAATGTGCGTCTGCGGAAAAAAAGACGGGTAGACATACTAGGGGTGGGAGCCCATAAAAATTGTTGATAATGATAGTACATAATAACTACATTATCTCAATTTTTATTTATTTTTTTATTTTTTATCAAGAACTATATTTTTTTCAGAGTTAAAATTGTGATCAACAATAATAATTAATTATCTCTAATATTATTTTAATTTTTATCCAACATAAATATCATCATTGAAAACAACTACAAATTGATAAAACTACAAATTGATAAATTAAATTAATATTGATATGATAATCATCATTATTGAAGAAATTATTTCGCTTAATTAATATATATTTTAATATAATTCTTTAACCATAACCATATTATATTTATTTAATATTTATACCGACTTTACGTGACCCGTGCGGGCGCACGGGTCCTTTACTAGTAATATGGTAAAACAACAGTCTTGGTTGCATGAAGAGTATATCTCCGACAGGGGAAAAAACATCTTTTCTTCTCCTTCATTTTTTTTCAAACCGTTTAACCCAATCGATAAACCCGTAACCCGTAAAACCCGTGAACCGAAAAAACCGAACAGCCAATTGGTCGGAAATGGATTGAAGTTTTACATCCGATGGTTTTCATTGGAAGGAGTTTTCCGGCCCGAAACCGACCAGAGCCGACCGATGTCCAGCCCTACATTCTCCATACATCACTATGAATCATTTCAAAACAAGTGGAAGCCCGATGATCACTATATGGGAAAAGGAGCCTTTTACTTTTAGCCAATTTACAAACAGAACATGAAACATAGACATTAGAAATAACATTTTTATTTCCCAACAAACTAGATTTAAACAAATGAGACAAAATTGCAAAGTTTGGATGATCCCGTTTTTCATGTCAATCCTTATAAGAATTCAAAATATTATTACTAGTAAGAGATAAATGAGTGAAAATAAACTTTTCAATTTATGCCCCCCGGTTTGCAATCACCTTCCCTGACACCTGCTTGTGCACAAGACAACCAGTAAGAGAAAAATTAACAAATCAATTTTTGTCCACCAATTTACCAACATACAACAAATTGGAATCAAATCTAGGTGATACAAGCACATTATGGAAATCAAGGTTAATGTCACCAACATTAGTGATGAAGATGATATTAACATCAACAATTTGAATTGTATGATTACCACGATAATAATGCAATTTGTGTATGTATTCAGAAGAACTTATCATGTGATTGGATGCACCAGAGTCTAGAAACCATGTGTAGTAAATTTTAGAAGACTTATTCCAAATTCTCTAGGTTGGGAGACTAGAAAGTACCACATGTTGAATTATTTCAGGACTTAGAGCACGAATAATAAAAGTATTGATATATGATATGATTTATATATAATTAGTATGGTTGATATGTATTCTTTAGGATTGATTGTGTATTAAATTACCTCCCTTAATTAGAGGATTTTAATTATACTATGTTCATTACAAATACAACTAATGAGATTTAATCTCTCATGTCATTCATCATCAATTTCTTGTTCTAAAGCCGGTACCAGAGCGACGATCTTGGGTCATTCCAAAGTCTCAAAACTCTAGTTGTCATATTCATATATGAAATTGCTACATTGAAGATTCAAGATACATAACCCTTATGTTCACACCATTCTTTTCATTTGACTCTTCTTCGTCATATCGATTGACAACTGAAGTTTTTTCCTTCGTACCCACCCTAATGTGCAACCATGCGCGACTCTTCTTCTAAATGACAGAGGGAAACATCATGTTTTATGCTAATTGAGTTTAATCAACTGTAGACGAGCTTAAGCATCTTGTTACTAGTAAGGTTTAAAAGAAGATGGTAGAGAAATCGAATAATGTCTGCATAATTTATGTTCTCCATGGCCTTCATAAAAATGATTAATCGGTTCAAAGCCAGATTCTTAATGCTCCTAAGATTCCATCAATAGAAAAGTTTCATCATTAACCTCATGCACTCACCTAATCCAGAAGGAACAAGGTTAAATGCATTGCAAATTCCTATAAAATCTTTTCTTTTTCTTTTACTTTTGTAAGTGATAGTCTTGGTGTAACATCCCGATTTTTATTAGTTATTTTATTAATTATTTTATTTGGTGTTTTTATTAATTATTTATTTATTTAACTATTATGTGGTATAATAATTATTTAATTATTTAATTATGTGTGTATTTGTACTATTTGGGTTAATTATGAGATATAATTAGTTGAGTCTAAATGGTAGAAATAGAATACTAAGTGAGTTTGTGGGTTAAGCCCAATATGAGAGAACATTAATTGATAGGATTTTAGAGTAGTAAGAGATTATACTATCATTGTGAGAAAAGAAGAGAAAGGAGAGCTCAAGAGAAAGAGAAGGAATTGGGGGAAATCTAGAAGAGAAGGTGTAACACCCTTCTAAAACCCGCAGAATATCAATTAAAAGTCAGAGTAAAACATAAACAAGGGCATTACAACTCCGAAATATTTAAAACATTAAGCCATGTCATGCCTTAAAGGAACGTCAAAACATATTATTCAGTGATTATGTTAACACAGCGGAAAATACTTCAAAACTGAATAACATAAAACAATCGGGATTCACGTTAAAATTCACTGATTCAAAACATTATTCCAACATAGGAAAATAATTCATCAGAACACTCTAAAATAAGCGTTCCCCAGTGTTATAAGACTAGAGCATGACATTGACACAACCGAACTAAAACGAAGTAACTCTACGAGTTATCCTCACCAAGCACAAGCCGCTACTCCTTAATCTGAAAAATATCAACAGTAAGGGTGAGTCTCATTCACAATTAATAAATGTTATAAATTCACCAATAACAAAATATCATGCATATTATTCACCCAATTGAACATATTCAAGTACTCAACAAATAATACATCACACACACCAATTAAATCAATCACACCACATTATAACATTGGACCTCTTCCATTCATGTTATAACCATACATACATCCTAATGCAATGTAACTACATGCATGTGGTATCAATCCATGGGATTAACCCATCTCACCGATCCACCATCGTCAAGGATACGGCTACCTCCGCTCACCAATTCCACACAATGGGAATTAGCTACCGCTGATCCAACAGCACCAGGATACAAGCACAATTATCTTTATGTATGCATGCATCACCCAGTGGCGGTTCTATAGCCCGGCGAGCCCGGGCACGCGCCCGGGCTCAACCCCTATTTTTTTTGTATTTTCCCCAACTTAATAGTCGAATTCTAGACGAAATTAGGGGCAAAATTAATAAAAATAAGGGTGTGAAAACTAAAATAGATGAGTACCCAATGATTCAGACAGGTCCAACCCAATTAATTATATATGAATTATAACAAAATTTTTTTAAAAAAATCAATTATACTACAGTATTATAGACCGGCTGGTGTTTCATATCTCCCCTCTTTATCTTTAACGGTTGGTGTTTCATATTTCCCCTGTCTTTGACGGTTGGTGCTTCAAGATATACATATTTAATCATTATTATTAAATATTATAATAATAAGAGTTTTATATTGTTATAAAACTCCAATGAGCTAATTATCTTCTTAGTCTTTTTTTCTTGAATGATACTATTTTCATTTTTTAGTCTTCTTGCAATTTATGCCTTCAAAAATTTATAATTAATTAGACATTCCCTAATTTTAAATTTTTTTTAACTTCTTTTCTATTATAATTTTATAACGACATTATAATTTTCCATATATTTTAAAATCAAACAAGAAAACATGGGTGTTTAAATTTAATTAAAAGGTAAGAGTAATACAAATTGAAATGTATGAAAATGATAAGTTTTACTATGTGGTCAAATTAGAGAGTTCAAGCAAAATTAATTTGTCAATATGAGAAATTATCTAAGCTTTTCACATAATAAATAAAAATTAAAATTTTTGGGGTTTTTTTTTCAAGAAATAAGTTGAAAATGTCCAACTTTTATTTTCTTTTTTATTGAATAAATTATCTTTAATAAAAATAATATTAAAATTAAAGTATAAGTAAATTTATAGTTATAAAATAAAATAAATGCATAATAATTTGAAATTCTCAATTATAGATATTATAATAAACCAATAAAAAACTAAAGTGGAAAAAAAACTATTTGAATTTTTAGAGTTTTTTTAATTTCCTCAAGGGCACACACGTTTACAATTGAACATTTACTATTGTTTATTATAAATAGATCTAACAAAAACTAAAGATAATTGGAATACTTTTTATTTCCTTATCATCTTTTTTTAGATTACAAGTTAGAATAGGCAAGGTACTCAAAATCATGGGCGGAGCTACAGTCCAGCAAACTCGGACACGAGTCCGCGCTCAATCCCTCCTTTCGTTGTATACTCCCCACTTAATAGTTGATTTTTAGACAATACTAGGGGCAAAATTAGTAATTTTTACACAAAATTAAGGGCAAAATCAGTAAAAATATGGTGTGAAATTTTGGGACAAAATCAAGAGATTTTTTTTAGATAAAATCAAGAGCAAAATTAGTAGAGACATGATGTAAAATTAGTAAAAACAAGGTGTAAACTTTTTGCCCAGGCTCCCTAAAATTTCTGGCTCCGCCATTGGCATCACCTATCGCATGCTAATCATCAACACCAACAACAATCATGGATAATGTATTCACACCTCAACATAATCCAAACGATCACAATATATAGTTCACACCAGGCACAATATTTCATCACAAACATATTGTCACAACACATCCACATTGTCACATTAATCAGTTTATGCACATAATGTACGATACAATACCAAGAATTTAAATCGAGGCATTTAAAATAAATCCAACTACTATTCTCACACATCATTCAGTAACATAGAATATTTTATTAGCTTCACGATGCTCAAAACGGTACTCAAAACGGATAAATGGTTTAAAATATATGAATTTTATAAAATACTTTATTTTTCAAAAACGAACAGCGGTAACCGGTTACTTCATTTCAAGTAACCGGTTACTTCCTGACAGAGTAACCCAGAATTCTATTCGTAACAGTAGTAACCGGTTACCTCAATCCAAGTAACCGTTTACTGCCTCCCAGACAGCAACAATAACACATTTTCAAACATCGGTAACCGGTTCACTTCAAGTAACTGGTTACTTCACAACGAATAGCAATTCCTTGTTGACGTAACTCAGGTAATCGGTTACCACCCCCCAGGTAACCGGTTACCTCGTACTTGCAGCCCCCAAAACACAATTTTACAGCATCCAAACATTTCTATTTCCACCCAATTCATACCAAAACGATTCAAACCCAAAACAGCACCAGAATTCATGGTATAACACAACATTAACATGTTTGAGGAACCAATTAACACCCTATACAATCACTATCATTGTCAACGATCCTCTCACTATTGTTGGAAGTAAAATGAATGCTCATAGTCTGAAGAAAATGGGTATAATTCAGTCTGTTGGCTCTACTTCAAAGGTGAACACTGAAGTTAGGTCCAGAAGAGGTCCTGTTCTGGCTGATTTTGAGCTTTTATTTAGGAATGAACATCCAGAAGTTATTGTCAACTACCTTGCAATGCACAAGGAAGCTGGTTCTGAGTGTGATCGTATTTGGATAAGCAACCAGAAACTTGATACTTCTGCTAATCAAGGTCCAGAAGTAGAGGAAGGAAAAGAAAGAAGAACAAAGAGAAAATTAGATCTTCCTACAATCAGTGAAGAACAGAAGGAAGATGAGAAGAAGAATTAGAAGGAAGAAAGAGAAATAGAAAAGAAGAAGAAAAAGAAGAAAGATAAGAAAAAGAAATAAGAGGAAAAGAAAGAAGAAGAGAAGAAGCTACAGAAGGAAGAAGAAAAGAAGAAGGAAATCATGAAAGGAAAGAAGAAGATAGTTGAGCAGAAGGAGAAGAAGAGAAAGACAGTTGGAGAAGGACCTGCTAAGAAAAAGCAACACATTTCAGGTATTGTAATTTCTGAACCTGGTTCTGCTCTTATTTTAAATTCAAACTTTGTATCAACAGAAGCTACCCCAGTTATTCAACCAGAAAAAGCCCCAGTAAAAGCCCCTGCTAAACCTCCTCCAACCACCAAAGTTATCACACCTCCTCCTTCACCCAAGTCTAAAGGTACTACGCCTATTCTTGCTTTTGAACCCCCAGTTTCTGAACCAATCCTTGAGGCCACACCCTTAAACACCATCATTCCTCCTCACGCCACTATATCCAATTCTCAACCTCCTCCACATTACAACTTCACCCTTGTAGACACTGCTGTGTAATGGAATTTCTCTCCTTCATCTTCTGAATCCTCTCATTCTGATTCATTCACCAATCTCATGAACAAATACCGTAAACCTAAACCAACTTCTGATCCTGTTGTTGTTGTTTTAGACTCAGATCTTGAAGCTGAATCCTCTCAACCACACTCTTCTGAAACATCATTTGTTTTGGATAGATTCCCTCATTCATATGCCTTCTATCACCCAGATAAGCCAATCTCTTCTCTCTCTCTTCAAACTCCGATTCCACCTCCCAGAACTAAACCTCCTAGACCTTCTGTTGATGCAAGTTTTGAGTTTATTTCTAACAAGGTCAGAACAGGTTTAGATGTTCTGAAGGTTGCTCATGACTCCAAGATGGATCATGTAGCTGCTGGGAAGCTCTAGAGAGCTTTCAGAAGAGAAGTTCAGGCTGACTTTCTGGATCTTCGGAAAGAGTGCTTAGCTGCTGCTCCTGGTCCTTCTGGATTCCTTTTGGAGTATGATGATGGAAGATACTACCATCCCATCACTAGCTGGAAGCCTCTTGAAGAGAAGGAGTTTGTTGATGAGCTTGAAGAAGCAAATCCTCTGGCAATCGTTGTGTGGAAGCCACATCCATACAAGGTTCTGATTGGAGATTTTTAGGCCTTATTCAACTGGCTCAGGGAGAATCCTTCTGAAACGGCTTCTAACATGGTTATCTCAGAAGTTGTGTATCCTTCAAAACCTGAGACTCCAACTCCTCTAGAGAATCTGGATGCCATTCTTGAAGGCCTAGAATATCCTGCTGAAGAAATTCCTGTTGAGGAAAATCATGAAGATGTTCTTATGGTTGAAGCTGATGCAAATCATCTTGCTCTGAACAATAGCTTCGATGCTGCTTCTGCTGGTTCTTCTACTTTTTTTTCTGCTGAACACCCTGAAAGAGCTCCAACAAAATCAAGCAAGCTTGGCTAGTCGTCTAGACAAGCAAGATGATACTAATGCTGAATTCAGATATTTTATGCAGACTCAAAAGGAAGCTACCAAGAAGCAGGTTGAAGACACTGCTGAGATTAAGAACCTTCTGGACGTCTTAGCTTCTAAGTTTAGCCAGTCGTAGTCTGTCTTGTGTCTTAGTTTGTTTTCTTTGTTTTTGCATCCGCTTGAATTGCATCTGCCTTTTGTATTCTCTTATCTTCTGATGATTAATCAATGAAATATTTGTTCCTTCTTCACTCTGTGTGTCTTTTTCATCTGAATCTTTTATGCTTTTTGATGTTATGACAAAAAGAGGGAGAATGTGATAATAGATTTTATTTATTATATCAGTTGCTGGGCTTAAGTATCAACATTCCTAACTATTATTTGCAAGTTTTCTGTCTTTAATAGTTTTTGCAGGAATGTGACATTCTGGAAAATCTCAAAGTGAGAAGCAAATACATGGGAAAAGCAATTCTAAAAGTTCTTAAAGATTTGAAGCAAGCTGAGTGCTCTGAAGCTTCAAGTCCAGAAGAAAGAAATGTTGTGCTCAGATCAAGAAGCTCTTATGCATGAAGTCTCAAAGTTCTGATGGATCAGAAACATAGAAGACTGAAGACATAAAATGCTCTGATATAAGTGATCACAAAGAGAAATTCAAAGCTCTGCAACTGTCCAATGGAAGCTCTGAAGAGAAGCTCTGAATGTTCTGAAGTTCTATTCAAAGTGATAGTCTCAACTGAAATGGAAAAATACTCAGGGAAGTCTTTTATTTATAAATTCTTCTTGTATTAATTTCAGGGGGAGATTGTTAATCTCAGGGGGAGACATATTCACACACTTTGATTATATGCTTATGCTATATCTGTGTAATTGTATTTGTTCATCTGATATTCTGGATACAAATTCATATCAATTAAATATGTTTTTGTCATCATCAAAAAGGGGGAGATTGTTAGAACAAGAATTGTTCTGATTAATATTCTGTATTTTGATGATAACATTATGTATGAATTTTGTATAAGACAATGTGGTACTCTAATCCTTTGCATTTTCCATTTCAGGAAATATATATAGAGTATGCACAAATCAGCGCTCAGAAGCAACTGACTCAAAAAGTTCTGGATGGCTTCATCAGAACATGCTCTGGCAAGACATCAGAAGATGGTCATGCAGAATCAAAACATGAACTGGAAAGCATCAGAAGAATGAAAGTCAGAAGAACAAGATCTGAAGTTCTGATGGTATCACGCTCAAAGCTCTTCAAAGTCAGAAGACAAAAGATGCTCTGCACCAAGCTGATTGACTCTGATATTCAAACGTTGTTATCTACAAAATCCGAGCCCAGAAGAAAGTACAAGATAAAAGGCTGAAACGTCAAATCTCTGACTGACAAAAGGAACGTTAGAAGCTACAAAAGGCAAAGTCAGTAAAAGCAGGAAAAGCAAGGCTCGAGGTTGTTGACAAAAGTGTGAAACATTAAATGCAGCGTTGTACTATTCATGCAAAGCATTAAATGCTCCCAACGGTCATTTCCTCTTAGCACCTATAAATAGAAGTTCTGATCAGAAGCAAAGAATAACACTTGTGCAAATATACTGAAACGATGTCAAATTCAAAAGCTTACGAACTTCATCTTCAACCTTATAAAATCTTGTAATATTTAGTGAGTGTTAAGCTAGAACTTAAGAGAAATATCACAGTTGTGATTACAGGTTTATTAGAAGCAAATCTATACTCTTGTAAACTTTATTTTACATTGATTGTAAAAGGATTCCTAGAGTGATCAAGTTGTGATCTATAGACTCTAGAAGACTTAGAAGTTATCTAAGTGGAAAACCATTGTAATCAGTTAGATTAGTGGATTAAATCCTCAGTTGAGGTAAATCACTCTAAGGGGGTGGACTGGAGTAGTTTGGTTAACAACAAACCAGGATAAAAATCATTGTGTTGATTGTTTTTAACTTCTAAGTTTTTGAGATACATTTATTTAATCCCCATTTCTAAGTGTTTTTCTATCCTTCACAACGGAGGATTGTTCCTCTGAAAACTGCTCAATTGTTTGTCACCACCAATCCCAGCTCCAATGGTATTCCCTCCCAGTACACCAGCAATCATGCCCAAAGCCTGAGCAATCGCATCATCATTTCTTCCACCTCTTCCAGCCATTGTTATGCTAATTCACAAAACAATTTCCATTAGAACAGAAGTATCGACAATGTTAACTCTTAAACTAATTGTATACAAGGGAAATAATGACAATAAGACTCTGGTCAAAACGACCGACTATGCTCTGATACCACTATTGTAACATCCTTCTAAAACCCCGCGGAATATCAATTAAAAGTCAGAGTAAAACATAAACAAGGGCATTACAACTCCGAAATATTTAAAACATTAAGCCATGTCATGCATTAAAGGAACGTCGAAACATATTATTCAGTGATTATGTTAACACAGCGGAAAATACTTCAAAACTGAATAACATAAAACAATCGGGATTCACGTCAAAATTCAGCGATTCAAAACCAGCAAACATTATTCCAACATAGGAAAATAATTCACCAGACAACTCTAAAATAAGCGTTCCCCAGTATTACAAGACCAGAGCATGACATTGACACAACCGAACTAAAACGAAGTAACTCTACGAGTTATCCTCACCAAGCACAAGTTGCTACTCCTTAATCTGAAAAATATCAACAGTAAGTGTGAGTCTCATTCACAATTAATCAATGTTATAAATTCACAGACAACAAAATATCATGCATATTATTAAACATATTCAGGTATTCAACAGATAATACATCACACACACCAATTAAATCAATCACACCACATTATAACATTGGACCTCTTCCATTCATGTTATAACTATACATACATCCTAATGCAATGTAACTACATGCATGTGGTATCAATCCATGGGATTAACCCATCTCACCGATCCACCATCGTCAAGGATACGGCTACCTCCGCTCACCAATTCCACACAATATTAGCTACCGCTGATCCAACACCACCAGGATACAGCCACAATTATGATTATGTATGCATGCATCACCTATCGCATGCTAATCATCAACACCAACAACAATCATGGATAATGTATTCACACCTCAACATAATCCAAACGATCATAGTATATAGATCACACCTGGCACAATATTTCATCACAAACATATTGTCACAGCACATCCACATTGTCACATTAATCAGTTTATGCTCACAATGTACGATACAATACCAAGAATTTAAATCGAGGCATTTAAAATAAAGCCAACTAATATTCCCATACATCATTCAGTAACATATAATATTTTATTAGCTTCACGATGCTCAAAACGGTACTCAAAACGGATAAACGGTTTAAAAGATATGAATTTTATAAAATACTTTATTTTTCAAAAACAAACAGCGGTAACCGGTTATCTCACTTCAAGTAACCGGTTACTGCCTGACAGAGTAACCCGAAATTCTATTCGTAACAGCGGTAACCAGTTACCTCAATCCAAGTAATCGGTTACTGCCTCCCAGACATCAACAATAACACATTTTCAAACAGCGGTAACCTGTTACCTCACCTCAAGTAACTGGTTACTTCACAACGAATAGAAATTCCTTGTTGACGTAACTCAGGTAATCGGTTACCACCCCAGGTAACCGGTTACCTCGTACCTGCAGCCCCCAAAACATAGTTTTACAGCATCCAAACATTTCTATTTCCACCCAATTCGTACCAAAACAATTCAAACACAAAACAACACTAGAATTCATGGTATAACACAACATTAACATGCTTGAGGAACCAATTAACACCCTATACAATCACTATCATTCCAATTCATCAAATCTTCCCAAAACCCCAAAATTCCCCAAAACCTAACATATCTCAATTGAATCAAACAACACACAATCAATCCTACTACTCATGAATCGATAAAAGAGATTAATCGAAAGAGTCCCCCCTTACCTTAGAGTTTGGTTTGGTTCTTCCCCTTCCTATGCTCTTCAGCTCTTTCATGTTCTTCTCTTTTCTCCATAAATGCTCTTTTTCTTCTATTTCTCCAATTTCCTCTATTTTCCTTCTTTCATGAAAAATAGACCAACTTTAGTAAACGGCTCAACAATTGACACCCCCTCTTTACTAACTACAACTCTGGCCCAATTATGTTATTTTTCAATTTCTCCATTTAATTCAATTAAACTACTAAACAATTCCAATTAGTTAATTTAAATCTTAATTAAATTAAAACGGAAAATATGGGGTGTTACAAGAGGGACTTTAATCTAAGGTGAGGGAGAGAATATTCATTATCTTGAATATATATGTATGCAATGAGTAGTTGTATGCTAGGTAATCATCTCTCTATTTCATAGATTTTACATGTTAGGGTTTATGTTGAATCCATGAGATTTTGTGAATTAATCATATTTAATGTTGTTATAATGTTGACCCATGGTTAGAAACATAAATAAGAAATTTTTACATGTGATCATTTGCTGTTTGTATGAGTTTTGGTTGGTTAGAATCGAATTTGGTTTGGGTTGGGAAGAGCTGAAACGCACAACATTTTTCTGTGTCTGGTGTGCTTTGCCGGGCGAGCATTTTGCTTTGTCGTTCGAGTGGTCATTTCAACGCCTTTGTCGGGCGAGACCAGCGGGCAAGAGGGGGTTTTTCGTGACCAAGTTTCTGTCTTGGAGTGCCAGGCGGATGGATCCTTCCGTCGGGCGAATGTGCCCTGTTTTGCCAAAAATTGTAAGATACATAACTTTTGATCCATAACTCCATTTTATGTGCCGTTCAAAGCATTAGGAAGCTAATGTGATTATCTATAGGATATGATTGGAATGGTTAGAACTTGATGAATTAATTATGATGTTGTTGTATGAATAACATATGATTATCTTTATGTGCGTTATGATTTTGATGAATTGTGAATAACATTTGTTGATATGTTATGTGATAAGCTATTCATGGTTTATGTGAATGAATATATGCTATTGAATGCACTTTGTGGTGATTGATTACTTGATGCATGTTGTACAATGTTTTGCTGGATGATTCAAATTGTGCGAATTACTGAGATATGCTTGGATGATTAAGGTCGGGTGATAATCTTAATTGCATATATTGTGGACATTATTGTACATGCATTCATGGGGAGATTGTACTCCGGTTGGCTTTGATCCTTGTGTGGAAAGATGAGAGTCTCTGTTCCTTTTATGGATTCGGAAGTGGTGAACTATATGTTCATATTTTGAGGGCTTTGATCTTGTCCGGATCGGAAGCGTGGCTCTGGTTTTGATCGGGAGCGGTGAGCTTGATACTCACATGGTACCACATGCATGAGTCACATTAATTGCATTTTGAGTCACATTGTTGTTATGTGAATGTTTGAATTATATGTTTGCTTAGGTAGTAATTGTATTTGTGTTATGTGCTATACTTGTGAAACATGTTCAAATTATGAAGAGTGATGAATGATTATGTTATGGTATGCTATCTTAATTGTACATATATTATGTATTCATTATGAAGTGAATTCTCACCCTTCTGTTTGAATGAGGTTCATTGTGACATCGTGCAGGTTCCGACGAGTAGCGTACTTGTACGAGGATTTAGCCGAGGAATCTTTCAGTTTTATCATTTTGATTAGGTAGTGAGTCAAATGCTTTGATCATGTAACACTGGGGGTTTTGAACTCATGTTTTATGTACGTTTAGATATTGTTATCCTTATAGTGTTTAAATTGATATTTTGGTTATAATGTGTTGATGGTTATGTTGCCAAATGTTGAATTCACATGACATGTATATATAGGAGCTGATTATGTTATATGTTTTGGTAGATTGATATAATATGGGATATATTCATTGAAATTACTTGAGATTTATTATTCCGCATGCGATATGCATAATGTATGAAAGCATGAAGTTTCAAATGGTGTTATAAGGTGATCAGTGCATGTTTGTATAATTCAAATGGTGTTATAAGGTGATCAGTCCATGTGACGCCCTTTTGTTTATGTATTTTATTTACATTGTGAATGTGCAACGTGTGTCTCTGTGCAACAGGTATGCCACATGACACTTTGTCCCCTGCATGCATTATGTACTATACCTAGTACTGGTAAGAGAGGATAAGGAGAGGGAATATGCCAATTTTCATGGGCCAAATCAATGGATAATCACAAGGATTATGATCCAATGACTTAAGGAAACCCTACAAGGTAGGAGGATATAAAAGGACCGCCTTGAAAAAATGAGAAGAGGTTCTGAAGTTGAGAAACTTGAGAAATCACTTAGAGAAATATATCTCGTGTGGATAAGAATAAGTCTGAACCAAAAGTAAAAAGAACCTCTCATCTTTCCTTTCTTTATACTTAAGCATACTTAAACTCTTTTCTAAACTTCTATAAAAAGACAAACCTCATCAAATTTCTTTGTGCCTTCGTGCATTTTTTCTCTTAAATTTTTTTCAAAAGAATGGATATTAGTCTATTCTAGTAGTGATGCAAACCAATATGCTTCTACAATATGTAGTGAAGCAATTGACATTTTCCGCTTGAATGTAGAGATGTACTTATGAGAAAGTCCAAGCAAAAGTTCTCCATATAAAGACGATGCAAATGCTTACTTTCTCATACTTGTAGATAGCAAGTTGTGTTTTCCACTCGAATATAACAAAATGTGTTTTCAATTTAAAATCAAACAACAAACTTTTGTGGTTAAGTTTACCACGAACTACGAGGCTCTGACTTCTTCATTGCACATGGAGGATACGTAGGCACAAGGCTCTTGAAGTCTTAGCGAGCACAATGATAAAATACTTCTTTTCTCATCACCCAAATCCTTTTGCAAATAATCCAGTTTTGTCCTAACACATTTTTTAGGAGGTTCCTATGGAATACCATATATATGAGGGGTGATAATACCCTCCCCTTGCATAATTGACCCCGTATCTAGATCTCCCTTTTGTTTTATTTTCTCGTATGATTTTATCGATATTTTCCTTTTCCTTTGGAAACAATAAAGTTCAGCGGCAACTCTATTTTCGATTTAAGTTAATCAATAGTTTAATCTAAATTTTTCCCGCCGCGACAGACCTCACTTGTAATGAGTCCAACCTATTACTCAGAATGAAAAATTGGTTGTTCCTCCTATTCCAGACACATGAACTTATTCATTATTTATATTTTTTTCTATGTTTTTTTTCTTCATTTTTTAACATGCATTTGTAAATGCAGTAACTCCTCTTTTTCTTAGACTTTTCACTAGTATTCTCACCCCTAAACTAGATTTATCAATCATAGTTAGCAGAGCAAAGCGACCAATCTTAAAAATAGAATAGTGAGATAACAGATAGAAGGATAACCACTACTTGACTATTTTTTGAACTAATGATAAGAATAGTAACTATAAAACTTATATTCAATGAAAAAAACTAAAAAAATAACACAATACCATAAAAGATTCGTAAAATTAAATATCAAAACACAAGGCTTAAAAAATTTTTAATCTAATTTAACAAGAATTAATAAAATTCAAAACATCACATCTTATATTAAAATTCAAACAAACATAAAAAAACATTGCATCTTATATTAAACTTCAAACAAACATAGAAGAAGATGTTGTAACTGTCTACAAATAAAAATAGAGTAATATAGTTATTAAATTATTATTCCTTTTAAAAAACATAGGACAATATGAAGATTAAAGAAAAAAGAAGAAAATAAAGAAGAGAAAAAAAACAAAGGACAATGAAAAGAGTAAAGAAAGAAGAAGAAAAGGAAGAATAAGAAAGAAAAGAAGAACAGAGAAGTAAGAAGAACTTTTGAAAACCAGTATGAGAAGAGAGGAATCTACCGAGTGAGAAGACGAAAGAGAGTCATTACAACAAATAATGTTTTTTATGATGAAGCTTTCACCTTAGTATCGTGGCGCAAAAAAATACCCAAGCGCATCGCATGCTCGAAAAACAAGCATAGTCACCAATGAATTTTATTTATCTTAAAAGGAAAGGAAAATATCAATAAAATCCAAGGGGAAGAGATAACGGTACAAGAGTTAGTTATGCAAGGGGAAGATATTAGAATCCCTTGCATCCATTGTACTCGATGAGAACCATTTTAGTTATTTATGTGCTAAAGTGCTGTAAAAGGGTTAGTGGCTTATTATTACTTATAACTGAAAATGAGTTTTTAATTAGTGTGCTCGCCTCGGTTTTGAAACCTTGTGCCTATTGTCGCTACCGCGAAAATTAACAGAGTCGCCACTAACATATTTATCCTGAAAAGGAAGGGAATGCCAGCAAACCACAAAACAAAACAACGGTCTCACGACCAGAGAAAAAAGGGCAAGGGAGTCGGTTACGCGAGGGGAAGGTATTAGCACCCCTCGCGCCCATCGTACTCGATGGTATCCACGCTTATGTCTAAACCTATGGGTGTGTAAGCAAAATGCGCTAATCTGGACTAAAATGAATGCAGAATGTAGGGAAAAGAAAGAATTGTGCTCGCACGGGCCCTACCCCGCTGCCTACGTATCTGTTTTGCAGAATCAGAGCTACCGTAGCTCGGCTAACTAGTTTTTGTTTGTTTTTGTGTTTTTTAGGTAAACGAGTTACATTCACACTCCGCTGCTCGACCTTTGGAGACTTATGCTTGGGAATGGAGCGGAAATAACAAGCTCTTAAGAAAAGAAAATCAAAGAGTGTGGTTTATGTTTTAAAGAATGCATGAGGAAAACCTAAGCTAAGGGGGAAAGCTTGCTACCTAATGTTATCATACAAAGGGTACTAGTCTAAACTAAACTAACAACCTACGAGGGAAAAGCGAATGCAAACAAATAGCACACAAACGAGCATCCGCTCGTAAAGCAAACAAAACCAACGGTACTGACCGAACGGTAGAAAAGCGGTCCCGCCATAGCCAAGGGGAGCAGCTCAACCCAAGTCAACCAAGCATTAGACCTCGCGAAAATGATCGGGCCATAGACAAGAGGGCGGACCCCTCTCAGCAACCAAGCCGTCACGGATCGTAAAGGAAAACGGTGCGTGCGTACACCGAGCATCAACGTCGAGAGACGCGAGCTATAAGAAAGACGGGGGTCCGGCTGCATGAACCCTTTTCCTGACATACTCGATAACAGGATCTTGTGCAGGTTCAGAAGCGAGCAACGCGTAGCGTGCGCATACTGAACAGACTCGATGAGACTAGGCGGGGGTTGATTGCTAACCCTTTCCGCGTGCCTTCCATGAGGACTTAACAGAGTGCCATATAGGACTTATTACACCGTGACTCCCTGCCGCAAAGCACAAATATAAACACACCAACAAAAACAGAGCCTCTTTCGAGGGCTTGGCCAGATGCATGCCTAAATCCTACTTCTCATGTTATAGGATGATGCGAGAAAGCGGTAAAAGGGACAAGGAGATACCGAGCGGATAGCAAATCCGCAGTGAGCTAGCAACGCAAGCAGAACTAAGAAACTTCACGTAATCTAACATCCAGCAAAAGCCAGGAGTCCAGCATAAGCGTCAAAGCGATGCGGTGTGAAAATAAATCACAACCGCTATGTGGTGCGTATAAAACACAACCACACAAGCAACCTGCAAGAAATACAATCCAGACAATACAGGAGTATACATCTCAATGAATGAGAGATCGGATGAATCGCCTCGGGAATAAGTTCGTGTCCCACAAATAAAGTGGAACACGATGCAAATCAAGTCGCATCAGAAGTGAATTCGTGTCCCACAAATAAAGTGGAACACGAAGCAATTAAATCACAATCGAACCCTCTCAAAGTACCTCGCACATCTCAGCAAACAAATCAGTAATAACAAGGAGACATGCACACCGCCATAAAAAATAATAGAAATTAAATTCTAATTAAATTCTAAAACAAAATCAAATTGTTTTTCATGACATTTTATTAAAGAATTAAAACTAAACTATGTAAGAAAACATGTAAATTCTAATAAGCAAAATATACATGTTTTTGATTATTTTTATAAGGCTAAAAATCTAACAAAAATTGTTTTTGTACTACATTTTTATCATGAAAGAAAAATGCAAAGAAACTAAATCTAACAATAAAGAAATGTGAGAACCAGGGGGGGTTTATTTTGAAATCAGTGATGCAGTCAGCAAGGAAGGCGCAGGCCCAAGGATTGAGGCCCACAATGTTTTTTGTCACAGTTTTCAGCACACAAAAACCGTGTGCTTTGGGCTAAGGGGAGGTGTGAATACAGAATGCATGCTAGGCCCATGGAGTATGATCCAACAACAATTTTATTATTCAGATTATGGATTCAGTCTTTTTTATTAATCAAGTTCAATTAATCACAACTAATCAAATGTATTAATTCAATTAACAATCATAATCTCAATTAAAACGAGAAATCAGAAACAAAAGGGATTAGGGTTTAACTGAGTTGTGATTATTGAGCTTTCTCCCTCGACCTCTCAAACGGCGGCCGGAATCCACTCGTCCTCTCTGATCTCTCCCTCAATGCTCTCATGGCCACGACGGCGGAGACTCGATAGCTCCGGCGAAATCCCTCTCTTCTATCGATGCAGCAAAATCAACGAGAACGCTCACCCTCATCACTCTCGTCTCTCAATCGCTCCGATGATCCGGCCACCACCTCAAGCCACCTTCCTCTCTGCCTCACCCTCGCTCATCTCCGATCCAGTAATTATTCATGCTTAAACGGAACAGCGAAGGAGAACGAAAAACGAAACCTATCGGTGCTTGTCCGGCGTGTCTTGGACTGAGGATTACGCGGCGAAATAAACGCGAGGGCACCTTCCAACCAGGTAAGCTTCGCTCAATCTCTCCTCTTCTTCTTTCTGTTTTCCGATTTCATCTTCTTCTTTTATTTCGTCCTCTGAGTTCAATTGTCTCGATATTGCAATGACGATGAACGTTGCCGCTGTAATAACGGTGATTGATAAACGAAATTGTTATTCATGTTGATGCAGGCGCGAGGTTGATGACGACGTTGAAGGAGATCGAGGATTGAAACGGTGATTGACGGAGGACGATGAAGCTCGTGAAAGAACAGTGTCTTCCGAGAATTTCTTGTGGTGAAAAATTGATGGAGAAGTATGAAGATCGAAGAAGCATTGAAGGTTCGAGAGATTTTTCTGTTGTGGTCAATGGTTGAAGATATGAATTCGGTGAAGAGATTGTATCCGTGGAAGTTGAAGATGGTGAATTCTGGAGGTCCTTGAAGATGAAGATCAAGAGAGCGATGAAGGTTGTAAAGGTTGATCGATTCAGAGAGAGTTTTTGGTTCAAGAGTTTGTTTGGTGATTTTCTGTTTTCTTGCAGGATTCGAGATGATGAAGAGTTTTTGAAGTTCTGATTATGGTGATTGAATTGAGGTGTGAAGAGATATTGGAGAGAGTTTTCTTATCGATTTTTTTCTGTTGTGAAGGTTATGGCTGAGAAGGTTGAATGAATCGAGAGAGGTATTGATGAATGAAAATCCCGAAGTTTGTTTTCTCCCCCTCCTTTGTTATGTGTGAATTTCTGTTATATTGTCAACCTGGTTTCTTTCTGTTCAATTATTCTATTGGAGCTTCGGTCGAACCGGTTTCAGTTCGGTTTCAATTTATGCAGTAGGGCGGTTTTTTGTGGTGATGGTTTTTGATTTTGATGCAGCAAGTGGCGGTTTAGAGCTGGGCCGTTTTCTTGGATTGTTGCATTCACGGTGTTTTGCAAGATTGGTGCAGGCCCTTTTTCTTTTTCTTTCTTTGTTAAGCTGCAAGTTGTAATGTGGTTTTGTAATGGACTTGAACTTTTTGTGTAAATTTATGATGGAAACACGTATTCTTGGAAGCTCGTGAATGTACTCAGTTGGCCTTTAATATGAGAAACGCTTGGAACAACTAATGCCTAGAATAATGATGAACACCTTAAATTCCAAGCAATTTGCACTTTCAAGACATCCATATATGTGAACCTTCTTTGACAAATCAAATGCACCTTCTTTGACAAATCAAATGCTTAAGAATTATAATTCACTTTAATCATTTGTTAACCCAAATCTACTTCAATCTCATTCAACTTGCACCTTTAACGAGTCCCTTTACTCAATTCTCAAAATCCAAGATAACTTGCAATTGAGCCACAGGTAATAATGGTGAGAACAAAAAAATTGCCTTGATCAAAATAATCCCCAAGTTCATATTTCTAACACAATAATAATGCCTTGAGAGGTTCTTGAAAAAGATAGAAGTTAAAACACCTAAGAACCTCTTGACATGAAATCCAATGAATCTTTGTTGAATTAATGATTGCAGACACCATGTATGAGAAACTCTTTATCGTTTTTTTCTTGATTTTTGAGAGACGAAATAAACGTCTTCGATAACTTATAGCACGAAGAAGAGGGCAAATTTTGGGGTGCAACACCTATGTATCTCCATAGTGCAATGAAGACATCAGAGCTCCGTAGTTCATCTAAAAAATTGCTTTTGTTTATTTGTGTTTTTTAGGGAACAATGTTATAATCATATTTGCGAAGTGTTTAGACGCGAGTTGTTTGGTCCTAGTTTGGATGCTCGAAGCTACTAGTCATACTACTAAGGAACAGATCATAACAATTCTTTAAGTAAAAATAGTTTATTTTTTATATTATTAAGGAAAAGGTTTAATGTTTTGTTCTGGTTGATTGTTAGGGGCTATATAGCTAAATGGTTCATTACGCATGAGGCACGTAGCTATACAAGGAACCGGGAAGAATGCACCACTAGTTCTTCGTCCACCTTTATTTGTGAAATTGCTTGTGAGTTGAATCGTGCTAAAGTCTATGAGTGGGAACAAATACTTTGCACGACTGGGTCAAACATCCTGCACACAAACGTATTAAGAACAAGGTTAGGAATGTACCTTCTTGTTCTTTCTCACTGCTTAAGGCTCATGTCATACAATTCACCTTGTAATTTTAATGTTTTTTATTTGATTAAGAAATATGTTTTTATTTGAGTAACAAGTAACCGTATAGCATCATGTTTTCATTATATATAACATGTAACATTATATTATATATACATGCATCAGTGGGTTCACGTTTTACTAATATGTTAAACATATAGGAATTTATATCACTTCATTAATTTAAGTTACAAATTAGTAACATCTATTACTAATATAAGAAAATAGGGGTGTTCGCGGTGCGGTTTGGTTCGGTTTTGAGCATAAATGTCATCCTAACCGCGAGATAAAAATGCATGCGGTTCAGTTTGGTTCGGTTAATTTTTAAGAAGTCATCCAAACCAAACCAAACCAATGCGGTTAGGATCGGTTCGGTGGGCTGCGGTTTATACTATAAAATAAAAATATATTGAAATAAAAAAAAAGAAAATAATTCATTCTTCCATACATATATTACATATATTACAGTACCATTAAAAAGAAGTTTTTCATACTAATTACACCAAAATAATTCATTCTTCCATATATGTATTTTACACCAAAATTACTACCATATAAGTGTATCATATATTTTACAGTACCATACTATGTATTTTACATATACTACATATTAAATTAGTAATATAACTTCAGTTATTCATACTATATACTATATACAATTTTTCATTCTAATAAACTACATACTAACTAATAAACTACATACTACATATACAAGTATCAGATAACTTCAGTTATAATATTAATACAACATTACAACTTCAGGACTAAATATTATCAGTACTACATATACACCAAATGTTTCTCTAGAATGAGTGAGAGAGAAATCAGAGAATGAAGTTGAAATGTTGAATAGGAAGGAAGAATGAAGGAATAGCGAGTCACGTGACGTGAGTGTACAATATTGCAATTGGATTGAAAATATAATAAATTAATTATAGAAATTCAAAAGTTTAGTTAAATATGCGGTTCGGTTTGGTTTGGTTCGGTTTTGTGAAATGAAAACCGCAAACCGAACCGAACCGTGCGGTTTGGCCCAAAAATCATCCAAAACCATCCAAACCAAACTCGGTTTTTGCGGTTTTCAGTTTGGATTGGTTCGATTTGCGGTTTTTCTTTTGGATTGGTTCGGATACAATCACCCCTATAAGAAAATAATATACCATAAAAAATACTTAGTTATCCTAATCAAAATAGTTTTAAGGGAGTTTTTCATGCCCCTAAATGTAATTACATCCTAAACCTATTCATTTACCTATAACCCTAATTAATTATAATCTTCTTATTGGAATATGTAGTCCATTACTACACGTAATTTTAATCATTCCATCGTTGGGAAATATCACCACTTTGAACCACAACCCCTTCCAATTCCTTCCCTCCATCTATAAATTTATTCTCTTAACCAAATCTTCCTAACACTCTCTTTTCTATTATTCAGTAGTGTCATACCCCAAAATTTTATCATCATATTTTAAAACAAAATGGCTCAGGCACTGAGGTCCCCAATTGTTCAGGTTGGTACAAGAAGCCAACACATTTACTCTTCTCCTAAACCAGGGTCTCCAGAATTAGGGTTTTGGTTTTCTCAAAGGAAATGGATGTGTCAAGGCCTCAAGTGGATTTCATATGGTCTCTTATGCTTCAAAGATTCTTCATACCAAGTTTCAAGCCTCCCAAATACAAGTTTGCTCAGTCAAAAGCTCGAATGATCTGACCTAAAAGTCAACTATGGTCAATTTATAGTCAAAACTCCTAATTTTTGGTCAACATCAACGTTTTGAGGTCACATTCATAATTTTATCAAGGTTTGATCATGATTCATCAGGGAAAACTTCAAAATCCACAAAGCTCAAAGTTTCCAAATTAGGGTTTTTAAACTAAAAGTCAACTAAACTTTGACCAGCCATAACTCTCACATGGGTCATCAGAAATTGTCCAACCAAAGCTCATTCTCAAGGAAATTGAATTCTCTAAAACTTTTATGTTGGGTTCAAGGCCAAGAAATGCTTCGTTTGAGAGATATGAGCTAAAACATTACAGGTCCTTTTATAAGTCCATAAAAAGCCACTTTTTGTCAAGAGCCATATCTTCAAGATAAAATCCCCAAATGCAAAAAGAGTTTCAAAGTGTCTTGTAGAGGATAACTTGGGCTTTCCAAAAAGTCCTATAAAACCTCTACATGATAAATATTGAGGGAGTTATGGTTTTCTAAAGTTGGACAATTTGGGAGAAATGCACAAAAGTCAATGTGAGTAAAATGGACTTTTTGGATCAATGGGCCTAAGATGTGGATTTCAAACGTGTCTATGGGCTTTATAATGACTCCTAAACTAATTATTTTATTTTTATAGTATTTATTTTATTTATTTGAATTTTAATTCATTTAAATACTAATAAATGATGTAAAATATGAAATAATTAGTTTTAAATCAAAGATTTGATTTCCAATCAACTCTAATCATCCAAAAGGCCAAATAGGGAGCAAATTTCGTGCAAGGCTTGATTGGAAAGAGAATGGAGTAAAAATAGAAAGATTTGAATAAATTTTCAATCAAATCTCTTTTAATTTTCCTCTTACCAAATCAACATGATTCTCAAGCAATCTTTTTGCCCTAATTCTAATCTCTATAAATACACAAAGTCATGGACTACATGGGGGACAAAAATTGAGAGGGGAGAGCTAGGGTTTCCAAAAAAGAAAATATCAAAGAATAGTGTGAAATTTGGATTCCTTGTGGTAGCCTCTTTCAAGAGCAAACAACCATCCAATTCTCTTCTTAAGGTGATATAGAGTAAGTTTGAATCAAGATATAGGTTCCATAACACGTAAAACGTCCATATCCAATTTACCATATTCATCCATATTTTCGAAATTGCGTATCTCATGCTTTAACATGTTTCATTTGAATCTAACATTTTGTATGAGTTTATGACATTGTTTAACACAGTTTAGAACCACTAGTTTGGAGTTTATACGCGTGAAAAACAGGATCTACCATGGTTAGGGCACGAAGAAGGTGGTCTTCGTATTTCAGTTTCCAAGCCGTTTCAGACCAAACGGAGACCGCCATTGGATTCAGAAGGGTTTGTTTAAGGGAACTGGGCACTTAGTTCTTTTCCTTAACGTCGTTTCTTGTTAGTTTGTTGATTTGCAGAGTCGTAGCTAATTAGGAGGCAAGTTTGGACGAAGAAGATGACTGCATGGCGCAACGTGATTGGCCGATTTCAAATATTTATGGCGCGCGTTCCCGGTGCGTGTCATTTACGCACGTATGGTGCACCCTCCTCATCACGATCGTTCGATCGTGTTGCCAGTGGATCAGATGTTTCCAGGCATGCGAGTCTATCGTAGATCCTCAGGACCATGCCGCACTGGATTATTGCGCTATGTTTTTTATTTTTTTTATTTTTTTATTTTTTATTATTTGATTTTAATTATTTCATCTTTATTTTCTTTATAACCAATTGTTTTTATTTAACCCCTTTTTATAATTAACCTTTTTTTCATAAAAAACCAAAAAATATTTTTTAAATAATTAAATTTATAATTTAGTAATTAGGGTTTGTTTTTTAAATAATAAATTAGGTTTTAATTTTTAGGTTAAATAATTAAGTTGATTTTAGTTTAATTAGGATTAGGATAGTTTTTTTTAAAAAAAACCTTAGGTTTATAACTAATTTAATTTATTTAAATTAATTAGGTTTAGCCTTAACCTAAAAATCATAGAAAGTCCTAAAAATATATGTTAGGTAGGTGTTGCCTATTAACCTTGCGTCTAGGTTTTTTACTCATTAGGTTTTTAACCAGTAATTAATTAGATATTTTAGGTTTATAATCTTAGGTTTTTTACCTTAACCTTTTTTTTATTATTTTCCTTTCTTATCTCAATTTCTCGATCTCCTGGTTTTATTTTTATCATATTTTTGTATCTGCTCCGGGTTTGTATAATAATTAGTTAATTTTATTTTCCCGCAAAATTTCAATTAGGTAACTACCCCATAGCCTTGTAATAGTTGTAGGTTTTAATTTTCGCACTCGTTTCTTCCACTAATATGTAACTGCCCCAAAGCCTTTTAATAGCGTAGGACTTTATTTTCTGCCTTTATTTTCTGGTGATATAACTGTTTAGATGTATGTTAATAGGATTGTATGGCAAGACTAAAATCAACATAGAATAACCCTAATTTTCAGGATTAAAATAAATCAATCACTTTGTTTCACACACTTAGCATATGCTGCCTCCGATTTAAATCATCATAAAGATCATAGTCCATTCGATGTTGCCTACGATATAAATGGTCTTGTCCCCCAATTAAATGATGATGGTCCCTTCGAATGCTAAGTATCCTAACTGGTTGCCTTTATGACTATTCACATCCAATGCATATGACTTCCTATCCAATGCATATAATTAAACAACCAACAAACAAATTCAATTAAAGACATTCAAACAAGCAAGATCATGATCAATGGCATGGAAGAGATGAAAGTTTAAGGCTTACCAACGGAGCAGATATTTACTCTGGTTTGTTTTGAAATTTGTCGACAAAGTTAACCAAGAGAAATCCAGAAAACTTCAAGAGGTAATCCTATTACTATGCTTCCAAATAATCTTTTGCTTGATGATAAGATGAATATAGATTTAGAAGCTGATAGAAAATCGATAAATATTTGAATCTTGAATTGGTAGAAATTGATGAATATAGTGAATCTTGAATGTTGAATTGATAAAAATTGAATGAGAAACTTATTAAATATGATTGATTATGCTTGATTATGGAATTGTTGAATATGCTTGGCTATGAAATTGTTGAACTCTCTCTTGTTAAACTCGGATAACGGCGCGACGCGACCCTCCAAAATATTGGAACAAAACAGGAACGCAGAATGGAACAGACGTTATTTCAGAGACGCGCATATTAATATATTTAATATAAAAAAATTTATGCATAAAATTTTGATAGATAAATAAAATATTCTTTGAATTATAACATTAAATTAATTAAATAATAAAAAATTCATAATAATGTTAAGAATATACTTTTTTTCTTACTAAATAAAATATTCATTCATTCCAATGGATAGAGTACATTGTTGCAATACAAATTAAGAATCGCCAAGCACAAAAAAGATGAATCTGCAAACAAACTCACAACATCCATGTTAATAGCATAAAACGGCAAATTGAATATGCCTACGAATATAATTATGACTATATTGAAATGTCTGAAATATTCATGTCTCCATATATGTAGCGTTAATGGCACCAAAGTCATATATAGGATCTGCACTAGATCGAAACTCATCTTTCAACCTGAAACAAATGAACACTGCGCACAATGACAGAAAAACAAAATACACCGCACAAAGACGGGAAATCAAAACAAACAACGACACATTAAAATGACGAAAACACAAAAAAAAACACTAAATATATGTGAAAATCACTTATTTAACTAATAGAGAAACAAGAACTTGGAGGGGTGATTTTGAATCAAAATCGATCCTAAACCACCCCTCTCTAGGGGAAGAAGAAGAAGAAAAGTGACGACGGTTAGGGTTGGGGAGTAATCTTTTTTAATATGTATTACTGTTACTTGTTTTTCTTATAAAAAAATATTTTATTATACTTAAAATACCATATTTTTTCTATTTTTATTATTTTTATTTTACTATTACTTGTTTTTCTTATAAAAAAATATTTTATTATATTTTGAATAGTAAGAGGAAAAGTACTATTATGTAGTATGTACCAGTAGTACACAATTGTATATAGTTGGGTTGAGACATTGCTTTTTCGATTATAAGTTGTGACATTGTTGTGACATTGTACTTGAATTTGTATTTAATATATTTTAAATTATTTGAATTTTCAACCCTCTATTCTCTCTCTCATTTATTTATTTATTAAATATTTTTTGCATCGACCACTTCTTCTTTCATCTCAATAATTCATCTTCTTCCATTCTGAATCTTCTTTTACTCCGATCACTTCTGCGTTTTTCTTACCACCAAACCAAAACTTCATCTTCTTCCATTCTGATCGCGGCTTTGAAAGTGACCAGTGGTTGTGTGGCGCATCAATAATGGAAAAAGGAAAACAAAAAAGCTTAAGAAGAAAATGAAAAATGGCTGTTACAACCCACTCCACCGCCGTTCCTGGCCGTTATCAACCTTGTTTTCACGGCCGCTCCCGCTGTGTCGCCCATTTGCGTAGTTCTGGCATGTTCTAACGCGGTTTGACAATAAAGGTTGAACTTTGGATGGAGGTTTAGTTCCACCAATCTAGAACTTCCATTTTGAAATTCTATATGGTGATGGTGATGAACTTTAGTAATGGTTAGGGATGAATAAAGTAGTGAGAAATTGAGATAGAATGAAGAAAAATGAAAGTGTGAAAATAGTTAGAATGTTTAGGTCCCCAAAATTGTGGAAATGGAGAGTTTTATAGTTTTTGTGGGTACTTGTAATCCAAGTTAGAAATTTATCAATGGTTGAAAATCAATATAGGCTTAGTTGCAGATAGCTAACTGTAACCGTTGGATGAAAAGTTATCAATGGTGGAAGTTTGGTAGAAAATTGGTTTGATTTTGTGTTAGTTTTGAAAACTTTAAGGAAGTTGAAGTTATTTAGGGGTAAATGTGTAAATGCACGTGTTTGAGAATAAATAGGTAGTTAGAGGGAGTTAGAGGCAAAACATGTTGGGGTTTAACATAAGTACTAAGTCTCAATGTAAGACTAATGGTTACTAGAAATATCACTTGAATTTTGTTTTGTATTTACTTTGAATTTTCCACTTTTTGCTTTGAATTTTGTATGAATTAAACCATGTTTTTAATGCTTAGTTTTATTTGAAATAATAAATTTTGTTTGATGGCTGAATTATACTTTTTGCTTAAGCCAAAATTGGGGAATGTTGCAAAAACAAACCTTACCATGCCAAATTTTTTCTAAGCATAAAATGTAGAATTTTTTTTTGACCTTCGAGCGACTTTTGGATGACTTTGATTCATGATATTTTCCGATTATTTGATGTGTCTTTTTCCTTGCAGTAAGGTGAACATCACGATGGAAGAATGAGCTGGAACCAGTGTAGGAAAGTGGAGATAATGGCATGAAAGAAGGCTTGATAGAAGATGATTTTTGTTGAAAATTCTTCATGTATCATAAACATGTAATGAGTCATTATCTCA
Organism: Vicia villosa; assembly: GCF_029867415.1. Lineage (NCBI taxonomy): Eukaryota > Viridiplantae > Streptophyta > Magnoliopsida > Fabales > Fabaceae > Vicia > Vicia villosa. The sequence continues at coordinate 22,103,825 of NC_081181.1, read as the reverse complement.
TGAATCGTGATGAAACTTGTACTAAATCATCATGGAGTAAGTCTGGAAAAATCAGGGATAAAAAATTGAGTCGGTGGTAGAAAGTTGATCGAAAGTCAACAGTTGACCAAAAAGTCAACTGTTTGACCAAAAGTCAACTATACCAAAATTGTAATTTCTTCCCCGCTTTCCTTGTAATATACTCTTATGACTTGTATCTCAAGCAATTCATAATGTTATTTTGAATTTTTGATTAATAAAATATTTTCTTTTGTTCAAAAATTACCCTTTTCTTCAAATTCTAGCAATTTTTCGAATTAAGTAATAATTCTGATAATCATTAATCTCAAATAAAGAGATGATCCGCACCACGAGTAAGTATGAGAAATAAACCCAAATAATTACCATATACCATTTGCCTCAAAAATTCACTTTGAACTAATTATAACCAAAAATCACCGAACCTTGACCTGATAATTGTGCTATGCAAAATGCGATGAGTGACCTATTTGAATGAATTATGCAAATGAAGAATGAAAGTGGGAGGAAATTTTTTGGGTATGACAGTTTCCTCTATTGAACTATCATGAATCAGAGGATCTGATAAAAGGTAGTTAAATATGGAAGACCCAAAATATTTCCGGCGTTAGGTGTATATTATTTTTGGACTTTTATTTGCTGGGTATATGGGAGATAGATTTTGTGGGGAATCTGATGAAGTCTTAAAGACAAACTGAAGTAATTTGATGAAAAAGAAAATACCTCTGATGGAATATAAAAGAAAATACTTCTGATGAATTCTGAAAGAAAAATACTTCTGATGTAATCTGGAAAAAAAATGCTTCTGATTCTAAAAGAAAAATACTTCTGATGAATTTTGAAAGAAAAATATTTCTGATGTAACCTGAAAGACAATGCTTATGATGAATTATGAAAGAAAATATTTCTGATGAATTTTGAAAGAAAAATACTTCTGATGAAATGCGAAAGAAAAGAAAATGCTTCTGATGTATTTTGAAAGAAAATGCTTCTGATGTGTTTGAAAAAATTTGCTTCTGATGTGTTCTGAAAGAAAATGCTTCAGACGTGTTTTGGAAGAAAATGCTTCTGATGTATTCAGAAAGGAAATAATTATGATGTTGTCTGAAAGAAAATGCTTCTAATGTATTCTGAAGGCGAGCCATGTTTTATTTTTTTTATAAAAAAAAATTCCCTAGGTTTTTAATAAAATCAAGGGGATAAACATATCATGACATGCTTCGAATCCCAACTATTTCAGTTTATGTTTATAAGTGAATAATAAGTTATCTATCCCTTAGATTTCCTTAAAAAATGAGGGATAATATAATCATATTTTACTATAAAAACACTCGTTAAACAAAATCTACCTTAATCCTAACTTATATGTTGTTGCCCCAAACTAGTACGCATCATTCTTTGGGAAGGATAGCAAGAAATAATAAATCTTCAATTTTCTTCTATCCTTGAACAAAATATTTTTCCGGCCCTTGCAATCTATCTCACATAATGGTGTTAATGTTGTATTTTTGGAACAACTCTCTGTTAAAGAATGTTGAAAAAGTTCTCTATGATAGATTGCAAGTGCAGAAAATCATTCTTGTTTCTAAGGATAAACAAAGAAGGTTGTTCAACCTTTGAAAAGATATATCGAACAAAATCTGGAATTGCAGCGATGATGATGAATCTGAACTTTTTTTTAATATTATGTATAAATAATGTAATGTTTTAAAAAATAGATATTATTCACCTCGGTTCTAGATCTAAAACTGATGGGCTTACTTATTTTATTTTTCTATTTAAAGTATAAAATACATTTCCCCTCGGTTTTTAACAACAGAGGGAATATGTTACACATCTATAAAAACGAATCTCTACCTTACATTCTAAAAGGAACAACGCTCAAAATATTTCCAAGACATCAATCCACAACAAACTATCTACATCCACCACTATATATCTTTCTTGTGAAAGCATTTGCCTTAATAACATTTGCTCAAGATAATGAAATTTTGGAACTGATATTTTCTTACTTGGTATTTTCTCAATGATGAATTGCAAGTGCAGAAAAAACATTTCCAATGTTTGGAAGTGATATTTCCTTACTTGGAGCATATAGCTCTTTAAAAGTTGATTGCATGCAGTCCACATAACTTTAAAATAATAAGAACAAAATGTATCTAACAGGATTTTAGTTTCTCTAAGATTGGAATGCATTTTGGAAAAACCAACCTAGCAGAAACATGTTGAATAAAATGCCATATCATACAGATTTCAACATGTTGAACAAGATGTCACAACATGAAAGGTATGCCATCGTGTTTGCTGGAGCGTGTTTGCTGGAGCTGATCTGTCAAGTATATCAGCTGTTTTATTAGCTACAGAATATTGTGGAATATTCAGTTAGCTTATGTGTATCCAATATCGATTCAATCATAGATATTCACACTTTCTATAATTGGAGATAATTTAGGAAAGGTTGTATTTAAAACCTATTTTCTTGGAGATCAAGCGATAGATTTTGTGCAGCCTCCTTGCTGTGGTTTTAGGTCCAATTCAGTCAATACTAATTCTATAAATAGACTGGCCTAAAACTATTTTTAAGTGGAACTGATATTTGTATTTTTAGGGTTCTAGGAATCCTTATTTTGGTTGTGCTGTAAGTTTCATGTTTGTTCATTCACAAACCTGTAGGTGTTGAATGTTTTAATCTCCGAAGCTGTTAAGCAAGGAGAGTAGTGTCAGTTCTCATAAGCTTTTAAGAATTGAGAATTGTGTGTCTTGGAAGAGTGTCTTCTACTGTTAATTGTTTGTGGTGTTTGTCACGGGTTATGACTACGGGGATTTGAGGAGGGTCTCATACCTAGGTGAGTCTTAGGTAGAAGTCATAGGAAGGGTAATGATTAAGTAAGAAGTTGAAAACGGGGGAGTTTAACAATTCCTTGTGTCTTTTAGCTTTCTGCACTATTTTCGTTACTGCTACCATCTTGTTCCATAGTATTTATCAACAAATATTTGTGTCGTGACATCTCATTCAACATCACATATCTGATACCAAAATTTCTATTGGTATCAGAGCAGGCATCCTGCTCTGCATCTGGGTGAGATCTAGGGAAGTTACTTTCTAGTACGACGGACAAGGAAGGGGGATTTTTGAACAGACAACCTGTTCTGGATGGAAGCAATTATGACTATTGGAAACCCTGTATGGTGGCCTTCTTGAAATCCATAAACAACAGGGCTTGGAAGGCAGTTCTGAAAGTTTGGAAGCATCCTATCGTTGTGGGAGCAGATAAACAACCCACTACTAAGCTAAAGCCTGAAGAAGACTGATAAAAAGAAGAGGATGAACTAGCTCTTGGAAATTCTAAAGCCCTGAATGCCATCTTCAATGGAATTGACAAGAACATCTTCAGGTTGGTGAACACATGTGAAGTAGCCAAGAATGCATGGGAAATTCTTAAAATTGCTCATGAAGGCACATCCAAAGTGAAGATGTCAAGACTTCAGCTGCTAATCACTCAATTTGAGAATCTAAGGATGAAGGATGATGAAAGAATTCACGAATTTCATATGAATGTTCTTGAGATAGCTAATGTGTCCAGTGCATTAGGAGAAAAGATACCAGAAGAGAAACTGCTGAGAAAGATGCCCAGGTCCCTTTCCAAGAGATTTGACATGAAGGTGACTGCCATCAAAGAAGCTCAAGACATTAACCGGATGAGATTAGATGATCTAGTATGATCTCTTCAGACGTTTGAGTTGGGCATCAATGATAGAGCTGAAAAGAAGAACAAAAGCATAACTTTTGTAGCCAACATTGAAGATGGAAAGGAGGAATGTGATCTGGGTTCAGATGAAGGAATGTCCAATGTTATAGTACTGCTTGGGAGACAATTTAATAGGGTGATAAAGCAGATGGGCAGGAACCCAAGATCAAATGTCCAAAACAACTCATCTAACATTGACAATTCAAATGATGTTGGAAGAAGGAAAGCTGAAGAAAAGTCCTCTCAAGAAAAGGGTATACAGTGTTGTTAGTGCTTTTGAGGATTGGCTTTATGTTTGGTAAAACTAATTTACCAGCAATAGGTTAAATAGAATTATAACTTGTAAGAGAAAGCAGGTTGAAGTTCTATTTAATGGAGAAACATGTTGTGTTGAAATGTTTCAACATCTGGAACAACATGTCAAAGAAGATGTCGTGACATCGTAAATGACATCGTGTTTTAGCTGACAGTTTGGATTCTGTTATAACAGAAACAGAATATTCCTAAAACATTGGATCCTATGAGGAGCTATATATAAGGAGAACATTTAGGAAACTAAATGTGGAAAGATTTTATAGGAAAATTTGTTGCAAAAGTGTAACAACTTATTGTTATTACTTGGAGCATATTTTATGGAGATATTTGTGGAGAATATCTTGGAGCATATTTTATGGAGATATTTGTGGAGAATATCTTGGAGCTTATATTGTGGAGCAATTTTAGCAACAGTTTGTTACGATTTAAAGGTCAAAAGAATCAAGACAGAATATTGAAGATCATATAGTTTCTAATTATGGAGACAATTTAGGAAACTTATGATTAAAAACCTTTATTTTAGCAGAAGAATTCTGCTGATTTGTAACAGCAAATATAGCTGTGATTGCAAGCCCAAATCCAGTTGGGAAAAGGTTATAAATAGATGCTTTGTAACCTAATAAGTAAGCTAGCCGATTCTATTTAAAGATGTAACCATTAGGGTTAGCCATGTAAGTGAACCACCCGGATTGTGGGATGGTCACTGATTTGTGCCTCGAAGCCTGTAGGCAAGAGGTTTGTTTTACTCACTCAAAAAGCTGTGAAGCAATGAGTGCATTTTTGTTCTTGGAGGAAGCTTTGAAGCAACTTCAAGTTGTATTTATTTGTGTGCTTAGATGTTGGAAATCAGTGGCTGAGGTGTTGACTGCTAGACATCATTGCTATGATTGGGAGTGGAATGGAGATATTCCATATCTATGGAGGACCTAGGTAGAAGGTTCATTGGGTAGTGATTAAGTGAGAAGTTGTAAATGGGGGTGTTTAGCTTTGAATTGATACTTGTTACGACCGGCTTTAAATTTTAAGTTTTCTAACTTAAATTAGAAAGTCGCCTCCTATATTTTATTATATCTTAAGATAAGGAAAAATATGGGATAAAAACCTAATTAAAGAGATTGGGTAAGTTGAGAAATTAGAGTCAAGGGAAGGTGTTAGGCACCCTTAACCCTTCCTTAAGGTATTCTAAATGTCTCTAGGGTAAGGGTTTTATGGTAAGGTTTATAAAAAGTTATAGTTAAAAGTATACAGTAGGGTAGAGAATAAAATCTCAAACCTACTTAGTTTTTGGGGGACGGTGACTCATTCTGGTTGCCCAGCTGCCTACGTACCTCCTTAATGGAGGATCCGCGTCAACGTAGTTCGTAGTGTTTGTTGGTGTTTTTTATGGGATTGTATGCATTTATTTTGTATGTGTGAAAATGTTTTAGAAATTATCGTAGTTCGCAGTTTATCTTAGTTCGTAGTTGATAGAATAAATTTATATTTTGCATATAACCCCTCTTTTTATTTTTTATGTTAAATAATTAATGTTAAATTGCATTAGAAAGTTAGGTGTTTTAATAGATAGAAGTTTATAAATTAATATATGCGAGGGATAGTGAATTAATGTTTTAAATAAATAAAAAAAGTTGTAAGTTTATCGATTTAGGACAAAAAGTAAAGAAAAAAAACGTTTACCAGGCTTGCTTTTTACAATTCATAATTATAATAAATTTCATAAAAAAGGATTAGTAAAAAAAAAGTAGTTAAATAGCCATTAGACTTAGTCATAATGTAAAGGAAGAATCAATATTTTAACGAGCTAATAATTTGACCAAGTCTTTTTTAACATAGTTAGTAATCAGACTAAAATCATTTAATTAATTAAATTAGTTGCTAAATTATTATTTTTTAAAATTTGAGTACGATTCTAGTTATTACCTATCTAAATTATTTATTAAATAAATCAATATAGATTAAAAAGAGAAAGAAAAATAATTGTTATATTAAGAGTTTATAAAATTATTAATGATTACACCATTTTATATAAATTATTACGAAATGCATTAGAGAATTATTAAATAAGGTTATTGGTTATTATATTATTACTTAAATTAATTTTTAAATAAGAAAATTGATTGAAAATTAGGGAGGTGCGTTTTATGTTTACAAGTAAATTTTAGGGGGTGTTAATAGTTATAGGCTCAACCCAACAAACTCTAAGGTCTGTTGGATTTAGTGTGGGTGCGCTCACGGTATTACGGTGGGTTGCAGAGATATGATCGTTGATCCAGATCCAATGGTCCACAAAATCATGATTTGTAGACGTGGATCTAGAATATTTTAATTGAATGGTCTGCATGTATTTATTTTAAACGAGGGAGTATAATAAGATTATGTGGGGCACCGCCCACTTGACCAATCACGTGGCCTTTAAGTGGCCACGTGTCGCGATCATGCTTGAGGTGGGGAATTAATTATATTTTGTTTTTTACAATTTCATTTTTCATTTTTCATCGATCCTTTCTTCCTCTCACCTTACGGTCTCTCTCTCTTTCTCTGCAAATAACAACTAGTAAGAGCACGGGTAATTTAATTATAATATTGTGTAAATAACTAAAATATATATATATATATATATATATATATATATATATATATATATATATATATATATATAGTAATTTAGAATCTTCAAATAATAATCAGGAAATAAAAAAATAGCAATAAAATATTTGTTATTGTGATAACACATGAATGAGTTTTAAAGTCACAATATTTAGATAATATCAAATACAAATGTAAAATTTGAAATGGTTTTATCTTTTTAAAAATGAATAGTAATCATATAGATTTAATTATATTAAATAATCATACATAGATAAGAAAAAATATAATTGTGAAATGGAGAAAAAATTACTAATATTTAAAATAAAGATTTTGTCTATTAAATAATGATTGATTAAACTAAAATAAATATTTACTTTTTAGTGACTCGTGAGATAAGTGGTATGTTATAGTGTGTGACCCGTGAGATAAGTGGTATGTTATAGTGTTAGTTACATAATTGTCTTTTTTATTTTCAAAAATTTCTTTAGTTGATTTAGAAATGAAATAGAATTGAATTTGTCATGTTTGAAATATGATTGTACAGGCTTGGTTCACATACTTTTAAAGCTCTTCACAACATTAATTATTCATAATCTTGACAACATTAAGTAATCATCCATGAATCTTGGTTATGCTGTTGGAGGCACCATGACAAGAGTTCTTTGTGTAGTAAATGAGAAAGTCGTAGAACTAATTAGTGATGAAAATTGAAAAGTAAGATTAATACAGAATTTTGCTATTTTTACAAATATTTATTTTTATAATAACTGTTACAGTATATGATATATAGTGGATACTTTTACAAAATGAATTATCTTTTAATACAACCTTGCAATCATTCTTTTAAAAACTCAGACAAATTGATGTGTGAATAGAAAAAGAGAGAAAATAATAGAAAAATTAAAACTCAAATCCTAGTGTTGGAAGAACAGGGTAGAAACCATAAGGCATTCAGTAAAATTCTAGCAGTGATAAAATTCTTATTGTCCCTCACAATAAGCTCCCTTCCAACAATCTTTGAAATGATTTTAATAGCATTGTGACAATCTCCACATATACTTAGAATTCTTGATGATTCTAAGTATAGTCCTCAGTGGAGTACTGATGAGACCATAAGATATTTCAAGCGCTCACTATGATACTGCAAGGCCTTCTCTTTTTCCTCCTCTTGAAGCAATCAACAATCATTCAAATAGTGCATTAAAGTGTACAAGCGATAGTACATGTCAAATATAACTTATGCCAAAAAGATGGCCATTTAAGAGAGATAAACATTACCAATCAGCAATCATGTTGGCGTTGCTTTCCCCATCCAGCTTTAGAGATGCGGAAAAGCTCTTGAGTCCAACCCTTCATATCAGTGCAACTTGCTCATATAAATTATGAAATATTGGTGAAAAATATTGATTGGTTAAAGAGAATTGGAAAAAATTTAAATGATACCTTTGTATCAAATAAAGAAAGAGATATAACACAGGAAGTAGCACCAAGTCCAATGCTCCAAAATCCAAGTGAAAGAAACTTCCTTAATCCTGAAGAAGCAAGGTATCATGATTGGTAAATAACTTACTGGTATGCATTCACTTTGAGAATAGATTAATTATAGAAAACCCAAAAATTTTAGAACTGTGGCACCGCATAATGAATTGATTATTCCAACAAACCTATGTAATACGACATCAGTGTAATAATTCCCAAAATTATGATATGTAGTACGAAATATTCAACAAAGCCAATTATTTGTTACAACATCGGGAAAAAAACACTGCACATTTTATGAGAGGCAAAATATAAAATCGTATATATGTTACTTGAAAGATTTTAAGAAACTTTTGAGGTGGGGGATTCACGACGGGGGGTTGTGAACCTGCCAGTCCTACTTCTCTAAACCATCGAAAGAGTCGGGAAACATAGTGAACTATGCAAAATCAAATAACTTCACGTGCTGTAGGTTGTCTATATTTTGAATATCGACCTATTCAGGTTTAAGTTAATAGAAACAGAATGATAAGAAAAAGAAGACGCACTTATTTAAATCTTAAGAGTATAGAACCACATTTTAATACAACATAAATGGAAATTAATAGGCATCATCATATCCATATTTGACATGGAAAACAGTAATACTTGTGAAGTAATAAACATGGAAAACAGTAATACTTGTGAAGTACCAGATCCAGAAGATTGAAGTGCCTTTAATCAAAATGATGATCAATAAATTTTTCTCCACGGAAGCTTTTCTTGCAATATCCACAGCGCCATTCATTTATGTTTAAGTTAATTTTATGCTCTTCTTGTTCCCTAAACATATCATTCTCAAGGTGAAATATGTAGTTATTTGAAAGCTCGTAGTTTTCGTTATCCACAAATGGTGTTAAATAGTACAAAAACATATATAGGAAACATACCAATTTTTGTTCCATTTCCAGGCAGCCCTACTTCTATCTCTAAAGCAGCGCACTTCAGCCGATTACAGAAACAACAATTAGTATGCTGCTCTTGCAGAAACAATTGCTTATTATCATTTTTGAATCTACAAAAGCAAAAATAATAACATTAACATCGAAAAACAAACATGCAGCTAAAGAATAAAATGTTTAAAGCATACTTGGATTGGATCCAGGAATTCATCTTGTATTTCTCCAAGAGTAGCTTTGGCATCCATGGCCTATGAAGCAACAATTTTGGCTTTAGCACCAAGCTGAATAAATTCCTGTATTCTTCTTCCATCCTCGCCAATTCTACGAAGGACGTCCGCAGCAGAGTTGAACAACTGCAGCAAATTCACAATCAGATTGCCTTCGGTTATTGGCTTATGGTAAGTACAGATCAGAAACTACTTGAGAACAATTGCAGTATGTTAAAAGTTTAACAAAACTAACCTGATCATTGCATGATCGGCCATCCTTTGAGATAGCAGATGGGAAGATGGAAATTGTGTCACCTCTAGCCAGATGAACATACACATGCACAATCTTCAAATGAAAAAATGGAAGTTTAGTTAGTTCTTGAGAAAATAAAATTAGTGTCGTGTAATATAAACGGCACACGATATTCTAATGCCAAAGAGATTGACGTGGAACTTCAATGTTACGGTAACTATATAACACTTAATGAAAAATACAAAAAGGAATCCTCCCAATATCCCTCTTCAGAAAAAGAAAAAAACAATATCAATACTCAATATAAAATGAATAACAAATAAGATAAGTTAGGACAAAAGATTCTAGTATCTCAAATGATATCTCCATACTGACAAGACCAGACTGTTTAACCTGCAAAGCCACACCAGAAAGGCTACTGCTAGAAATATCCACCAGCACAAATGAATCAAACGAAAATTATCTCCATATTAACTGATCAACGATTCGCCACCTAAAAAAACCTAAGATAAGAATTTTAGCAGAGCTGTAACTACACGAAATTGATGATGCCGTCTAACTCTAGAAACGCCTCCCAGACTGACACCCTCCAACGGAAACCATCCATCACTGAATCAAACCCGGGAGACAGCGCATTACCGAATCAGCCCTGCAAGAAACAGCTGCAACAAAAATGAAGGCCCACCACCTTGTCCATTAAAGTGCATTAAATTCAATTACGAACAAAGTTTTTGTAGAAAATGGATTACTAACATTCAAATTGAATTATTAACATTCAAAATATATATGGTTACTAAATGAAAGGTAATGAAGAGACAACATGTAATCAATTTGTATTTACTAAACCTGAGGTAAATTTATAAATTGTTTACTCAACAATTTCAAATGATGTCTGGGGATTATGCAGACCATTGTTTTGAGGTCCTTACGACAAGTTAGTTAGAGACATTACAGCCTGACCATCTTATCATTGTTTTCAATAATACACTCAAATTTGATCCATTTGCTTGACCTGTAAATAGGACATGAGTTGAATTAGTAAAAATATATAACAGTAAAGTCATTGCTAAGTGAATCAAAATCACTATAAATATAAATGGATTGTCAAGAAATGGAGAAACAACTTATATTTATAAGATCTATAGCTCATGGCAACATATAGCTAGTGAGTGACTCCAATGACAAATATCATATGCATCAACTTATATTAGAAAATACCAAAGTTAAGTTTCAAAAATACCTTCTGACTGTACGCTTTCCACCAGTTCAAACTGAAATGGACATCTCCATCAACTTATTCATCTGAGTAAAACTGTTCTTGTGTGTTCAGATCTGGAAAAAATTACACATGAAATGCATCTAACCTAACTCGTCCTCTTACGTAGAAATTAAAGTTGCAAGCATTATCCCACTTAACTGAAAGTTGTACTTTACAATAAACAGTGCACCCTTCACCATAAATAAGAAGAGAAAACTATAAACTCGTCAAGAATAGAAGTTGAGACTTTAAACTTACTGATGAAACTCTTGAGGAAGAACATATATTGAGTTTGATGAGTTTGATGTTGAATGAGGAAAAGCTAAATATTTGCAAGAAAAAAGTCACTATTGAAGACAAAACAGAGAAATATCAGCAAAATCAAAATCCTAAAATTGAAATTCAGAAAAAATTTAAAAATCAAAAGCTATGTTAAAACAGAGAGACATTGCCTTTCTCCTACGATTGTGATGACGACGGAAATAATGAATCATCAATAGACACGATTTTAATGTTGATTTTGTGAACTCGTTGATTTTATTGATGTATGTGGATTGAGTTAAAATGAGTATGGAAGATGAGCGTTTGGAAGAGGAAGAGTCACGTCCGGTTTCGACCATGACTGGATTGAAAGAGGAGGGTTCTGGTTCGATTATCGCCGCCACCATGAATTTAGGGTTTCTGCGGAAAAGAGAGTGAAGAGAAGACGGAGAGGAAAGATACCGTGAACTTAGGGTTTCTGGAGAGAAGATAAGACGGAAAGAAGAGAGAGGAGAAAGTAGACAATTGAAAAAGTAGACGAATGAGCAGACAACACATGGCAAGTTCATTTTTTCAATTTGTTAATTACTGCAATAGCCTTTTTCAAGGGTAAAGTAATTTAAGTAGAAGGGTAAAATGGGGAGTTTTGCCAATACTATAGTATTGGGTAGATAGTAGAAGAAAACCCAGAAAATGAAACCCTTATGATCTTCATCTTATTCCCCTCTTATCTTCATAAACCAAACCCAAAAACCCATGAACATAATTCCTAAATTCATCAAACCTAACAGCCTTAACCCTCCATCAACCCAAAACAAATCGCAAACAAAAGAATCAAAATCCAACAATCGAATGCATGTTCATCAAAATTAATAAATCCTAAGCTAAGTGTTTTCGGACCTTACCTCTTCCAGAAATTCTTTACGACTTTCCTCTTCGATCTCGATTTGATTATGCTTCCTGTTTGTTTCAGGTACTAATGGTGGTGGCACAACAAGCTTTAACTTCTCTCTCCGTCTCCTTCTGATTTTCCCCCCCTGATGGTTGATTTTAGATTCCATTTTATAGTTTTTTTAGGATTAATTAGATTTCAGAAATATGTTTAAGTCTTTGTTGTTACAAATCAATTGAATTAATTCGTAGATCCGATTTTTTCAATTTCGTTTATTGTACCTGATTTGTTTCTAGATTTAGATTTTAGGGATTTGATTATTATTATAATTTTGAAAGTTTGTAATTAGATTTTGATTTACTGATAAATGAAACAATCAATTTCGTTTATGTCTATATTTGATTTGCTTCCGAATTTGTTTCTTCCTCATTTGATTTTGGGTGATTGTTGATTTAGATTTTAGGATTTGTGTTGGTAGAGGACGGCCATTGCGGGGAAGAAGATGAACAGGGTTCTAAACCCTAATTTAATCTAGTCAACAATTTCCAAATAAACAATAATAATAAAAAATAAATTAATTAATATGATAATGTTAATAATTATTGTTTTAAGTGATTATTGACACTAGTTATAACAGTAACAAAATATTAATCAAATATAATAAGTTTAGTGATATTTATAATAATGATTGAAATGAAAATAATAACAACATTTCTAAATGATAATTAATAATAGAAAATTAATAAGGTACAAAAATTGTTGAATACTTGTATTACACATGATTAGCAAAAATTGGAATAGTTAATTTGGCCAACTAAAAAGATAATTAACATAATTCTAGTAAATATATATAATACTAGTGTTAGTACTTAATATGTTAATTTAAATATTCTAACAACTAATAATACTTATTAATAATATAATAACTAATATTTTTATGTTGTTTTATTATTGCTATATATAACAAATAAAAAACAAAAATCTACTCCTAAAAACAATGGACAATGAGCGCCCCTTTTTCTCTTTTTTTATTTATTTAAAACTTATATAACTAAAACCAACATTTTAATGAAATAAATAATTAAAAGGTAATTTGTTAAATTAATCCATTAATTAAATTCTATATAGGTAAGATAAATATTAAAAACAAGATACCCCTAGATAAGCTCTAATTCAATGGGCCTAAGAAATATTCTAACGACTCACACCCCTATTTTGCATACACTCTTTGGAGAATTTTTATAAAAAAAAATGGGCTTAACAATCACAATGTTAAGCCCAATAATACCCTTATTTTTTTTATACACCTCCTATAAGTTAAATATAAAAACAAACAATAATAATAATAATAATAATAATAATAATAATAATAATAATAATAATAATAATAATAATAATAATAATAATAATAATAATAATAATAATAATAGCATACCAAATAATATAGGGTAAATTTTGGGGTATGACAATACTGCTAATAGTGGACTTCATCTCTGGCTTGGTAGCCCCCAGAGTAGGTTGGTTGAACCGAACTGGGTAAACAATTCTGTTGTTTTTATTGCTTTTCTGCACACTGTTTTTATTTTGCCTACCTTGTTTGTTTTTTTTAATGTCAGATCAGATGTCATGACATCCATATATGACATCTGAGTCTGCTGTCACCAGAATTTCAAGTGCTATGAATGTGAATGTTTTGGACACATTAAACCTGAGTGTCTTACATACCTTAAGAGACAGAAAAAGGGCCTATCTGTAACTTGGTCTGAAGAAGACTCTGAAAGTGACTTTGAAGACGGATCTGCCAAACATGTAAACGCTTTAACAAGCATATGGACATCCGATGAAAACTATGGTGATGGTGATTCAACATATGATGATCTAGCTGCATCATACATAAGTGCTGAATTGCGTCAAGAAAGGGAGAAATAAAAAGGTCTGTTATGCCAACTGAATGCAGAAAAGAAAGAACATATGAGGACTATCTCTGGACTGGAAGAAGAGGTGAGCTCTCAAAAGTTTGAACTTGAAAAAGTTAAAAAGTTTGTTAGAATGCTTAATAATGGGTCTGACTCGCTTGATGAAATTCTTCAAGCGGGAAGAATGACATGAGGCATGAGTGGCCTAGGGCTAAATAAGAAGAAAAAAAAGTCAGCTTTAGATTATAGTCACTCCAAGAATGGATCAAAGATGTTAAATTAAATGTCGCAACATCTTGACAAGAAGAGTACGGCCTTTGCCTCGACCTTAGAAAATGAAAAAATACGTAAGAAAGTAATAAAGCATAAAAATGTTGCTGCTCTACTGGAGGATGAGAAAGAGAAGCTTTTGGCAATCATTGAGGATCTTAAAGAAGATGGTGTGTTGATTAACTCAAACCAACACAACATGATTCAAATGAGAATGAGGTCAAGTACTGGTACCATTGTGAAAGATGAGAATCGTCGAAATGATAGAATCACTGAGAAAACCAGAAATCTTGACTCTAGAGGCCAAGTTATGATGAAAATTAAGGAGGTCTCTCAAAGGCAGAAGTAAAAGATGTCAAGACACGTGTCCTAACATCTGAAGATAGCACAGAAAAGGTACGATAGCCCTAAGCATAAATACCTGAAATGCGATCACTATGGCAAGTTTGGTCATTCAAAGGATTCATGCTACAGTTTGATTGGATATCCTAAACATATGTTCTCTCATCAAGGGAAACATTCTAATATGAATCCAAAGACAAAGAAAGTTTCCATCCATGGGACATGTGTGAAAACTATGTCTCGAGACATAAGGCATGCTATGTATGGAAAAAGATCCAAGTCCATGAAGGCTAAAGGTTCAAGAGGAAAGAAAGATGCATGTGTCATGAGTGATGACCTCTCTAAGGCCAAGATTGTGATTTCTGTCAGGAAGAAGTATAAGGATTCCAAAGTCATATTTCGCAAGGTCCGAAAGGGAGGGAACAGTGACCTGACCAGGTCCAAGGAGATAATAGACTCTACAAATATGATCATCAGTGAATCTATCAGAAAAGATAACACTTTTGAGACAACTGCAGCACCAACTAAAGTACTACTGCTGAAGATGTCTCAACATCCGATACCGACATTGGAGAATCTAGTAAAAACGGTGAAGCTGAAGAAACTCATATAGATGTTAGAGAAATAGTTCCCATAATGCAAAAAGATCATCCTCAAGAACAGAGATTCTAGTCAAGAAGTTGTTTCCAGATCAAGGGAAGGTTCTTCAAGTCCTAGTTGTGTCTCAAATTATGTGAATAAAGTAGTGAATAATGAGTCATGGGTTGATGGCATGGAAGCTGAACTCAATCAGTACAAGAGTAATAAGACATGGAACCTGGTCCCAAGACATGATGAGGTGCACGTCATAAGTAAGCAAGACATTGCCTCCAAAATTAAAGAGAGTCTTGATTTCCAGAATGGCTGTCCAGGTGAATACCAAAGTAAAGAGGTATATATCAGTGATCAGTCAGTGCTTGAATTCAAATTCAAGCTAAGAATGAGTGTGTGTGACACGAACCAAGATCTGAGGGCATGGTATATGATGTTGACTAAATCCCAAGTCAGTCATGGATATGGAGAGAATGAAACTGACAAAGCTCTCTGTATCAAGGAAGGCTCGAGAAACTATGCCCAGGTATGTATGGATAGTACGGGTATCAAAGGGATATCAGATGGTATGATTCAACATCTTATCAAACAGATGCAATTGGGGTCGGATATGAGTCTTGTGGAAAAAGTGACTCAGTCTCTAGGAGCACGAGTTAAACAGATGGAAGACTCAATTCTCCTTTGTCAAGGCAAGTGTGTAAAGAACATTGAGTGGAGACTTAGTCTGGAGAGTACCAGTCATGGAGGAATTCCTATCTCCATTCACCAGAAATGATCTAAAGATGACGAAGGAGTAAGTATTTATTAGAATCTGCATCAAAGCATGACTAGGAGGCTTCTATATTTTACTACAACTGGATCAAATATAGCTTCAGAACTTGGCGGCTGTGTCAGAAGTCAAGAAGGACCCAAGATCAACCACCTCAATCAATCCGAAGTGATTATGGAGTCAGCATTGAGTACAAGTGAAGCACTATATTCCTATGATTCAGACTTTATTTTGGTAAAATGTTGTGATGAAGATCAGGCTAACAGTACTGCTGATAGAAACAATACTTCTGAAGAAGTTTGTTTCTTGAAAATAATGTCTTTTGGCTTAGTGACAAGCAAAATTGTGTCATTTTGCCTATGGATGAAACTATTGGTGCTCAACAAATGGTGTCTAAGGATAATGCTACTCTAAGTGTCATGACATTGTCATGCGACAACTCGAGTGTCCTCAGTACTTACAAGGATCCTAGTCAATCTAGGATGATCAAGAACATTAATATATGGCATCATATCAATAGAGATACTGGGGAGATCAGGATCGTGACTTTGGAGCACGGTAATACTGAAAGGAAGCTTGCTAGTAGTCCTCCAAAATTCTTTAATTATACTCATCTCAAGAAAAAACGAGGGGTATGTATTCATGAAGATTTATAGCAATTACTTCAAGAGTTGCATCTGCTAGTGGAAGCGCTAAAGATGCTGAATTTGGTACAACTTCTGTTGGTACCATTTAAGAAGAAGGAGCTTCTATTGTGGTTGCTGTTGCATGACTGTTGGTCATGTGATTCTGTTTGGATTTGCATTATGATTCTTTTTATTTTAGTCTATGATTTTGAAAGGGTTAGATGCCCAGGATACTTTTAATTTTACTTGCACCAAGAAAAAAAGTGCTTAACAGGTAGTTAAGTTTTGTTCTACTATCTTTGTTACTTTGTGGCTAAAAAGAGGGAGTAGTAATTGAGTATACAGGAGGTGCTTGTGCTTGAGGGGGAGTATGTTAAACTGCTTGCTACTGTGTTAGTGTATACCTTGAGCTAGCATGTGTTGAGGGGGAGCAGTTACCCTGCTATGTTGTTACACTACTATGTTCTTTCCGTTGTTGTTCTTCTGATGCAAGGGTTATTTGGTTGTTTTAGGCAAAATGTGCCAAAGGGGGAGATTGTAGTTTCTCTAAGATGAGCATGCATTTTGGTAAAACCAACCTAGCAGAAACATTTTGAATAGAATGCCATATCATACAGATTTCAGCATGTTGAACAAGATGTAACAACATGATAGGTCTGACATCGTGTTTGCTGGAGCGTGTTTGCTAGAGTTGATCTGTCAAGTATATCAGCTATTTTATTAGCTACCGAATATTGTGGAATATTCAGTTAGCTTATGTGTATCTAAGATCAATTCAATTAGATATATTCACACTTTCTACAATTGGAGACAATTTAAGAAAGGTTGGATTGAAAACCTATTTTCTTGGAGATCAAGCAACAGATTTTGTGCAGCCTCCTTGTTGCGGTTTTAGGCCCAATTCAGTCAATACTAATTCTATAAATAGACTGGCCTAAACCTAGTTTTAAGTGGAACTAATATTTGTATTTTTAGGGTTCTAGGAATCCTTATTTTGGTTGTGCTGTAAGTTCCATGTTTGTTCATTCACAAACCTGTAGGTGTTAAATGTTTTAATCTCCGAAGCTGTTAAGCAAGGAGAGTAGTGTTAGTTCTCATAAGCTTTTAAGCATTGAGAATTGTGTGTCTTGGAAGAGTGTCTTTTACTTTTAATTGTTTGTGGTGTTTGTCACGGGTTGTGACTATGGGGATTTGAGGAGGGCTTCATACCTAGGTGAATCTTAGGTAGAAGTCATGGGAAGGGTAGTGATTAAGTGAGAAGTTGTAAATGGGTGAGTTTAACTTTGAATTGATACTATGGTATATTGATTTCATCCCTGGCTTGGTAGCCCCCATAGTAGGAAGTTATTTCGAACTGGGTAAACAATTCCTTGTGTCTTTTACCTTTCTGCACTATTTTCGTTATTGCTACCATCTTGTTCTATAGTATTTATTAACAGATATTTGTGTCGTGACATCTCATTCGACATCACGTATCTGATACCCGAATTTCAAGGATCTGGATTAGAGCAAAGATGTGTTGTTCTCCAAGAACAACATCCACTATGATAACACTGCATTTGTTGTAATAATGTAATTTAATATTCTGTGTAAACAATGTAATGTTAAAAAAAAACTTATACACCTTTTACCCTAGTTTTTGTCAGAAACTGAAGGTATTGTTTTGGCGTGATAATTGTGAATATTGATCACCATCCTTAAATAAATCTGTGTCGTCCATTTCATGAGTATCAACGCTCAAGACACTTCCATTAGTGATCCGCGTGAAACCTAACAGACACCCATTAAAAAATCATTATGAATATCAATAATTGTTAATGAAACATATATCATGAAAACTTTGAAGCGTGAAAAACTCGGTAAAGTTCTCTACAATGAATTGCAAGAGCAGAAAATAAATTATGTTTAAGGTTTGTGTTCTTCAATAATCAAAAAATTTACGGTGTTTTTCAATAATCATATATTCATTCAGTTAACTAACCATTTTCTTGTTTTACATCATAAAAAAATATATGCGAAAGGGATCTGTAATATATTGCATATAACATTTTATCTTCCCGACATTTCAGTGAAACGAGGATCCAACATCTGATCACCAACAGTAACGACGATGAATCAAATTCAAAATTTGTTATTTATATATATATATATATATATATATATATATATATATATATATATATATATATATTTATTTGTAAAATATTTTGTGTAAACAAAGTAATATTATGGGTAAACAAATAATTTATAAATATTCTGTAGCTTGTAACGAATTTAAAAAATAATAATCTTACCCCTTAGTGTTATTGATAGACTAATATGTTTGATGTGCAAGTTTTGAAAATATTAAAAGTGCAGAAGCTGGGGTTCGAACTCATGTGCCTAAGCATTTTCCCCTCAGTGTTTTAAAAACTGAGGGATAAAATTGATACTTTTCATGACGCTCTTTGTTACCTCGCTTCTTTAGCCAAGGTTAAATGCATTTCGCGTCCGAGGTAAAATGTATTTTTTGTAGTACTGAGTTTTCTGACTTAAGGGTGGAAGCAATTAGAACTTAAGAGAAGCAAGTGAGGAAGTGAGAAGATGAATCCTCTGATTTCTAAGTTATCGGAAAACATTCTAGAAAAACTCCTCCAACGTTTATTTTATTTAAGAGTAAATAAAGTTTTTTGCATTCAAAATTGATAGCAGGTTGAAACCCGCTTTGGACTGGGAAGCATTTTGCTCCTGCAACCCGCTCCAAGCCAAATAGTGGCCACTATCTCAAACCGAGACACGAACTGTTGCAATGTAGCATTCGGCCACCGCCTTGCACTTCCTCCCCGGGATAACGCTGCTATTCCCCGAGATTGATAACTCTACCCTAAATTTACTATTAAAACAAATTATTCCATAATTTAAAGGAAATCAGACTAACCTAAATGCTGAAAACTTTTGTGACTTTTAAAGTCGTAACATAAGTCACCACTTTGAAGTTACAATTGCGTACAAGTATTTCATTACTTTTAGGCCCATGTTTGTTTCTCACATTTTTTAACAAGGATATGTACAATGTAGAGATTAAAATTATAGTTATACTTTAGTGCGAAAACTAAATAAACAAATGAAGATGCAAATAAAATAGTCTTAGAATATAAGACATGTTGATCTCTCCAAAACTATTGGAATAATCAGATGGTTAAAAATAAAAAGTTTGTGAGTAATGACGATAGTAATCCTAGAAGACAAGTAGGCCCGACAAAAAAAATCTGAACACAGCCGCCCCGCCCTGAATCTAATGGGGAAAAATCAGTTTAATTAGAGGCGGGGGGCAGAATGCTAATACCCGTCCTGCACCCGCCTATTAAAATTAATTTGATATCCTTATTTTTTTTTTATAACTTTATTACCTATTAACCTTTCTCAATTATAAAATATCAAGTTTATTATAATTATTATTATTTTTTTTGAAAATACAAACTAAATGAAATGAGCCAAGTTTTATAATTATTCTTAAAATGATCAAACATTTAGTTTAATTATTGATTTTTATTTTTATGAAAAAAATAAACATTTAAAAAATATAATTTATGCGAATGAGAGCGGGAACGGGGCAGTAAAACTCGTTCCTTGTTGGAGGCAGGGGATTATTACCCTCGACTGAGTCTTAGGTGAAGGTAAGGTTGGTGTAGAAACGCGGGGCGGAGCTAGTAATGCTTAACAACCGCCATGCCTAAAGACAAACAAAGAAAAAGACTAATAACAAACACTCGTTAGATCGTGGTTCTTATGAAACTGAACTATAATGTAATGAATAACTAGAGTTTCACTATTTCAAAATAAATCATTCTAACTTTCACTCATATTTTTTTTTTTACGGAACTTCCACTCATATTAAACTCACGTCAATTAATTAAACATATAATTAATTATTTAATAAAAATTTAATTAATTTTTTATTTTATTTGATGCTAAATTAATATTACTAATTGATAAATCGTTAACATAATTGAATAAAAAGTTAAGCTCATAATATATATTCCATCCGTTTTAAATTATAAGACATTTTGAAGAAAAAATTTGTCCTAGATTATAAGTCATTTTACAATTCCAATACAACATTAATACATTTTTTTTAATATACCCTATATTATTTATTACTCTTCCTTTTTTATACTCTTTTAATTTCGCTTTTTTAATATGTGTGAAATACCCAAAAAGGGACCGAGGTAGTAAGTAAGTAAGTAGTACAATATTTTAACTGTATACTCATGGTAGTAGTCTATAATATAAGAAGGGAATATGTTCCGGTTAAGACATATTAACCCTGGCTTAATTATGTGACAAATCTCACTTTTTGGGGCAAATTGGGTCCAAAGTAATCATTTGTCAGAACATTAGATGGTTTTAGTTACATAATTGCTATATGTTACACCATTCATTCGCTGCAAGTAATATTTTAATATTATTTGGATACTTTTCAGTTGCATTTGAACCAAAAACTGGCAAAAAGGTGTCTCTGCAGAACAGTAGACGGTGCTGAGTGATGGTTTTCCCAATGGCCACACTGTTTACACTGTGTAAACTTCCTTTCCTATTCTCTTTCTGCCCTTTTCCTCTCCTATTGTCTCTCTGGAACAAACCTACCACCAACAACATTTTTCTTTTCAATATTTCTTCCTTTAACTTTTTTCAATCGTTGTTCTGGTTTTTGAGATCTTCATGGCTAGACCGTTTGAGTTGCTGAAGAACATCAATGATACGAAGGAGCTTTGGAAAGTGGTTGTTCGTATCCATCACAAATGGAGCGTTGTTAATAATAACAAAGAACATTTTGATTTGATCGTCGTTGATAAAGATGTAAGCATGTAAATCTGGTTGTCACCTTTTTTTGTTATGTTCATCGTTTATGTTTTTTGCTGCATTTGATATGTTCTAATGGTTTTGTGAATCAAAACTTTGGGTTTAATGAAACTGTTGTTTTTTTGTGTTAACATATGGAAACTGATTTTTTGTGAACAAAGTTAATGGGAACTTTGTGAATCACATGTTTTTATACTTTGATTTATTGTATAAACAAACTTTTTCCAAAACTTAGGGTTTAATGGAAACATTGTTTTACCAGCTCTGATTCAAAACTTAGGGTTTCAATGATTTAATATTTGGTTGGTGTTTGAAACTTTGTTCAAAGTTTACCCTTAAACACTCCTTTGGTGTTTAACTATTTATTGTTTACTTCTTTCAACTAACATATTATTGTGATATGTTATATCATACAGGGTAGTGACATCCATGTTAAAGTTCCCAATGCTTTTAAACAAGCTTATGATTCACTATTAATTGTTGGCAACACTTATACAATCTCAAACTTCCAAGTCTCTCTTAATGATTTGCTTTTCAAGCCCTCAGATCACAAGTTTATGTTGACATTTACCGGTGGTACATCTGTTACAGACAAGAATAAACATGAAATACCTACAAAGCCACTAAAATTCACTTCTTTTACTGATATTATCATTGGGAAATGGAAAAAGGATGTTCTAATAGGTATGACCAGCTAAACTTCACCTCATATCATGTACTAAATATATTTCTTACTCTATTATCTTTTGTTTCTTTTTTTCTCAGATGTCATTGGAATGGTGACAGAAATTGGCTACGCACAACTTCAAAAAGGGAGTAAAAAACAACAGATCAATCTATTGTTGAAGGATTTGTCGTATGTGTTTTAACTATGCAACTTCTTGTGACATATTCAGTGTTTTTTTTATACTAACATTCTTCTTTTTCTGCATTTGGTTTAGTGACAACGTTCTCAATTGCACTTTGTGGGAAGGATATGCAATGCAATTCCATGATTTCAATAAAAATATAAAGGACTTCTCAATCCCACTCATTATTGTTTTGCAATTCGCAAAAGTCAAGGAGGAAGGTGTCATTTTATTATTATGCTTCTCATTTTTAACTTACTGTTTTTTATTATTTTATTATACAATAATAATAAATCCTTCACTTTGCCATTTTCCATATAGGAAAGTATCCCTTATGTGTTTCTAACACTTTCAACGTTACAATGTTGCATATCAATGATGAGTTACCTTAGATTAAAGATTTTCTTGAAAGGTTTCATTTTCCACCAATTATGCTCTTTGTTTAAGTACAATTCTCCTATATTATTAATTTATTCGTTGTATTTTTAGCCTACCAAAATTCACTGCAGTAGAATGTTTAAGTCAGGCTTTAAGTTTGCAGTCCCAGATTTTGTCTCAATACTCAAGTTCTTCTCAACACAGTCTTTATGATAAACTAATGTATAAGGCAACTGTACTTCCATTGGCTGATATTGTAAAACTCGGGGAGGTATTAACTTCTTTTTACCTCAGAATTCCTTTTACTGAACCTATATTATTAACACAATGTGATTGTCTATCATTTCATTTTCAGATTACTCAATGTGTTACCGTCGCGACAGTCATGAAACTGAAAGCTGCTCAAGGTGGTTGGTATTACCAAACTTGTCATCAGTGTCCTAAGGTTGCCAAAGGCCATGAACCACCTTATGAATGTGGTCTTGGCCATAAAACTGAAACAGCCATTTACAGGTAACATTATACCAATTCGATGAAATTTTTGTTTTCTTACCTTATACCGAAACAACCATTTAAAGTATGTTTTCCTATTAAATCAAGACATTTTTACAAATTAAATAAGTCAATATGGTTTATCTATCATTCCATTTCTGATGTTATTTTGTTTCCCATATTAACTTCTTTTGCCAACAATACTACTTCAATTTATCTCCATTTGATACATATTCAATGAAATAATAATAAGTAACTCAATATATCCATCCTATATATAACCACTTTTGGTGTTTTATGTATCAGTACCAAAATTTTATTATAGTACAACATTTGGAATCCCATTTAATACATTTACTTCTCCCAACATTTTTATTTAATATTCAAATAAACACTATGCTGTTGTACATACCCGTGAAATACTGAAAATATACAGCCTGTATTTTTTGTTCACCTATCCAAAAGTTGTACTTTTAAGTACAATCTGTTTTACATTTTCCAAAACTCATGAGTGGATCTACATTTCCTTTTCCCAAACCATCTTTTCCAAAGCTCATGAGCGGATCTACATTTCATTTATATTATAGATTATAGATTTTGTACCCTACTACCAATGCAATCTCGCCCCCACTTTCCCATATGATATAACTTTTAAAATGTTAACTTTTCTTTTCAATTTTATTTTCCCCGCCTATAGACCCCCCCACTAACCAACTAACCATGTTTTCAAAATTTTGAATTTCCTCTTCCATTTTTTTGTAAAAACTGCCAACAGTCAACCCTTCTCCTCATTGCTCATTCCTATGGATTCAACACTATGGATTCAACTTTGTATCAGTCCAACATTACAACAAACTTCATCTGAATTTCTTTCTTCACAATAACAGTAAATTATTATTTGGGTTCCATTCTTCAAGATTACCCTTATTTCCATGGATTCCATGGATTCCATTTTCCATCCTTATAAGGTATTTCTTGCAATCTTCCTGCTTTATTGTTTTCAAGTCCAACACTAACACTTTGAACAACATCATTGATCAGTTCTTTTTATTGAAATCATGTTTCTTAGAATATCATATTAACATCTTTTTCCTCTTGTAGTAACAGAGTTGCCATAAATGGAACCTGGACATTTTAACAAGGAACAAACCCTGACTTTTCTGGCTAGGAAGAGAAGAAGACTCACCTTGATGACAAAGAAGAACAACTCTACTCATGCTAACCCCTCTCAACCATGTCTTCAACATGTCACACCCATTCCAAATTTGGGAACTTTGCGAAACACAATACATACACCTACTGCATCAAGCCAACATTAATTTTCTGTTCCACTAAGACAAAATCTTATCAACAACTTCAATTCAACCACTCTTCCTCAGAAACTAATTTTTATTGTACCAACGAACCTTCAGACTACACCCCAAACTACGTTATCCGAAAATTGACATTCTCAATTTTATACAACCTATGGATGTGTTTTCAAAAACACCACAACAATTAAAAAAAGAGTGAAAGTTGTAAAACGTTTATGATTCCAACTTTCAGTTTTTTGAAATAAATATAAAATATACGGTTTTCCTTTTTTTATGGGCCTTCAACAAATTTGGGCCATTATATTTTTCCAATAAGGCCCAATTTTATTTACTTTGAATTTCATATTTTTTCTTTTATTATTTCTTAAAAATATATCAATACTTTTAAACTTATACTTTCTTTTATTGATTCTTACAATTTCATTTTTTTAAATACAATTTAACCTATTTTTCATTTCTCCATTAATATTTTTTTTCTCTATTTTTTAAAACACTTCTTATTAAGGTTTTAATATAATTTTTTTATTGCATATAATATTTCAATTTCTTTTTATATCAACAAAATATATAATAAAATCGAGATTGTGAATCAAATTCAATTTATACATAGTAGAACCCGAGGGTACGCACGAGTTTGTTATTAATTTGCAAACAAAAATGCGTAATTATATTGCCTTTAAAAACTCACGGTACTCCACAAATTTGTTTTGGATCAGATCTACAGAAAATCCGTAATAAATTAGATCTGACATTGTTGTAGAAAGGATTAATAATCGCACATGTTACATGACTTGTATTTTACTACTAGTAGTAGTACAATGAGATAAGGTTTGATCGAGATTATAATTTTTAAAATCCGCCATTCATTATTTTCTGCTTTTTCAGAATGGCTAGTACCGGCCATAGCAATAGCCTAGAAAGTAGTGCACTGGCCAAATACTATTTTTGTGAATGTATGGTCAATTTCAATAAGGGGAAATAATACTATACTATTAGATCTTAGTGTATGTTTGATAACGAGTTTGAAACTTATTTATCACATTCCGATTCATATTTGATGTGAAAATTGTGGAGTCACAACTTCATAAAATATTTTATTTATTTATTTTTTTAAATTATAGTTATGATTCTCCTATCTTGCCTTTTTTATGAAAATATTTTTATAGTTTAAATTTTAAAAGTTTTAATACTTATATTATATTATTATTATATTATTATGTACTTAAAATTAATAATTTTTTAAAAGAAAATAAGTGATGTACTGACAGTGTAAAAAAGTTTTACACTGTCAACCAATCACAACCACGAATCAGGATAAATCATACTCTAATTTTTAAAAAAATTATATAACATGATAAAACGATTTATTTCTATCAGTGCACTATCTTTAACCTCATTTTTTAATTTTTAAAATGATATATAATTTATAAAACATGACAAATTATCATATAGAAATTTTTGTAAAATTTTAGAACAAAATATATAAATTACACGTCATTAAAATAGACATAGCCACATATAACGATAACAAAATATGCTCTTTTTTTTAAAAAAAATTTTATGAGTACAAAGCACATAAATCTCATGTTTAAAGAGGCCCCTTTTAAGAACTATATATCAACCCCTATTATTCCACACATCAGGCGAGTCACTATTTGCATGTTGTTAAACACAATGGGTAGTTACAGAATGCAGCTAATACTTATCATAGCCATATCCACATTTTCATTCATGCTTTTGCTTCCAAACACCCAAGGATGGGGAGAGGAAGGACATTACACTGTTTGTAAAATCGCTCAAACTCGTCTCAGCAACACCGCTGCTGAGGCCGTGAAAGAGTTATTACCAAAATCAGCAGAAAATGACTTGGCCAGTATGTGCTCATGGCCAGACAATGTTAGAAAACAGTTTCCTTGGTCAGCTTCTTTGCATTTTGCTGATACTCCTGATTTCGCTTGCAATTACCAAGACGAAAGTAAGTTACATTCTTCTCTCAATTACTTCTACTTGCAAATTTGACACCGAATTACTCATTTTTGTGATGCAAAATGTTCAGGGGATTGTATGGATGTAAGAACGGGAGCCAAGGGGCGATGCGCAGTGGGGGCAATTACTAATTACACCACCCAGCTTCTTCATTATGGCAGTAACACAAAATATACATGTAAACTATTTTTTGAAACTAATTAGTAATTACATTAAATTTATTTATAAGTTAAAAGTTAGAATTAATGGTTTGAATTTGGTAATATATCAGATAACCTCACAGAGTCTCTTCTATTCCTTTCACATTTTATGGGAGACATTCATCAGCCTCTACATTGTGGCTTTCTCTCAGACAAAGGAGGCAATACAGTTATTGTTGAGTGGTTTGGAATTAAACAAAATCTTCACCATGTAAGTTATCTATAAAATATTATTTAAAATAGGGTTAAATAAGTTTTTGTTCTCTATAAATATTGCAGTTTTATTTTTAGTCCTTATTGAATTTTGGCAACGGTTTTGGTTGGTTTTGGCAACGATATTTTTATAAAAATTGTTGCCTAAAAACACGGAGAGACTAAAAATAAAAACGGAATATTTATAAGGACCAAAAATTTATTTCTACTAAATTATATATGTAATTATTGTATGTATGTATGTATCCAGGTTTGGGACGATTGCATAATTGAGAGTGAAGTTGAAAGATACTATAACTCTGACTTAGGAGAATTCATTGATGCAATTCAAACCAATATCACGGTACTCACGTGAATCATGTTTTTGACCATTTGTATCGATAATTAAGCTTTATAATTGTTGATTTTGTACTATAATACTAATAAATGAACAGAAGGTATGGGGTAATGAAGTAGAAGAATGGGAGAACTGCATCTCTGATGACATTGCTTGCCCAATCACGTGAGTCCTATAGGCCACATACAGTTGTACAATTTTACCCTTTAACTTCCACTAAGGTAGAATTTTGTTAAATTTAGGTATGCATCTGAAAGTATCGAAGATGCTTGCAAATGGGCATACAAAGATGCCGCCGAAGGCACCGTTTTAGAAGGTAAATTAAACAGTAGTTATATTTAATTATTGAGTTAATTTTGCACTATTTTATTTACAATATGAAAATGTATGTCGCAGATGATTATTTCCGGACACGCTTTCCGATAATAAATTTGCGATTAGCTCAAGGAGGAATTCGATTGGCAGCAGTTCTCAACCGTGTTTTTGACAAACAACATTATGCTATGTCTATGTAGTTTTATTATCTAATGAGTAAGTTGTTAACAATGGAAATATGAAATGAAAGGTTTATGTGGAACTAAATAAAAGAGAATGTACCAAATAAAAGTGCATGGCAATATCTGTTGCTTTTTTGTGAATGCACAAATTATCGTACGCCTCATTGTTGTGATTATAAGTCTACGTTTAGTTTTACGTTTGAAATATTTTAGAATTGATTATGGTGTTTAGAATTGATTTTGACGTATTTGGTTGATATCAAACAGAATTGATTATGCTTTTCAAAATTGATTCTACTTGAAGTTAGGATTTGTTATAGATATGCTAATATCTATCTACTGTATGAGTTAGCATACTATGTAAAAGTAGGATACTTGTATAGAATACTCATACTACATAGTTGTATAGCTTGTAGTGTCTATATATATATATATATATATATATATATATATATATATATATATATATATATATATATATATATATATATATATATATATATATATATATATATATATATATATATATATATATATATATATATATATATATATGCCTCAATGTAATGAAAGTAGTGCATACATCCCGAAGTTTAATAATATCAATGATGAGCAAAACAACGGCCTTAGAAAGTAACTTTTGAACAAGAGTGATTTGGGTATTTTCAGAGCTCTGTGACGAAAGTTGAGAGTTAGAGGCTAGCTACCCAGATACATTAACCATACAGTCCTTAGGCATGCTGCATGAATAACTGTATTATTAAACGTTCACCTAACATGATGAGGAATCCAACATACCAATGACACAATATTTGTTATTAGGGAAAATTTACATGTCTATAAGCTCTTTCATCGGAGGAAAATCATTATCGAGGCATAGCATGGTGACATTGTAGGTGTTTGTCAGTGACAGCGGAAACTTCCCTACATTAATACAGTAACATCCAAGTTTGAGTAGGAAAAAATAATTCATTAACTAATAACAAAATAAAGCAGCTAACCCTCTTCCTTGACTTTGGCATACTTAAGCAAAAAACTAATCGGACCAGACGCGTTGACCCGATCCTGATTGAACTTGATGAACTAGTCAAGATACGATTCCCAAAGGGTGCAGTTCATAGTGTTATTGCTAAACAAAAACTACATCATAATAGTTTAAAATATGAAGGGAATGTACATTCAAATCATCTATCATATAAGAGTGATGTTAGAAGTAGATATACAAATCTGTTGTCCCTTAATACCATATTAACTTGTTATTTTTGGCACCCGACTGGGTTTGTGAATATCTAATACTCTCAACCATTCCAATCACATCTGCAAAAAATACATCATCGACATAAGAGTAAAATAACATATGAAATAGAAATTCACAAACAAAACATGAACATATTCTTTTCACCTGGCACATCCTTGTAAAACTTGTCGGTGATTATATCAAAAAAACTTGTAAACACAAGGGATTTCGATGGTATTTCATGTTTGCTATCATGCCTAACAGACTTTCCTCCGGTAAACTTGAGCATAAATTTGTGCGAAGAAGGTTTGAAATCCAACACATTAGGCTGAACCTTAAAGTTGGATAATGTGTAAGTATAGTCCAATGCTAATTTTTCATCGAACAGAGACATATGTGTTATTGGGACAACAAAATGTATATCACCACCCTGTAATGCACAGATGAACAAAAAAGTTAGATGGCAACCAAAAACATAACAATACACAGAAAAACCAGAATGTCATGCACGGATGCACATAACTATTAAATTACCGTTTTGTCTATAAAGATCATCTCAAAATGCTCTTTGTTGTTAGAGATACCGTTCTATCTATGTTGCACTCTGGCAGCCACCTTCTATAGCTCTTTGGTATCATTGTTTTCAATGATTTTCTCCACAGGTCTGACCATGTAATTGTTAGAACAAGATTTGTTCTGATCAATATTCTTAGTTTTGATGATAACAAGGATATGAATTTTGTGTGAGATAATGTGGTACTCTAATACATTGCAATTTCCCTTTCAGGAAATATATAAAGAGTATGCACAAATCAGCGCTCAAAAGCTTTGTCTCAGAAGGTTCAGCATGCAACATCAGAACATGGTCTGGCAAGACATCAGAAGATGGTCAAGGCAGAATCAGAACATGGGTCTATGGAAGCATCAGAAGAACTTGAGATCAGAAGCAGAAGCACTGAAGTTCTCATGGTATCACGCTCAGAAGCACTTCAAGGTCAGAAGACAAGAAGATGTTATGCACCAAGCTGTTTGACTCTGATGATATTCAAACGTTGTATACACAAACATCAAATCAGAAGAAAGTACAGGTGGCAGGCTACGCTGACTGACAAAAGGAACGTTGGAAGCTATTAAAGGCAACGTCAGTAGACACAGCGTGAACAAGGCTCGAGGTAGTTGACAAAAGCGTGAAACATTAAATGCAATGCTGTACGAAATACGCAAAGCATTAAATGCTCCCAACGGTCATCTTCTCAAAGTGCCTATAAATATGAAGTTCTGATGAGAAGCAAGGTTAACGAATCCTGACCGAATCTACTGATAATTAACTTGCTGAAACGCTGTTCAAATCAAAGCTCAGAAACTTCATCTTCATCAAAGCTCGCTACATTGCTGTTGTAATATATTAGTGAGATTAAGCTTAAACGTTAAGAGAAATATCACTGTTGTGATTATAGCTTTTCAGAAGCATTGTAAAACTCTTATTTGATTACATTAATTTGTAAGTAACTAGAGTGATCAAGTGTTGATCAGGATACTCTAGGAAGTCTTAGCTTGTGTCTAAGCAGTTGTAATTAGAGTGATCACGTGGTGGTCAGGATACTCTAAGAAAGTCTTAGCTTGTGTCTAAGCATTTGTTCCTAGAGTGATCAGGTTGTGATCAGGATACTCTAGAAGACTTAGTCGTGGGCTAAGTGGAAAACCATTGTAATCTGTTGCGATTAGTGGATTAAATCCTCAGGTGAGGTAAATCACTCCGTGGGGGTGGACTGGAGTAGTTTAGTTAACAACGAACCAGGATAAAAATAACTGTGCAATTTGTTTTTATCGTTCAAGTTTTTAAGACAACACTTATTCAAACCCCCCCTTTCTAAGTGTTTTTCTATCCTTCAATTGGTATCAGAGCGCCGGTTCTAAGGTGCAAGCACTTAACCGTGTTTAGAAAAGATTCAGGAAGAGAAAAACGCTTCAGTAAAAGATGGCTGGTGAAGTTCAAACAAATCCAACTGCATCTACATCTGGCTCTGCTGAGCAATACAATGGTAACAATGGTTATACTAGACCACCAGTATTTGATGGTGAAAATTTTGAATACTGGAAAGATAAACTGGAAAGTTACTTTCTTGGTCTAGATGCTGATCTATGGGATCTTCTGTTGGATGGTTACAAACATCCTGTTAAAGCTACTGGTGTAAGGCTCACGAGAAACGAAATGACTGAATATCAAAAGAAAGATTTCAAAAATCATCACAAATGCAGGACTGTTTTGCTGAATGCTATCTCTCATGCTGAGTATGAGAAGATATCTAACAGGGAAACGGCCAATGACATATATGAGTCCTTGAAAATGACTCATGAAGGAAATGCTCAAGTCAAGGAGACCAAAGCTCTTGCACTAATCCAGAAGTACGAAGCCTTCAAGATGGAGGATGATGAAGACATTGAGAAGATGTTTTCAAGATTTCAAACTCTAACTGCTGGATTAAGAGTTCTGGACAAAGGCTACACCAAGGCTGATCAAGTAAAGAAGATCATCAGAAGCTTGCCCAGAAGATGGGGCCCAATGGTGACTGCATTCAAGATTGCGAAGAATCTGAATGAAGTTTCTTTGGAAGAGCTGATCAGTGCCCTGAGGAGTCATGAGATTGAACTTGACGCAAATGAACCTCAGAAGAAAGGTAAGTCTGTTGCATTAAAATCTAATTTTAAAAAATGCACTAACGCTTTTCAGGCTGAAGAAGAAGATCCTGAAGAATCAGAATCTGAAGAAGAAGATGAACTGTCCATGATCTCCAGAAGGGTAAACCAACTCTGGAATAGCAAGCAAAGGAAGTTCAAAAGCTTCAGAAGTTCAAAGAGATTTGAACGAGGAGAATCTTCTGGTGACAGAAGATCTGACAAGAAGAAGGCTGTCTGCTATGAGTGCAATGAGCCTGGACATTACAAGAACGAGTGTCCAAAACTTCAGAAGGAGAATCCCAAGAAGAAGTTTCATAAGAAGAAAGGTCTTATGGCAACATGGGATGATTCAGAATCAGAATCAGACTCTGAAGGAGAGCAGGCCAACTTCGCGTTGATGGCTACAGAAGATGATGAATCAGAATCTACATCAGAATCAGATTCTGAAGAGGTATTTTCTGAACTATCTAGAGAAGAGTTAGTTTCCAGTTTAACAGAACTTCTGGAACTCAAGGCTCATCTTAGTATCAAATATAAAAAGCTGAAGAAGCAGTTTGAATTTGAAACTAAGAAGCTGGAAGTGGAAAATTCTGAACTGAAGGAAAAAGTTTTAAATTTATCCAAAGATAGTGGATCTCCTTCTGAAACAGAAAAATCCATTCCTAGCATGAATCATATTCTGAAAGAATATGACTCGAGCTTCAGAAAGTTCTTATCTAGAAGTATTGGCAGAAGTCATCTTGCTTCTATGATATATGGTGTTTCTGGAAACAGAAGGTTTGGTTTTGGCTATGAGGGTGATACCTCACATAAATTTGAACCTATTGATGATCTGAAGATCACATACAAGCCATTGTATGATCAGTTCAAATATGGCCATGCTCATGATATTAGGCTCACTTCACATGCACAGAAGTTTAACACTGTTCACACCAAGAAGCATGTGACACATCCTAAGAAATATCATGCTGAAAAACCTAAAGAATATCATGCTGTTCCTCCTGTTAAATATTTTGCTAAACCCAAGTTCAATCAGAACTTGAGGAGAACTAACAAGAAAGGACCCAAGAAATTGTGGGTACCTAAGGAGAAGATAATTTCTGTTGCAGATATCCTTGGCGGCAAAGAGGACAAAAAGCAAAATGTCATGGTACCTGGACTTTGGGTGCTCGCGACACATGACGGGAAGAAGGTCTACATTCCAAGACCTGGTGCTTAAACCAGGTGGAGAAGTCAAGTTTGGAGGAGATCAGAAGGGCAAAATCATTGGCTCTGGAACCATAAGTCTTGGTAACTCTCCTTCCATAACTAATGTACTTCTTGTTGAAGGATTAACGCATAACTTGTTGTCCATAAGTCAATTAAGTGACAATGGTTATGACATAATCTTTAATCAAAAGTCTTGCAAGGCTGTAAGTCAGAAGGATGGCTCAATCCTATTTACAGGCAAGAGGAAGAACAACATTTATAAGATTGATCTTTCTGATCTTGAGAAGCAGAAGGTGACTTGTCTTATGTCTGTTTCTGAAGAGCAATGGGTCTGGCACAGGAGATTAGGACATGCTAGTTTGAGAAAGATTTCTCAGATTAACAAACTAAATCTGGTCAGAGGACTCCCAAATCTGAAATTCAAATCAGATGCTCTTTGTGAAGCATGTCAGAAGGGCAAGTTCTCCAGACCTGCATTCAAGTCTAAGAATGTTGTTTCTACCTCAAGGCCGTTAGAACTCTTGCACATTGATCTGTTTGGCCCAGTCAAAACAGCATATGTCAGAGGGAAGAAATATGGATTAGTCATCGTTGATGATTATAGCCGCTGGACATGGGTAAAGTTCTTGAAACACAAGGATGAGTCTCATTCAGTGTTCTTTGAATTCTGCACTCAGATCCAATCTAAGAAAGAGTGTAAAATCCTAAAGGTTAGAAGTGATCATGGTGGTGAATTTGAGAACAAATTCTTTGAGGAGTTCTTCAAAGAAAATGGTATTGCCCATGATTTCTCTTGCCCTAGAACTCCACAGCAAAATGGAGTTGTAGAGCGAAAGAATAGGACTCTACAAGAAATGGCCAGAACCATGATCAATGAAACCAATATGGCTAAGCATTTATGGGCAGAAGCAATAAACACTGCGTGTTATATTCAGAATAGAATCTCTATCAGACCTATTCTAAATAAGACTCCTTATGAATTGTGGAAGAACAGAAAGCCCAACATTTCATATTTCCATCCTTTTGGATGTGTATGCTTTATTCTGAATACTAAAGATCATCTTGGTAAGTTTGATTCTAAATCACAAAAGTGTTTCCTTCTTGGATATTCTGAACGCTCTAAAGGCTACAGAGTATACAATACTGAAACATTGATTGTAGAAGAATCAATCAATATCAGGTTTGATGATAAGCTTGGTCTTGAAAAACCAAAGTAGTTTGAGAATTTTGCAGATTGTGATATTGATATATCAGAAGCAGAAGAACCAAGAAGCAAAGCTGCAGAAGCTGGCAGTCTCAGAAGCAATGGATCAGAAGATCAAGTTGCTGCATCTTTAGAGAATCTCAGGATCTCTGAAGAGCCAACAGTCAGAAGATCACCTAGACTTGCCTCAGCTCATTCAGAAGATGTGATCCTTGGGAAGAAAGATGATCCTATCAGAACAAGAGCATTCCTCAAGAACAATGCTGAATGTCAATTAGGTCTGGTTTCTCTGATCGAGCCAACTTCTGTTGATTAAGCTCTAGAAGATACAGACTGGATAATTGCCATGCAAGAAGAGTTAAATCAGTTTACAAGGAATGATGTTTGGGATCTTGTTCCAAGACCTAAAGGATTCAATATTATAGGAACAAAATGGGTTTTCAGAAACAAGCTGAGTGAGAAAGGTGAAGTGATAAGAAACAAAGCCAGACTGGTGGCTCAGGGTTACAGTCAGCAAGAAGGGATTGACTATACAAAAACCTTTGCACCAGTGGCCAGGTTAGAATCTATTCGTCTATTAATTACTTTTGCCACTCAACACAACATCACTCTTTATCAGATGGATGTTAAGAGTGCCTTCTTAAATGGTTACATAGATGAAGAAGTTTATGTCCATCAACCTCCTGGTTTTGAAGACTCCATGTCTCCAAATCATGTTTTTAAATTAAAGAAATCATTATACGGATTGAAACAAGCTCCTAGAGCTTGGTATGAACGTTTGAGTTCTTTCCTTCTGGAAAATGGTTTCACTAGAGGAAAAGTGGACACTACTCTCTTTTGTAAAACATTTAAAAAGGATATTTTAATTTGTCAAATATATGTTGATGATATTATCTTTGGAACATCTAATGCTACACTTGGAAAGGAGTTTGCTGAGTCTATGCAGGCTGAATTTGAAATGAGCATGATGGGAGAACTCAAGTATTTCCTTGGGATTCAAATCAACCAAACTTCTGATGGAACCTATGTTCATCAAAAGAAGTATGTGAAAGAACTTCTGAAGAAGTTTAATCTTTCTGAAAGCAAAGAAGCCAAAACTCCTATGCATCCAACATGTGTCCTAGGTAAGGATGAGGTAAGTAAGAAGGTAGATCAGAAGTTGTACAGAGGTATGATTGGATATCTTCTATACCTAACTGCTTCTAGACCTGACATTCTCTTTAGTGTTAGTTTGTGTGCTAGATTCCAATCAGATCCGAGAGAATCTCATTTAACTGCGGTTAAGAGAATTCTGAGGTATCTGAAAGGTACTACTAATGTTGGTTTAGTTTACAGAAGATCCAAAGATTACAACTTAGTAGGATTCTGTGATGCTGACTATGCTGGAGATAGAATTGAAAGGAAGAGCACTTCTGGAAGTTGTCAATTTCTTGGAAGTCATCTGATCTCATGGTACAGCAAGAAGCAAGCTACAATTGCCCTCTCAACAACAGAAGCAGAATATGTTGCTGCTGCAGGTTGTAGCACACAAATGCTCTGGATGAGAAGTCAGCTAGAAGATTATCAGATATATGAGAGTAACATTCCTATCTTCTGTGATAATACTTCTGCTATATGTTTATCTAAGAATCCTATCTTACATTCAAAAGCTAAACATATTGAGATTAAACATCATTTCATAAGGGACTATGTTCAGAAGGGTGTTATATCTTTAAACTTTGTGGATACAGACCATCAATGGGCTGATATCTTTACAAAACCCCTTGCTGAAGATAGGTTTAAGTTCATTCTGAAGAATATCAGTATGGATTTATGCCCAGAATGAGAAGATGAGAAGATCTTATGTATGAGTATCTTCTGAAATGAGATTGGATTAGTCTTTTATAAGAAGTTCTGATTGTAATCAATTAGAAGTAGTGATTCTGTTATTACTAACGTTTCATTGTCTAAGTTGACTCAGAATCTCTTTAAAAGTAAAATAGCTGTAACTGGCTATCCAGATGGTAAACACGTGTTCACTATTTTTGGACAAGCGTGCGTGCAGTTGAGGGGACGCCTACTTAGGTAACTGTGCTAATCACTTCTTTTGTCATTATTATCTCTCCTCACGTCACGTAACATTAAATGCCATTCATCATTTCTTTTATTTTCTTTTTCGTTTTTATATCCGTCAAACGTTTCCCTTCCCAAGAACGTTTCCTTCCCCACATTCCCTCTATTTATTTCTCCATTTCTTTGCATTCTTCAATCAATCTTTGCGCTCTCTCTCTCTCTTTCTCTCACTTTTCTATGAATATCTTTTGCGTAAACCCTAGTTCATTCTTCATCGATCTAGCGTTCATCATGAATCCTTCTCCTAGTTCCCTTCATCAAAACTTTAAACCTGTTGAAGAAACTAAGTCTCAAAAGTGGCTGATCTATTTGAATAGAACGGATGGAAGGGTTAATAGGTTACAGGATGAGAAACATATCTCGGGATGGCATTCCAAGTTTTTCTCAAGTCAGATCTCTTCTTTGATGCTGTTATCAACATTTGTCCAAAGGAAGAAGACTTTCTTGAGATATTGGATGAAGTTAGGTTCCATAAGGACTTAACTTCTATGTTAAGGGAAAGCCCATCTGAGAATACGCTCTCTCCTGGTGAACTGTTCTCAGTTCCTCCCTTGTATTCATTTACTTCTTTCTCTGGGAGCTGCTCAGGCATGCAGAGTTTCAAGATTTGATGGCCAAGCAAGAGCAAGAACAACGCTGGGATTCATGATATGCTGGCTTAGATTAGGACTAGGCTAGGGTTGTAGTCTTTGTGTCCTTGTAGTTTTCCTTGCTTGTTGCACTTGTGTATCAGCATACATCTTTTGTAATCCTGCTTGTTTAAATCAATGAAAAGTTTAATTCTGTTTCTTTCCTTTGTCGTTTTCTACATCTGAATCTTTTATATATTCTTTTTGATGTTATGACAAAAAGGGGGAGAAAATATATGATAAATGATCTGATTAAATATTATCAGTTACCGGGTAAAAAGGCCCCACATTACTAACAGAACTTGCAAAGTTCTATGCTTTAAGTTGTGTTGTTGCAGGAATTAAAGATTCTCTTTAAAGATCAACATAAGAAGCAACAAGATGAATCAAGCTCTTGGATTCTTGAAGCAAGCTGAGTGCTATGAAGCTTCAGAATCAGAAGCAAGAAGGAAGAATGTTCAGATATTCTGATGATAGAATATGATCTGATTCTGAATGTCTATTTGTTCTGATACATTCTATATGGCTTATATGGCTCTGATACATATTATGTGTTCTGAAACATATTTTATGTTCTGATTCATTCATGCTGACTTTTGTCGTTTAGTTTTGTTCTGTAACATTTCAGGATGTAGAGATGCTCTGATGAAGCTCTGGTACATTCAACAATGTTCTGATACAATCTAGCATGAAGTAATGTAAGAAGAAATTCAAGCTCTGAAGCTGTCCGCTGGAAACAAGAGTCAGAAGCTGTGAATGTTCTGAAGATCAAAGGAATTCAAGTTCTGAAGCTGTCCGATGGAAGCAGGAATCAGAAGCTGTGAATGTTCTGAAGATCAAAGAAATTCAAGTTCTGAAGTTGTCCGAATGGAAGCAGGAATCAGAAGCTGTGAATGTTCTGAGGATCTAAAGAAATTCAATGTTCTGAAGCTGTCCTATGGAAGCAGAAATCAGAAGTCATGAATGTTCTGTAGATCAAGCACTGTGAACGTCTCTACTGAAATACTCAGGGAAGTCTTTTATTATTAAAATTCTTCTAGTATTAATTTCAGGGGGAGATTATTCATCTCAGGGGGAGATTGTTAATCTCAGGGGGAGACATATTCACATGCTTATGCTATAGCTGTGTAAATTGTCTTTAGCCGTCTGCTCTTTCTGATCGCAAATTCATATCATTTATATATGTTTTTGTCATCATCAAAAAGGGGGAGATTGTCAGAAACTTCATCTTCATCAAAGCTCACTACATTGCTGCTGTAATATATTAGTGAGATTAAGCTTAAACGTTAAGAGAAATATCACTGTTGTGATTATAGCTTTTCAAAAGCATTTGTAATACTCTTATTTGATTACATTAATTTGTAAGTAACTAGAGTGATCAAGTGTTGATCAGGATACTCTAGGAAGTCTTAGCTTGTGTCTAAGCAGTTGTAATTAGAGTGATCACGTGGTGGTCAGGATACTCTAAGAAAGTCTTAGCTTGTGTCTAAGCATTTGATCCTAGAGTGATCAGGTTGTGATCAGGATACTCTAGAAGACTTAGTCGTGGGCTAAGTGGAAAACCATTGTAATCTGTTGCGATTAGTGGATTAAATCCTCAGGTGAGGTAAATCACTCCGTGGGGGTGGACTGGAGTAGTTTAGTTAACAACGAACCAGGATAAAAATAACTGTGTAATTTGTTTTTATCGTTCAAGTTTTTAAGACTACACTTATTCAACCCCCCCTTTCTAAGTGTTTTTCTATCCTTCAATTGGTATCAGAGCATCGGTTCTAAGGTGCAAGCACTTAACCGTGTTTAGAAAAGATTCAGGAAGAGAAAAACGCTTCAGTAAAAGATGGCTGGTGAAATTCCAACAAATACATCTGCATCTACATCTGGCTCTACTGAGCAATACAATGGTAACAATGGTTATACTAGACCACCAGTATTTGATGGTGAAAACTTTGAATACTGGAAAGATAAACTGGAAAGTTACTTTCTTGGTCTAGATGGTGAACTATGGGATCTTCTGATGGATGGTTACAAACATCCAGTGAAAGCTAGTGGCGTAAGGCTTACAAGGCAAGAAATGAATGATGATCAGAAGAAGCTTTTCAAGAATCATCATAAATGTAGAACTGTTTTGCTGAATGCTATCTCTCATGCTGAGTATGAGAAGATATCTAACAGGGAAACGACCTATGATATATATGAGTCATTGAAAATGACCCATGAAGGAAATGCTCAAGTCAAGGAGACTAAAGCTCTTGCTCTAATCCAGAAATATGAAGCCTTCAAGATGGGGGATGATGAAGATATTGAGAAGATGTTCTCAAGATTTCAAACTCTAACTGCTGGATTGAGAGTTCTGGATAAAGGCTACACCAAGGCTGATCATGTAAAGAAGATCATCAGAAGCTTACATAGAAGATGGGATCCAATGGTGACTGCATTCAAGATTGCCAAGAATCTGAATGAAGTTTCGTTGGAAGAGCTTATCAGTGCCTTGAGAAGCCATGAAATAGAGCTGGATGCAAACGAGCCTCAGAAGAAAGGTAAGTCCATTGCGTTGAAATCAAATGTTAAAAAATGTACTAACGTTTTTCAGGCCAGAGAAGAAGATCCTAAAGAATCAGAATCTGAAGAAGAAGATGAACTGTCCATGATCTCCAGAAGGGTAAACCAACTCTGGAAGAGCAAGCAAAGGAAGTTCAGAGGCTTCAGAAGTTCAAAGAGATTTGAACGAGGAGAATCTTCTGGTGACAGAAGATCTGACAAGAAGAAGGTTGTCTGCTATGAGTGCAATGAGCCTGGACATTACAAGAACGAGTGTCCAAAACTTCAGAAGGAGAATCCCAAGAAGAAGTTTCATAAGAAGAAAGGTCTTATGGCAACATGGGATGATTCTGAATCAGAATCAGAATCAGACTCTGAAGGAGAGCAAGCCAACTTTGCGTTGATGGCTACAGAAGATGATGGATCAGAATCTACATCAGAATCAGATTCTGAAGAGGTATTTTCTGAACTATCTAGAGAAGAGTTAGTTTCCAGTCTAACAGAACTTCTGGAACTCAAGTCTCATATTAGTATCAAATACAAGAAGCTGAAAAAGCTATTTGAATTTGAAACTAAGAAGCTTGAAGTGGAGAATTCTGAACTGAAGGAAAAAATTTTAAATTTATCCAAAAATACTGGATCTCCTTCTGTCTCTGAAAAATCTACTCCAAGTCTGAACAATATTCTGAAAGAATATGACTTAAGTTTCAGAAAGTTTTTATCTAGAAGTATTGGCAGAAGTCAACTTGCTTCTATGATATATGCTGTGTCAGGAAACAAAAGAGCTGGCATTGGTTATGAGGGTGAAATCCCATACAAGCTTGAATCTGTGGATGATATGAAAATATCATACAAGCCTCTGTATAACCAATTTAAATTTGGCCACTCCCATGATATTAGGCTCACATCACATGCTCAAAGCTTTCACATAACACACACCAAGAAGCATGTGACAAAACCTAAGAAATATCATGGAACTCAGAACATAAACTATCATTTTGTTCCTCCTATTTCCTATAATGCTAAACCCAAGTTCAATCAGAACTTGAGGAAAACTAACAAGAAAGGACCCAAGAAGGTGTGGGTACCTAAGGAAAAGATTATTCCTATTGCAGATATCCTTGGCTGCAAAGAAGGAAAAGCACAACATGTCATGGTACCTGGACTCTGGGTGCTCGCGACACATGACAGGAAGAAGGTCTATGTTCCAAGACCTGGTGCTTAAATCTGCTGGAGAAGTGAAGTTTGGAGGAGATCAGAAGGGCAAAATTATTGGCTCAGGAACTATAAAGTCTGGTAACTCTCCTTCCATAACTAATGTTCTTCTAGTAGATGGATTAGCTCATAACTTATTGTCCATAAGTCAAATAAGTGACAATGGTTATGACATAATCTTTAATCAAAAGTCTTGCAAGGCTGTAAGTCAAAAGGATGGCTCAATCCTATTTACAGGCAAGAGAAAGAACAACATTTATAAGACAGATCTTCAGGATCTTAAGAATCAGAAGGTGACTTGTCTTATGTCTGTTTCTGAAGAGCAAT
The DNA here is from genome assembly GCF_029867415.1 of Vicia villosa. Taxonomy (NCBI): domain Eukaryota; kingdom Viridiplantae; phylum Streptophyta; class Magnoliopsida; order Fabales; family Fabaceae; genus Vicia; species Vicia villosa. Next base: position 22,063,091 of record NC_081181.1, on the reverse strand, counting down.
GGGTCTGGCACAGAAGATTAGGACATGCTAGTTTGAGAAAGATTTCTCAGATTAACAAACTAAATCTTGTCAGAGGACTCCCTAATCTGAAATACAAATCAGATGCTCTTTGTGAAGCATGTCAGAAGGGCAAGTTCTCCAAACCTGCATTCAAGTCTAAGAATGTTGTCTCTTCCTCAAGGCCGTTAGAACTTTTGCACATTGATCTGTTTGGCCCAGTCAAAACAGCATCTGTCAAAGGGAAGAAATATGGATTAGTGTGGACCTCCGTTTTTTTTTCGGGCCATACCTCTGAGCGGGAGAGATACGTGAACTGACTCTTTTTTATCGCTTATGCTTTCGCATTTTTTTGAAAATTCACAGAGTCGCCACCGACCTTTTATTTTATCCAATTAAGGAAAGGTTTATAAAAGAAACAGAAAAAAGACCTTTAAGAAATTCTGGGTAAGGGGGTAGGTTATACAAAGGGAAGGTGTTAGCACCATTTGTATCCATGGTTATCCATGGGCTCTTAAGTTTGCTTAGCTCACTTGTTTTTCGATTACTTTTCAATTGCTTTAGAATGCTCATATGTGGTTTCAAATACCTTTGTAAATTGAATTTGTAATGATCCTTGTGCGGATGTATACAAAATGTTTGTTTATCTTTCGAAAGATGTTTTGAAAAGAACGTTAACTTTGTAATGATCCGTGTTTGGATGTATACAAAGTATTGTCTTTTTGGAAAGTTTTGAAAAAACAACAGTGTATGAGAATTTTGTTTGTTTTGATTTGAGCAAGCAAACTAGGAGGTCTACCCTGAGTTGTAAGGTCTTTATCCTATTTCCTTTAAAAATCTATCCTTTCACCGGATATAAACAAAAGGTTCGATTTTGTACTCGAAACAGTAGAATTTGACTTTGATTTTGAAACGAATGAGAAGGGATTACCTTAAGAGGTGCAAGTGTGATTTGTGTTTGAATTCAGATATTTTATCTTTTGGAGTTAGTGATCTAACGATTCAATTTTATCTTTGACATACACGCAGTTTATATTTGCTGGAAATTAAAATGCGGAAATGTAAAGTGCGGAAAGTAAATCTACGCTATGACATCGATTGTGCAGGAAACGTAAACTAGCCTATTTACATGAATTTGACATCCTATACATTTATCTAGGAACTTAAATTGCAAGAAAAAATAAAAGGCATGTTTTTTTGGATTTTTTATGATTGATTTTAATTATAATTAATGCATGATTAATTAAATTAAAATGAAGAAAAAAGATGAAAATAGATTTAAACCTAGAAATTAAGTTTAGAATATGTACAAAATATTTGTCAATTAATTTTAAAACAAAACTAATTTTTTTGGAATTTTTGAAATTGATTTGAAATTGATTAAGCTAATTAATACATAATTATACAAATAATTAAAACCCAAAGAGAAAATTATTCAAAATATGTACAAAATTAGTTTATAATATATAAACAATATTTTATATAAAGAACAATTTTTTTTATGATTTTTTGATTGGTTAGAATAATTAAAAAGCAAATATATAAATATATACTAATTAATTATGCAAATATTGAAATTTTGAAGAAAAATAAAATATTTTTATTTCAGAAAATAATATATTATTTTAGAAGTCTAAAAATATTTTTTGTGTATTTTTTGGATTTTTAAATCTATTTTTAATTAATTTTGCAAAGAAAATTAAAATAAAATAGAAAATAAAAGGATACTAATCAGATGTGGTTGATTGGAGAGTCCATGGTATGGACTGGCGTGTCAGGTGCGTTGGATGAGCTGGAAAGTGAATCTGAAGGCTCAGATATTGAGACACATGGCCATCAATACACCTGCAAAGCACTGGATTAGTGGAAAATTCAAAAGAACGCGCGCGCTGGCTGTCCAATGAGGTAGGGACACCTCATCATCTTCAACCTCTCGCTAGGACCTTTTACAGCGCTTTTATGAAAAGAGCGCTGTAATTGATGAGCTTCAGACCTGTAAAATAACGAATAGGGGTAAACCTAAAAATAAATTTGGCGCGACCTCTCCATTCAACTCGTCTGATCCATACGAACTCAATGGTACCACTTAGATCCTCTAATTTTGCCTATTTCAGAAAGCCCTAATTTTGAGATTATGAACCCTAGAATGGTAACTTCGTGTGTAAGCGTCTAAAACTCAATTAAAGTTCCAGAAATGATCTACACACCACACCAAGTTCAAATATATGTCTACATCGTGCTAGATATGCTTGTGTTATGAGATACAAGTCAGTTTTAGTTTGAGCAAATCGTGACCTGTGTAGCTCGATTCAGTGAGGTTTAAGACTTGCAATTGATTGGAATAGTTTCAGTGAAGCTCAGAGATGATGTTTGAATGCTTAGTTTGTATTGAAATTGACTGAAATTAAAAATTCGAGTTTGAAATTTCTTTGAAAAGTTTAAGTGGTTACAAGCATGGTACAAGCATAAGAATGGCTCTGATTTCTGTCTCCTTTGATTGTGAAGTGTTATAGCCTTTATATAGACTATGTTGTGCTTAGAATTGAAGCCAAGAAGCATCTAGTTGCCTTTGTGGAATTCTTGATTTTTTATATTAAAAACCTTTGAATTATTGACCAAGTCTTCTTCTCTTCAATGCTCTTGCCTTGCTCTTCAATTCTCTGCAGAAAATTAGAGATTCCTTGGGTGAGTCATGCTTGGATTGTAAGCTACCCATTATCCATTCATTTTCCTTTTAATTTAATCTTAAAATAAGATAAAATTAAGCAAAAATGGATAAAAAAAGGTGTGGGCCTTGTCTTGGTCGTGGGAGGCCCATAATATTATGGAAATGATGTTTGAACCATGAAAACTTGGCCCCATTTGGAAAAAATACATTTTTGAGCAATGTTGGTTTCATGCATTTTCCCAAAATTTAGCCAACTTCAACAAGGTGTAAATCCCTCAATTTTTGTCATATGAAGGAGTTCTTGCACTTTTTGGAAACCTCAAAGAGTCCTCTAACCAATGTCTTTGGTCTCATGTCAAAATGATTTTTGATGCTCCTTGTGTGTCCTTTTGAAAAAAGTGTTTTTTTGTTGAATTTGAAAATGACCTGTAATGTCTTTGGTCATATTTTTCAAATGGTGAATCCAATGATCATGGAATCAATTGCATTTGAAATATAATTGAATTTCCTTCAAAATGAGCTTTGGTTTTAATTTTTTTGATGAAGGATGAGAGAGTTATAACCAGTCAAAGTTGAGTTGACTTTTCAGGCAAAAACCCTAATTTTGAATCTTAGGGTTTTGTTGATTTTTGATCTTTCCTTGATGAATTATGATCATCCAAGGATCAAATGATGAATACTTTGACAAAATATGGACTTTGACAAAAAAAATTCATTTTTGACTGTCTGTTGGCTTTTTGGGTCAAACGGGTCGTCTGTTGACTGTTTGAGCTACTCACGGTGCGTCTGAGTGAATTGAAGTTTGAAAATTTGTATGATGGTACTTTGAGATATATGGATGTGCATGAAATCCATTTGAGGTCTCAAAAACTTGTTTCTCCTGTAAAAACAAGAAAACCCTAGTCAGGGACTGTTTGTGTAGGAGACAGTTAAGCGTACCTGATTTTTGTGCAGTGTTGAGTCACTGCTAATCGCGTGATATTCAGAAGACTTCTAGAACAAAAATCTTGGAATTTTGAATTGTGAAAGATTGATTTGATTGATGGTACAAAACACTGAGAATTGTATTGCCAGCAGTTTGGCTGTCAATTGACTGTTCAGATATTGACGTAGCAGTTAGAGTGAAAAATCAACAGTCAAAGTTAATTTTCTTTTTTGTTGTTGTTTTTGTTTTTGTTTTATGTGAAAAATGAAAGTTTATTTACATGACTTGTTAAAAAAAACACAGACATAATAAATAACTTAATATTTACTGTATGCGGGCAAAATTACCGATAATAACCCTGAAAATCATTTAATGCACAGAAAAATGAATATTTGACTGGCAGAAAACACATAAAATATTATCTGAGTAATTAAGCAATATTATGACAGATAGTACAACATTTAATACTGACAGTACAAATATTACATACTATATTGAACTGTACGAATAAGTAAACGGTACATTTAAGAAATAGGAAATACGGCAAATTTTAAAAATGACGATTGATAACCCATGCTACAAATAGTAACATGTAGATGATTGGGAGCATAAGCATCCCAGGTCCACAGTGTTCCGGGCTATGCAGACAGAAGAAAGACATGATCACCGTAGCAATGGTGATGACCATAAGAAAACACGTTTCCCACCGCTTTGCCATTTTGTCGGGAAAGAAGAAAGGATGGATTATGAAGTAGAAATTTGAGAGATGAATTAGAATTTGATGTGAGATTTTTATGAAAAAAAATGAGAGGTATTTATAGAGTGGAAAGAAGGATAGAGACGTTGGGGAATGATGTGATTCCGTACAAAAGGAAAATTTGAGTGGAAATAAGATTTGAAAGAAAGTGGAGATAGTGTTGGGAAAAAGAGAGATGTAGAGAATAAAGTTAGGATTTGATTTTTGAAAAAGAGATTTGAAAAGATTTTTGAAAATAATGGAATATAGTACAAAAATTAGTGGGAAGCAAAAGATAATAATAATCTACTTGTTACCAGTACAGTCTGAGTTTCCTGATTCTGCGCCTGCAAAAAGATTTAACACTGTACCAATTGTGTCAGTACTATTTATCTGTAAATAAATAAATAGCATGTGTGAAGTAATAAACAGTATTTGGCGTTTGCGTAAGAATAAATTCAACTGCAAGCCAAATTACTGTATAAGAAAAATTCTAAAAAACTAAGTATTTCATATGTCAGGATATTTGTTGAAACAAAAATCCATGATTATATGAGACTCTTAATTTTCAGATTGGAGCTTTCTTGAAAAAAGATGCGGGCAAATTTTGGGGTATAACAGTTGCCCCTATTCAATCTTCTTAAACCTGAAGAGATTGTCTGAAATCTGAAGGTAGAAGATGATTGAATATTCAGATGCCCTGAAAATTTGCACTTACCTTGATCAGAAGAGATGTTGGAAGTTGCATTTGAATGTCGTCTGCGAAATGTTGTTGGCAGATTGAAACATTACCTGAGATGGGCTTTCAGATGCCACCTGGTAAATGGGTTGATGGTTTGTTCATCAGAATGAATCCATTGATTATATCTTGATGAAGGATTTGAAAGTCTTTGTGTTGACTGTTTCGGAGCCGTCCAAGGTTACTGCTTTAAGTCTTGGAGGATGATTGCTACGGAACTTGTCCAAAGTTTTTTCTGCTTTAAATTTTGAAAGTTGATCATTGTGGAACCGTTTGAGGTATCAGCTTTAGATCTTTGATGTTAGATCATTCTTGAACCGTCTGAGGTATCGACTTTAGATCTTCAATGTTAGATCGTTCTGGAACCGTCTGAGGTATCAACTTTAGATCTGTAATGTTAGATCATTCTTGAACCGTCTGAGGTATCGACTTTAGATCTTCAATGTTAGATCGTTCTGGAACCGTCTGAGGTATCAACTTTAGATCTGCAATGTTAGATCGTTCTGGAACCGTCTGAGGTATCAACTTTAGATCTGCGATGTTAGATCGTTCTGGAACCGTCTGAGGTATCAACTTTAGATCTTCGATGTTAGATCGTTCTGGAACCGTCTGAGGTATCGACTTTGATCTGCAATGTCTGTTTTTGAGTTGGTAAGTGATCAGAATGAATCTTCGGCTTGATTATATCTGAGAGAACCGTTCATGGAATTCAGGTGAACACTGCATGTGATTGAGAACATCTTTGTTGAAGATATCCGTCTACCTGAAAAATCAAGTTAGTGATATGCAATGTTTATGATGCATGTAAATGTGAGATATTCCCGAAGGAATATGCATGTGATGTTGTGTATGATGTATGATGTATGAATGTATGAATGTATGAATGTAATGAATGATGTATGAATATGATGTATGAATATGATGTCAAGCTTCTATTTGGGAAAATAAATTTCCGTCAGTCATCTGGATATGACTATATTGTGATTGTTGATGATCTTTTGTCTTGTTTGAGTACCCTCGGCTGGGGAAATTCTTTGAGAACCATGATACTCTGTTGAAGGACCTTTGACTATCACTTGGGAATGAAAGGTAGCTGGAAGTTCTGATGCCCTTTCAAATGGGAATGAGGAAGATGCATAATCCTCCGATGCACTATCTAACCAAGTCCGGGTGCGGGGATCACACCTTCTGAAGATAGTAATCTGGAACAACCCTGCTGGGGGATAAGACTTCTTTTGAAGAGAAAATCTCTTTTGAGGAATTTGCTGAGAAATGCGCTTCTCTTGGGGATTTTCTTCTGATGGGATGATGTCCAGATAATTGGGACATTACCTGAATGCTATTCCTGTTTTTCTTGGTAAACATCAATCATATTCAAATGCACATGTTCATTCAGAATTATCATTGGGACGTTTACGTATTCAAAACAGAAAAAGTGAAAATAGTGATTTTTGAGCCTAAGCTGCATTGATTTTTGAAAAAGAGCCATGATAGGCTGGTTAGCACAGGGAGACAACAATCCTAGAAGTAGGAAATTGTCAGAAAGCTTTGGAAAAGATTTATGAAGGTAAATAGCTATGTGAAAACAATCCAGTCAAGTTTCAACTCTGCTATTGCCAATCTGTCTTCGAGCATCTCATCCCTCACTTGTTGGAAGAAAGTGATTGGACTGATCGATGTCTTTGAGGTGTTGAATCTTGATGGTAAGTAGGCGGTTGAACGGAACATAGTTGTATGCTTCATTCCCTAACTTTTGCCTAGGCTGCCCTTTCAGGTTTTCAGCCTACCGGGATAGTATTCGTTTAGTCTCTAATTTTTGCCTGGACCGCCCTTTCGGGTTTTCAATCCACCGAGACGCTCATTTTTTGCCTAAGTTGCCCTTTCAGGTTTTCAACTTAGCGAGCTGTTTTTTCTTTTTAAGCGAAGTACTTTTTGACTATGTCAGCATTCACAGGGTGTGGGAAATCCTCGCCATCCATGGTGGTAAGCAACATGGCGCCGCCGGAGAATATTTTCTTGATTATGAATGGTCCCTCGTAGGTGGGAGTCCATTTGCCTCTGGGATCACCTTGTGGTAAGATGATGCGTTTGACAACCAAGCCACCAGTTTGGTATACTTGACTTTTGACTTTTTTGTTGAAGGCTTTGATCATACGCTTTTGGTATAGCTGACCATGACAAATAGCTGCGAGCCTTTTCTCATCAATCAAGTTTATCTGGTCCAACCGTGTTTGAATCCAATCGTCTTCGTCTAAATTGGCTTCTTTCATAATTCTTAGGGAAGGAATCTGAATTTCAATTGGAAGAACTGCCTCCATACCATAGACTAAGGAGAATGGAGTTGCCCCTGTTGAAGTACGCGCAGATGTGCGATAACCATGAAGAGCAAAAGGTAACATCTCATGCCAGTCTTTGTAGGTTACTGTCATTTTTTGTATGATTTTCTTGATGTTCTTATTGGCAGCTTCCACCACGCCGTTCATCTTTGGTCGATATGGAGAAGAATTATGATGTTTGATCTTGAACTGTGTGCAAAGTTCAGTAATCATTCTGTTGTTTAGATTTGTGCCATTGTCCGTGATAATCCGTTCAGGGATGCCGTACCGACAAATGAGATTGTTTTTGATGAACCGGGCCACCACATTCTTGGTAACAGAAGCAAATGAAGCTGCTTCTACCCACTTTGTGAAGTAGTCAATAGCGACCAGGATAAAGCGATGTCCGTTGGAGGCAGTAGGTTTGATTTCTCCAATCATATCAATACCCCACATTGCAAAAGGCCAAGGAGCCGTCAGGACGCTTAATGGAAATGGAGGTACATGTACTTTGTCAGCGTATATCTGGCGTTTGTGACATGTTCGGGAGTGATGACGGCAGTCTGTTTCCATGGTAGACCAGTAATAACCTGCTCTCAGGATCTTTTTAGCCATTGTATGTCCACTGGAATGAGTACCGAAGGCACCATTGTGTATTTCTTTCATGATCTGTTCTGCTTCCTTCTTGTTTACACAGCGAAGTAAAGTCGAGTCATGGTTGCGTTTGTATAGGGTTCCATTGTTTAGAAAGAATTTGGCAGCAAATCTCCTTAGAAACTTTCTGTCGTTAATGGATGCCCCTTCAGGGTACTCCTGAGCTTCGAGATATCTTTTTACTTCATGGAACCATGGTTTTTCTTCTGTTCCCTCGGTATTGATCTCATTGCAATAGGATGGTTCATCTTGCCTGTAAATGGTGATCATAGGCGCCTCGTTGTCCCACCTGACTTTGAACATGGATGACATGGTAGCTAAAGCATCAGCTAGTTGATTTTCCTCGCGTGGGATGTGTTCGAAAGTGATTTCTTCGAAGTAAGGAATCAAACTCAGCACATATTCTTTGTAAGGAATTAGATTCGGGTGCTTCGTGTCCCATTCCCCTTTGACTTGGTAGATTACCAAGGCCGAGTCTCCGTAGACTTCCAGGAATTTGATTCTTAGATCGATTGCAGCTTTAAGACCCAGAATACATGCTTCGTATTCGGATATATTGTTAGTGCAATTGAAGCATAACCTGGCAGTGAATGGTGTATGACCTCCTGCGGGGGAAATGATCACAGCTCCGATGCCATTGCCAAGTGCATTAGAAGCTCCGTCAAAAACCATAGTCCACCGGGATCCTGGCTCGGGTCCTTCTTCTGGTCCTGGTTGTTTGTAGTCATTGACTAGCATAATGTCTTCGTCTGGGAAGTCAAAGTTCAATGCTTGATAATCATCCACTGCTTGATGAGCCAGATGATCAGCTACCACACTTCCTTTGATTGCTTTTTGTGAAGTGTATTGAATGTCATATTCTGTTCAGATCATTTGCCATCTCGCTATTCTTCCAGAGAGAGCAGGTTTTTCGAACACGTATTTGATGGGATCCATCTTGGAGATTAGGAAAGTGGTGTGATTTAGCATGTACTGTCTTAGTCGGCGAGCCGCCCAAGCTAAGGCACAACAAGTTTTTTCGAGTAGTGAGTATCTCGTTTCACAATCGGCAAACTTTTTGCTAAGATAGTAGATTGCGTGCTCCTTTCGGCCGGATTCGTCATGTTGTCCTAGTACACACCCCATTGAGTCTTCTAACACAGCTAGGTACATTATCAGAGGTCTGCCTTCCACAGGTGGCAACAAGATTGGAGGTTTTTGGAGATATTCTTTGATTTTGTCAAAGGCTAACTGGCATTTGTCATTCCACCTTTCCACTTGATCTTTCTTCAACAGTTTGAAGATCGGCACACAAGTAGTAGTCATGTGGGCAATAAATCGGGCGATGTAATTTAGACGTCCCAAGAATCCTCTGACTTGTTTCTCGGTACGAGGTATAGGCATTTCTTGAATGGCTTTAACCTTGGCGGGATCAACCTCAATACCTTTGCTGCTGACGATGAAACCTAAGAGTTTGCCGGATCTTACTCCAAAGGTACACTTATTTGGGTTCAGTCGCAACTTGTATTTCTTGAGTCTGTCAAACAACTTGTGTAAATGACCCAGATGTTCTTCCTCGGTGTTGGATTTTGCAATCATGTCATCGACATACACCTCTATTTCTTGATGAATCATATCATGAAATAGTGCTACCATTGCACGTTGATAGGTTGCTCTTGCGTTTTTCAAACCAAAGGGCATTACTTTGTAACAAAAGGTTCCCCAGGGTGTTGTGAAGGTTGTTTTTTCCATGTCTTCGGGTGCCATCTTGATTTGATTGTACCCTGAGAATCCGTCCATAAAGGAGAATACCTTGCATTGTGCGGTATTGTCAACCAGTACATCGATGTGTGGTAAAGGGAAATCATCTTTGGGGCTTGCCCGGTTCAGATCTCTGTAGTCCACGCACATTCTGACTTTCCCGTCTTTTTTAGGTACAGGCACGATGTTAGCTATCCAAGGAGGATAACTTACAACTTTTAGGAATCCGGCATTGAACTGTTTTTCAACCTCGTCTTTGATCTTTTTTGACATATCAGGCCTACTCCTTCGTAGTTTCTGTTTGACTGGAGTACTACCTTCTTTGATTGGCAGGCGATGAACTACAATGTCCGTGTCAAGGCCTGGCATATCTTCATAGGACCAGGCGAATATCTCGACGTAGTCTCGCAGCATTTGAATCAGTCTTTGCTTGATGCTGTGTTCTAAATCAGCCCCTATTTTGACTTCTTTCTTTTCTTCGTTGCTGCCCAAGTTGATGACCTCAATTGGCTCCTCGTGAGGCTGTATGGCCTTGTCTTCTTGTTCTAGCAGCCTTGCAATTTCTCTTGGCACTTCACAATATTCCTCACTTTCGTCCTCAGTTTGGTAGATCGGACTTTCAAAGTCATGACGGGCAATAGCAGAATCGTTGTTGACTGGATCCAGAGTGTATGTGAATCTGCATGTTAGTTATGTGAGTGTGTGTGAAGAAAAAACATAGCTATTTGAAAGCGAAGAAAGAAAGAAAAAGGATCACAAAATTTAAATATGCAAGCGTCCCATGATTTTATTGAATGCACATGATCATGATATGATAAGCCCTTATAGAAGGACCAGTGTGCTAAGGCACACGGCTTTCAAGCTCATGGTTCGATTGTTCAGGAACCATTTTTATCTTTGCACAATATACACAAAGAAAACAGTGAAATTCTGGACTCAGACACGCGATGTCTTACAGGATGTCACGACATCACTATCTGAATGTTTTTAAACAAATGAACAAAGTGTAAACAGAAAACAACACAGGAAAATTGTTAACCCAGTTCGGTGCAAACACACCTACATCTGGGGGCTACCAAGCCAGGGAGGAAGTCCACTATAAGTAATATCAATTCAAGGTAATACAACTCAATATTACGCCTTTCACTTAATATCTACCCAATGCAACTTCAATCTAAACAACTTAGACCAGAGATCCTACTCACTCCCCCTCAATCACAGCAGTGATGAAACACTAACCAATGAAAAAGAAGACACTCTTCAAAAACACAACTTGATCTTGCTTAAAAGCTTTGATCAAGTACAATAGTACTCTTGCTTAAAAGCTTCGAGTACTTCTTACAACTCAAAACAAAAACACCTAGACCAAGACATTCATCATGATGATTGTTTGGCTTACAAGAAAACTATAACGAGAACCTTAAACACACAGAACTCTAATAGTTTCTCAACCAGAAAACCCCTGACGGCAACAGCAGCACCTGCACGAATTAAATAGCCTTCAGACAATACAGCAACTGGGCCTTGGATCCACAAAATAGTTTTTGCCCTAATTAAACCTAATCTCCATTACACAAGGAACTCATAATAGTAATCATCCAAGACGTCCTTGAAACAGACCAGAATCCATTATTACCAAATATAGCGCATAAGGTCTTATCAGATCATACAGTCATAAGTAGTAATAGAAAATAACGAACAGCTGCGAATGTCATGACATCGGCCCTGACATCAGGTAAAGGCCTGCATAATGAAGGACTTCACAACAACAGAAAGCATGTCATGACACTGTTTTTGACATGATAGAACCACAATTAGTTTTACCAAAAATTACAGCCAATCAACAACATCTACAAACTCCCCCTTTGGCGAATTTTTGGCTAAAACAATAATAGATGCAACCAGATACCAGAGCATACAGCAGCCAACAACAGAAAAATAAGTTCTGTAAAAAAAAACAGCAGCAACTTGATTCAACTTGATTAATCACCAAAAACCAACTACTTAATCAATTATTACAGAAACCACTTGTCATTGTCAGGGAGAACCAGAGAACATCCAAATAAAGAAAACCACAAAGAAAAACCATGTCCAAGAAGAAACCAAAGGATCACCAGAACAACAAAACAACCATTACAAACATTACAATCAAAACAACAAACACACTACTACTACTCCCCCTTTTTAGCCACAAAAGGAGCCAAACATCAGATGAAGATTTAATCTTCAGAGCCAGCAGTATCATCATCATCCTCCTCACTCATCTCTTCATCACTGGAGCTACCATACTTATATTCATCCTCACTATCAGCATCCATATCAGCATCCATCTTCTCACCATCACCACCAGCAGCATGATCATCATCACTATCAGCAGACTGCTCAAGACTTTGTATAAGCTGTTCAAGCTTCATCTTCCTATTTTCCAGCTCTTTGCAGGTCTCCTTCAGCTCAGCTATAAGAGAGGCTTTGGTCACAGACTTTCTAGCTTGAGATGTTCCAGCAGATGTTGAGGCATCAGTCCTTTGAAGCAGCTTGTAGTGAAAAGTCAAAGCACTTTCCCTTTTGCAGACAGAATCTTTAGCTTTCAAGATGCCAGGGTATTGCTTTAGGATGATACCACATATTAGGGATGGAAAGGCAATAGGAAGCTTAGTAGCAGAGGTACCTGCATGTCTCATAGTTTGGTCAAAAATATAGGTCCCATAGTCAAACACAGTCTTGGTCCCTATAGCATAAATGAATCTACCTAAACCAACAGCAATGGTAGAGGTGTGATTTGTGGGCACCCAATTGGCAGAACCAATTTTATGCAGCAGAGCATACTTGACAGTCAAGAGACTAGCAGACAGTTTGCTTTTGATGGGCCACTTTTTAACCTTACCCCCAGTGATGGTGTTGCAAACCTCATTATCAGTTACTTCAAGCTCAGGTGGAGCTTCAGCACTTCTACCTAGATAGTGATTTATAACAGTAGGGGAGAATTCTATGCATTTTCTTCTAACATAAACTTTATGAAAATCATCTGTTCTACCATCAGCACAGTCTTGAGACAAATTAACAATAAACTCCTTCACAAGCATTTCATAACATTTAGAGAATTGAGAAACAGTCTTAATCAAACCTGCAGACTTGATGAGCTGCATAACCTCTTGATTTTCCAGAGCATCATTTGCTAATTCTCTTTCTAGGGCCAGCCTTCTTTGATACACAAATTTCCACTGGATTGCATTAGAGGCATAGTGCAGATATATGTTATCCAAAGGAACATCACGAACCTTTGTAGTAGATTTAGTAACAGCAATCTTCTTCTTGGAGGGGATGTCAGGGACATCACTTGGGACATCAGCTTCAGAGTCAGAAATGCTTCTTTCCTTCCTCTTCTTCACACTAACTTTGCTTCCAGATTTTGAGGGTGCAGTAGGAACTTTCTTCATCTTATCTTTAGTAACAGTCTTCAGAGGAGTAACCTGTGGCTTGAGAGAATGTTGCTCACAGACTTGTTTTCCCTTACGAGCCTTGACTCTGTTGGAGATGCTGGAGATGAGGTCATCATCAGCAATATCAATAGGATCATCAAGTTCATCTAGATCCACCACATCATGCACATTAGGGTTTTCATCTTTCTTAGCAGGAACAGCAGGAACCTCTTCATCTTTCTCAGGAGCAAGAGTCTCATCATCTTTGGAATCAGATGCTTCAACATTGATAGCTTCAGATGTTTCAACATCTTTGGCAACAGGGGTCTCATTAACTGATGTCTCAACATCTTTAGTAACAGGAATCTCATCATTTTTCTCAGCAGATGTCTCATCATTATCAACAGCTGTCTCAACATCTTTAGCAACAGGGGTCTCATCATCTTGCACACCTTGATCAACATCGGAAGCAGGCATTTGGGCTAGAGGAACAGAAATTCCTTCAACTTTGTGCCCTTCATTCAAGATTCTGGTGACCATATTTGCAATCGCATTATGAACATAGGAAGAGCCCTCTCTACCCTGGACAGAAAAAGTTTCTGGAACAGATCCTCCGGTTGATTTTCTTGCATGCATCTTTCTTGGTTGACTGCGAACAGAATCGGAGGCAGGAACAGAGTTCAAAGGCACAACATCCAGCACGACATCTTGATCGCTCACAACATTTGGTGCCCTAGAACCTGATGCTGTTTCAGAGATAGGAGAAGATTTCTTTGAGGAAGAATTCTGAGACATGGTGGGAGAAAATGAGAGGCTGGGTAAAGAGTGATGAATGCAGAGATACAGAGAGATAGCGTGAGTGTGGAAGAGAGGTTTTGGAGGAATGAAAACCGTTTGGGTAACTTGCAAAAGGGGGGGAAAATGCACTTTAATGTGTAATGATATCCAAGATTTGGAGAGAGAAATAATGCTGGCCCCACCCCCAATTAATTGCTATAATCCTTCACAAAGACAAATGCCTAATTTGTTTCTTAGATTTTCAAATTGATTTGTCTCTAAGGCTTTTGTAAAAATGTCAGTAGGTTGAAGGTCTGTAGCAACATGTTCCAAGCCAATTATTTTGTCCTCAACAAGATCTCTAATGTAGATGTGTCTAATATCAATATGCTTGGTCCTGCTGTGCTGAATGGGATTCTTTGAAATGTTGATGACACTTAAGTTGTCACAATATAATGTCATGACATCTTGTGTGACATTGTATTCTGTTAACATTTGTTTCATCCAAACAAGTTGAGAACAGCTACTTCCCAAGAAGGAACATCCTCCTGAAGTACTTTTTCTGTCATCACCACTGCCTGCCCAGTCTCTTAGATGAAGGTGATCAAGTTTTTGGTGCCATAGCTTTGCTTCTTCTTCTTTTGAGCATATAGTAGAATAGCTGGATTCATGAGACACCCACAAGTAGCAGTTATTTTTGGATCTGACACCCCTCATTACTACTTCCTTTTCTTCATTAGTAACCACACACTCAGCTTCAGTGAAGTTGACTTGATATCCTTGGTCACAGAGTTGACTGATGCTTATGAGATTGGCAGTCAGGTCTTTGACCAACAAAACACCTTCTAAATTTGGCACTCCTGAACACTCTAATTTTCCAACTCCTTTGATTTCTCCTTTAGCTCCATCACCAAAGGTTACATAACTAGTAGGATGACTTTTGATATCAACAAGCAGATTCTTGAGTCCAGTCATGTGTCTGGAACATCCACTATCAAAATACCAGTCTTCTTTGGCTGAAACTCTAAGAGATGTATGGGCTATTAAAGCCATATTTTTAGGTTTCCATTGTTGCTTCTGGATGGGCATGATCTGCTTAGGTTTGTAAGAAGGAGCTTGATCTGGATATCCATATAGTCTGAAGCAGAAAGGCTTAATGTGACCAAATCTTCCACAGTAATGACATCTCCATCTTTGAAACTTTCTCTTCATTTCGCCTTTCTCGTGATGTTGAGTCACATGTTTTGACATCGGCTTCGACATCTCAGCTTCAGGTTTAGTTCTGCTACTATCTTGGACATATTTCTTTGCACCAACGAATCCTATACCAGACATATCTCTTGAATTTTTTCCGACCTGCAAGATCTCCTCCAACATATTCGTGCCACTGTTCAACATTTTTACTGATTTTGACATCTGATCAAGTTTGGATTGTAGCAGGATAATTTCACCATTCAGTTCAGATATAGTTTCATTAAGCTCTTTGTTATTGGCTTCCAACTGGGCTATGTATTTCTTCTGCTTTTCACCTTGTTGACACACTTCAGCACTTCTGATACACAGCTTTCTGTAGGAAATTGCCAGTTCTTCAAAGGTTAGCTCATCTTCACTAGCATCTTCATCAGAATTGCAAACTCCAGTAAGGGCTGTGACATGTTTGGCTGATTCTTCTTCAAAATCACTCTCAGAATCTTCATCAGACCAGGAGACTGACAATCCTTTCTTTTGTTTCTTGAGATAAGTAGGGCATTCAGCTCTAATATGTCCATACCCTTCACATCCATGACATTGAATCCCTTTGTTGTGGTTGTACTTTTCTTCTGGTTTAACTCCTCTGCCAGAGTCATAAGTGAAGGATAGAAAAACACTTAGAAAGGGGGGGATTGAATAAGTGTGACTTTAAATCTTGGACAATAAAAATAAATTGCACAATTATTTTTATCCTGGTTCGCTGTTAACGAAGCTACTCCAGTCCACCCCCGCAGAGATGATTTACCTCAACTGAGGATTTAATCCACTAATCGCACGGATTACAATGGTTTTCCACTTAGCCGCAACTAAGTCTTCCAGAGTCTTCTGATCACAACCTGATCACTCCAGGAACAACTGCTTAGTTCACTCCTAAGACTTTTTCTAGAGTCTACTGATCAACACGATCACTCTAGGCTTAGTTCACTCCTAAGACTTTCTGCTCAGCCAACTGCCAAGACTTCCTGCTCAGCCAACTGCCAAGACTTCCTGCTCAGCCAACTGCTAAGACTTCCTGGAGTATACTGATCAACTGATCACTCTAGTTCCTTACAACTTAATGTAATCTATTCAAGAGTTTACAAATGCTTCTTAAAAGCGATAATCACAACTGTGATATTTCTCTTACAATTTAAGCTTATTCTCACTAAGATATTACAACAGCAATGTAGTGAGCTTTGATGAAGATGAAGATTCTGAGTTTAGATTTGAACAGCGTTTCAGCAAGTTTGATATGAGTTGTTTTGGTGCAGAATCGTTAACCTTGCTTCTCATCAGAACTTCATATTTATAGGCGTTGAGAAGATGACCGTTGAATGCATTTAATGCTTTGCGTGTTCCGTACAGCTTTGCATTTAATGTTATACGCTTTTGTCAACTACCTCGAGCCTTGTTCACGCTGTGTCTACTGACGTAGCCTTTAGTAGCTTTAACGTTCCTTTTGTCAGTCAGCGTAGTCTGCCACGTGTACTTCCTTCTGATCTGATGTTTGTGAATACGACGTTTGAATATCATCAGAGTCAAACAGCTTGGTGCACAGCATCTTCTGATCTTCTGACCTTGAAGTGCTTCTGAGCGTGATACCATCTTCTGATTTTCAGTGCTTCTGATCTCATGTTCTTCTGATGCTTCCATAGACCCATGTTCTGATTCTGCTTCGACCATCTTCTGATGTCTTGCCAGACCATGTTCTGATGTTGCATGCTGAACCATTCGAGACACATCTTCTGAGCGCTGAATTATGCGTACTCTTTATATATTTCCTGAAAGGGAAATTGCATTGGATTAGAGTACCATATTATCTTAAGCAAAATTCATATTATTGTTATCATCAAAACTAAGATAATTGATAAGAACAAATCTTGTTCTAACAATCTCCCCCTTTTTGATGATGACAAAAACATATATAAATGATATGAATTTGCGATCAGAAAGAGTAGACGGCAAAAGACAAATTACACAGCTATAGCATAAGCATATGAATATGTCTCCCCCTGAGATTAACAATCTCCCCCTGAGATAAATAATCTCCTCCTGAAATAAATACTCGAAGAATTTTGATAAAAGACTTCCCTGATTATTTCGGTAGAGACGATCATATAAGCTTCTGCCTTCAGAGAATTCATAGCTTCTGACTTCTGCTTCCATTGGACAGCTTCAGAACTTGAATTTCTTTGATCTTCAGAACATTCACAGCTTCTGACTTCTGCTTCCATTCAGGACAGCTTCAGAACTTGAATTACTGGATCTTTTAGAACATTCACATCTTCTGATTTCTGCTTCCCTCGGATAGCTTCAGAACTTTGAATGTCTACCAACATCACTTCATGCTAGATTTGTATCAGAACATTGTTGAATGTACCAGAGCATCATCTGAGCATCTCTACATCCTGAAATGTTACAGAACAAAAACTAAACGACAAAAGTCAGCATGAACGAGTTAGAACATAAAATGTATATTCAAATACATGATATGTATCAGAGCCAAATGTATCAGAGCATTTAGGCTAAAAACATGTATCAGAGCAAATAATGTATCAGAGCCATAGCATTATGTGTATCAGAGCAAATAGAATTTTGTCAGAATTAGATAGACAAAGATATTCAAATTCTATTATCAGTGCTTCTGATTCATTCTTCTTTCTTGCTTCTGATCTCTGAAGCTTGACAGCACTCAGCTTGCTTCAGTTTCCATGGTTTTGCTTCTAGTGTTTGCTTTGAAGATTCACTTCACTTCTCTGTACCTGCAAAACACTTAAACCATATAGAACTTGCAGTTCTTGTTAGTGAATGTGTGGGAGCCTTTACCCAGCAACTGATAGATTTAATCAAATCATTTATCATTTATCTTTCTCCCCCTTTTTGTCATAACATCAAAAAGAATATATAAAAAGATTCAGATGCACAAAACAGAACACATGGAGGAAGAAGATGATTTCATTAAGGTTCAACCAATGGGTACAAAAGTACAGGATGAAAAGATCAGATGCACAGAAACAAAACAGATGCAAAGAAAAGAAAGAAACACCACAGACTCAATCTAAGATGGCCCTAGTCTTGATAAGATCTTGGCCAGCATCTCTTTAACATCGTTGTTGTGTCCTTCTTGCCTTTCAATGAAAGCATCATACTTGTCATTGAGTGAGCTTTGCTCATCCTGTCTCCTCTGAATCGCTTCTAGAGTCCTTGCAAGACGAGAAGGTTCATCAGAAGAAGCTTCACCGCTTTCAACCACAGGAATGACAACTTGATCTGCAGCTTCCATAGAAGTATCATTTGCTGGGATATCCTCAACAGGGTCTGATTTAGCAACATGATCTTCAGCATCTGCTTCTTGCATAGAAGCATCTCCATATTCTGCAGCAGGAATTTCCGAGTCTCCATTCTTAAGTGCCTGAAGAATGGCAGCTAAATTCCTGGGAGCAGAAGGACCTTCAACTACTGGTGGATCAACAACTTCTGGAATGACCAAGCTAGGGTCTTTCTTAGAAGGGTTTTCCCTCAGAAAGTCAAATAAGGTCTTGAAGTCTCCAAGCAGAACAGGATACTCAGGAATCCAGATAACCATGTCCCTGCATGGGTTTGCTTCCATTGCAGCAGCCAGTCTCAATACTTCCAATTCATCCACAAAGGGCTTCTCCTCAGCAGCAACACAATTTCTGAGAGGATGGTAGTATATACCATTATCTTCCTCCAGAAGGTAACCAGAGTAACCAGGGGCAGCAGCCACTAGTCTTTTCTGAACACCCATTGCTTCTACTTGAAAATCCTTGCGAAATCTTCTCCAGAGATTTCTTGTAGAAACATCATCCAGACCATTTAGGAATGCATCCTTCAGAAGGTCTAGACTACTAATCACCTCATGTCTGAAGAGTTCCAAGTATGTAGAAGGTTCAGGTTCAGGCGGATTGAAGGTAAATTTGTAGTCTGGATAGAGAAGACAGTAGGGTTGGGATTTTCTGGTAGGTAATGGATGAGATATAGAAGGTGGAGGTGCGGTGGTTGAGGAGGAGGGGATATCTGAGAGAATGATTGATGAGGTTGGAGTGTCAGATGGGATGGAGTGAGGAGAGGGTGGAGTATTTGTAAAGGGAATTGGTGAGGGGAAATTATCAGAAGGAGTTGGTGGAAGAATGCTCAACGGTGTGGGGTTTAGAATGGGAGAGGAGAAGGATGATGGAGAAGGATTTTGTAAAGTGAAGTTTACTTTTGGTTCAGATGGAGGTGATTGGAAAGATGGTTTAGGGACAGAAGGAGGTGGAGTAAGGACATTTCTGGAGATTTGTACAGAAGAAGAAGAAGAAGATCTGGTTCTGCGAAAGGAATCTCTGATCCTTTTATCTCTTCGTTCTTTAGAGTCCACCTTGTCAGGATCATAGGTGACCCTCAACTTCTTTGCTCTTTCAGCCTCATCTTCTTCAGCCTTTCTTTTTAACCTTGCCTGTCGTTCCTTCTTATCCTTCTTCAGAATATCCTCTTTAGACGGAAGTACTCTGCCACGGATCCAAGCAGGATCAACATCCGATTGCTTCCTCACGCAATCTTCCAAGTAAAACTTGACAACTTGATCAAGTTCTTTATGAAACAGAGAGATGAACCCTTTAACAGCAATTCTTCTAGACAGAATGTCAGGAAAGCTCGTGCACATAACAGGTACATTCTTAATGACTTCCAGTCCGAACAGATCAACACCATTGAAGATGGGACCTTGAGTTACTCCAAGAAAATGCGAGGCATTATGATTTCTGATGGAGTCCACCACTTTGCTTTCAATCAGAATGTCTGAAATCATCCTTCCGAAAGGAATGGTTGTTCTTGGAATATGAGGATACTTCGCCCTTTCATCTTCTCTTGACTCAAAGATAGAGGTTTTCAGATTCTCAAATAGAATATGGGAGATGTTGATCTCTATCTTTTTGCCAATGCAGAAAAGAGTATACTTGTGAGTCGGACTGATGTAGGAGGAGCAGCGCATTTTTTTCTATGGTGAAGAGAACCCAGAATAATCTCAGCCCATACTTTATAAAAAGGCTTTAAGTTGCCCGTAAAATGAGAATCAGTTCCAACAACCGTAGAGATTTGTTTTTCAACTAAAGTCCAGTCAACTGTATGGGGTTGAAACTCAGACCAACCTTCTTCATCCTTAAGATTGTACAGCTTTCTGATGAGTTTCTCAGTGATAGTCACTTCATGCCCTAGCACAAATGAAATGATGGCAGTTGGGGTAACTGTTGCATGTACCAAAAACTCCTTTACAAGTTCAGGATAAATTGGACCAACCAATCTATCAAGATATTTAGACCATCCTTGCTCAAGGATTCTTGCATCACACTGAAAGCCATTTGCTTTAAGGTTGTTGATGTCCACAGCCGATTCACATAGAACTTCCAGTTCTTTCGTGGGTATTAAGCATGTTTTCAACGGAGCATCATTTTTGCTTAAACGGTTCTGTGTGGAAGTGATACTATCTTTAGAGATTGATGAACGAGTGGATGGATTCATTATGATAATGCTTTGTGATCAAATCAAGAACTAGGGTTTGAAGAAAGATGCAACAAGGTGAATGCACAACAGAGAGAGAAAGAGAGAAAAAATGGGAATGAAAATGAAGCGGGTTATTTAAAAGATTTAAAAAGAAATCAATATGCATTTAATGAGAATTGACATTAGGAGAGAGAGGACACAGTAAATGAAATGATTTAATACAGTTACCTAGGTCGGCGTCTTTTCAACTACACGCTTTGTACTAACCGTACAGATACGTGTTCATCATCAGATAATAGATGACAGCTGTATTAAGAATAGACTTTACGCCTTCAGATTCTGATCACTGCTCCTGAGTTGATCAAGTTTCTCTTCTGGAAATACTCCTTCTGAAGTGTGCTGATATAAGACTGAATGATCTTCTGATCCATTACTTCTGATATACACAGCTTCTGGAGGTTCACTTCTTTGTTCTGCAGCTTCTGATAAGATAAAACTGTATCTGCAGAAATTCTTAAGCTCTTTGTTTCATCAGAAATAAGTTTATCATCAAAACAGATGTTTACTGATTTGTCCACAATTAATGTTTCAATGTTGTATATTCTGTAGCATTTAGAGCAAACAGAAAAAATCAAGAATGAAACACCAATGCTTTAGAGACAAACAAAACAGATGGTTCCAAGACTAATAAACTTTCTTTTCTGAATTCCTACAAACAAAGTTTCTTCAACAGAATTAAGAACCAGAACTTGAAAGACAATCTTTCTTCCCTTCAAGTGTTGAGACCAACTTGAATCCAGGTGTCAAGTCATGTTGAATGTTGTCTTCTTTGTTATCAAGAGAATCTGCAAAAGAAATAATCTTTTTCTTTGGTACCCACATCTTCTTGGGTCCTTTCTTGTTAGATTTTCTCAAGTTCTGATTGAACTTGGGTTTGACATTATAATCAATAAGAGGAACAGCATGATAATTCTTAATGTGAGTTTCATGATATTTCCTAGGTTGTGTCACATGCTTCTTAGTGTGTGTTATGTGAAAACTTTGTGCATGTGAGGTGTGCCTAATATCATGAGAGTGGCCATACTTGAACTGATCATACAATGGCTTGTATGTAATTTTCATTTCATCAACAGGTTCAAGTTTGTATGGGGTTTCACCCTCATAACCAATGCCAACTCTTTTGTTTCCAGACACAGCATATATCATAGAAGCTAGCTGACTTCTGCCAATACTTCTAGATAAGAACTTTCTGAAACTTAAATCATATTCTTTCAGAATATGGTTCAGACTAGGAGTGGATTTTTCTGAATCAGAAGGAGATCCAACATTATTGGATAATTTTAAAAAATTTTCTTTTAATTCAGAATTCTCCAACTCAAGCTTCTTTGTTTCAAATTCAAATTGCTTTTTCAGCTTTTTGTATTTGAGACTAATCTGAGACTTGAGTTCCAGAAGTTCAGTTAGACCGGAAACTAACTCATCTCTAGTAAGTTCAGAAAATACCTCTTCAGAATCTGATTCTGATGTAGATTCTGATCCGTCATCTTCTGTCGCCATCAGCGCACAGTTGGCCTGCTCATCTTCTGAATCATCTTCTGACTCATCCCAGGTTGCCATAAGACCTTTCTTCTTATGAAACTTTTTCTTGGGACTTTCCTTCTGAAGATTTGGACATTCATTCTTGTAGTGTCCAGGCTCATTGCATTCATAGCACATGACCTTCTTCTTGTCAAATCTTCTTTCATCAGAAGATTCTCCACGTTCAAATTTCCTTGAACTTCTGAAGCCTCTGAACTTCCTTTGCTTGGTCTTCCAGAGTTGATTTAGCCTTCTGGAAATCATGGACAGTTCATCTTCTTCTTCAGATTCTGATTCTTCAGGATCTTCTTCTCTGGCCTGAAAAGCGTTAGTGCATTTCTTGATATTTGATTTTAATGCAATAGACTTACCTTTCTTTTGAGGCTCATTTGCGTCCAGCTCTATTTCATGACTTCTCAAGGCGCTGATAAGCTCTTCCAGAGAAACTTCATTCAGATTCTTCGCAATCTTGAATGCAGTCACCATCGGACCCCATCTTCTGGGTAAGCTTCTGATGATCTTCTTTACATGATCAGCCTTGGTGTATCCTTTGTCAAGAACTCTCAATCCAGCAGTAAGAGTTTGAAATCTCGAAAACATCTTTTCAATGTCTTCATCATCCTCCATCTTGAAGGCTTCATACTTCTGGATTAAGGCAAGAGCTTTTGTCTCCTTGACTTGAGCATTTCCTTCATGAGTCATTTTCAAGGACTCATATATGTCATAGGCCGTTTCCCTGTTAGATATCTTCTCATACTCAGCATGAGAGATAGCATTCAGCAAAACAGTTCTACATTTATGATGATTCCTGAAAAGCTTCTTTTGATCATCATTCATTTCTTGCCTTGAGAGCTTTACGCCTCTGGCATTTACAGGATGTTTGTAACCATCCATCAGAAGATCCCATAGATCACCATCTAGACCCAGAAAGTAACTTTCCAGTTTATCTTTCCAGTATTCAAAGTTTTCACCATCAAATACCGGCGGTCTAGTATAACCATTGTTACCGTTGTATTGCTCAGCAGAGCCAGATGTAGATGCAGGTGTAGGTATAGTCCTTTCACTTTCATCAACCATCTTTTAAATGAAGCGTTTTTCTCTTCCTGAATCTTTTCTGAACACGGTTAAGTGCTTGCACCTTAGAACCGGCGCTCTGATGCCAATTGAAGGATAGAAAAACACTTAGAAAGGGGGGGATTGAATAAGTGTGACTTTAAATCTTGGACAATAAAAATAAATTGCACAATTATTTTTATCCTGGTTCGCTGTTAACGAAGCTACTCCAGTCCACCCCCGCAGAGATGATTTACCTCAACTGAGGATTTAATCCACTAATCGCACGGATTACAATGGTTTTCCACTTAGCCGCAACTAAGTCTTCCAGAGTCTTCTGATCACAACCTGATCACTCCAGGAACAACTGCTTAGTTCACTCCTAAGACTTTTTCTAGAGTCTACTGATCAACACGATCACTCTAGGCTTAGTTCACTCCTAAGACTTTCTGCTCAGCCAACTGCCAAGACTTCCTGCTCAGCCAACTGCCAAGACTTCCTGCTCAGCCAACTGCTAAGACTTCCTGGAGTATACTGATCAACTGATCACTCTAGTTCCTTACAACTTAATGTAATCTATTCAAGAGTTTACAAATGCTTCTTAAAAGCGATAATCACAACTGTGATATTTCTCTTACAATTTAAGCTTATTCTCACTAAGATATTACAACAGCAATGTAGTGAGCTTTGATGAAGATGAAGATTCTGAGTTTAGATTTGAACAGCGTTTCAGCAAGTTTGATATGAGTTGTTTTGGTGCAGAATCGTTAACCTTGCTTCTCATCAGAACTTCATATTTATAGGCGTTGAGAAGATGACCGTTGAATGCATTTAATGCTTTGCGTGTTCCGTACAGCTTTGCATTTAATGTTATACGCTTTTGTCAACTACCTCGAGCCTTGTTCACGCTGTGTCTACTGACGTAGCCTTTAGTAGCTTTAACGTTCCTTTTGTCAGTCAGCGTAGTCTGCCACGTGTACTTCCTTCTGATCTGATGTTTGTGAATACGACGTTTGAATATCATCAGAGTCAAACAGCTTGGTGCACAGCATCTTCTGATCTTCTGACCTTGAAGTGCTTCTGAGCGTGATACCATCTTCTGATTTTCAGTGCTTCTGATCTCATGTTCTTCTGATGCTTCCATAGACCCATGTTCTGATTCTGCTTCGACCATCTTCTGATGTCTTGCCAGACCATGTTCTGATGTTGCATGCTGAACCATTCGAGACACATCTTCTGAGCGCTGAATTATGCGTACTCTTTATATATTTCCTGAAAGGGAAATTGCATTGGATTAGAGTACCATATTATCTTAAGCAAAATTCATATTATTGTTATCATCAAAACTAAGATAATTGATAAGAACAAATCTTGTTCTAACAATAAGATCTACTGATGTCAGATGAGATGTTCTTGACATTAGGTCTTGGCTTCTGATCCATTCTTCTTATAATTTGTTGAATTGTTTGCCAAGCATAGCTATAGATTCAGATAGATTCTCTTCTCTACTTTCCTCTACTTCCTCTTGAGAGTTGGACACAAAGGCTATGCTCTTGTTCTTCTTTTCAGAATTTTCACTGATTCCCATCTCAAAGATTTGAAGAGATCCAATTAACTCTTCTACCTTCATTTTGCTGATGTCCTGTGCCTCTTCTATAGCTGTAACTTTCATATCAAATCTCTTAGGTAGGGATCTAAGGATTTTCCTCACCAACTTTTCATCAGACATTTTTTCTCCCAAAGCTCCTGAGGTATTAGTAATATCGAGTAAATTCATATGAAAATCCTTAATACTTTCATCATCCCTCATCCTTAGATTTTCAAATTTTGTAGTTAGCAGTTGAAGTCTTGACATCTTCACTTTGGAGGTGCCCTCATGAGTAGTCTTTAGGATATCCCAGACATCTTTGGCTAGTTCACACTGGTGAACCAGTCTGAATATATTTTTGTCAATTCCATTGAATAAAGCATTTAGAGCTTTAGAGTTGCCAAGCGCCAATGCCTCTTCATCTTTGTCCCAATCTTCCTCTGGTTTAAGAGTTTTGTTGCCATCTTTATCAGTAATAACAGGATGTTCCCATCCTTTGTTCACAGCTCTCCATGCTTTGCTGTTCACGGATTTCAGAAAAGCCACCATGAGAGGTTTCCAATAATCATAATTAGAGCCATCCAGAATGGGTGGTCTCATTATAAATCCACCACCTTCTTTGTCCATCGAACCAGAAAATACTTTCCCTAGATCTCACCCAGTAAAAACAGGCAGGGTGCCTGCTCTGATGCCAATTGAAATTCTGGACTCAGACACGCGATGTCTTACAGGATGTCACGACATCACTATCTGAATGTTTTTAAACAAATGAACAAAGTGTAAACAGAAAACAACACAGGAAAATTGTTAACCCAGTTCGGTGCAAACACACCTACATCTGGGGGCTACCAAGCCAGGGAGGAATTCCACTATAAGTAATATCAATTCAAGGTAATACAACTCAATATTACGCCTTTCACTTAATATCTACCCAATGCAACTTCAATCTAAACAACTTAGACCAGAGATCCTACTCACTCCCCCTCAATCACAGCAGTGATGAAACACTAACCAATGAAAAAGAAGACACTCTTCAAAAACACAACTTGATCTTGCTTAAAAGCTTTGATCAAGTACAATAGTACTCTTGCTTAAAAGCTTCGAGTACTTCTTACAACTCAAAACAAAAACACCTAGACCAAGACATTCATCATGATGATTGTTTGGCTTACAAGAAAACTACAACGAGAACCTTAAACACACAGAACTCTAATAGTTTCTCAACCAGAAAACCCCTGACGGCAACAGCAGCACCTGCACGAATTAAATAGCCTTCAGACAATACAGCAACTGGGCCTTGGATCCACAAAATAGTTTTTGCCCTAATTAAACCAAATCTCCATTACACAAGGAACTCATAATAGTAATCATCCAAGACGTCCTTGAAACAGACCAGAATCCATTATTACCAAATATAGCGCATAAGGTCTTATCAGATCATACAGTCATAAGTAGTAATAGAAAATAACGAACAGCTGCGAATGTCATGACATCGGCCCTGACATCAGGTAAAGGCCTGCATAATGAAGGACTTCACAACAACAGAAAGCATGTCATGACACTGTTTTTGACATGATAGAACCACAATTAGTTTTACCAAAAATTACAGCCAATCAACAACATCTACAAACAGGAAATGGCATTTACTCCTGGTCAAAGGAGATCACATCCTCAGCTTTCCAGTTGTTTAATCCACTGTTGTGAGCAGGGAGTATCCAGCTGTTCCAGTTGCAGTTGTCTTTTTCATCTTCCACAACATTGATTTCATTAGTTGGAAAATGAGCCGGTGATCCTTCGGGATAAGGGATATACTCTGCTGGATACGAGAGCCCAGGCTGAGATATCTCTGTTGGCTGAGCGAGATGCTCGATAAGGCCGTCCCATGCAGTCGGGATGATGTTTTGAATAGAGACTTGTGCATCCTGATGAGGAGTGTATGCTGACAGAAAGCAACCCTCGTTATTTGGTATTTCCCTGGCTTCTTCAAAAGCAAAATTGTCATCGTACTGTTCATCCCATCCAGTTGGGACAATGTCCTCCATAGCAATTTGTGAGCTCGGAGGAGCGGAGTATTTCACCATATAGTCATATTTGCCGCTGGGTTCTCCTAGCGTGTCCCATACTTCTTTGGGTGGATTTTGATATTGCTCAGTGACGGGACTTGTGAAACTTTCGTCATTTCCAATTTGGTCACCCCATCCAGTCAGGGTAATGTCTTCCATAGCAATATAAGAATTCTGCGGTGCGGTATACTGATAATTGTACCCGCCACTTGGTTCTCCCACAGCATCCCACATTCCCATGGAAATGGGTGGAATCTCATCTGGATATGGCTGAATGATATGGTTCAAGAACACTCCTTCATCTTCAATAGCGTTTACTTCTTGGCTGACGAAGTGTGACATTAATCCTCCAGAACGAGGACCTTGACTATTCTTTTGATTTCCACTATCATAGCCCAGGCCTAGCTTGTCAGACTTGTAGGGTATATCGGGAAGTTGTCCCCATACTGTGCAATCACCCTGTTCAATCATGGCTTTGGCATCTTTGAGAGAAGCCATAGTTGTAGTTGGAGTAGCAGGAATATGCTTGGTGGTAGAGACATCTGGGGAGACCACCTCAAATGATTGGCATGGAGTTTCGATGAATTCGTCCTCCAACTCAACATATTTGGAATTGCTTAGGTGACTAACCATATATTCCTCTTCGCCATAGACTGTGACAATCTTTCCTTTTACTGGATATTTTAACTTCTGATGCAGGGTAGAAGTTACAGCGTTTGCCCCATGTATCCAAGGGCGTCCAAGTAAACAGGAGTAGGCTGGGTGAATTTCCATTACGTAAAAGATAGAATCGAAGATTTGAGAACCCACTCTGATTGGGAGATTCACTTTTCCGTATACCGTTCTTGTTGACCCGTCAAAGGCTCTTACCACAACATCACTTGGTTGTAACACAATTCCTTCGAAGTCAAGCTTTTCTAGTACTGTTTTCGGCAACACGTTCAAAGAAGAACCGTTATCTACTAGCACATGAGATAGAGTGGTGCCATTACATTCAATGGATATATGTAGGGCTTTGTTGTGATTTTTTCCAGCAGGGGTTAGATCCACATCAGAGAAACCGAGACCATTGCTCACGGTTAGATTGGCAACACAATTCTCAAATTGGTCGACTGAGATCTCTTGAGGCACATGCGCAGCTTTGAGGAACTTCATCAGAGCTTTGGCATGAGCTTCTGAATATTTTAGCAGAGATAGCATTGAGATTTTTGAAGCGGTGTGCCCCAGTTGCTCAACAATATTGTAATCACTCTTGCAGATGATTTTCAATATTTCCTCCATTTCTTGCTTTGACGGATCCTCAGCAGTGATCTCCACCGGGGTTTGAACTTGTTCAACTTGTGGCTCTTTGCCTCGAGCGCTGTCATCTTGATTAGGAACTGGGACTCGGACTGGACCAGCAGCAACATTTGGAGAAATTTCTGGTGAAAAGATTCTTCCACTTCTCGTGATCTTGCTGGTACCCACAATATTACCCACAGTTGGAGTAGTTAACTTTGCGGCCTCTTCAGTCGAGGTACCCTGCTTAACTCCATGAACATAAACATTAGTGTCGTATCCCCATGGGACAGCTTTGTCTGAGGAGTATGGAAATGGAGTTGGACTAGCAATGACTACTGATGCCACTTTGAGTGTAGCAGAAATTTTGAATGGAGCCTTGGCAGAGATTTTGAATGGTAAGCTGGAGATCACTGAGGCATCCTCTATTCTCATCCCGTTTGCAAAGACTTCGCACAGCACGTCCATAGAAGGGAGCCTCTCAAACATAATGATACGGCGATCCATCCATTTTTGAATCCCATCCTCAGATTTTCACAACCATTGGGCAGGCAGGAGCAGTAAAAGCAGTCGGGGTCACATCCTGGGAAGTAACCAGCTCGGATTAGCTTTCCTTTGACTTCGCAGAGTGGAGTTGATAATTCGTTCACATCATAGATGTAAACAGTGTCCAGGATAGCGTTGACAGTTTTGTCATGCTTTGGCATAGGTGCAGTGATGACATTTGGAGTTTCTGGAGGATCGAACTCAATTTCCCCAGCATCTATCATATCTTGTATTTTATTTTTCCAGGCCCAGCAGTGATCTGCGTCATGTCCTGGACAGTTTCAGTGATAGGCACATGTCGCATCAGGGCGATAATTCGGAGAGGAAGTGTTGACATTCTTTGGAGGACCTTTTAATGTGATCAGATCTGCTTTTAGCAAGTGCTGCAATGCCTGAGAGATTGGCATGTTGATCCTGGTGAAATTTCTTCTTGGCGCATCTGATCGATGCGTATATTTTGGCTGTTGATCTTTTTGAGGTGCAGATGCGGAGATCAGAACTGCCCCTACAGATTGATGCTGCTCACTTTTGCGACTTTTCTGAATTTGTGTCGCATTGACCTTATTTCTCCCGCTGATGGGCCTTTTTGTAGTACCAGAGGAGGAACCTATTTGAATTTTTCCATTTTGAATGCCACTTTCGACACGTTCTCCAGTCAGTATCAGGTCAGTGAAACCTGATGATGAGCTTCCCAGCAAATGGCTATAGAAAGGGCCAGTTAAAGTGCCCATGAACATGTCGACTAGTTCGCGATCAGATAAGGGTGGTTGAACCCTTCCAGCCATATCTCTCCACTTTTGTGCATATCCTTTGAAACTTTCTTTTGGTCCCATAGACATGCCCCTTAGTTGAGTACGGGTTGGCGCAAGATCAGCATTGTATTGGTACTGTTAGTAAAAAGCAGCAGCTAATTCTTCCCAAGTATGAACCTTGGTATTTTCCAGCTGGTAGTACCACTCGAGTTGTGTACCCGACAGACTTTCTTGGAAGAAGTGAATCCACAATTTGTTATCTGTTGTATGAGGTTGTATCTTCCTCACATAGGATCTCAGATGTAATTTTGGGCAAGAAACTCCATCATATTTTGCAAAGACAGGAACTTTGAATTTTGGAGGGATAACAACATCCGAGATGAGCCCCAGATCATTGAAATCTAAACCAGGTACTTTTTGTATCTCCATAGCTTTCATATGGTCTTCCAGCTGTTGGTATTTTTCATCATCCGGTTCGTCCCCAGAATGATCATCTTCTTCATTTGAAGAGAGAGAGAGGGTTTAGCAGAACCCTGGTTGCTTTGATTGTCTTCTTGTTCACCATCACCGACTGTTTCAGGGATCGGTGGCTTTTTGAACTTTTTGACTGGGATTTTGATCTTCCTTTTCAGGTGACTTAAGCCTACAGATCCTTTGGGCTTCTTTTTCTTCGTGATTATCAGGGCTTTCAGTTCTTGTTGCCCCTTTGCCAGTTCCAGAATTGCCACTTGAACTTGGGCATTCTGTGCTTTGAGATTCTTGATGCTTGTCTCGGATTCCATCTCTTCTGACTGAAATAAACAGCGAGGAGATGAGAAATCCGTCATGAGAACCTGTTACGCAATGTGTATGACTGGATGCAATGTATATGAATGAAATGTATATGCAATGTATATGAATGCAATGTATGAAATGTATATGCAATGCATGAAATGAAATGTGTGTGCAATGTTTCAAGGATCTTAGAGTTTAGATTTGTTAAAGAAGAAACAAACGTTAGTTAATCAATTTATTCTTTTTTTCTTTGCCTCATTTGGGCTTACAAGACAGAAATAAAATAAATGATCCTTCAGGTCTCCCTTGGACGCTTTCTCTTTGCCCCCAGGAATGTGTTGATCTGCTGCTCTTCTTGAAGCTGTCCGGTGAGCTCCAATATCCTTCTCTCATAGTCCTGACAGTGTGCTTTGAAGGTGTCTCTTTCCTCTTTGAGTTGAACCCAAGATTTTTGCAACTCTTCTAGGTCAGTTGGCATATCCGGGTGTAGAATAACTTGAGGTTCGTATCCTTCGACCTCTGGTTCAATAGTCACTGGTAGAATAGCGGGATGAGTTTCTGAGCATGAGTGCGGACCCATCTGAGGTAAGGTTCCATAGGGATAGAATTCCATTGCCCCAAAGTTTTGCTTTCTATTCTATAGACATTGTCCCATGCATGTATGAACCTTCGTCGGTGTCTATGAGAATCATTCTCGTAATCAAACACAATGCCACGGATAATCATGTCATGAGGACCGTTGCTCCTTGCATATCCGAATTGGCGTAGAGCTAAAGAGGGATTGTAAGTGATGCCTCCTTTGATGCCAAGGAGTGGCACATTAGGGTACTCTCCACAATGATCAATGATAGTAATGTCTCTTTGAAAGAAGTTGTTCCACCGGATATCTGAATGAGACAAAGACATAATCCTGCGAGACCATTGCATTCTTTGTTCATTTCTCAACACTGATCGGGGAAGATGAAATGTAAACCACCTAGCCAGTAGTGGTATACAGCACATAAGAGTTCCTCGTTTCTTCATGGTACGAGTGTGTAGAGAATGTAGAATGTCTCCCAGCAATGTTGGTACCGGGTTACGGATTAGGAAAAGGTTGATGATGTGTACACTTATGAACTGGTCGGGATTAGGGAATAAAACCAACCCATAGATCAAAAGTGCCATAACTTCCTCAAAAGCTGGATAACTTTTGTTTTCTAGCAGTAGTCGAGCCTTTTCCAATAAGAATTTAGCAAGCAAACCCTTAACTCCACTCTTTGTTTCCCAATTGGACTCGATTTCTAATTTTCGCAGATGTAAAGCAGCAGCAATGACTTCAGGTTTTGGAATCCTTTCTAAACCAGTAAAAGGTAATTTATTTCGAACAGGCAATCCAATTAGTTCAGAGAATTCTTCCAAAGTGGGTACCAACTGGTAATCAGGAAAGGTAAAGCAATGATGTTCAGGGTCAAAGAACTGGAACAGGACCCGTATCATGTCTTCTTCAAATTTTGAGGTAACCAAATGGAGTAGGTGACCATGCCTTTCGGTGAATTGAACATTCCTGGGGAATTCTGACACTAAGTCTTTTAGTTCAGATGGTACCGTTGAGATGTTGATTCGGATGTAATCTCGGGTGGCGGGAGCCATTACCTGCAAAAACAAAGGTAAACTCTTTGATCCTTGAAGTGTTTTGTGAGAAAATGATGTGCTTATGATGCAAACATGTGGCACACAAAAACAAATCAAACAATAGCCTTAGGTTTAAAGGCTTGCATGGAGCTGATAGGTGATACCCTCCCCACTGAAGTTGAGTTGGTTAAAACCTGTCCTAGAATAGTATTTGGGTTCTATGATCCTTGGAAGTAACATCTCAATACGGCGCTCGGGCGGCCGATCAAAATATTCCTCGAGGATAGCTAACTTCGATCAATTTCAAAGCTAGCCACTTAATAGGCCATAAGTCAAGTTCAACTAAAAAGGTTCTAAGACAAATTAGTGTTTAATGACATTTCGGAAGCCTAATATACTCCTTGATCGTTTTCAAGGGACATCAGTATAAACCAAAGTATCGCACTAACGATGACTACCAGATCAACCGTATCGGTACATGCCGTACAGTTTTCTTGGTCTATTGTCATATACTTAAGGTATCTCGAGATTCGGGTTAGAATCTTTCACACAAGCAAAATACCCAAACAAACCTTTGAAAAAATAGAGCAATCAAGTCAATCAATTGAAAACATCGAAGTAATCTATTCTCTTAAGGTAACCCCTTTTGAAAACATTTTGTTTTTTGAAAGTATCTCCCCAGCAGAGTCGCCAGTTCTGTGGACCTCCGTTTTTTTTTCGGGCCATACCTCTGAGCGGGAGAGATACGTGAACTGACTCTTTTTTATCGCTTATGCTTTCGCATTTTTTTGAAAATTCACAGAGTCGCCACCGACCTTTTATTTTATCCAATTAAGGAAAGGTTTATAAAAGAAACAGAAAAAAGACCTTTAAGAAATTCTGGGTAAGGGGGTAGGTTATACAAAGGGAAGGTGTTAGCACCCTTTGTATCCATGGTTATCCATGGGCTCTTAAGTTTGCTTAGCTCACTTGTTTTTCGATTACTTTTCAATTGCTTTAGAATGCTCATATGTGGTTTCAAATACCTTTGTAAATTGAATTTGTAATGATCCTTGTGCGGATGTATACAAAATGTTTGTTTATCTTTCGAAAGATGTTTTGAAAAGAACGTTAACTTTGTAATGATCCGTGTTTGGATGTATACAAAGTATTGTCTTTTTGGAAAGTTTTGAAAAAACAACAGTGTATGAGAATTTTGTTTGTTTTGATTTGAGCAAGCAAACTAGGAGGTCTACCCTGAGTTGTAAGGTCTTTATCCTATTTCCTTTAAAAATCTATCCTTTCACCGGATATAAACAAAAGGTTCGATTTTGTACTCGAAACAGTAGAATTTGACTTTGATTTTGAAAAGAATGAGAAGGGATTACCTTAAGAGGTGCAAGTGTGATTTGTGTTTGAATTCAGATATTTTATCTTTTGGAGTTAGTGATCTAACGATTCAATTTTATCTTTGACATACACGCAGTTTATATTTGCTGGAAATTAAAATGCGGAAATGTAAAGTGCGGAAAGAAAATCTACGCTATTACATCGATTGTGCAGGAAACGTAAACTAGCCTATTTACATGAATTTGACATCCTATACATTTATCTAGGAACTTAAATTGCAAGAAAAAATAAAAGGCATGTTTTTTTGGATTTTTTACGATTGATTTTAATTATAATTAATGCATGATTAATTAAATTAAAATGAAGAAAAAAGATGAAAATAGATTTAAACCTAGAAATTAAGTTTAGAATATGTACAAAATATTTGTCAATTAATTTTCAAACAAAACTAATTTTTTTGGAATTTTTGAAATTGATTTGAAATTGATTAAGCTAATTAATACATAATTATACAAATAATTATACAAATAATTAAAACCCAAAGAGAAAATTATTCAAAATATGTACAAAATTAGTTTATAATATATAAACAATATTTT
This sequence comes from Vicia villosa, assembly GCF_029867415.1. Classification (NCBI taxonomy): domain Eukaryota; kingdom Viridiplantae; phylum Streptophyta; class Magnoliopsida; order Fabales; family Fabaceae; genus Vicia; species Vicia villosa. The sequence goes on along the minus strand of NC_081181.1, from coordinate 22,029,218 downwards.
ATATAAAGAACAATTTTTTTTATGATTTTTTGATTGGTTAGAATAATTAAAAAGCAAATATATAAATATATACTAATTAATTATGTAAATATTGAAATTTTGAAGAAAAATAAAATATTTTTATTTCAGAAAATAATATATTATTTTAGAAGTCTAAAAATATTTTTTGTGTATTTTTTGGATTTTTAAATCTATTTTTAATTAATTTTGCAAAGAAAATTAAAATAAAATAGAAAATAAAAGGATACTAATCAGATGTGGTTGATTGGAGAGTCCATGGTATGGACTGGCGTGTCAGGTGCGTTGGATGAGCTGGAAAGTGAATCTGAAGGCTCAGATATTGAGACACATGGCCATCAATACACCTGCAAAGCACTGGATTAGTGGAAAATTCAAAAGAACGCGCGCGCTGGCTGTCCAATGAGGTAGGGACACCTCATCATCTTCAACCTCTCGCTAGGACCTTTTACAGCGCTTTTATGAAAAGAGCGCTGTAATTGATGAGCTTCAGACCTGTAAAATAACGAATAGGGGTAAACCTAAAAATAAATTTGGCGCGACCTCTCCATTCAACTCGTCTGATCCATACGAACTCAATGGTACCACTTAGATCCTCTAATTTTGCCTATTTCAGAAAGCCCCAATTTTGAGATTATGAACCCTAGAATGGTAACTTCGTGTGTAAGCGTCTAAAACTCAATTAAAGTTCCAGAAATGATCTACACACCACACCAAGTTCAAATATATGTCTACATCGTGCTAGATATGCTTGTGTTATGAGATACAAGTCAGTTTTAGTTTGAGCAAATCGTGACCTGTGTAGCTCGATTCAGTGAGGTTTAAGACTTGCAATTGATTGGAATAGTTTCAGTGAAGCTCAGAGATGATGTTTGAATGCTTAGTTTGTATTGAAATTGACTGAAATTAAAAATTCGAGTTTGAAATTTCTTTGAAAAGTTTAAGTGGTTACAAGCATGGTACAAGCATAAGAATGGCTCTGATTTCTGTCTCCTTTGATTGTGAAGTGTTATAGCCTTTATATAGACTATGTTGTGCTTAGAATTGAAGCCAAGAAGCATCTAGTTGCCTTTGTGGAATTCTTGATTTTTTATATTAAAATCCTTTGAATTATTGACCAAGTCTTCTTCTCTTCAATGCTCTTGCCTTGCTCTTCAATTCTCTGCAGAAAATCAGAGATTCCTTGGGTGAGTCATGCTTGGATTGTAAGCTACCCATTATCCATTCATTTTCCTTTTAATTTAATCTTAAAATAAGATAAAATTAAGCAAAAAATGGATAAAAAAAAAGGTGTGGGCCTTGTCTTGGTCGTGGGAGGCCCATAATATTATGGAAATGATGTTTGAACCATGAAAACTTGGCCCCATTTGGAAAAAATACATTTTTGAGCAATGTTGGTTTCATGCATTTTCCCAAAATTTAGCCAACTTCAACAAGGTGTAAATCCCTCAATTTTTGTCATATGAAGGAGTTCTTGCACTTTTTGGAAACCTCAAAGAGTCCTCTAACCAATGTCTTTAGTCTCATGTCAAAATGATTTTTGATGCTCCTTGTGTGTCCTTTTGAAAAAAGTGTCTTTTTGTTGAATTTGAAAATGACCTGTAATGTCTTTGGTCATATTTTTCAAATGGTGAATCCAATGATCATGGAATCAATTGCATTTGAAAGATAATTGAATTTCCTTCAAAATGAGCTTTGGTTTGAATTTTTTGATGAAGGATGAGAGAGTTATGACCAGTCAAAGTTGAGTTGACTTTTCAGGCAAAAACCCTAATTTTGAATCTTAGGGTTTTGTTGATTTTTGATCTTTCCTTGATGAATTATGATCATCCAATGATCAAATGATGAATCCTTTGACAAAATATGGACTTTGACAAAAAATTTCATTTTTGACTGTCTGTTGGCTTTTTGGGTCAAACGGGTCGTCTGTTGACTGTTTGAGCTGCTGACGGTGCGTCTGAGTGAATTGAAGTTTGAAAATTTGTATGATGGTACTTTGAGATATATGGATGTGCATGAAATCCATTTGAGGTCTCAAAAACTTGTTTCTCCTGTAAAAACAAGAAAACCCTAGTCAGGGACTGTTTGTGTAGGAGACAGTTAAGCGTACCTGATTTTTGTGCAGTGTTGAGTCTCTGCTAATCGCGTGATATTCAGAAGACTTCTAGAACAAAAATCTTGGAATTTTGAATTGTGAAAGATTGATTTGATTGATGGTACAAAACACTGAGAATTGTATTGCCAGCAGTTTGGCTGTCAATTGACTGTTCAGATATTGACGTAGCAGTTAGAGTGAAAAATCAACAGTCAAAGTTAATTTTCTTTTTTGTTGTTGTTTTTGTTTTTGTTTTATGTGAAAAATGAAAGTTTATTTACATGACTTGTTAAAAAAAACACAGACATAATAAATAACTTAATATTTACTGTATGCGGGCAAAATTACCGATAATAACCCTGAAAATCATTTAATGCACAGAAAAATGAATATTTGACTGGCAGAAAACACATAAAATATTATCTGAGTAATTAAGCAATATTATGACAGATAGTACAACATTTAATACTGACAGTACAAATATTACATACTATATTGAACAGTACGAATAAGTAAACGGTACATTTAAGAAATAGGAAATACGGCAAATTTTAAAAATGACGATTGATAACCCATGCTACAAATAGTGACATGTAGATGATTGGGAGCATAAGCATCCCAGGTCCACAGTGTTCCGGGCTATGCAGACAGAAGAAAGACATGATCACCGTAGCAATGGTGATGACCATAAGAAAACACGTTTCCCACCGCTTTGCCATTTTGTCGGGAAAGAAGAAAGGATGGATTATGAAGTAGAAATTTGAGAGATGAATTAGAATTTGATGTGAGATTTTTATGAAAAAAAATGAGAGGTATTTATAGAGTGGAAAGAAGGATAGAGACGTTGGGGAATGATGTGATTCCGTACAAAAGGAAAATTTGAGTGGAAATAAGATTTGAAAGAAAGTGGAGATAGTGTTGGGAAAAAGAGAGATGTAGAGAATAAAGTTAGGATTTGATTTTTGAAAAAGAGATTTGAAAAGATTTTTGAAAATAATGGAATATAGTACAAAAATTAGTGGGAAACAAAAGATAATAATAATCTACTTGTTACCAGTACAGTCTGAGTTTCCTGATTCTGCGCCTGCAAAAAGATTTAACTCTGTACCAATTGTGTCAGTACTATTTATCTGTAAATAAATAAATAGCATGTGTGAAGTAATAAACAGTATTTGGCGTTTGCGTAAGAATAAATTCAACTGCAAGCCAAATTACTGTATAAGAAAAATTCTAAAAAACTAAGTATTTCATATGTCAGGATATTTGTTGAAACAAAAATCCATGATTATATGAGACTCTTAATTTTCAGATTGGAGCTTTCTTGAAAAAAGATGCGGGCAAATTTTGGGGTATAACAATTAGTCATCGTTGATGATTATAGCCGCTGGACATGGGTAAAGTTCTTGAAACACAAGGATGAGTCTCATTCAGTGTTCTTTGAATTCTGCACTCAGATCCAATCTGAGAAGGAGTGCAAAATCATAAAGGTCAGAAGTGATCATGGTGGCGAATTTGAGAACAGATTCTTTGAGGAGTTCTTCAAAGAAAATGGTATTGCCCATGATTTCTCTTGTCCTAGAACTCCACAGCAAAATGGAGTTGTAGAACGAAAGAATAGGACTCTACAAGAAATGGCCAGAACCATGATCAACGAAACCAATATGGCTAAGCACTTCTGGGCAGAAGCAATAAACACTACATGTTATATTCAGAATAGAATCTCTATAAGACCTATTCTAAATAAGACTCCTTATGAATTGTGGAAGAACAGAAAGCCCAACATTTCATATTTTCATCCTTTTGGATGTGTTTGTTTTATTCTGAACACTAAAGATCATCTTGGTAAGTTTGATTCTAAGGCACAAAAATGTTTCCTTCTTGGATATTCTGAACACTAAAGATCATCTTTTGCTTCCAAGTTTGATGATAAGCTTGGTCTTGAAAAGCCAAAGCAGTTTGAGAATTTTGCAGATATTGATATTGATATCTCAGAAGTTGAAGAACCAAGAAGAAAAGTTTCAGAAGCTGAAAACCTAAGCAGCAAAGAATCAGAAGATCAGGTTGTTGCATCCTTGGAAAATCTGAGAAGTTCTGAAGAACCAACTATCAGAAGATCATCTAGACTCACATCTGCTCACTCAGAAGATGTCATTATTGGAAAGAAAGATTATCCTATCAGAACAAGAGCATTCCTCAAGAACAATGTTGAATGTCAATTAGGTCTGGTTTCTCTGATCGAGCCAACTTCTGTTGATCAAGCTATAGAAGATACAGACTGGATAATTGACATGCAAGAAGAGTTAAATCAGTTTACAAGGAATGATGTTTGGGATCTTGTTCCAAGACCTAAAGGATTCAATATTATAGGAACAAAATGGGTTTTCAGAAACAAGTTGAGTGAGAAAGGTGAAGTGATAAGAAACAAAGCCAGACTGGTGGCTCAGGGTTATAGTTAGCAAGAAGGGATTGACTATACAGAAACCTTTGCACCAGTGGCCAGGTTAGAATTTATTCGTCTATTAATTTCTTTTGCCACTCAACACAACATCACTCTTTATCAAATGGATGTTAAGAGTGCCTTCTTAAATGGTTACATAGATGAAGAAGTTTATGTCCATCAACCTCCTGGTTTTGAATACTCCATGTCTCCAAATCATGTTTTTAAATTAAAGAAATCATTATACGGATTGAAACAAGCTCCTAGAGCTTGGTATGAACGTTTGAGTTCTTTCCTTCTGGAAAATGGTTTCACTAGAGGAAAAGTGGACACTACTCTCTTCTGTAAAACATTTAAAAAGGATATTTTAATTTGTCAAATATATGTTGATGATATTATCTTTGGAACATCTAATGCTACACTTGGAAAGGAGTTTGCTGAGTCTATGCAGGCTGAGTTTGAGATGAGCATGATGGGTGAACTCAAGTATTTCCTTGGGATTCAAATCAATCAAACATCAGAAGGAACGTATGTTCATCAAACCAAGTATGTGAAAGAACTTCTGAAGAAGTTTAATCTTTCTGACTGCAAAGAAGCCAAAACTCCTATGCATCCACCATGCATACTAGGTAAGGATAAGGTAAGTAAGAAGGTAGATCAGAAGTTGTACAGAGGTATGATTGGATCTCTTCTATATTTAACTGCTTCTAGACCTGACATTCTGTTCAGTGTTTGTTTGTGTGCTAGATTCCAATCAGATCCTAGAGAATCTCACTTAACTGCTGTTAAGAGAATTCTAAGGTATTTGAAAGGTACTACTAATGTTGGTTTAATCTACAGAATATCTGAAGAATACAACCTAGTAGGATTCTGTGATGCTGACTATGCTGGAGATAGAATTGAAAGGAAGAGCACTTCTGGAAGTTGTCAATTTCTTGGAAGTCATCTGATCTTATGGTACAGCAAGAAGCAAGCTACAATTGCCCTCTCAACAACAGAAGCAGAATATGTTGCTGCTGCTGGTTGTAGCATACAAATGCTCTGGATGAGAAGTCAGCTAGAAGATTATCAGATATATGAGAGTAACATTCCTATTTTCTGTGATAATATTTCTGCTATATGTTTATCTAAGAATCTTATCTTGCATTCAAAAGCTAAACATATTGAGATTAAACATCATTTCATAAGGGACTATGTTCAGAAGGGTGTTTTATCTTTAAACTTTGTGGATACAGACCATCAGTGGGCTGATATCTTTACAAAACCCCTGGCTGAAGATAGGTTTAAGTTCATTCTGAAGAATATCAGTATGGATTTATGCCCAGAATGAGAAGATGAGAAAATCTTATGTATGGCTATCTTCTGAAATGAGATTGGATTAATGTTTTATAAGAAGTTCTGATCTTAAATCAATTAGAAGTAGTGACTCGTTTATTACTAACGTTTCATTGTCTAAGTTGATTCAGAATATCTTTTAAAGTAAATACAACTGTATCTAGCTTTCCAGATGGTAACACGTGTCTACCCTATTTGGACAAGCATGCGTGCAGTTGAGGGGACGCCTACTTAGGTAACTGCGTTAATCACTTCATTTGTCATAGTTTCTCTCTCCTCTTGTCACGTAACATTAAATTCCATTCATCATTTCTTTTATTTTCTTTGTCGTTTTATATTCTTCAAACGTTTCAGTTTTTCCCTCTTTCATTTCTCTCTCTTTGCGTTCAGTTTTTCAACGTTCACCATCTTTCTGTGTCTTTCTGCATTTCTGCATAAACCCTAGTTTACTCATCTTCAACCTAGCACTCATCATGAACACATCTTCTGTAACTCTGTTTGGTGAATCAATGAAAAGCTTATTCTGCATAACTCTTGTACTTCTCTTTCCATTTGTCCTATGCTTACATCTGAATCTTTTACATTCTTTTTGATGTTATGACAAAAGGGGGGAGAAATGGTGATAAATGATTTGATTTATATTAGCAGTTGCCGGGAAGAAAGTCCCCACATTACTAACAGAAGCTGCAAGCTTCATATCTTTCTAAGTTGTTTTGCAGGATTGAAAGCTCAACATTAGAAGCAAAATCATGAGGAATCGCAAATTCTATAAAAGGAATATGCTCATGGAAACTGAAGCAAGCTGAGTGCTATGAAGCTTCAGAATCAGAAGCAAGAAGGAAGAATGTTCAGATATTCTGATGATAGAATATGATCTGAAACATTATGTCTATTTGTTCTGATACATTCTATATTGGCTCTGATACATATTATGTGTTCTGAAACATATTCTATGTTCTGACTCATTCATGCTGACTTTTGTCGTTTAGTTTTGTTCTGTAACATTTCAGGATGTAGAGATGCTCTGATGATGCTCTGGTACATTCAACAATGTTCTGATACAATCTAGCATGAAGTGATGAAAGAAGAAATTCAAGCTCTGAAGCTGTCCAAATGGAAGCAGGAATCAGAAGCTGTGAATGTTCTGAAGATCTAAAGAAATTCAAGTTCTGAAGCTGTCCGATGGAAGCAGAAGTCAGAAACTGTGAATGTTCTGAAGATCAAAGAAATTCAAGTTCTGAAGCTGTCCGATGGAAGCAGGAATCAGAAGCTGTGAATGTTTTGAGGATCTAAAGAAATTCAATGTTCTGAAGCTGTCCTATGGAAGCAGAAATCAGAAGTCATGAATGTTCTGAAGATCAAGCACTGTGAACGTCTCTACTGAAATACTCAGGGAAGGCTTTTATTTATAAAATTCTTCTAGTATTAATTTCAGGGGGAGATTATTCATCTCAGGGGGAGATTGTTAATCTCAGGGGGAGACATATTCACATGCTTATGCTATAGCTGTGTAAATTGTCTTTAGCCGTCTGCTCTTTCTGATCGCAAATTCATATCATTTATATATGTTTTTGTCATCATCAAAAAGGGGGAGATTGTTAGAACAAGATTTGTTCTGATCAATATTCTTAGTTTTGATGATAACAAGGATATGAATTTTGTGTGAGATAATGTGGTACTCTAATACATTGCAATTTCCCTTTCAGGAAATATATAAAGAGTATGCACAAATCAGCGCTCAGAAGCTTTGACTCAGAAGGTTCAGCATGCAACATCAGAACATGGTCTGGCAAGACATCAGAAGATGGTCAAGGCAGAATCAGAACATGGGTCTATGGAAGCATCAGAAGAACTTGAGATCAGAAGCAGAAGCACTGAAGTTCTCATGGTATCATGCTCAGAAGCACTTCAAGGTCAGAAGACAAGAAGATGCTATGCACCAAGCTGTTTGACTCTGATGATATTCAAACGTTGTATACACAAACATCAGATCAGAAGAAAGTACAGGTGGCAGGCTACGCTGACTAACAAAAGGAACGTTGGAAGCTATTAAAGGCAACGTCAGTAGACACAGCGTGAACAAGGCTCGAGGTAGTTGACAAAACAATGAAACATTAAATGCAATGCTGTACGGAATACGCAAAGCATTAAATGCTCCCAACGGTCATCTTCTCAAACGCCTATAAATATGAAGTTCTGATGAGAAGCAAGGTTACCGATCCTGAACGAACTTATTCTGAAAAACTTGCTGAAACGTTGTTCAACTCAAAGCTCAGAAACTTCATCTTCATCAAAGCTCACGACATTGTTGTTGTAATATATTAGTGAGATTAAGCTTAAACGTTAAGAGAAATATCACTGTTGTGATTATAGCTTTTCAGAAGCATTTGTAATACTCTTATTTGATTACATTAATTTGTAAGTAACTAGAGTGATCAAGTGTTGATCAGGATACTCTAGGAAGTCTTAGCTTGTGTCTAAGCAGTTGTAATTAGAGTGATCACGTGGTGGTCAGGATACTCTAAGAAAGTCTTAGCTTGTGTCTAAGCATTTGTTCCTAGAGTGATCAGGTTGTGATCAGGATACTCTAGAAGACTTAGTCGTGGGCTAAGTGGAAAACCATTGTAATCTGTTGCGATTAGTGGATTAAATCCTCAGGTGAGGTAAATCACTCCGTGGGGGTGGACTTGAGTAGTTTAGTTAACAACGAACCAGGATAAAAATAACTGTGCAATTTGTTTTTATCGTTCAAGTTTTTTAAGACTACACTTATTCAAACCCCCCCTTTCTAAGTGTTTTTCTATCCTTCAGAAGTTTTAGAGGAGGTAGATCTTCTGGTGGTAGGGGCAAGAATAACCGAGTTTGTACACATTGTGGCATGACTAATCATACCATTGATACTTGTTTTAAAAAACATGGTTATCCTCCTCATTGGAAGCATGAAGGTGCGATCAACCAATGCAATATTGCATCTGATAAATCTGACAACACATCGGGATCTGCAATTGAAGCTAGTGCACCTGCATCTCATGGTTTAGTTTTCACCCCAGAGCAGCATCAAGCATTGCTAGCCTTACTTCAAGGCTCATCACAAGTGCAATCTCATACCATTAACCAGTTAACTTCTCACCCTACCCTTGGTTCAGGTATTCTCTGCACTATTCCAAATTCATTTCATGCTGCATCATTCATATTGGATACAGGTGCCACTGATCATGTTTGCTTCACTCGTGAGTATTTTTAGTGTCTTAAGCATATTAAGCCTATTACTCTCAAACTTCCAAATGGCAGTCTAGTTACCACTAATCTTTCAGGCACTATTCAGTTTGATAGCAATTTTACATCACTGATGTACTCTACTTACCTCATTTTGCTTTTAATCTCATTTCTGTCCCAAAATTGACCAAATCACTCAATTGTCAACTTGTTTTTAATGCAGATTCTTGTTCTATACAGGACAAATGTTCTCTGAAGATGATTGGCACAGCTGAGTTACATGGTGGATTATACCTCTTGACCTCTCCTTCAGTTACATTGCCCAAAACAGTTCCCATCCATTGTCTCAATTCTTCTGTTAATAATTCAAATAGTCATATTTCTGAATGTAGCCTATGGCATATTAGATTAGGACATGCTTCTAATTCCAAATTGATTGAACTCAATAAAGATTTTCCTTTCATCAAACCTGTTAATACCAAATTGCCTTGTGATGTACGTTTTTATGCCAAACAAAAACGAATGCCATTCTCTCTTAGTTCTCATGTTTCTCAATCCACTTTTGACATATTGCATATGGACATTTGGGGTCCTTTGGCTGTACCATCCATGATGGGATATAGGTACTTTTTAACTATAGTGGATGATAAGAGTAGATTTACCTGGTTGTATCTTATGAGACTAAAATCTGAAACCACTTCTCATGTTAAGTCCTTTGTAGCTCTGATTAAAACTCAATTCAATTGTCAAGTCAAGTGCATTAGATCAGACAATGGCAATGAGTTTTTGATGCCAGACTTTTACAATCAATTAGGTATCATTCATCAAACCTCCTGTGTGGCTACCCCTCAACAAAATGGCATTGTTGAAAGAAAACATCAGCATATTTTGGGCATCACTAGAGCACTTCTTTTTCAAGCTCATTTGCCTCCTTTATTCTGGGCTCATGCAGTCAGCTATGCTGTTCATATAATAAATAGACTCCCCACAGTTTTCTTAAAACACAAGTCACCTTACCAACTTTTGTACAACAATCTACCTGACATGACCAACTTGAAAGTTTTTGGTTCTTTATGCTATGCCACCACCCTTAAATCAAATAGGAAGAAATTAGATTCAAGGTCTAGAAAGTGCATCAACCTTGGTCATAAACCTGGTGTGAAAGGACACCTTCTTTTTTATCTGTCTAATAAAGAACTTTTCATTTCTAGAGATGTTGTTTTCTTTGAATCACATTTTCCCTATGCACATAATCTTCCTATACCCTCATCATCTTCACTCACTAATACACCCTTGAATGATTTGCTTGATGATATATTTCTGCCTAATTCTGTTTATACTCCTCCTTTTAATCATTCAGCTGAACATAGTCATACTGAGCCTCAATCAATTGATATTGGTCATACTGAGAATCACTCTCCTTCTATTGATCTCATTCCCAATAACCATATTTCCAATTCTCCCACCACTGCAACTAATCCCCTTCCTATTACTAGTGAGCCTATTCCTGTAAGAAGATCACATAGATATATCAATCCCCCTAACTATCTCAAAGATTACCATTGCAATCTAATTCACCATTCTGACTCAGCTGTGGCAACTTCTTCATCTGCATGTAAGTATCCTATCTCTTCATCTTTATCCTATGATTCCTTTTCTTCTCCTCATAAACATTACATGTTAAATTTGTTTGTCAATCCTGAACCTGCATCATATGAGAAAGCTATTTGTGATGAGAATTGGAGAACTGCTATCAATACTGAATTGCAGGCTCTGGCTAAAACTAACACATGGGATCTTGTGCCCTTACCTTCAAACAAGAAAGCCATTGGATGCAGGTGGGTTTTTAAAGTGAAAATGCATGCTGATGGTACTATTGAGAGGTACAAGGCACGCCTTGTTGCAAAGGGGTTCACTCAAACTGAAGGATTAGATTACACTAACACTTTCAGTCCAGTTGTTAAAATGACCATTGTTAGAGTTTGTTTAGCCATTGCTGCTGTGCATAACTGGACTTTGTTCCAACTCGATGTGAACACAACTTTTCTTCATGGTGATCTTAATGAGGAAGTTTACATGAAGCCTCCACCTGGTCTTCTCCTACCTGCTCCCAATTTGGTTTGCAAATTACAAAGATCCCTTTATGGTCTGAAGCAGGCCAGTAGACAATGGAATACAAAGCTCACTGACACCCTTATTGCATCAGGTTATATTCAATCCAAAGCAGATTATTCTCTTTTCACTAAGACTTCTCCACATGGTTTTACTATGATTCTGGTGTATGTTGATGATTTAGTAGTTGGAGGTACTGATTCTCATGAGATACTACAAATTAAAACATGTTTGGATGCTAAATTCAGTATCAAAGACTTAGGAGTTCTCAAATACTTCCTAGGCTTTGAAGTAGCTCGCAGCTCTTATGGTATTTCTTTGTGTCAAAGGAAATACACCCTTGATCTGATTTCTGATGCTGACCTCCTTGGTGCAAAACCATGTTCCACCCCTATGCAACCTCATCTACAACTTCACAAATCCTATGGCACCTCACTTTCTGATCCTACTCCCTACAGACGGCTTATTGGTCGTTTATTGTATCTGACACATACAAGACCTGAAATCTCATTTGCTGTTAGCAAATTAAGCCAATTCCTTGCTTTACCTATAGACAAACACATGTTAGCTGGTCTACATGTTCTGAAGTATCTCAAAAACAGTCCTGGCCATGGCCTCTTCTTTCCCTCTAATATTTCTTTATCTCTCAAAGGCTTTTCAGATTCAGATTGGGGGGCTTGCCCTGATACACTCAGATCAACATCTGGCTTTTGTTATTTCCTTGGTGCATCACTCATTAGCTGGAAGAGCAAAAAGCAACCTGTGGTGTCCAGATCTTCTTCTGAGGCCGAGTATCGTGCCCTTGCTCAAGCCACGTGTGAGGGAGTTTGGTTGCTCACTATTCTTCATGATCTTCACATCAAGCATTCAGCACCCATTATTCTTTATTGTGATAACAAATCTGCCATGCACATAGCTGCCAATCCCGTGTTTCATGAGCGCACAAAACACATCGAACTTGACTGCCATGTTGTGCGTGAAAAGGTCCTAGCTAGAGTTGTCCATCTCATGCCTGTCACGTCTAAAGAGCAAGTTGCGGACATTTTTACCAAGTCTCTCCAACCTGGTCCTTTCAGTACTTTGCAATCCAAGCTTGGAATGCTTGACATTCATTCCAGCTTGAGGGGGGCTGTGAACGATAATGAGCTATGCAATAATAATGATGTGTAACTTTTCTGTTTTTCTCTCCTTATAGTAACTAACTTCAAAGTTAGTTAGAAGTAGTTAAGACAAGTTAGTTAGGATCTAACTAACTAGCTTAACTATATATAGTAGCTCTCTCCTTTGTAAAAGATTAAGATTGAGAATCACAGTTTTACATACAACTTCTCTTGTTCAAAGCTTTTTTCTCTTTTTTGGCTATGGAGTTTTCTGTTATTGTTGTATGTTCACAAACTCAGTTAAAAGAGATTCTAGGCGCAATAATTCAGAGGTATTGGGAGTTAATGCTCAATATTCTGTTTTTGTGATTGACCTAGAGACTTCTTTTTAGAGCTCCATACCACAAGATTTGGGCCAAAGAAGATGCGGGTTCATGAGGTTGACCTGCCATCATTAGGGTCATTAGTCCAATCAGAGTTACTATAAACTCTTAAGAAGAACTTGTGAGTTGTAGTAGATGGAGAGAGGATCAAACCATGAGCCACTTAAGTACCTTAAGATTCTTCTTACTACAACCTAATGAGTGTCAAAAGGTGATGATACTAATTGACAAGCTTGTGTCAAATTAGATTTTAACACTGCTTGTTTGACATTGGTTGGTTCTATGTGAGCTACAAAGGCTTTTGATTTTGATTTTCCTATTTTACCTCTAGTCAACATAGGGTGTTCATTTTGTAAGAGAGGTTGACCAAGTTTGTTGTTGTGAAATAAAGGAGAAGGGACATAGCAATCATGCTTAAAGGTAAGCTAAATGAGATAGTGTCCATAGAGTAATCAGTTATGTCATATGTATGAATGACATGATCATGGTTTTTAACAAGTAAAGTTATGGACCTTTCATTGTCTAAGGCTATCCTTTGTTGAGAAATTTCAGGAATATTGTTGTGTTCATTTGCTTCAGGTGAAGCGTGTGATTTTGACTGAGATATGTCATAGGGTGAGTTGGTGTGTATAGGTTGGGGCATGTCAGGTCCAAAATGAGTTAAAGTCATAACAAGTGGTTGAGAGTTTAGGATAAAAACCTTTATGTTTTATGTGGGACATGGTAGAGATAGGTAATTGGATTATTTCAGTACTTGGTTAATTAGAAAATAGGCGAGGGAAAGGAAGATGTTCCTCCTTAAAGATCATATTCTTTGATATGAAAATTTTGCCATTTGACTTAAGCATTTTAAGCCTTTATGTTGAGGAGAATGGCCTAGATAGACATTGAAGGAAAATCGCGAATAATATACATAGCGGAAGACAAAACTTCCACTTATGTTTATTCTTAATGATAGTGCAGTCACAGTATCGTATGGTATCATTTATTTGTTTTGATGTTTTTGCCAATTCAAAATAGTTGTTTTAGTAGTTACGTATTTGTAATTTGATTCTATAATCATGTGCTTGTATTCTATTCGCTATTCATTTATAATCACTTCGTCTATTGTATTGTTGTATCACTAAGAATCTTTCTTACTCATTTAACTAGTTGCTACGTAGCTTGAATCACAAGTTAGAACTCTTAAATGTGGATTTTTAGTCATTCTATTTGAATAAAGTATAATACATTTGATCTGAATTTTTCTATGATTTGAATAAAGTGTAATACATGATTCTAATCACAAAACAAACATGATTCGAATCAAATGTAAAAATCAATTTGAATCAACTAATTCAGCGAATCTATATTTGGGCTCTGCTAAAATTGATTTGAATCACAATTTCACTTTGATCTAGATCAAAGCTTCACAAGACTTATTTTCCCTCCTTGATTTAAATAGTTGTTTCTTTGGTGAAAGCAACAAGTGAATGAATCATATGGTTTAAACCCATAGAGACATAAAGTGATTTTTGTTTTTTCTTCTTAGTGTGTATATACCCATCAACTTGATTCTTTCTCTTCTTCTCTAGAAAAACTTCTTGATTATGAATTCATGTCAAATTCATTCACTTTTTTGTTGCATCTTGTTCTTGTACAGTTTGTTGTCCCGTTGAGTGATTTAGAGGGAGGGAGTTGATTAATCTTGTTGTGTTGTTCATGATTAATTAAGATCTTGATAATAATCAAAGCAATGACGTATTTACCCATAAATTTGATAGAACCTTGGTTGTGTGTTCTTCATTCACATTCAACTAAACCCTTGATTAAGACCTTGTAATTTTAGAGTGATTGTGAGATATTATGGCACTATTCATCATCTTCATCCTTAGTCTTTTTCAATTGTTGATGACCTTCATCTCTAAAGATTAAGTGTTAATGGAGACTAGTGGTACATAAGTGTATCTAAAGTTTTTGTTTAAAGTTTGATGTGTGTTACAGGTGCAGATATCATTTCGAATTTTGTTAAAAAACTGGTTTACTTATAAAAAAAAAAAAAATCAACTATTAACTAATTTTTATTATTAAAGTTTTTTTTTATATATTTGATAATATTCTTGTTTTAGACCTATTATTAGTTTATTACCACATTACCCACATGTATAATTAATAAGAACATATATTGTTATATAAAAAGATTAACAATCTCACATCACATGACTTGATACTATTTTAACAATTCAATCGAATATTACAATTTTTAATATCTCGACCCTTTCCACATGGTCTATACAAATCTCCTGTCTCCAACTGTGAGCGGTCAAAGTTTGACTATATATATATATATATATATATGAGGAGGGATCAAATTACACCCGAAGAGTTACACCACGAGTTACACTCGTTCAATAACTACATCTCGAATTAATATTTTTTAAATTCAACCGTTGGATTGAAACATAATATCATATAGATCATACCTGTAAAGTTTGAGCTTAATCTATAATGATTTACTATATCATCAAGATATCCAAAGATTAACGTCAAAATGAGCTTTCATATAACGTTAATTTTAATGTAATTCAATGACATAGTAAATCATTATAGATTAAGCTCAAACTTTACAGGTATGATCTATATGATATTATGTTTCAATCCAACGGTTGAATTTAAAAAATATTAATTCGAGATGTAGTTATTGAACGAGTGTAACTCGTGGTGTAACTCTTCGGGTGTAATTTGATCCATCCTCTATATATATATATATATATATATATATATATATATATATATATATATATATATATATATATATATATATATATATATATATATATATATATATATATATAGAGAGAGAGGTCCGGTTAACAACTCGTTTAGCTTGGGTGACTTTAGGGCTCTCTATCTCTTTAATATATATATATATATATATATATATATATATATATATATATATATATATATATATAGAGGTCCGGTTAACAACTCGTTTAGCTTGGGTGACTTTAGGGCTCTCTATCTCTTTAATATATATATATATATATATATATATATATATATATATATATATATATATATATATATATATATATATATATATATATATATATATATATATATATATATATATATATATATATATATATATATATATATATATATATATATATATATATATATATATATATATATATATATATATATATATATATATATATATATATATATATATATATATATATATATATATATATATATATATATATATATATATATATATATATTGTCTTTGCCACACACAATCAGTTCAGTCATTGTTCGAATCTTCTTTTTTGTGTTGTAAACAAGAATGGGTAGTTACAAAATTCAACTAGTGCTGGTCATAGCCATAGCCACAGTTTCATTCATGCTTTTGCTTCCAAACACACAAGGATGGGGAGAGGAAGGACATTACACTGTTTGCAAGATTGCTCAGGCTCGTCACAGCTGCTGAAGCCGTGAAAGATTTATTACCAAAATCAGCAGAAAATGACTTGGCCAGTATGTGTTCTTGGCCAGATAATGTTAGAAAACAGTTTCCTTGGTCTGCTCCTTTGCACTTTGCTAATACTCCTGACACTTGCATCTACCAAGATGAAAGTAAGTTATATTATATCAGTGGCGGAGCCAGAAAAATTATAAAGTCTGGGCAATAATAACAAAATCAAACCTAATTTACATAGGAGCACAAAATCCCTTAATCAATTAACTTACAATAGAGATTTATCAGTGACATAAAAATCATATATGTATGAACAAAATATAGTAACAAACTCCATTTGGAGCACATTAAATTACATGATCCAAAAGACCTTCTAGTGTAGAGGACCAATATCTGGCAAATTAAAACAATGATCCATGTCCCCAGCTATTCAACAAGCTAGAAATAAGATACAACTATAACCAGACCAAAAATAATTAAAGATAGAAGACCGTAAAAGGGAAGCAAATATGGTGAGATTCAATTTGTTATCTCTTCAACATGCGAGTGAAAATATTTGTAAGCTGGCTTGCTGCTTTAAATTCAAAACTCATTTATGAAATTTTGGCTCCTATTAGATGTTAGTATGTTACAACTTATATGACAAACCCAACAAATTCATTAGAACAAAAATACTATGACATGAATCACGACAAACCCCAACAAACTAGCAAAAAATTTAACTCTGCAAAATTTAGCAATCTATTTTATGACATATCTGATATGAAATAACATCCATGACTCTACAAACTACCATTAGTCAATCATGAAAGCACCTGGTTCAAGGAAAGGGTACCTTAAAAAATAAACTTTCGACAATTATAAAATAAGCAATATGACATACTGGCCCAAGTTCCACCAATATTTTCCTTAGCTCTGCAGCTCTAACCTATAAAATCGAACGATAAAATAATATTAAAAAATTAGTTTTATTTTCATTGCAAACTGCAAATCAAAAGTCTAAAGACCCACCACTCCAACATTAATAAATCACTTCATTCATAGGTTCTAAAGGTACTTTCCTTGCTAGCAGCAACAAATCATTTCCTTCAAATGTTTCAAATGACAATCATTTCCTTTTAAAAATTCCACTTCCTTATGAAATCATTTTTTCACTATCACTTTCACTCTAATACTCTGTCACTATAGTCCTAAGTTTTCTTGGTCTCTAAATGCATTAAATTTCTTCTTGGAGTAATTTCACGGACCAAACTGAACCAAACGAAAGAAAACACAAGGATTAAATTAATTAAGGAAAAGCGAGTTCAATGACTTTAAACTCACAATTTGATAAATTCAGGAAGTATAGTAAACTAGTAATAGTAGTGAGTATAGCAACAGTGTCACATATTTAAAGATCATGACATGTTACTTGGTTCTAGTTGGTGTGACCTGAAACACAATTGAATCCAACCTTGTAAGTTGTAACTCACTTTGTTATTTAAAAGAGCTTGCTTCAAAATCTCGACATTATCTCATGGCAGATATTACTTCGGAATAAAAGAGCTTGCTTCAATACTTTTTTCTTTCCTTCATAAGTCAAGTTAGTGAAACAATCAATAAGAACAATTCAACACCATAATTCGTAAGAAACAGAAGCGAAAAAGAAAAAAATTTGGTTGAGGCAATTTACCAAACACTTAGTGTGCAAAATGCAAAACTGTGGTAACAACAACAATTCGATACCGATGCCATGACCAATGTATGAACAAAAATAACCAATTACAAACATAGTATAGTAAAGCAATTCATCAAACACATGGCAGGAAGAATATAAACAGAAATAAGTAATATGTAAAGCTTATTGTGTGTATAACTTTTGAAGAAGTTATGAGGCTAATTATAGAGAAATGGTGTCTATGATAAAATGAAATTAATGAGATAAGAATGAAATAAACCTCCTTTGAGTTCATTGGAGTCAGTGAAGAGTGAAAAAGAGTTGTCATCTTGTTCATCGTGTTGAGGGAGAGAAGAGTTCCATGGAAGTGATTCGAGACGGTCGAGCCCGGGCAGCTGCCCTAGGTAGCCAGTCGCTGGCTCCGCCACTGTATTATATCTTCTCCTAATTAGTTCTACTTGCAAATTTGACACCAAATGACTCATGTTGGGGATGTGACATTTTCAGGGGATTGTATGGATGCAACAACAGGAGCCAAAGGTCGATGCGTTGTGCGAGCAATTACTAATTACACCAACCAGCTTCTTCACTATGGCAGTAACTCAGAATCTACATGTAAGCTAATTTTCCCAAAGTAATTGTTGAGTTAAATAATATATTCATTTAAGTCCTACATTGAATAGTAGAATAAAAATATAATTTGAATAATAAGATAAATAGAAATAGTTTAAATTTTTTCCAGAATAAAAAAATATAATCTATTAAGTGTATTAGAGATTTGGGTTTTATTGAGCGAGTATGCAATTTTCTCTTTCAATTTAAAAATTTTAGTGTAAAGAATTCTTTTTCTTTCTATCTAATTCTCCGCCGTTGGCCGCTGAGTAACGAACACGAACATGTCACTCCGGTTTGTTATTGGAGTATGGCTTGCTCAGTCTCTCTCTAGCTCTATGTGTTTTGATCTCTGCATAGGTTTTTCTGAGGTTTTATTTTATTTTGTTTTAGATCTCTGCCCCTGCACATAGTCATATAGCAACTAGGCAAGTGAAAGATTTTTAATAGCATAATGTCATTAGGTAAGTGAAAGATTTTTTCACACCTTATCTGGGTAGCCTTTTCCCTGTACAAAAATAGAATTCAAACAAAATCTATCTGGGTAGCCTTTTCCAATGTATTTAGAATGTCACATTAACTGATGGCTTACAGGGATGATGATTCAACGGTTTGCATTGCAGAACTGGTCAATTTCTAATCTTTGAAAAACTGCAAGTGAAGTTCAATGTAGAGTGTATTTCCAATAGAAAATATGTCAGGAAATAACATTCTTTATTTTTTCATTTTTTTTCTCAAAAACAAGTATTTGTTTACTTGATTCTTTCTCGACAATTAAGATGCAATGAGCAACACTAACAATATCTATACACAGGAGTCAAGTAATGTATTCCTCATTTCCTCATCTCTAATCACTTTTTATTTTACTATGAAAAACGAAATACAATGATGAGAACTTCGAAAAAGGTAGCAATCATTTGCAGTATATTCACCCAGAAATTAGGATACCTTGAACTTCTTCAACATTTGCAGTATATTCACCCAAGAGATCTCTCTCTTTCAGACACAAGGTCTTGGTAAGATCTAAATGTAAGATAAATGTACAATTTTGCTTATGCATGTGCATAATTGAACTCGGCTTTTTCACATGAATGTGCGAAACTGCACATGAAATTCAATTTACACATGTATGTGCATTTCTGGGCAAAGTTCCATTTCAAATTTCACTGATGCATCTGCGTAATTAAACTTAGCTTTTTTTCACATGCATGTGCAAAACATAGCTTTGGAAGATGAGATTTAGATCATTTATATTTTTGTTGGTTAGAGATGCAGGAGGAGAACGTGGATCAAAGTAGTTGTACTCATTCCTCAAGTTCCACCCTTACTCAATGTACAAGTTTAGGTTGGAAAATTGATTTAAATTCTCATATTGTCTTTTATTGTTGTTGCAAGTTGTCTAATTTTCATTTGTCTCTTAAGAAACAGCGACAGTGCAGCATAAAAAAAGAACCCGGGATAGTGACTGTGACAGCCGTTTTTATTCTATGACTGTATGTAATTTGGTAATAGGTATTTCACTAATTTAATCTACGTTTTGTTTTTTTCTTTGCAAAATATGCAGCAGCAGGTTGTTGGGGATAGGGATCTGAATGAAGAACAACTTTTTAATCAGCTGTTCAAAGCTAGACTTGGACATCTTCAATATGACAAATACAAAGTTGGTATGAAATTGCCTTATGGGAGGAAATTATGAAAGAATTAAGAAGTCGTAGTCTATTTCACAATCCCATGATAACCGACGTGTTGAAAGTTGTCATCAAATATTATAAGGAGTATAAAAGTGACCCTGAATTGATTCAAACGTGTTTGAGTCATTCTCTCAGGCTCAATATTTGTAATGTGTTTGGCTCCTTTATTGACAAATATGACTCTCTAACATTTGATGCCCTTGAAACAGTGCACTCTAGAGTTAGGCCGCAAAGCAGTCTGAGTGGTGAAATCATAGAGTACAAAAATGATGCCCAGGTGTTGGAAGAACTCCTTAAGGTTTGTGAGGAGAAGGCGAGAAGGGTACTTCCCTCCACATCAGATAGAATGGAAATTAGAGAGTAAAGGAAGGAGAGGGGTTTTGCGGTGCCTGTAGCACTTTAATATGGTGAAGATTTGATTGCTCTAGTTACTGATGATGAGAAGGCTTGGTTACTCCAAAAATTTAATTCAGACTTTGTTGAATACTTATCATTGGCAAATCAGCGTCTTCAAACAAGACTCAATTTTTTTCAGAGAATTCTTCAACGTGGTGATATTACTATACATAAAACCGAATGTTCTAGCCACCAGTCCTCCACTGCTAAGTCTTCTAAAAGAAGAAAAGAACCAATGATCAATTCCTAGGTACACATTTCCTTTGCAAAATCTATTTTTTGACTTTTTCAAAATCTATTTTGAACCCTGGATTTCTTCAACATTAAGTATTACAAAGAAGTGGCTATAACAAGAGAAACTACTTCACACCTTACAATTTCACCATGTTTTTAAGGCTACCGGATCAACATGGTAATTGAATGATGGAATGCTTTATATCAGTAACGATTATTCTACTCTATACTATTACAGATTGTGATGTACGTGTAGGCTAGGTTATGATGCTCATATTGCTGTTGCCCCAAGTTTTGCATGTCTGTCTCTGCTGCCTCAATTGGTCTTGAATTCTATTAGGCACTTGGATTATGTTATTTAGAGCTTGTGTTAGTGTTACTTTAGTTGTGATTTATGTTTTATCACTCGTGCTTATGAACTTATGTTTATTGGAGATTTTAAAATATACCATTTCGATGCAACGGACTGATTTGATCTCCGAATTCATTTCAACAGATGGGAGATATTAAAAGTTATCACTCTCTTTTGCTCCGCTCTCACTCACTTTCTCTCGCTACCCACCGGCCACGCACCACCAGTCACCACCTCCAAAGCACAAGCAGTGCTCGAGCACCCACCGCAAGGTCACCCACCGCCGCGCCACCCAACAGCCGTCCCACACCACCGCTGGGAGATACTATAGTTAACAGAGCTGAAGGTTTATCTCTCTCTAGCTATACTATCTCCCAGCGGTGGTGTGGGACGGCTGTTGGGTGGCACGGCGGTGGGTGACCTTGCGATGGGTGCTCGAGCACTGCTCGTGCTTTGGAGGTGGAGACTGGTGATGTGTGGCCGG
The DNA here is from genome assembly GCF_029867415.1 of Vicia villosa. NCBI lineage: Eukaryota > Viridiplantae > Streptophyta > Magnoliopsida > Fabales > Fabaceae > Vicia > Vicia villosa. The sequence goes on along the minus strand of NC_081181.1, from coordinate 22,007,630 downwards.
TGGATAGCGAGAGAAAGTGAGTGAGAGCGGAGCAAAAGAGAGTGGTAATTTTTAATATCTCCCATCTGTTGAAATAAATTCGGAGATCAAATTAGTCAGTTACATCGAAAGGTTATATTCTAAAATTTCCAATAAACATAAGTTCATAAGCACGAGTGATAAAACATAATTCACAACTAAAGTAACACTAACACAAGCTCTAAATAACATAATCCAAGTGCCTAATAGAATTCGAGACCAATTGGGGCAGCAGAGGCATGCAACACCTGGGGCAACAACAATATGAGCATCATAACCTAGCCTACACGTACAACACAATCTGTATTAGTATAAAGTAGAATAATCGTTACTGATATAAAGCATTCCATCATTCAATTACCATGTCGATCTGGTAGCCTTAAAAACATGGTGAAATTGTAGGGTATGAAGTAGTTTCTCTTGTTATAGCCACTTCTTTGTAATGATTAATGTTAAAGAAATCCAGGGGTCAAAATAGATTTTGCAAAGGAAATGTGTACCTAAGAATTGATCATTGGTTCTTTTCTTCTTTTAGAAGACTTAGCAGTGGAGGACAGATGGCTGGAACATTCGGTTTCATGTATAGTAATATTAGCACGTTGAAGAATTCTCTGGAAAAAATTGAGTCTTATTTGAAGAGGCTGATTTGCCAAAGATAAATATTCAACAGAGTCTGAATTAAATTTTTAGAGTAACCAAGCCTTCTCATCATCAATAACTAGAGCAATCAAATCTTCATCATATTATAGTGCTACATGCCCCGCAAAACCCCTCTTCTTCCTATACTCTCTAATTTCCATTCTATCTGATGTGGAGGGAAGTATCCTTCTCGCCTTCTCCTCACAAACCTTAAAGAGTTCTTCTAACGCCTGGGCATCATTTTTGTACTCTATGATTTCACCACTCAGACTGCTTTTGTACTCTATGATTTCACCACTCAGACTGCTTTGCAGCTTAACTCTAGAGTGCACTGTTTCAAGGGCATCAAATGTTAAAGAGCAAAATTTGTTAGTAAAGGAGCCAAACACATGACAAATATTGAGCCTGAGAGAATGACTCAAACACTTTTGAATCAATTCAGGGTCACTTTTATACTCCTTATAATATTTGATGACAACTTTCAACACGTCGGTTATCGTGGGATTGTGAAATAGACTACGACTTCCCAATTCTTTCACAATTTCTTCCCATAAGGCAATATCATACCAACTTTTGTATTTGCCATATTGAGGATGTCCAAGTCTAGCTTTGAACAGCGGATTAAAAAGTTGTTCTTCATTCAGATCCCTATCCCCAACAACCTGTTGTTGCATATTTTGCAAAGAAGAAAATAAAACGTAAATTAAATTAGTGAAATACCTATTACCAAATTACATACAGTCAGAGAATAAAAACGGTTGTCACAGTCACTATCTCGGGTTCTTTTTTTATGTTGCACTGTCGCTGTTACTTAAGAGACATAAATGAAAATTAGACAACTTGCAACAACAATAAAAAACAATATGAGAAATTAAATCAATTTTCCAACCTAAACTTTGTACACTGAGTAAGGGTAGAACTTAAGGAATGAGTACAACTACTTTGATCCACGTTCTCCTCCTGCATCTCTAACCAACAAAAATATAAATGATCCAAATCTCATCTTCCAAAACTATGTTTTGCACATGCATGTGAAAAAAGCTAAGTTTAATTACGCAGATGCATTAGTGAAATTTGAAATGGAACTTTGCCCAGAAATGCACATACATGTGCAAATTGAATTTCATGTACAGTTTCGCACATTCATGTGAAAAAGTCGAGTTCAATTATGCACATGCATAAGCGAAATTGTACATTTATCTTACATTTAGGTCTTACCAAGACCTTGTGTCTGAAAGAGAAAGAGATCTCTTGGGTGAATATACTGCAAATGTTGAAGAAGTTCAAGGCATCCTAAATTCTGGGTGAATATACTACAAATGATAGCTACCTTTTTCGAAGTTCAGTTCATAGTAAAATAAAAAGTGATTAGAGATGAGGAAATGAGGAATACATTACTTGACTCATGTGTATAGATATTGTTAGTGTTGCTCATTGCATCTTAGTTGTCGAGAAAGAATCAAGTAAATAAATACTTGTTTTTGAGAAGAAAAAAAAGGCAAAAATAAAGAATGTTATTTTCTGACATATTTTCTATTGGAAATATACTCTACATTGAACTTCACTTGCAGTTTTCCAAAGATTAACAATTGACCAATTCTGCAATGCAAATTGTTGCATCATCATCCCTGTAAGCCATTAATGAATGTGACATTCGAAATACATTGGAAAAGGCTACCCAGATAGATTTTGTTTGAATTCTATTTTTGTACAGGGAAAAGGCTACCCAGATAAGGTGTGAAAAAATCTTTCACATACCTAATGACATTATGCTATTAAAAATCTTTCACTTGCCTAGTTGCTATATGAGTATGTGCAGGGCAGAGATCTGAAGCAAAATAAAATAAAACCCCAAAAAAACCTAGGCAGAGATCAAAACACATAGAGCTAGAGAGAGATTGAGCGAGCCATACCCCAATAGCAAATCGGAGTGACATGTTTGTGTTCGTTACTCAGCGGCCAACGGTAGAGCTTCAGCGGCCAACGACGGAGAATTAGAGAGAGAGAGAGAGAGAGAGATAAACCGAAAGCAAAAAGAGAGAGAGAGAGAGAGAGAGAGAGAGAGAGAGAGAGAGAGAGAGAGAGAGAGAGAGAGAGAGAGAGAAAGAGAGAGAGAGAGAGAGAGAGAGAGAGAGAGAGAGAGAGAGATAAACCTTCAGCTCTGTTAGCTATATTATCTCCCAGCGGCGGTGGGTGACCTTGCGGTGGGTGCTCGAGCACTGCTCGTGCTTTGGAGGTGGTGACTGGTGGTGTGTGGCCGGTGGGTAGCGAGAGAAAGTGAATGAGAGCGGAGCAAAAGAGAGTGATAACTTTTAATATCTCCCATCTATTGAAATGAATTCGGAGATCAAATCAGTCAGTTACTGCCCTTTGAATCAGCTGACTCTAGGAAGAAGGGCTATGGTAATTACATTATTTTTTTACCAATTAAAAGTTATATAATTAATGGTTTGAATTTCATAAATATCAGATAACCTCACAGAATCTCTTCTATTCCTTTCACATTTAATGGGAGACATTCATCAACCTCTACATTGTAGCTTTCTCTCAGACAAAGAAGGCAATACAATTATTGTTCAGCGGTTCGCAAATAAAACAAACATTCACCAAGTATGTTATCTATGATGTAGTATTGTTTATAATATACTTTTTATTGTGAAATCTTATATATAACTATTGTTGTATGTATGAAGGTTTGGGATAATAGCATAATTGGGAGTGAAGTTGAAAGATTCTATAACTTTGATTTGGGAGAATTCATTGATGCAATTCAAACCAATATTACAGTACTCGCGTGCATGTTGTTGATGATCTAATTTAACAATAATATTTATCGATAATTAAACCTTATTGTTGTTCATTTTGATTATTCTCTTAATAAATAAATAGAAGGTATGGGGCACTCAAGTAGAAGAATGGGAGAACTGCATCTCTGACGACATCGCGTGCCTAATCACGTGAGTTCTATAGGCCATATATCATTTTCTATTATTATTAAAAAGGCACATTGCCCATAATATTGTGAGGCCTTTCTTGAGTGGTGTGTCTATCAAGTACTCCCTCCGACCTGAATTATAAACAAGTATTCTCTTTTTAAGTTCATTGAATAATGATTGTATATGGTCTACATAAAAGATCAGATACATTCATTATTCAATGAATCTAAAGAGAGAATATTTGCTTATATTAATTGCCAGAGAGAGTATCAATATTATTCAAAGTATACAAATGCATGTCGCTAACGTACGAATGAATTTTGTTTAATTTAGATATGCATCTGAAAGTAATAAAAATGCTTGCAAATGGGCATATAAAGAAGCTGCCGAAGGCTCTGTATTACAAGGTAAATTAAGTAGTAGTTATATTTAATTAAGTAGTAGTTATATTTAATTATTGTGTACACGACTTGCTTGCTTTTATCTGTAATGTAACAGTCTCCCACAAGATTAAGGAGGCTTACAGCAAATTACCTTGAATTTGGTATTCAATCCTTACAAAAAATGTTGCACCGAGGAATTTTGTTAGTGTGTCAGCAATTTGAACATAGATGGATACATGTTGGATGACAAATTTCTTTGGATTTATTCTTTTCACGAATAAAGTGAATATCAAGTTCGATATAGATTGATACATGTTGGATGACAAATTTCTTTGAATTTACTCTTTTCTCGAAAAAAAATCGTTCAGTTCTATTTGTTGAATGTCCCACTTGTTGGTGACATATAGACCGATCATAACTTTGATTTTTGTTGATTTCACCACTAGTGAGAATGTCTCATTAAAGGCAAAGCCATGTTGTTAATGATAAACCTTAGTTACCAATCTTGCTTTTTATTTGTTTATACTTCCATTAGGGTTTTCTTTGACCCTAAACATCTATAAGGAGGTAACTTTGTAGAGTCCATGTATACTTTTCAATGAGTGCATCATATTCAAGTTTCATGGCTTGTGTCAAATTAGATACAAAGGCTTCTATGTGAGCTACAAACGCTTTTGATTTTTCTATTTTACCTCTAGTCAATATAGGGTGTTCATTTTGCAAGAGAGGTTGACCAAGTTTATTATTGTGAAATAAAGGAGAACGGGACATAGCACTCATGCTTAAAGGTAAGCTAAATGAGATAGTGTCCATAGAGTAATCAGTTATGACATATGTATGAATGACATGATCATGGTTTTTAACAAGTAAAGTTATGGACCTTTCATTGTCTAAGGCTATCCTTTATTGAGAAATTTCAGGAATATTGTTGTGTTCATTTGCTTTAGGTGAAGCGTGTGATTTTGAATGAGATATGTCATAGGGTGAGTGGGTGTGTATAGGTTGAGGCATATGTCAGGTCCAAAATGAGTTGTAGTCATAACAAGTGGTTGAGAGTTTGGGATAAAGGCCTTTGTGCTTTATGTGGGACGTGGTAGAGATAGGTAATTGGACTATTCAAGTACTTGGTTTATTAGAAAATAGACGAGGGAAAGGAAGATGTTCCTCATTAAAAATCATATTCTTTGATATGAAAAATTTTCCATTTGACTTAAGCATTTTAAGCCTTTATGTTAAGCCTTTATGTTGAGGAGAATGGCCTAGATAGACATTGAACGAAAATTGCGAATAGTATACATGGCGGAAGTGCAGTCAGAGTATTGTATGGTATCATTTAGTTGTTTTGAAGTTTTTGCCAATTCAAAATAGTTGTTTTAGTATTTACGTATTTGTAATTTGATTCTATAATCATGTGCTTGTATTCTATTCGCTATTCATTTATAATCACTTCGACTATTGTATTGTTATATCACAAAGAATCTTTCTTACTAATTTAAAAAAGTATTTGATCCTTGATATTATTATTTTTTTAGCCTAGCTAGTTGCTACTTTTTTGTTTCATCAAGAGCAGCTTGAATCACAAGTTAGAACTCTTAAATCTGGATTTTTAGTCATTTGCTTTGAATAAAGTGTAATACATTTGATCTGGATTTTTCTATGATTTGAATAAAGTGTAATACGTGATTCTAATCACAAAACAAACATGATTCGAATGACAACCTCATATGATCTGAATCAAATGTAAAAATTGATTAGAATCAACTAAAATTGATTTGAATCACAGTTTCACTTGATCTGGATCAAAGCTTCACAAGACTTATTTTCCCTCCTTGATTTAAATAGTTGTTTCTTTGGTGAAAACAACAAGTGAATGAATCATATGGTTGAAACCCATAGAGACACAAAGTGATTTTTGTTTTTTCTTCTTAGTGTGTCTATACCCATCAACATGATTTCTTTCTCTTCTTCTCTAGAAAAACTTCTTGATTATGAATTCATGGCAGATTCATTCATTTTTTTTGTTGCATCTTGTTTTTGTACAGTTTATTGTCCCGTTAAGTGATTTAAAGAGAGGGAGTTGAGAAGAATCTACTCAAGTGGATTAAACTACTCAAGTGCATATTTTGAGATGATTAAATTTATTTAGTCACCAAGCAAGCTTAAGTCCTAAGCTAAGTCATAGAACAACTTTGAGATTGTTATTGAAACAACTTTGAATTGTTGTTGATGGTTGTTACAGGTTCCTTTGAGGAAGATGATGCTGCAAATTCTATTTGGATTTGCGGGAAATTTGGATGTTAGGGATGCTCAAAGGTTGAGCTTGTTAGAAGTTGGAGGTTTGAAGATGAAGATCTTTTTTTGGGAGATTTGAAAAAGAAGCTTTAAGTTGTTGAAAGTTGCTAGTAAACAAGATATGAAGAATTACTTCTCCACCTCTTTGATGACCTTTTATAAATGAAAGTGAGGTTTCTTTTGGGAAAGCTAGAGGACAAAATAAGTCTTGGTTAAGAGTTAAACTTGTTAGATGACCAACTAAATTCAATCATTATAAAATGCACCGGAAATTTATAGAAAACAGAAAAACAGGAGAAGTAATCGAAACTTACTCATCATCCTTCAATCTTACTCATCATCCTTCAATCAGCTGCCGACAAACTCCGCAATTACGACGAAGGCCGAATCGTTACTTCAACTTGCAGCACTTCATCACCAAAGATTCTGAAACACGGCCGATTCCGTCGGAAGCTGCAACAATTCTCAACAGGGTCAGAATCCCTCAGCCACAACAATTTGCAACAAAGTTGCTAGCAACAACAATTCACGGTGTTCTTCAGCAACACTAAATCGCAGCAATCACAACAACAAACTTGCAACAGATTTTGTCAGAAAGCAGAAGTAAACAACATACCTCAACAATAATCCGGCGAAAACCTCCTTGCCGTAGGTAAATCGACTTCACACTTTCTCCCGAAATTGCTGTTTGTTTCCTGTGAACTTAGTTCCCTATAGAACAAAAATAGCCAGAAACAGAGAGTTATCATCGATACATCATAAAAAGAAGGAAAAAACGAATAGATTTAAAAAACTGAAGAAAAAAAGATTCGTGTTACCTAACCATGAGAGCACCGAGAGTGACGCCGAGAAGTTGTTGTCGTTGTTGTTCACTGACAGAGAGTAGCGATCGAGAGAGAGGAAGCTTCGGTTTCATGGCCGAGTTCCTTGTTTGAAAAATCGCGAGAGACGTATTTAGCGACGAAGAGAGAGGAGATAGCGATCGAAACCGAAAGAGAGAAAGCTTTTGCTGTTGTTGTTCATCGAAAGAGATGGAGAGAGTTTCAGAAAAAAAAATGAAAAGAAACATACAAGAGGCGCTGCCTCTTTTTTTTTTAATTTTTAGGGTTTTCAAACCCATGTGTGTGTTAAGAGAAGGCCGGATCCGGGTTCCATCTATTCCGACCCGGTCCGGTTCATAATATCTTTTTTTATTGACATAATGAGCTCTCATCCCCATTCAGGTTTTTAACACCCTTGGCCCAAAGTAACTTTTTTACACCTCTATTTTATCTATTATTTTGTCTTATCTTCATTTTAAATAGTTTTAAATTGTTAGTTAATTTTATTAAATGATTTTCTTTACTCTAATTAACTAATTTAAGTAAATATTTTTATTTAAACTATTTTTGTGTGGTTAATCATTTAATTATTTAAATTCTATTTGATTATTTTGCACACATTGGCTTTGACTATTAGACTTGAATTTTTTTCTCACTTTATCTTAGGCTTTGAGATTGTTTCTCTGTTGTCCTTTGGTTTTGTCTGTTTTGTTTGATCTTCTATTTGATGTAGGAGTCCTTAATCAATTACTGGAAGATCATGGAATCTTATTCGACGTTCTTTTCGGCTTGTGTGGAAGCTTAATATTTGTTGAGATCGAGCCAAGTGATCCAGGAGGTTCCAATCTATTCCAAGCACATCAATAAGGAAGCGATCCAGCTCATAATCTTGTATCTGTGTGACACCTCAAACTCAGAATCTGGTTTCTTATTTTGAGGTAAGCCTTAAACCTTAAACTCTATAACTGTATAAATGAGTTTCCTACATGGTTTTAAATCAAATCCTTTTTCAAACACACTGGGCTTCTCCTTGTGTTGTAAGTCCCAAACATTTTTTGTAAATATCTTTATGGGCTTCTCCTTGAGTTGTAAGTCCCAAAAACCTTTTTGTGTAAATACTTTTTTGGGTTTCTCTTTGAGTATAAGTCTCATCCCTTTTTCTTTCAGTCATTTGTTTTAAAAAATATTCAACTCTTTTCAACAAAATCTTCAATTGTTTTAAAAAACATTCATCTGTTTTTTATTCAAACTTTATGGGCTTCTCCTTGAGTTGTAAGTCCCAAACATCTTTCACATGTTTCTCATAAACAATTTTCAATGAGCGTCTCCTTGAGTTGTAAATCCCATCTGCTTCCAAACATCTTTCACTTGTTTCTCATAAACAGTTTTCGATGGGCTTCTCCTTGAGTTGTAAGTCCCAAACATCTTTCATCTATTTTTCATAAACAGTTTTCCTGGGCCTCAATCAGAGTGTAAGACCCAACACCTTTTTCCTTTCATAATTCATAAAACACTAAAAAACATCAAAAATGTTTCCCTGCATTCATTCATAATAACTATTCATCACTCATTCACTATATACTTGTTATAACTATTATATTTCATCATATCTGTTATACATGTTGCATCTATCATATTATGTCATTATACTTGTTATGACTGTCATATTTCATCATATATGTTATATCCAATGTTTTAAAAATCGAACCGATCATCAAACCAGTGAGTGTATTGAGTCATTGGTTTATCGGTCAAACCACTGGGTCATTGGTCGAATCGCATGACCAAACCGGATTATATAGTTTCCACACGCAACACCATTGGTCGAACCCTGGCACCCCTTTGTCGGGTGGTTCCGTTTCCACGCGCAACACCATCAACGAATTGTTGAAACAAATATGTTATGTGGTGACAAGGTGGAAAAGCTAGAGTTTTGCGAACCTTGTGTATTTGGTCAATCCTGTAGGGTGAAGTTTAACAAGGATAAACAAAAAACACATGAATCCCTTGATTATATCCATGCTGATCTTTGGGGGCCTATAAGGTGTCCTTCACATTTAGGTGCAAGATAATTTCTATCCATGCTTGATGATTATTCTAGAAAGTTATGGGTATTCATTCAGAAATCTAAGAATGAAACTTTTCAAAAATTCAAAAGTTGGAAGACTTTGGTCGAAAACCAAACTAGCAAGAAAGTCAAGAGGTTAATAACAAACAATGGTCTTAAATTCCACAATGAGGCATTCGAAAGCTACTGTGTTGTTTCTGGTATAGAAAGGAACATAACTACTACAAGTACTCCCTGAAAAAATGGTTTAGATAAAAAATTTAATCGAACCATTTTCGAAAAAAGTTAGATGCATGTTGGTTAGTTCTGGATTGAAGAAAGTGTTTTGATAGAGCATATCTGATAAATGAATGCCCCTTGAATGCCTTGGGGATGAAGACACCGAAAGAAGTCTGGTTGAGGAAATCTTGGCTCAACTTTGTTTTAATTGTGGAATTCGAATATCCTTACCTTGTATCGGTATTTTAATGATGTTGTGCGAGTCTGGTGCGATTCTATGGTTTTGTTTTGGTCACGCGTTTTACTTGCAAAATGTTGTCCCAAACTTGATGTGTCACTTACATGCATGCTTTTGATTTCCAGATTGTGCACGCGACATCTGTTTCAATGTAGTAACATGAACACTTAATTGTTGTATGATTTTCCTTGTTATTACTAATCGTTTCCGTGTTTGTACGAGTTATCCGAGGTGCTTTCAAGGAGCTTATTGTCCGTTGCAGATTATTGCGAAACCTCTTATCTTGAGGCTCGCCATCCATTTTACCATTATTTTCCGTGTGGTTTTGTTTGTGATGCAGGTTCACCATTACCAACGCCGTTGCGATTTATTTTCGTCGACGACGTATCTTTACTTTACGGATTACTTCTCACTCACTAATCGCATTTGTGTTTGCTTGATGATAGAGGTTGAAGTTCTCCAAGTTTCTTTCTTTTTGTTGCTTACCTACTACATATGCTATTCATTTGGTAACAATTTCATTTCCCTTTTATTCTTTTCACTACAAGAAAGTTGTTGATTAGCCGGGTGAATTTTCCAGGTGACAAACACCTCGCAAAATATTATAGTTGCGGGATGCGTTCCACCTCGCAACCCAGATTTCATAAAAAAATATATATATAATTGCTTTTCCCTCTCGCAACGGAGGGAGGGAAGTTTAAAATTTTGAAAAAAAAAAGTTGTAGAGTGTTAAACACCCCGCAACCGTGTATTAAATAAATTATTGAAAAAAAATGTTACATTTACTCAAAAGTCAGAGTAGCAGGTGAACGTTTGCTGATTTTACTGACACAAAAGTTACGAAGTACAACTCACCCCGCAAGTTTCAATGTCTTTTTACGTTGCGAGGTGAGGACCATTTTGCAATATTTTTTTAAAACTTTTGGACAAAAATAAATCTGTCAATTAATAATGGTTCAGACTGGTAGGTACATGTGTCAGACACGGAGGTTGCGGGGTAAGAAGCACGCCACAAGTGTCAATGACAATAAAATTTGTTGGGTATTTTCTACCTCGCAAATTTCTTTAATATTTCCTTTTCATCTTCATCTCTCACGTTCTCATTCTGTCTATTCTTTCACTATTTCACTCTCTGCCTCTATTCACTCAAGAAAAACTCAAGAAAAATTAAATTTTCACAAAACCCTTAATCCAACAGGATCCTTGCAAGCTGCATTTCCAAGCCTTCCCACAACTTGTAATTTTTTGTTTCAAGCCTTCTCACAAGGTACAATGGTTTGTTTCTTTCTAGGGTTTCAGCATTTGGGGTTTCTTGATCGTTCCTTTCTAGTGAACGTTGTCTTGCAATTGAGATTTCTCTTCCATGGTTTCTGCAATTTGAGTTTACGATTTCGGCGTTATGCCTATTTTTACTCTTTTTTTTCTTCAAGTTTAACGTGCTTCCCTCCTCCATGTAAGCTAAAAGCTAATGTATTTCTGCTTGTTTTCACTATTGCCTATGCTTCACTTGATTTTTGTGGTTGCTTAGATGTTAATTAATTGAAAATTTAAAGAATTATCATTTTTTAGGTTACAAAATTAGATAAAGGAAAAATGATTTTGACTATAAAATAAGAAAAAGAGAGTAGTCAGGATTAGAACTGCATAAAGGGGTTAATATGGATGAGTTTGGTTGATGATGACTAATAGTGGGTATCACGTTCACGGTGACGAGGACGGATGTTGAAGAAACAACATTTTTCTTTTTATTTTTTCTTTCCAAATCACCCAAGTTGTCACATGGCATTCTGTCAACCAATTGATTTATCCAACGACCCAAAACACGTAAATGGCATAATGCAGTTGGCGGAAAAAATTCATAGAATCTGATTCCTATTTTTTCATTTTGAGTTTTGAAACTGAATGTGTATGTATTATTTTGTACAATTTGAATGTGTGAGTTTGGGGTTGATCTGAGGTTTGGTTTTGATGTGTGATTGCAGGTCTTTTTTCTCTCGGATGGATGCGAAATACGATGGCTCAAGTTGAACTGATACAATAAATTGACATTGGGCTTGAAGTGTTTTGTTGGAAATTTCATTTTAAATAGAAGGTAACTTACTGGTATCAATGTAGGTGTTCATTATTGGCATCAAATACTTCTGCAAAAAAATTACAGGGTATATTACAGGGTTCATAAGAGTAATATTTTCAGTTTTCATAATAATACTCAATATGCTGTAGAATGTGCAGTGGCATTAGAGTTGGGAGAGTGCTTAAGATAAGGTCTTAGTTTGGTGTTGGTTGTATCATGGGGATGGTTAGTGTTTTAGAACTCATGCATTCGGCTGTTTTTTGCAGTGGAATTGTTAGGTCTCCTTGTACTGGTGTAACTATTTTGAGCATATCTTATGTTGTTATGCTGTTATGTTTAATAAAGTTTGCTTTGGTTTTTCAAAAAAATAAAATAATACTCAATACTTATTATGGCCTTTAATTAATATGTTACTCACTGGTATAAGTTGATAACAATGATGTTCCTAACAACATTCATTTTTCCAAGGCATTTTTACAATTATGAACCAACTTATGAGTTTTATATATATTCTACTCAAAAGAATTAATTCATTAGGATTTAGAAACAACAAAGTTGGTTACTGACAGGCCTGTACAATGTATGTTCATCAACCATTCCTATCATAAAAAACAAAAAACAGTTCCAGGCTTGTTACAACAAGCATGAGAAATGGTAGTTCAGAATAAAACTCATATTGGATCCAAAAGTAATGAGAAGTAATTATAACAATGTGGTGTGACTTCCACTTACTTGTGAATTTGATTAAAATGAAATGAAATGATTAAAATATAAGTTATTGGAATTATATTTTTAAAAGAAATCATAAATTAATTTGATTATTCTTGCAGCTCTTTACTTTGTTGTTGTAGTCACTGTTGCGCACTTGTTGGGCAGCATTTGGTGAGGAAGCTAATTGCCTTATTAGGGAGAGCTTCGATCATCATTTTCATCCTTGCCCTCACAGTTTTCGTGAGTGGAACATCACTAGGTAAGTGTTATTAATTTGGTTGATTTGCTTTATTTGTTATCTATGAGTGACCTCTTGGTAATTATGACTAGCAAAATATGTTTTGTTTTATTGAATTTGAATTATAAAAAAAATGTTATAGAAAAATCAAAACAAATATTAATCACTACTAGTTGTTAAAGAATATTGGTACACTTCTTTGATTCTCTAAGTTTGTGTATGTTTTGAAAAACCAAAAAATAATGTTTACAATATTGACTTGAAATCTCATTTCTTTGATGGATATGTCATTTATGAATAGTCTAATATGTTTACTATGTTTTAACATAGAATTTTATAATTGACCAAAATTCCCGAATAGGTCAATTGATTAAATTCATTTCTTTTATTATAATGGATACGATATTGTAAACATCCAGTATGGAAAATTACAAGTTATATCGAAGTTGGATGTACGACCGTTGGGAGCATTTAATTCATTCCTTGAATAGTACAACACGGCATTTAATGTTTCACACTTTTGTCAACTACCTCAAGCCATGCTTTTACTGACTTTGCCTTTTGTAGCTTCTAACGTTCCTTTTGTCAGTCAGAGATTAGACTTAATATCCTGTCATCTTGTACTTGCTTATGAACTTAGATTTGTAGATACAACGTTTGAATATCAGAGTCATTCAGCTTGGTGCAGAGCATCTTCTTGTCTTTACTTTGAAGTGCTTGAGCGTGATACGGTTCAGAACATCAGTGCTTCTGCTTCCGACTTCATGTTCTTCTGATGCTTCATAGTCCATGTTTTGATTCTACCTGACCATCTTCTGATGTCTTGCCAGAGCATGTTCTGATGTAGCCATCCAGAACCTTCTGAGTCAGTGCTTCTGAGCGCTGAATTGTACATACTCTTTATGTATTTCCTGAAATGGAAAATGCAAAGGATTAGAGTACCACATTGTCTTATACAAAATTCATATATATTGTTATCATCAAAACAAGAATATTGATCAGAACAAATCTTGTTCTAATAATCTCCCCCTTTTTGATGATGACAAAAACATATATAATTGATATGAATTTGCAATCAGAATATCAGATGACAAAAGACAATTACACATATATAGCATAAGCATATAATCAGAGTGTGTGAATATGTCTCCCCTGAGATTAACAATCTCCCCGTGAAATAAATACTAGAAGAATTTATAAATAAAAAACTTCCCTGAGTATTTTTCCATTTCAGCAGAGACTTTCACTTTGCCTAGAACTTCAGAATATTCAGAGCTTCTGCTTCTTGCTTCCATAGGACAGCTTCAGAGCTTTGAATTTCTCCTTGAATCATAGCATGCTTGATTGTATCAGAACATCTTGAATGTATCAGAGCATCATCAGAGCATCTTTACATCTTGAAATGTATTAGAGCATACTAGACGAAAATTATCAGAGCATGAATGGATCAGAACATTCTTTAAGAAAGACATGTATCAGAGCATTTAAGAGAAGAAAATGTATTAGAGCATATTCTACAAAAGAATATCAGAACATTCTTCTTGCTTCTGATCTTGAAGCTTCACAGCACTAAGCTTGCTTCAATTTCCAAGAACATGCTTCTTTATAGAACTGCATTTCCCCATGTATTTGCTTCTCATGTTGAGCTTTTTCAGAATATCCATCTTCAATCCTGCAAAAATCTCAAAGAGATAGAACTTGCCAATAATGTTAGGAATGTTGAGACTTAATCCCAGCAACTGATATAATAAACCAAATCAATTATCATGTTTCTCCCCCTTTTTGTCATAACATCAAAAAGCATTAAAATATTCAGATGATAAAAGACACATATGGTGAAGAAGATAATGATTCCATTGATTAAGAATATCAGAAGATACAAAAGAGATAGAAGTAGATGCAGAAAACGGATGCATAAAACAAGAAAACAACTAAGACCAAGACAGACTACGACGGGCCAAGCCTATTAGCTAACATGGCCATAAGGGTTTTAATCTCAGTAGTGTCTTCAGTCTGCGTCTTCATGAATGATCTGAACTCATTGTGAGTATCCTCATGCTTGTCCAAACGAGAAGCTAAGTCAGCTTGATTTTGTTGAAGAGCCTTCATGGTGTTTATCAAAACAGAAGGTCCAGCAGAAGAAGCATCAAAGCTATTATCCATTATAGGAGGATTCTCAGCAACAGCATCAACCATGAGAACATCATCTTGATTTCCCTGAACAGGAGATTTCTCAGCAGAATGAGTCTCAGCATCTTGCTTCTCAGCATCAGCTTCTGATTCAGAAGCATCTTCAGCATATACCAGAGCAGGGATTTCAGCATCTGGATTCTCAAGGGCCATAAGAATGTCAGCCAGATTTTGTGGAGGTGTTTGAGCAACTGGTTCTGATGGATATTCAAAACTTGGATATACCATATCTGGTGCATTAATAGAGGGATTCTCCCTTAGCCAGTTGAATATGGACTGAAAGTCTCCAGTCAGAACATTGAAGTGAGGCTTCCACACAACCAAAGCAAGAGGATGTACTTCTTCAAGCTCATCAGAAAATTCCTTCTCTTCAAGAGATTTCCAACTCCTGATGGGAAAGACATAGTTGTCTTCAAAATCCCTTAGGAATCCACAAGGACCAGGAGCTTCTGCTTCACAGACTTTCTGAAACTTCAGAAGATCAGAATTCAACTCCCTTCTGAAAGCTCTCCAAAGACCTCTGGTAGCAACATAATCCGTCATGGCATTATGTACAAGCTTCAAGGCTTCTAAACCTGTCTGTACCTTATGCTTCAGAAATTCAAAATGCACACCAACAGAAAGTTCAGGGTTTGGGGTTTTGAATTTGGTGGTTGAGGAGTTTGGGTTCAGAAAGAAATAGGGTTCAGGTTCTCTTGAGAATAAAGCAGAGGTAAAAGAAGAGGTTAGAGATGATGAAGAATCTGCGGTGGAGGTGGTTGAATGATCAATTATGGGTGAGATTGCAGAAGGAACGTGTTAGAATAAGATTTGTTTTGATCAATATTCTTAGTTTTGATGATAACATTATATATGAATTTTGTATAAGACAATGTGGTACTCTAATCCTATGCATTTTCCATTTCAGGAAATATATAAAAAGTATGCACAATTCAACGCAAGAAGCACTAACTCAGAAGGTTCAAGTATGCAACATCAGAACATGCTCTAGCAAGACATCAGAAGATGGTCAAGCAGAATCAGAACATGGTCTATGAAGCATCAGAAGAACTTGAATTCAGAAGCAGAAACACTAAAGTTCTTATGGTATCACGCTAGAAGCACTTCAATGTCAGAAGACAAGAAGATGCTCTGCACCAAGCTGAATGACTCTGATATTCAAACGTTGTATCTACAAAGATCAGATCAGAAGCAAGTACAAGATGACAGGCTACGGTGACTGACAAAAGGAACGTTAGAAGCTATTAAAGGCAAAGTCAGTAAAAGCAGGAAAAGCAAGGCTCGAGGTAGTTGACAAAAGAGTGAAACATTAAATGCAACGCTGTACGGATCACGCAACGTATTAAATGCTCCCAACAGTCATCTTCTCAAAATGCCTATAAATAGTGAAGTTCTGATCAGAAGCAAGGTTACAACACAATACTACATAACACTTAACGCAAACAACTCTGCACAAACAACCTTAAACGCTGCTGAATCAAACTCTATCAAACTTCATCTTCAACCTCACATAACTTGTAATATTTAGTGAGTGTTAAGCTTAAATCTTAAGAGAAATATCACAATTGTGATTACCGCTTTATAAGAAGCACTTTGTACTCTTGTAAGAATTTGTTTACATTAATTTGTAAAGATTGCTAGAGTGATCAAGTTGTGATCAGAATACTCTAGAAGTCTTAGAAGGTATCTAAGCATTGATTTCCTAGAGTGATCAAGTTGTGATCAATAAACTCTAGAAGACTTAGAAGGTATCTAAGTGGAAAACCATTGTAATCAAGGTTGATTAGTGGATTAAATCCTCAGTTGAGGTAAATCACTCTAAGGGGGTGGACTGGAGTAGTTTCGTTAACAACGAACCAGGATAAAAATCATTGTGCAATTGTTTTTATCTTTAGAGTTTTTAAAGTTACAGTTATTCACCCCCCCCCCCCCCTTTCTAAGTGTTTTTCTATCCTTCAGAACAGATGTTGTCGATAATATATTGTCAGATGGAATTTGAGGAGAAACAACATTTAGAGGTTAGGGGTTAAGAATTGGTAAAGAAAGGAGTGTATTTGAGATGGTGGAAGAAGATGGAATTTCAGAAGGAGTAGGCTTTTTCTGAAGGGGATGGGCAGAGGTAGATTGAGAGCTAGAAGAATCTGCTTTGAAGGCATCTTCTATGAGCTTCTGAACTGTTCAGAAGTTCTGGATACTTTAAGAGAATCTGTTGATATACGATCCGAATTAGCAGTAGGTACAGATTCAGAAATTACTATACCTGAAGGTTTCTTCTGTTTCTTTGCTTTCTTAGCTTCAGGTCCTTCTTTTGTTACCTTTCTCTTCAGCTTCTTTTCTTTCTTCTTCTTATCCTTCTTCCTTAACTCATCCAGAGATGGAAGAGTTATTCCACGCATCTAAGCAGGATCAACAGAAGTTTGTGCCTTAACACAAGATTTCAGATAGCGTTTGACTGTTTTATCAAGCTCCTCTTTGAACATATGAGAGAAACCAACGACAGGGGTTCTTCTGGTAAGAATATCGGGAAACCCTTTTGGAGGGGTGGCCATCTTTTCAATCAGAAGCATCCTTTTTAGAGATTGAGAATTTAGAATACTCCCACGAATTGCAGTAAAGTTCTGAGAAAAGCCAGCTGCTCTCAGAGTATCTAATAAACCACTTTCAGTCAGAATATCAGATATCATTCTTCCAAAAGGAATAGTATTCTTCTTAAACTGATACTTCTTACGTTCTTCATCCCTTGATTCTTCAACATTTGTCTTTAGATGCTGAAACAGAATGTGAGGAAGATTCACTCTCATGCCTTTTCCAATGCAGAACAAGACATACTTCTGATCTTGATTAATGTAGGGAGCAGAACTTAATGATTTTCTATGATAGAGAGATCCCAGAATGATATTAGCCCATACTCTGTAGGGAGGTGTCATACCCCAAAATTTGCCCATCCCATTTTCATACTCAAGCTCATTTGAATATCAAAGTCTCAATACTTGACTGAATATACACTCTCCCAAACAACAACCCTCAAACTAGGGTTTTGATCTTTTCAAAGTAAAATCAACTTCTGATGCCTTAAATGTACCCCATGGCCTCTCTGAAGGATAGAAAAACACTTAGAAAGGGGGGGTTTGAATAAGTGTAGCTTTAAAAACTTGACAGATAAAAATAAATTGCACAGTTATTTTTATCCTGGTTCGTTGTTAACTAAACTACTCCAGTCCACCCCCGCAGAGATGATTTACCTCAACTGAGGATTTAATCCACTAATCGCACGGATTACAATGGTTTTCCACTTAGTCAGCAACTAAGTCTTCCAGAGTCTTCTGATCACACACTGATCACTCCAGGAACAACTGCTTAGATACCCTCTAAGACTTTTCTAGAGTCTACTGATCCACACGATCACTCTAGGCTTAGTTCACTCCTAAGACTTCCTAGAGTATTCTGATCAACACGATCACTCTAGTTCCTTACAACTTAATGTAATTCTAAGAGTATTACAAATGCTTCTTAAAAGCGATAATCACAACTGTGATATTTCTCTTAATCGTTTAAGCTTAATCTCACTAAAATATTACAGCAGCAATGTAGTGAGCTTTGATGAAGATGAAGATTCTGAGTTTAGATTTGAACAGAGATTCAGCAAGTTGATATTCACAGAATAGATGTAAAATTCGTTAACCTTGCTTCTCATCAGAACTTCATATTTATAGGCGTTGGAGAAGATGACCGTTGAATGCATTTAATGCTTTGCGTGTTCCGTACAGCATCGCATTTAATGTTATACGCTTTTGTCAACTACCTCGAGCCTTGTTCACGCTGTGTCTACTGACGTAGCCTTTAATAGCTTTTAACGTTCCTTTTGTCAGTAAGCGTAGCCTGCCACTTGTACTTCCTTCTGATCTGATGTTTGTGAATACAACGTTTGAATATCATCAGAGTCAAACAGCTTGGTGCATAGCATCTTCTGATCTTCTGACCTTGAAGTGCTTCTGAGCGTGATACCATCAGAACTTCAGTGCTTCTGTTCTCTTGTTCTTCTGATCTTCCATAGACCCATGTTCTGATTCTGCTTCGACCATCTTCTGATGTCTTGCCAGACCATGTTCTGATGTTGCATGCTGAACCATTTGAGACAAAGCTTCTGAGCGCTGAATTATGCGTACTCTTTATATATTTCCTGAAAGGGAAATTGCATTGGATTAGAGTACCATATTATCTTAAGCAAAATTCATATTATTGTTATCATCAAAACTAAGATAATTGATCAGAACAAATCTTGTTCTAACAATCTCCCCCTTTTTGATGATGACAAAAACATATATAAATGATATGAATTTGCGATCAGAAAGAACAGACGGCAAAAGACAAATTACACAGCTATAGCATAAGCATATGAATATGTCTCCCCCTGAGATTAACAATCTCCCCCTGAGATAAATAATCTCCCCCTGAAATGAATACTCGGAGAACTTTAATAAAAGACTTCCCTGATTATTTCGGTAGAGACGATCATATAAGCTTTTGTCTTCAGAGAATTCATAGCTTCTGACTTCTGCTTCCATAGGACAGCTTCAGAACTAGAATTTCTTTAGATCCCTAGAACACTCACAGCTTCTGATTCCTGCTTCCATCTAGGACAGCTTCAGAACTTGAATTTCTTTGATCTTCTGAACATTCACAGCTTCTGATTTCTGCTTCCATTCCGGACAGCTTCAGAACTTGAATTTCTTTGATCTTCTGAACATTCACAGCTTCTGATTTCTGCTTCCATTTAGGACAGCTTCAGAACTTGAGTTTTCTGGATCTTTAGAACATTCACAGCTTCTGATTTCTGCTTCCCTCGGATAGCTTCAGAGCTTTGAATTTCTACCAACATCACTTCATGCTAGAATTGTATCAGAACATTGTTGAATGTACCAGAGCATCATCTGAGCATCTCTACATCCTGAAATGTTACAGAACAAAAACTAAACGACAAAAGTCAGCATGAACGAGTTAGAACATAAAATGTATATTCTAACACATTATATGTATCAGAGCTATAACATTATATGTATCAGAGCCATATAGGCTGAAATAATGTATCAGAGCAAATAATATATCAGAGCAAATAGAATTTTGTCAAATCAAGTAGACAACTATGGATCAAATTCTATTATCAGTGCTTCTGATTCATTCTTCTTTCTTGCTTCTGATTTCTGAAGCTTGACAGCACTCAGCTTGCTTCAGTTTCCATGGTTTTGCTTCTTGTGTTTGCTTTGAAGACTCTCTTCACTTCTTTATACCTGCAAAACACTTAAACCATGTAGAACTTGCAGTTCTTGTTAGTGAATGTGTGGGAGCTTTACCCAGCAACTGATAGATTAATCAAATCATTTATCATTTATCTTCTCCCCCTTTTTGTCATAACATCAAAAAGCAAAAAAAAAGATTCAGAGATAAACAAAACGAAACACGCGGAGGAAGAAGATGATTCCATTGAAGTGCAAACAGCAGGTACAGAAGTACATGAAGATAAGAAAGATCAGATGCACAAAGACAGATGCAACGAAAGGAAAGAAACAACACAGACTCAATCTAAGATGGCCCTAGTCTTGACAAGATCTTGGTCAGCATCTCTTGAACCATATTGTTGTGTCCTTCTTGCCTCACCATGAAAGCACTATACTGATCATTGAGTGAGCTTTGCTCATCCTGTCTCTTTTGAATTTCTTCTAGAGTCCTTGCAAGACGAGAAGATTCACCAGAAGAAGTTTCAACTCTTTCAACCACAGGAATAGCAACTTGATCTGTAGCTTCCATGGATAGATCATTTGCAGGGATTTCCTCAACAGGAACAGTTTTAGCAACATGATCTTCAGCATCTGCTTCTTGCATAGAAGCATCTCCATATTCTGCAGCAGGAATTTCCGAGTCTCCAGTCTCAAGTGCCTGAAGAATGGCAGCTAGATTCCTTGGAGCAGAAGGACCTTCAACTTCTGGTGGGTCAACAACTTCTGGAATGACCAAGTTTGGATATTTCTCAGACGGGTTTTCCCTTAGATAGTCAAAAAGAGTCTTGAAATCTCCGAGCAGAACAGGATATTGAGGTATCCAAACCACAATCTCCCTGCAAGGATTGGCTTCCAATGCAGCAGCGAGTCTTAATTGGTCCATCTCATCCAAGAAGGGCTTCTCTTCCAAAAGATATCTTCCTTTGAGACGAGCAAACCAGAAGTCTTCATAATTCCTCAGAATTCCACGAGGCCGTGGGGCAGCAGCTACACAGGCTTCCTGAAGTTCTAAAAACAGAGCATCTGATTCTCTGCGAAAGATCCTCCAGAAGTTCCGCATAGCAACATCATTCAATCCAGAACTTTCAGCAATTCTGAGAGTATCAAAGGTACTTCTGAGATTCCTCTTTATGTTTTCAAAAACTACACCAATAGGATATACAGGACGGAATTTTATTTGGGTTTTTGAAAAGGCAAGGTTGGAAGTGAAGTACGGATGAGGTTCTCTATCCAACCTATAAGAAGATTCTGCTTCAGTATCAGAATCTAACACTACCACTTCAGCTTCAGGACGAGGCTTGGGAGTGTAGTTGCAATCACGGAGCAGCTGCTCATGTGATGCAGAGGTTGGAAAAGGAGAATCACAAGGATTGTTTTGAGAGGTGGAGGGAGTATGTTCAAGAGTGGCATTGAGAGAAGGTTGAGATGGAAAGAGAGTTTGAAGGGGTGGTATATCCAGAACAGGATTTATGGTAGGTGGAGAGGAAGGAATGGTTAAAGGAGAAGATGGAGGTGTAAGAACATGGACAAAAACAGGTGATTCTGATGTGGCTTTTTCTGGTTCAGGTGTAGGGACAATCTCTATTGGTGCAACTTCTGGACAAACAGCAGGAACAGAATTGGGTTCAGAAATGCATATACCTTTGGAACTTCTCAGAAAAGCTTTGGCCACATCCTCAGTCTTCTTCTGCTTCTTACTCTTCGGCTCTTCAAAGATCTTTGTTTTGCCGCTAGCGATTTCTTTCCTTCTGACATATGCCAGAACTTCTGGTTGATTCTCAGCCTCTTGAGAGATATTTTCTTCATCAGATTCTTGAAGAATCATCTTTCTTTTTCCGATTTTCTTCTTCTCAACAACTTCAACAATCTCAGCATTGTTGTTAGACTTCTTCTTCTTTTTCTCAGCTTCCTTCTTTTTCTTCTCAAAATCAGCAGAGACAGCCTTAGCAACCTTTGCAATGACTTTTTTTGGGACCATTTCTTTATTGGTGGTAGCAGCAGGATGATCAAACTTTCTTTTGGTCCTTTCTTCCTTCTTACGATTCACTTTAATAGGAGCACCTTTGTCTTGATCTTTAAGACTCTTATCCTCTTTTTGTGACTTCAGATACTTAGTTCTGACATCAGGTACCTCACTATTGAAGAAGGTTTCAAAGTCAGCTAGTACTGGTTTTCTTCTGATTCTTGTTCCAGCTAGAGGTTTAGGAACTTTGAGGATAGTGTCAATAATTTTCATCTTCTTCAAAGAAAAAGCATTCAGACAGACTCCAGAGGTGACAGCAAGGTCTTTGATAATACCTTCAGACTCCAGACTCTCAACAATCTTGGAATGCACCAGAAGGTTTGTAATAATTCTACCAAAAGGAATGATTGTTCCACCATTTTCTTTTCTGAAGGCGTTTCTGGAATCCTTTACTGCTTTCCACATATGGTTGAAGATAATGTAAATCACATCAACCTTCTTCTGAGTGGCAATGCAATAAAGAATATACCTTTGATCATTACTGATGAAATCCGAGGCATGTGTTGATTTCCTATGGTAGAAACACCCAAGAAGGATCTTTGCCCAGATTCTGTAGACATCTCTCAATTCCTTGACATATTTTGTTTTCTTGACATTTGGATAAAGAGTGGATAGAACCTCTCCCATATCTGCCCTTTGATCCAACTCAAAAACCCCTTCAGGGTTTTTCAGGTCAAACATCATTCTTAGGATGTTTACAGTAATAACGACAAACTTTCCATGAACGAAAGAAATTATAGATTTTGGAGCAACCACAGCATGTACCCAGAACTCCTTGACAAGGTCCGGATAAACTGGACCAACAAACTCAGCGAACAACGAGGTCCATCCTTGAAAGATGATGTCTTCTTTAAGGTGGAATTGGTTTTCTTCAAGGTTGTCAAAGTCAACCATGAGTTCACACAGAACTTCCAATTCATCTTTAGGAATGGAGCATGCAACAACAGGAGTGAGTTGCAAAGTTTCTTCTTGGAGATGATGAGGAACAGATGACTCAGCATTTTGGGATGAGAAGGCAGCCATGGATGCAGAATGAACAAAAACGAACAAGAAGAACGGACAGGGTTTTCGATTAGGGTTTTTAGAAAACGGCTAAGAACTTTTCAAACGAGAGAATGCAAGGAGAGAGAGAGAGACAAGGGAGCGAAAAAGATGTAAGATATGATTTGAAAAGAATATATAGAGACGGATTTGAAAAGGAGAATAATAAGAAATATAAATTGAACAGTTCCAGAATCAAAGGAAATCAATTTTATTAAATGATGAGTGACGTGAGGAGAGAGAACGTGGTAAATGAAATGATTTAAAACAGTTACCTAGGTCGGCGTCTTTTCAACTGCACGCTTTGTACAAACCGTACAGGCACGTGTTCACCATCAGATACTAGATGACAGTTGTAAATTTCAGAATAGACTTTACGCCTTCAGATTCTGATCACTGCTTCTTATCTGATTAACTTTCTCTTCTGGAAACACTCCTTCTGAAGTGTGCTGATATAAATCTGAATGATCTTCTGATCCATTACTTCTGATACACACAGCTTCTGGAGGTTCACTTCTTTGTTCTGCAGCTTCTGATAAGACAAAACTGTATCTGCAGAAATTCTTAAGCGCTTTGTTTCATTAGAACCAAGTTTATCATCAAACCAGACATTTATTGATTAGTCCACAATCAATGTTTCAATATTGTCTATTCTGTAGCATTTAGATCAATCAGAATAATCAAGAAAGAAACATCAATGCTTTAGAGACAAACAAAACAGATGGTTCCAAGACTAATAAGCTTTCTTCTCTGATTTCTTACAAACATAGTTTCTTCAACAGATTTAAGAACCAGAACTTGGAAGACAATCTTTCTTCCCTTCAAGTGTTGAGATCAACTTGAGTCCAGGAGACATGTCATGTTGACTTTTATCTTCTTTCTCACCAAGAGAATCTGCAAAAGAAATAGTCTTTTTCTTTGGTACCCAAATTTTCTTGGGTCCTTTCTTGTTAGATTTTCTCAAGTTCTGATTGAACTTGGGTTTAACATTGTAAGCAATAGGAGGAACAGCATGGTAATTTTTAATGTGAGTTTCATGATATTTCCTAGGTTGTGTCACATGCTTTTTGGTGTGTGTTATGTGAAAACTTTGAGCATGTGAAGTGTGCCTAATATCATGGGAGTGGCCATACTTGAACTGATCATACAATGGCTTGTATGTAATTTTCATTTCATCAACAGGTTCAAGTTTGTATGGGGTTTCACCCTCAAAACCAATACCAACTCTTTTGTTTCCAGACACAGCATATATCATAGAAGCTAGCTGACTTCTGCCAATACTTCTAGATAAGAACTTCCTGAAACTTAAATCATATTCTTTCAGAATATGGTTTAGACTAGGAGTGGATTTTTCTGAATCAGAAGGAGATCCAACATTATTGGATAGTTTTAAAAGTTTTTCTTTTAATTCAGAATTCTCCAACTCAAGCTTCTTTGTTTCAAATTCAAATAGCTTTTTCAGCTTTTTGTATTTGAGACTAATCTTAGACTTGAGTTCCAGAAGTTCAGTTAGACCGGAAACTAACTCATCTCTAGTAAGTTCAGAAAATACCTCTTCAGAATCTGATTCTGATGTAGATTCTGATCCGTCATCTTCTGTCGCCATCAGCGCACAGTTGGCCTGCTCATCTTCTGAATCATCTTCTGACTCATCCCAGGTTGCCATAAGACCTTTCTTCTTATGAAACTTTTTCTTGGGACTTTCCTTCTGAAGATTTGGACATTCATTCTTGTAGTGTCCAGGCTCATTGCATTCATAGCACATGACCTTCTTCTTGTCAAATCTTCTTTCATCAGAAGATTCTCCACGTTCAAATTTCTTTGAACTTCTGAAGCCTCTGAACTTCCTTTGCTTGGTCTTCCAGAGTTGATTTAGCCTTCTGGAAATCAGGGACAGTTCATCTTCTTCTTCAGATTCTGATTCTTCAGGATCTTCTTCTCTAGCCTGAAAAGCGTTAGTGCATTTCTTGATATTGGATTTTAATGCAATAGACTTACCTTTCTTTTGAGGCTCATTTGCGTCCAGCTCTATTTCATGACTTCTCAAGGCACTGATAAGCTCTTCCAGAGAAACTTCATTCAGATTCTTTGCAATCTTGAATGCAGTCACCATAGGACCCCATCTTCTGGGTAAGCTTCTGATGATCTTCTTTACGTGATCAGCCTTGGTGTATCCCTTGTCAAGAACTCTCAATCCAGCAGTAAGAGTTTGAAATCTTGAAAACATCTTTTCAATGTCTTCATCATCCTCCATCTTGAAGGCTTCATACTTCTGGATTAAAGCTAGAGCTTTAGTCTCCTTGACTTGAGCATTTCCTTCATGAGTCATTTTCAAGGACTCATATATGTCATAGGCCGTTTCCCTGTTAGATATCTTCTCATACTCAGCATGAGAGATAGCATTTAGCAAAACAGTTCTGCATTTATGATGATTCCTGAAAAGCTTCTTCTGATCATCATTCATTTCTTGCCTTGACAGCTTTACTCCACTGGCATTTACTGGATGTTTGTAACCATCCATCAGAAGATCCCATAGATCACCATCTAGACCAAGAAAGTAACTTTCCAGTTTATCTTTCCAGTATTCAAAGTTTTCACCATCAAATACCGGCGGTCTAGTATAACCATTGTTACCGTTGTATTGCTCAGCAGAGCCAGATGTAGATGCAGGTGTAGGTGTAGTCTTTTCACTTTCATCAACCATCTTTTACAGAAGCGTTTTTCTCTTCCTGAATCTTTTCTAAACACGGTTAAGTGCTTGCACCTTAGAACCGGCGCTCTGATGCCAATTGAAGGATAGAAAAACACTTAGAAAGGGGGGGTTTGAATAAGTGTAGCTTTAAAAACTTGACAGATAAAAATAAATTGCACAGTTATTTTTATCCTGGTTCGTTGTTAACTAAACTACTCCAGTCCACCCCCGCAGAGATGATTTACCTCAACTGAGGATTTAATCCACTAATCGCACGGATTACAATGGTTTTCCACTTAGTCAGCAACTAAGTCTTCCAGAGTCTTCTGATCACACACTGATCACTCCAGGAACAACTGCTTAGATACCCTCTAAGACTTTTCTAGAGTCTACTGATCCACACGATCACTCTAGGCTTAGTTCACTCCTAAGACTTCCTAGAGTATTCTGATCAACACGATCACTCTAGTTCCTTACAACTTAATGTAATTCTAAGAGTATTACAAATGCTTCTTAAAAGCGATAATCACAACTGTGATATTTCTCTTAATCGTTTAAGCTTAATCTCACTAAAATATTACAGCAGCAATGTAGTGAGCTTTGATGAAGATGAAGATTCTGAGTTTAGATTTGAACAGAGATTCAGCAAGTTGATATTCACAGAATAGATGTAAAATTCGTTAACCTTGCTTCTCATCAGAACTTCATATTTATAGGCGTTGGAGAAGATGACCGTTGAATGCATTTAATGCTTTGCGTGTTCCGTACAACATCGCATTTAATGTTATACGCTTTTGTCAACTACCTCGAGCCTTGTTCACGCTGTGTCTACTGACGTAGCCTTTAATAGCTTTTAACGTTCCTTTTGTCAGTCAGCGTAGCCTGCCACTTGTACTTCCTTCTGATCTGATGTTTGTGAATACAACGTTTGAATATCATCAGAGTCAAACAGCTTGGTGCATAGCATCTTCTGATCTTCTGACCTTGAAGTGCTTCTGAGCGTGATACCATCAGAACTTCAGTGCTTCTGTTCTCTTGTTCTTCTGATGCTTCCATAGACCCATGTTCTGATTCTGCTTCGACCATCTTCTGATGTCTTGCCAGACCATGTTCTGATGTTGCATAGGGGTGTTCATTGGTTCGGGTAAATCCGAACCAAACCAGAATCCGAACCAAACCATAGTGTTTGGGTTGGACATTTTTTTAGTTCGGGCAAGAACCGAACCAAACCAATGAAATCCAATGACAATCGGTTCGGGCATCGGATTTTCAATTTTCTACCCGCAAGCCCAACCCAAACCAACCATAATTAATTATCATGAAAATTACTACAAAACATTCAACTTCAATAAGAAAAAAATAAAATGTTGTGTGTGGACAAATTATGCTATTTTAATTTGTTATTAGAAAATTGATAGTGTAATATGATAAATGAACATAAAATTATGAAACACATTCATTATCATATTAATTCAAGTGACTAGTTATAGATTCAAAAGTCTTAATTTTAGATATTTTTCTTGTTAGATATTTTTGAATCTATTAGATAAAAATTTCTAGTATAATATTTAAATTTGAACACTATTAATACTATATTTTTTTATAATATTATGTAAAATTAATTTTTGTAAATAAGTTATTTTTTAAAAATATTTTTTTTATTTTTTTATCTACCCGATCAATCCAATCCAAACCAATCCGTTGTTACTCGGATCGGTTCGGTTTGGGCTTTATCGCAAAAATTTGTAAATCCAATCCAAACCAATCCATTTAATTTTAATCGGTTTGGGTATCGGATTCTCTCAAAACCGAACCAAACCGGCCCGCGAACACCCCTAATGTTGCATGCTGAACCATTTGAGACAAAGCTTCTGAGCGCTGAATTATGCGTACTCTTTATATATTTCCTGAAAGGGAAATTGCATTGGATTAGAGTACCATATTATCTTAAGCAAAATTCATATTATTGTTATCATCAAAACTAAGATAATTGATCAGAACAAATCTTGTTCTAACACTCTCATATGATTCAAATAATCCTTATGCCAAGTTTCAAGCTCTGATTCACAAGATTGCTCAGCTAAAAGCTCAGAAAGACAACAGTCGACTAGTTTGACCTAAAAGTCAACAATGGTCAAAGTACAGTCAGAATTTCTGTTTTTTGTCAACATCAACATTTTAATTTTAGATTTATCATTTTATCAAGGGTTGATCATGATTCATCAAGAAAAGCTCCAAAATCATCCAAAACCTAAGTTTCTAAATTAGGGTTTTTAAGGAGAAAGTCAACCCAACTTTGACCATCCATAACTTTCACATAGAACATCAGAAACTTTCCATCCAAAGCTCATTTTTAAGGAAATCGAATTATCTACATCTTTGTCTCTCACAGGCTAAGTCTAAAAATGATTCATTTTAGAGATATGGATCAAAAGGTTATAGGTCATTTTTGAAAGTCAACAAAACACCTTTTTGGTCAAAGCTCATAACTTGAACATGGTAAACTCAATTGAGATGAAACCAAAAGGAGGTTTTAGAGGACATTTTTAGCTTTCTAAAATGGTCAAGAACATCTCCATAGGGTTAAAATTGAGAGAGATATGAAGTTCACAAGTTGGCTAAAATTCAAGAAAGGCTTGAAACCCTAATTGCATAATCTTGTGTTTTTGAACTTTTGGGCCCAGGTTTTGGACTTCAAACATCTTCATGACATTAATAAAGATCCATAAGTCCTACCACTTATTTTGATAATTATTATTTAATTTATTTGGTTTTTTATTCATTTAAAAGCCAAATTTATTGAATATAATATGAAGATAATGTGATTAAACCATATGGTTTTATTTTTAATGATTCAAGGGCCCAATTAACACCATGAGGGGGGTCCAAATTCGTGCAAACCCTATTAGGAGAGGAAGTGTGCAAACTTAGAAATAGATATATCATATATTTTTTTAAAATTCTAAGTGATCCAAAAACCCAGTATTCAAGCCCATGTTTTAACCTAATTTGGTCCTCTCTATATATATCTAATATGTTCAGCATCAAGGAGGACGAAAAAACCTTGCCTCAAGGAGTCTCTAAAAGTTCCAAAAATCTCACTAAAAAGAACTTTTGTTTCCTCACTTGCAGCCTTTATCACACTAATCCACTCGTCCGAATCTCTTCCACAGGTAGCATAGAGTAAGATTGAGTCATTGACTACGCCCCATGATGCTCTGAATGCATGCTCCATGATCATCTTCATTCATGCGTTTTTTATATATATCATGCATTATATTGTGTTTTAATCGAAACTAATTATATATTTGAGTTCAGCATGCAGTGTAGGAGATATTTAAACCATGGTCACGAAGCTTTTATGCGTAGAACACAAACTACCATTGTTAGGGCATAAGGAAAATTTGACTCGGGTTCACGTATTTACAGACGTTTTGGAAAAACAAAAACCATATTCATGATCAATACCTTTTTTCCATGCGATCTGGGCTTTTGGTTTATTCTTCCAGTTGGTGTTTTTTTGCGTTCACTATGCCAAATTTGTCTTTTAGCAGCACCCCTACGAAAGCGCTTTTAGGAAAAAGCGCTGGTATAGGTTTCGCTAAAAACAAAATTAAAAAACACGCAAAAAAAGCGCTCTTATAGGGGGGGTTACGAAAGCGCTTTCAAAAAGCGCTGGTAAAGGCATGGGTACGAAAGCGCTTTTCAAAAGCGCTCTTATAGGGGGGATATGAAAGCGCTTTCAAAAGCGCTGCTATAGGGGGTGGGGTACAAGAGCGCTTTTATCCTAAAAAGCGCTGGTATAGCCTTAGTTACGAAAGCGCTTTTCAAAAGCGCTGTCATACCTTTTTTAAAATTAAAATTTTTTAAAACAAATTATACTAAACGCGTTTCATCGTTTCCAAATCCCTAATTCCTCTTTCTCTGCCATTGCTGCCCACAAAAAACTTAGAAAATCTTTGAAATCATCTCAGCATTTCAACTCAAAAAACATCGTGCCATCGTTTCCATCGTTGGCCACCATTTCAACTCAGAAAACTCACCATCTCAGAAAATCGTGAGCCACCATTCTCCGTTCTCAATCAGTAGCCGTCAGAGAAGAAAATCGTGAACCTTAAGATCAACCTTCGACCACAACCTCCCTCTATCGTCGGACACCGCCGCAACCTCGTCGGACTTCCTCCCTCCATCGTGAATCCTCTGTTTCTCT
Organism: Vicia villosa; assembly: GCF_029867415.1. NCBI lineage: Eukaryota > Viridiplantae > Streptophyta > Magnoliopsida > Fabales > Fabaceae > Vicia > Vicia villosa. Next base: position 21,977,561 of record NC_081181.1, on the reverse strand, counting down.
ACTCGATTCACGCTGTAAGCTTCTGCTTCGCGCCGTGACTCTGCTCTCGCACTATTTTCTCGGTAATTTCACGATCCTTTAGTTGTTGATTCAATTATTTTCATTGTGGATGAAACTTGTTTATTGTTGTTGGTAGTTGATGATAAATTCTAGTGTGGGTCTTGTTGTTTGAATATAAGTGTGATGATGATGATTACATGCTTGCTACTTGTGATGATACTTGAATTCTGAATTTCGATTAGATATACGTAGCTACAACTCCACATGTTCAAATTGGCATCAAAACCCCTGTATTAATGTTAGACCGGCTATGATTATTGTTGCTACGTTTTCTAATATTTTCTTATGTCAATCTTTAAATAAAAGTGTAATTGAGGTTTTTGTTTGACCTCATTGAAGTAAATGTGGCCTCATGTTTTGAAACAAATTTGTAGCATTTTCATTCTTTTTGTACTCTTTATGTTTCTTAAGGATTCTAGTTATCTCGGTGGCCTAAAGGTTAATTTCATCGGCTTGTGATAGAGCTTTATACATAAGAACTTATATGATAAATACCTATACCATAAGCACTTAATTATGTTGCTTATCCAAATAAAACCTTAGTCTGTTGAATGAAGTCAATATCAAGCATATTTCACTATAATTATATTTCTTAATATAAGCATATCTCATAACTTCATTTGAATAGCTTTTGCGACAACTTTTTGTGTGCTTTCTCGTTAGACATTAATGCTGCCCCGTTACGAAAATACATGCTAAATTGTTGTTTTCTCATGAGATATAATTGCTCCACCTTGATTTCTCCATTTGTATAACTCGACTATGATTTGTGGTCGTTTTCACGACGATGTTTTGACATGGGTAGTTGTTGCCCCGGTTTCTAAGTAGGTGTTAAACTTTGATTTACCTTGCGGTACTATGTATCTAGATTTGCTATAACTTCTGGGTGATGATTAGTTTGGTTTCAGATCATTTTCTTAGCCATGTTATGTCATTCATTTTGTTCCCGTAGTGCTGTCCCATTTGGATTCATTGTATAAAAGAGGCTCGTAATCAAGTATACATATTCGCAGGATGTATATAAGGCTAATTGTTCTAAATTTTATTTTTCAGGGGATATTAAAGATTTTTTAAAAGAACATCACTAGAGACATCAGATTAGCTTACGGTGTGTGGTTCCAGAAGTTTATGAATTTCTCTAAAGGTAATTAGTTATTCGTTTGCTATAGTTTCTCTAAAGGTAATTAGTTATTCTTTTGCTATAGTTTTTGAATCTCTTTCGTCAAAGTAATTAGTTGTGATTTGAATAAACTGCTATGATGGATCATTTGCACTTTAATTAGTTGCTTACTTCTCCACTTTAATTAGTCGCACTTTAATTAGTTCTTCTTCATTTGACAGATTATTGCTATTTAATTTCAATTTAGTGTCTCTCAACCAGTTTTTTGGTTTGTGGACTTATATTACCTTGAAATAAGGTAATGTCTTCTTTAAGAAATCGGGGGTAGGCTGAAATAAGGTACTGTCTTCTTTTAGAGACTCAAACAATCGAGACAACGGTAACTTCCTATCTTTAGCTAACTACCAACTTAACCAATATGAAAGCTATAGGATCTCATTAGGTATTGCTTAAGTGTTGCTTATTCACAGTAGTATATTTTTGTACTATAGTTGCATAACATTCTATTTCAAGACTTGAGTGGTTTGACAAGATTTATTTCTATTATTCACACTTTATAGGATCTCATTAGGTATTCTGATCAAGACATAATGATGATAGCTATTTCTTATCTTGACAGAATTCCTTAGTACCTGATAGAGAAACCAAGAAGCAAAAGCATTTGTTTAGCTTAATTAAGACATGGATAAAACATGGATGAATTCAAACCGATTGTCGAAAGAGTACGATAAAGGGGTATGGAAATTCGTTAAGTTTGCGGTTGCGCACTCTGAAGACCCGATTCGAATGCCGTATCCTTGCTTGGGTTGCTGTTATGGGGGTAAGGTTGACGGGAATAAGTTGGCATCACATTTACTACGGTTTGGAATTGATAGAAGTTATACATGTTGGACAATGCATGGTGAGAAAAGTAACGGGAATGTTGAGTCGAGGTGTAATACGAAGTATGCTTCAAACGATGATTGCACAGACACATATGATTATGATCGAGTCGAAGAGATTGCAGAAGCGCTTGAAGAAGATTTTGAGGATTGTCCCAAAATGTTCGAGAGGTTGGTAAGTGATGCAGAGAAAATGTTGTATGATGGTTGTACAAAATTCACAAGATTGTCTGCGGTGTTAAAGTTGTAAAACTTAAAGGCGGACAATGGATAGTCGGATAAAAGTTTCACAGAGTTATTAGCCCTTATGAAAGATATGCTACCAGATGATAATGTTCTTCCCAATCGAACGTATGAGGCCAAAAAGATGTTGTCCTCTATTGGCATGAGCTATGATAAGATATGTGGTGTCGTTTTCTTTTACCTCCCCGTTTCACTTGGGAGGACGACACGCTAAACCCTTCACGCGAAATTTGGAAGGAGAATGCGCCCGTGGTGGGATGAATTTTGTTTCAGTTCTTCCTACGATATCACACGAACTTTCTTATTTGTCCTACGAGTAGGAAAGGGGAAAAAAGATCTCAACTAAACCCTAGGAGTTTGCTAAGTGTGGGGATTTCACCTAGACTAGAAATTCTGGAGTCCGGGGGGTCGGTTATACATAGGGAAGTGTTTAAACACCCTACATATCTGTAGTACTCTACAGGAACCTTCTCTGTGTCATTGTGATTGTGTTTGCTGCTAATGATTGGGAAAGTTTCTCCTTTGTGTTAGGAGAGAGAATTGAATTGATTTGAAAAGACAGACAGACAGACAGACTGACTATTTTTGGTATTTTATTAGCTCGCTGAGATTCCTTGTGAACCTCATGCCTACATATCCCTAGTGGAAGTCAGAGCTTAATGTAGTTCGGGGAACTAACTAGGGAAATTAATGTTTTTGGTGCCTTGCTTGAAGCTCAAGGTTGAAGCTTGGAATTAAATCTCTGTTTACAGTAAAGAGACATGAAATCATCTCTACAGAGAGGTATTTGTACTATTCTACCACAAACATTTAAAGGAGTGACAGAATAACTGGATTCATTTCATTCAAGAGGGGAGTCTACTTGGTTGATCAAGTATGACAGCCATCGTGCCTCTAAAATGAAAGAAAGATGCTCGTCCAAATTAGGGAAAGTGTACAAGTCTGGGGATGTGCCAGAGCATGTCTTTCAGAGTCCTAAATGGGAGACTTTGATTGAAATTGAAATTGAAATGTTTGTTTGTTTGAATGTGGTAGAGTAGTAAAAATATCTCTCTATAGAGATAAGCTATGTCTATCTACTGTATAAAAGATTTGACTTTAGCTGGCTTGTATGAGGCCCAAGCTTGAGGCTTTTTGATTGACTTATTAATTATTATTGACTCTGGGAGATGACTCCACTGGGAATTAATTACAGGGTATTTTTGTGTTCTGTACGAAGCCCAGAATTGAGGCTGACTCTACTTAGGGAGACTCTATTTGTGTGCCTTGTACAAAGCCCAAGGTTGTGGCTAACTGTTGAGGATAATTGAATGAATGACTCTATTTTATGTGCCTTGTACAAAGCCCAAGGTTGTGGCTGACTGTTGCTAGGGAAAACATTATTTTCTGCCTTGTACAAAGCCCAAGGTTGTGGCGGACTCTTAAATGAATTAAGTATGGATGACTATATGGGGAAAGATCCTAAGTGTTAGGAATCTTTGACACATGAAAGTATGGTTTATCTGCCTTGTACAAAGCCCAAGGTTGTGGCTACTGAATGATGAAGAACTCACTGGGGAGACTCTATTATCTGCCTTGTACAATGCCCAAGGTTGAGGCTGACTCTTGACAGGGGAGTTTTATTGTTTGGGTGCCTTGTATGAAGCCCAAGGTTGAGGCTAACTGTTTTTTGTTGGTTTTGACTCTACTGAGGAGATTTTATTTATTGAAAGACTGTTTTTCTTTGGAAGCTAACCCTTTCCAGGGATTTTGACTCAGCTGGAGAAATTGTTTGTTAAAAGACTGACTTTATCATGTTTTTTGGAGGCTAACCCTTTCCAGGGGTTTTGACTCTTTTGGGGAAATTATCTCCTAAGAGAAATGAATCTTTATTTATTGACATTTATTAATTGACTTTGGAGGCTAACCCTTTCCAGGGGTTTATGGAGGTTGATTTTAATTGACTTTGGAGGCTAACCCTTTCCAGGGGTTTTATTAAAAAATGAAAGAATGTGTGGAAGCTAACCCTTTCCAGGGATTTTATTGAAATGAATGGCAGAAAGATTATCTAATGGAGACTTCTTGTTTAAAGCCCAAGATGAAGGCTGACTCAATGCTGAGGATGACCCAAAGCATGGATCCTAGACTCTGCTAAGGAAGATTGATGAAGATAAGGGTGACAGAGACTGTCCATGTCTCTCATTCCAAAAGGTGTACTCAATGCAAAATTGAGACAAACTTAGCTTGTTTAAAGTCTGGTTTAAATTGGAAGAAACTCACCAGGGTAGGCTAAAAGGTGACTAAAGACCTGTTCCTATGTTTATAAGAAACCTGATGGGTCCTTGTATACAAGCTCAAGAGGAAGCTGGAAATGCTTTTAAGAAGCCTGTGGGTCCTTGTACAAAGCCCAAGAGGAGGCTAATCGAGGGTCCTTGTTATAGCACAAGAGAAAGCTATGTAGTTTTGAACTTATTTTGGCTCTAAGCAAATGGTAAGAGGTTTCACCGGGAATAATTCCTCTTTGGGTGGATGTGTCCTATTATTTGGATTCTAAGGTTTTTACCAAGATGTTTCACCGGGAATAATTCATCTTGGGGGGTTTGAACTACAGATCTCTAATTAGGAAAGAGCCTTCACCGGGAAGACATTCTCAATCCTAGGTCATATTCCTATAATATATATATATATAGTTTAACTGTCCTAAGGTTTATACTCAAACGTAGTTCTAAACTAATATATATATGCACAGTTTATATTTGACAGTAATTTAAATAAAGACTGTAAATTGAAAGCTTGTAAAGCCTAACCTGGATGGAGTGGAGGCCATTGAAGAAGTATGTACAGAGCCTCAACAGTATTTTTGTTGTTTTGTTGATAACAGTTGAATATTTATGATAAACAGTTAATGGTTTTTGAAAACAGAAGAAGTGAAGATGGACAAAGGTCACATAGGTATCTGAAGAGTTTCACCGGGAATAATGCCCTTCAAATACCAGAAGAATGTTTTGAAAACAGAAAGAAGATTTTGAAAATACAGTTTTGAAAACAAGCTAAGAAGAGAAGGTTTTTGGGACTTACACTCTATTAGAGGCCCAGTACTTTACAGTACTGGTGTAAAAGCAATTTGAAAATGATTTGGAATGATACAAGGTTTTGTTGTTTGAAAACCTTAATCATCCGTTTAATTAGAGATTGAAAACAGTTTTGAATATTGACAAAAGTCAACTTAATCAAAGTAAAAATAAAGATTTTTACTTAATTAAGACCTAAACAATTAGGGTTTTATCATAAACTTTATTTACAAAATGATTAGGTTAAAACAAAGTGAATATATGTATTTAAAGTATTTAAGAAAACACTTAAAACAAACTATTTTAAACCTAATAAAAATATATGAAATAAATAATATTTTTATGATTTTTTTGACTATTCACAAAATAGATATATTAAATAATAGGTGTATGAAAAATGAGGTGAAAATGATTTAATTTGATAGGTGAATCAATTGTGTGAAATTGTGAAGAAATTTAGTGTGAAAAGTGATAAAAAAAATGGTTTTGTCACCTAGAGGGGTTGAACTCACGCCCTCCAAGTCATTGGCCAAAACACCCACCATCTGGGCTACGCGCGCAGTTTGTTTAAGATGCACATCCAACTTATTATATTTTCAAACAAGTGACAAAACATTGAAAAATAAATGAAGCAAAAAGTCTGGGGCGAGGGGGATTCGAACCCCAGACTTGAGGCATGATGAGACTAAGGGCGTATGTGTGGCCACTGGGGCAAGTTTGTTCAGTCGTTTATAAAACACCTATCACTCAAAATAAAATAAACTTTGCCCTGAGATTTCAAAAATGGCGCGCTTCACCATCTTCGTCTTCAACCTCAAGTTCTCCATTTTTGAATTTCTGAACTTACTCGTTTCTCAACTATTTGCAACGATGTAAACATGAAACTTGCTCTAAATTCACTCACGATTTTGAATATGTAACTAACATGGATTAATATTAACTACATCTAACTAATTTACCAGAAATCGTGAAGAACCCTAAAATTTCAAAATCAAATTAAATGACTATACTGAAAGATAAATGAATGATGATAGAGGGTTTTCAATCCTCTGATGATGCTGAACAAGATAGAATCGAGCTATTTCACAAAGAGTGCTTAAATTAGAGAGGTGAAGTTCAGAAACTTACCTCTGAAAATGGAGGTTGTGAGGATGATAGAGAGCACCTGGGCTTGAATGAATGATCTCAATAGCTTCCCTGAGATTCAATGATGCTAACTGAATGCTTATTGGAGCTTGAATCCTTCTGAGTTGTTCTATGGACCTCCCTCGATTTCAGCTTCAAGTGAGCATGGAGGGTGTTGATTCTTGAGTTACAGATGAGCTGCAGACATCTGGTTAGCTTCACTATGACCTGAGGAGTGTGCCTGGATGATTGGCTTGGCTCAGAACCTCCTGAATTACTCCATGGACCTCCAACTGCAAATGCTCCAAAGTGAGAGCAACAATGGTGTTCCTCCACTTACAGAAGTGATCCAGGTGCTTGGATCACCTCAAATGACCTCCCTTGAGATGTTAGAATGTTCACTTCCCAAAGATGAGCTCTGGTTTGAAGAAATCGATTCTTCTTGCCAAAGAACTTTGAAAAACAATGAACATGAGAAGAGAAAGAGAAAGCAAGGAATATGGTTGCTTTGGTGTGTTTTTTGAATGAGAATGAGGCCTCTATTTATAGGCAATTGGTTCAGTACTGAGTGAGAGTGTGAGCTTGCTTAATGGGAGAGTTTTGGTTTCTTAGCCATGAAGAAATTCAAAGAATCTCCAAAATGCAATGATGCATTTTCGGGCTAGCTTCCCCTATCCATTGATTCTATCTGATCTTAGGGGACATTTCAGATGCAAAGTGAGCTCCAATTGGTTGATGAGAAGATTCCTTGGGTGATTCATCAATTTGCCATAAATTCACAAAAGTAATCATTACATAATCACATGTTCTTGTTTTTAGAATCTTCTTCAATTCTTATGGCATGGTGAAAATGAATGCATGGTATTGTTTCAGACATGTTATGGGTCGTGTAGCATCCATAAGAGAGGTTATTTGCACAAAATTTGCAAAGTCCAAAAGTGTCCATGACCTATAATTTTACTTCATGAGGCCAACTTTGAACAAGCATAACTCTTAGCTCAAATTGAATTTGGAGAAGGTTGAACACAATTTGGAAAGCCCTAAACATCTACTTCAAATCATTAGTTTATGTCTTCTTCAGAATCATTTGGGAAATTTGTGAACAATGAGCCCAAAGTTGGATGAAAACTAGGTTAAAACACTTAGAAAAATTTCTAAGTGTTTATGACCTAAACTTCAAAATTTCCAAAACTTCATAAATGATTGATCTTTTGAAAAAAGTTCCTTTGTAAGATGTTGTTTTATTTTTCAAGATCTACAACTTTCATGTTGGAAGTTTTTTGAGTTGTGTAGGTGAAATTTTGAGTTCTCACCATGCCCTCAAAAACCCTAATTCCCGACTTTTTGCTCCTTGATGAATTTCTTTGAATTTCTTTGGTCAAATGACTTTAATATCCATATATTGATGATATTGATCTTTGAAAGTCATTTTTTGACCAAAAACCTTAAAAGTCAATGATGATCCTTCACAGTTGACTTTTCCCTGACAAAGTGAATTTTTGGGCTTTTGTGTAGAAGCAAGATCTTCTCCTCAAATGAATGATGTAAATGGATTATATTGAGGTAGTAGAGATTCTTGAATCATGTCTTGAGTTTTGGATCCATGCCCTGATTAAAAGTCAACCATCCTGGTGAATTAGGTCAAAAACCCTAATTGTCGACCATATGAAAATAATGACTGTAGACTTTGAATTGGGGTGTAATGTCCAGTGGATCTTGTCATATGAGTTATTTGAAGATGGTTGATGTCTTTGAATGGTTCCCTGGGGCTTTTTAGGGTTTCCCAAGAGTGATCCCTGATTTTAGTCCTTGATAGGCTCCAAACCCTAGTCTGTTGATCTGAGTAATCCTGTACTTAGATAACTGGGTGTCTTAATCAATCATAGGTGTAATAATGAGGCTTTTGAGTCTCATGATTGTGTTAGAGACTAATCCCTCTATTGATTGATCCTTTGCCTGAGTTTTCTTGTCTTTGAACACCCTCGATTGAATGTCAGGCTGCTCTGGGTACTTGCTTTGACTTGATGAAAATCCTGAAGATATGTCATCTCAGGGGGGTCAAAAATTAGGGTATGACAGATGCCCCTATTTAAGTTTCTTTTATCTGGAGGGAGAGAGATTGAGATCTCGATCTCTCCTGCGTAAAAGAGACTTAAATATCAAAGAATGCCCGAATTTTGGGCGCTCCTGAGATGATAAAATCTTTGCATGATTTGATCCCGTTGTCGCACTTGGCGGGGGATGAGGAGACAAACTCCTGCAGAAATACTTGATGTGGATTCTGGTGAATGGATGGCAATGTAGGATGCGCAATCCATCTTCTTTAACTAAGTGTTGATACTTAGAAAAAGGTAAACAACCTCCTCTCGTTCCGGATGTCCAATTCTCGAAACTGGTCTTAGTTGTGTTTGGACAATATCTCAGATAAAGAGAAAATTTCCAAAGGTTTGTTTCCTCATCAAACTTCTCATCAGCACTTGGAGACGAGACGCCATTTGATGGTAGTAAAGAAACTTCAAAGGTTTGTTTCCTCGTCAAACTTCTTATCAGCGCTTGGAGATAGGATGCCATTTGACGGTAGTAAAGAAACTTCAAAGGTTTGTTTCCTCGTCAAACTTCTTACCAGCGCTTGGAGGTAAGATGCCATTTGACGGCTGTAAAGAAACTTCAAAGGTTTGTTTCCTCGTCAAACTTCTTATCAGCGCTTGGAGATAAGATGCCATTTGACGGCTGTAAAGAAACTTCACCATCTTCCCTTTTGACTTGACGTCTTTGAAAGAATGTCATATGGCCTCATGATCTTTTGAGGGGCTAATGACTTTGTTTGAAGGCGGACGAACTGTTTTCGGGGTGAAAACTGCCATTCGTCAACTGATGCCTGGGGAATCAACGAACTGTTTTCCTAAGAGGAAAACTGCCATTCATCGACTCCGTGGGGAGTTAAACATCCCAGAAACAGACAAACTGTTCGAAGAAACTGCCATTTGTCGATCTCTTGAGTATTTAACAGACAAACTGTCTTTTCTTGGGAAAAGACTGCCATTTGCCAATTGCTAGGGGAGCAAACTGTCTTCTACTGGGAGAGACTGCCATTTGTCAACCCTGTCATGAAAGAAAGTGAGCAAACTGTCTCCTGCTGAAAGAGACTGCCATTTGCTGACTTTGTTATGATAGGAAGTGAGCAAACTGTCTTCTGCTGAAAGAGACTGCCATTTGTCGACCCTGTTATGATAAGAAGTGAGCAAACTGTCTTCTGCTGAAAGAGACTGCCATTTGCTGACTTTGTTGGGGAATCTGAACTATCTTCTGGACGAAGACTATCATTCGCTGACTCCGCCGGGGAATCATTTGTCGATCTGCTGGGAGATTCTGAATTTTTCTTTGACAAGAAGTGGCACCTCTTGACCCTGCTGGGGAAATACCAAACCTGTAGGTAATTCCAAAATGTGAAGCAGACTATCTTATCTGAAGAAGACTGTCGAATGTCGCTCTGCAGGAGATTCTCGGCTGAGGAATTCCAAAAGTGAACAAACTATCTCTTTGAGGGAGACTACCATCTGTTGACTTGCTTGGGGAGATCCTTGTGTATGAACTGTTGTTTCGAAGGAAAAAGTTCCTCCGGAACTTGCAGGGGAAACTTGAGTTCATGCCTTAATGACTTAGGCATTCACAGGATCAAAGCCTGATTCGACTATGCAGTTATGATGTAATGTATGCATGAATATTATGACAATGATAAAATGTAAAGTGAATGTGAATGGAATTGTCGCAGATGTAAAATCCTATGATACGACTTGAATTCTTGTGGATCAGAAGAGGTCCTCTTCTTGGAGTTCGAACTCTGTTGGGAATATCTGGTTATCAGTTGTCCGCTGTCCGAAGTGAGTAATACGAATTAAAGTGAAGATCCGTCATCGGGAGATGTTCGCAAAGCGACCTCATGGGGAAATATTGGTTCCCGGAGTCTCAACCGTTCTCGGAGCAACTGTTTGCATTCTTCCTATTGTTTGTAAACCTTAGAAAGAAATTTCACCTCTATTTTTGCAAGTAAATTCATTTTTATTTTATGAAAACATTTGTTTCAAGAAAATGACTGTTTAAACTTAAAATGCATTTCAAGAAACTGAATAAGACTAGATTGCAAAGGAAAAGCACAAGGCTCAAATTATTATATATGGAATGGTAATCAGCCAAATGCTTGATTCCATGGAGTATTTACAAAGTTGGAAATTGGTAATTTTCGAGAAAAGGGCTACGATGAAACGTGACGACCGTTATCTCTCCCTTCCACTCAGAGTTGCGCTGTATTCGTGCTTCGTAGAAGATGACTTACTGCTGATGAACACTCCGCTATGGATTTTGAATGATCAAGTTTGTCCTGAACACAGTTACTTGCCATATATCCCTAACTTTTGCGTAAACTACCCCTTTCGGGTTTTAAGTTTACCGGGATTGATTATTATTATTTTTTTATGTCTCTAATTTTTGCCTGAATCGCCCTTTCGGGTTTTCGATTCACCGAGACGCTCTTTTTTGCCTAAGTCGCTCTTTGCGAGTTTTCAACTTAGCGAGCTGTTCTTTTGTTTATTTAGGCGAAGTATTTCTTGACTGCGTCGACGTTCACAGGACGGGTGAATTCTTCTCCATCCATAGTCGTGAGTATTAAGGCTCCCCCTGAGAAAGCTCTCTTGACCACGTAGGGGCCGTCATAATTGGGAGTCCATTTCCCTCTCGAATCTGTGAGAAAAGATTGAATCTTTTTGAGTACAAGGTCGCCTTCTTTGATTGTGCGAGGTCGAACCTTTTTGTCGAAAGCTTTCTTCATTCTTTGTTGATATAGCTGTCCGTGGCATAAAGCTGTCATGCGCTTTTCTTCGATTAAGTTCAATTCATCGAATCTGCTTTGACACCACTCGGCTTCTGTTAATTTTGCCTCCATCAAGACTCTCATTGATGGGATTTCAACCTCTATAGGTAGGACTGCCTCCATGCCATATACAAGGGAGAAAGGAGTTGCTCCAGTCGAAGTACGTACTGATGTACGGTAACCATGAAGAGCATACGGGAGCATTTCATGCCAATCTTTGTAAGTGATGACCATCTTCTGAATGATTTTCTTGATGTTTTTGTTAGCTGCTTCTACAGCTCCATTCATCTTTGGTCTGTAAGGAGATGAGTTGTGATGTTCGATCTTGAATTCTTCACAAAGCTCCTTCATCATTTTGTTATTCAAATTTGACCCATTGTCAGTGATTATCTTGCTAGGAATGCCGTAGCGACAGATGATGTGATTCTTGATAAACCTGACGACAACTTGTCTTGTAACGTTTGCATATGAAGCTGCTTCAACCCATTTGGTGAAATAGTCTATGGCTACCAAGATGAAGCGATGTCCGTTGGACGCTTTTGGTTCGATCATTCCAATCATGTCGATTCCCCACATGGAGAAAGGCAAAGGGAAAGAGAGTATGTTGAGAAGAGATGGTGGCACATGAATTCTATCGGCGTAGATCTGGCATTTGTGACACCTCTTTGCGTACTGGTAGCAATCTGACTCCATTGTCAGCCAATAATATCCTGCTCTCAGTATTTTCCTTGTCATGGTATGCCCATTGGTGTGAGTACCAAAGGAACCTTCATGTATTTCTCTCATGAGTATTTCTGCTTCTTTTCTGTCAACGCATCTGAGCAGAACCATGTCGAAGTTTCTCTTGTACAGAACATCTTCATTCAGGAAGAATCTACAAGCTAACTTTCACAAAGTCTTTCTATCTTTCTTTGATGCCCCAAGAGGGTACTCTTGCTTTTGAAGAAAGTTCTTGATATCGTGATACCACGGTTTATCGTCGATGATTGCTTCTACTGTGAACACATGAGCGGGCCTATCCAGGCGCATAACATCGATCCGAGGAATGTCATTCCAATGATTTATCCTAATCATGGAAGAGAGTGTGGCTAATGCATCAGCCAAGTTGTTTTCTTCACGAGGAATGTGATGAAAATCTACCCTGTCGAAGAATGGTAATAATCTTCTCGCGTAGTCTTTGTAAGGAATTAGCCCTGGCTGGCGTGTTTCCCATTCTCCTTTGATTTGATTGATGACCAAAGCAGAATCTCCGTATACATCCAAGTGTTTGATCATTAGATCCACGGCTTCTTCGAGACCCATGATGCAGGCTTCATATTCGGCCTCATTGTTTGTGCATTTGAAAGTTAATCTGGCAGTGAATGGAATATGGGTACCCTGAGGTGTAACAATGATTGCCCCAATTCCTCGTCCATAAGCATTGACAGCTCCGTCAAAGATTAAGCCCCACTGGGATCCTATCTCAGGTCCTTCGTCTGGTAGTGGCTCGTCGTAATCTTTCATCTTGAGGTACATGACGTCCTCGTCCGGAAAGTCGAAACTGGTTGATTCATGACCATTGAGTGGGTGGTGAGCCAGGTGCTCAGCTAGAATGCTTCCTTTCACGGCTTTCTGTGCGTGATACTCAATGTCATATTCTGATAACAACATCTGCCAACGGGCAATTCTCCCGGTTAAGGCAGGCTTCTCAAAGATGTACTTGATCGGATCCATATGAGAGATCAAACAAGTAGTATGTCGAATCCTGTACTGGCGGAGACGCTTGGCAGCCCAGGCCAAAGCACAACACGTCTTCTCGAGCATGGAGTAGCGGGATTCACAGTCAGTGAATTTCTTGCTCAGGTAGTAGATGGCATGCTCTTTTCTCTTTGTCTCGTCTTGCTGTCCAAGGACACATCCCATGGAGTCTTCTAAGACGGTTAAGTACATTATCAAAGGTCTTCCTTCCACTGGAGGAGACAAGATAGGTGGTTCGAGTAGATATTCCTTAATGCTGTCGAACGCTTTCTGACAATCGTCTGTCCAGACGCAACTTTGATTTTTCCGTAGAAGTTTGAAAATAGGAGCGCAAGTTGCAGTCATGAGATATATGAATCTCGAGATGTAATTCAGACGTCCAAGAAATCCTCTAACTTGTTTCTCGGTTCTGGGTGAAGGCATTTCTTGAATTGCCTTGACTTTGTCTGGATCTACTTCAATTCCTCGTTTGCTGACAATGAAACCAAGGAGTTTTCCTGAGTAGACACCAAAGGTACACTTGTTGGGGTTCAGGCGAAGCTGAAACTTCCGTAAGCGTTGAAATAACTTCGTCAGATTCTGTATGTGATCTTCTTCATTTTCTGATTTGGCAATCATGTCGTCCACATAGACTTCCACTTCCTTATGCATCATGTCGTGGAAAAGCGTAGTCATGGCCCTTTGATAAGTTGCCCCTGCGTTCTTTAGTCCAAAAGGCATAACACGATAGCAGAACGTGCCCCAGGGGGTGATGAAAGCTGTTTTTTCCATGTCTTCAGGTGCCATTTTGATTTGGTTGTATCCTGAAAATCCGTCCATGAATGAGAAAACTTTGGATTTTGCTGTACTGTCTACCAACATATCAATATGTGGTAAGGGAAAATCATCCTTAGGGCTAGCTTTGTTCAAATCTCTGTAGTCGACGCACATGCGGACTTTTCCGTCTTTCTTAGGAACGGGAACAATGTTAGCTAACCACTGAGGGTATTCTGAAGTGACGAGGAAACCTGCGTTGATCTGCTTTTGAACTTCCTCTTTGATTTTCATGGCCATCTCCGGATGAGTTCTTCTCAATTTTTGCTTGACCGGAGGGCATTCTGCTTTTAATGGCAAGTGATGCTCCACTATACTGGTATCCAACCCTGGCATATCTTGATAAGACCAAGCGAAGACATCTGAGAATTCTTTGAGCAGCTGTATCAAACTCTCTCTGATCTCTGAACTGAGCGAAGCTCCAATCTTAACCTCTTTTCTGTTTCCATCGGAACCAAGGTTAATGATCTCTAGAGGCTCATTGTATGGCTGAATGGCCTCTTCCTTTTTTTGAAGTAACCGTGAAATTTCCTTTGATATTTCTTCGTCTTCTTCTTCCTCTGCCTCGAATACAGGAAACTCAAAGCTTGGAGAAGTCATACGGTCGCACGTTTCAACGGGGTATTTTTATGATTAATCTGCATATGTGTGATAAGTTTTATTTAGACAACGAGGGAAGACTCGGTGTATGCAGTTAATGGAATATTTGATGTTTTTTAAGGGTGTTTTTTAGGATTACCAATTTCCGAAAAAAGAAAAGGGAAAACTAAACGAAGGAACAGAATGACATTTTTATTTATGGACAGTCATTTCTTGAAACAAAGACCCTATAAAACAAAACTCTATTGCTTTGGGCGAAGCAAAGAGGGACATTTTCCTAAGAAATAGTAAAATGCAAAGCCCTATGAAACATCTCTTCACCCTGGGCTATGGTGAGAGGACAAAATAACGGTGAAAGTTCCTACTTAGGAGTGCGAACAACAGTTGAAACTTCAACAGCTGTCCAGTAGTGGCGAACCCCATTGTGCACTAAGTAATCTGGAACCTTAGGCTTAAGCTGGCCTGTGGTAGGTCTTGATTTACCAACCACTGTCTTTGCAACACTCAGACGATCTTCTTCTACTTCAGCAGACTGAGCGGTGTGAGCATACCCATTTCCGAGTGGAGTATGTCGGTTTTTCTTTTGAGGAAGCTTCCAATCTTCTGAATGGAGAGACTCGTTGTCGGTGACACTTTCGAGATCGTCCTCTTCTGTATTTTGGTCTTGCTCTTCTCCCAAGATGGCATTGACTAGATATGTGAACTCTAGATCCGTAGCCTCAGAAGGTAACTTGGGGATATAATCCTCAATGATGATTTCACCAGTAGATGATGATGAATAGCAAGGGTTATACATCTCTTTTGGCTGAGAGAGGTACTCATAATCAATGTTCCATCCAGTTGGAACAATATCTTCAAGAGAGATTCTTGAACTTTCAGGAGCGGAGTATTTCACCATGTAGTCGAATTTTCCGCTTGGTTCTCCTAATGTATCCCAAGTCTCTTCGGGGATAGGAGGAACTTCTTCTGATGAACCATGACTTCTGGTGGTGAAGCTGTCAGTAACTTCATCACTGCTTGGTTGAGTCTTACTTTCAGATCCTTTAGTCGGATAACAGCAAGGTGATTCAGACTCTGGTAGGGAGATATATCCTGCTCTGTTAAGATGGGATAACCACTCCTCTTCATCGGTGTTTTCCGTACCGATGGTATTGACTGTTTGTTGAACAGGCTGAAGAAAACCTCCACTGCAGAAAGTTTCTTGAATTGGGAGAACTACCTCAATCCCTGGGATAGCTCTTGATGACGTTGGAAAGAATCCAATTCCTGTTCTGTTCTTGTTGTTGGTAGGAATATTAATGTGCCCCCAACCACTGGTAGTGCCATCCTTTACAACTTGGATTGCATCTTTGTATGAAGAAATAGACGCTGCTTTCTCCTTTCCTTTGTCCAAGGAAAGTGCTTGGAATTTAGTTCCAACAACTTCTTTTGGTTCTATGTCGGAGAATGATGACAGGTTGCTGACGATCAGAGCTCGTTCTCCACATACGGTTACCAATTTGTCATTTCTTATGAACTTCAGTTTCTGATGAAGTGTTGAAGTAATTGCCCCAGCCTCATGAATCCATGGGCGACCTAGCAAACAACTGTATTGTGCTGGAATATCCATAACTTGGAAAGTGATTTTGAACGTCTGAGGTCCAATAGTTATGGGAAGATCTACTTCTCCGAAAACTGACTTCCTTGATCCATCAAATGCTTTGACGATGACATGACTTTTTCTTAGAGGGTAATCTTCGAAAGATAATCTTGATAATGTTGATTTAGGCATGACGTTGAGCGAGGATCCATTGTCTATTAGGACTCCTGTGAGTGTATCACCCATGCAGCCAACTGAGATGTGAAGTGGAAGATTGTGGTCCACTCCTTCTTCAGGAAGATCTTCGTCACAGAAACTTAGGCTAGTTCCCGCGGAGATGTTGGCAACGATGTTGTTAAATTGGCTTATAGTGACGCTAGGTTCTACAAAAGCTTGTTCCAAAACTTTCTGTAGAGCTTCCCTATGAGCTTCAGAACTCAATAGCAGGGAAAGAACAGAAATCCTAGACGGAGTATGTAGTAATTGGTCTACAATGTTGTATTCACTCCTCTGGATTAACTTCAAGATCTCATCATTTTCTTTCGCTTGAACAGCATTGGTCGGATGATTGTCTTGCCTATGTGGTACTTCCTCCGAAGGTTTCTCCACATTTTCTGTTGTTCTGTTGAAGACTCGTCCACTTCTGGTGACTCGACTAACATCAGCAATGTTGACAACAGACGGTAATGGTATTTCCTTACCATTTTCAATGAATGTAGCATTGTACTTGTATGGTATAGCCTTGCTGGACTCATACGGTACAGGACCTGGTAAGTAGATGACTAGTGGTGCAACTACTGTCTTCCTGCTATCATACTTAACTTGCATAGGTTCATCTTGATTAATTTGAGGAGATACGGTAAAGACTTCATCATCTTCTCTGTTGGCAAGAACAGTAATGGTATTGTCATCCATCAGCTTTTGAATGTCGTTGCGAACACGCAAACATCCTCGTGAATTTCTTCGACAGACTCTACATCTACTGTAAGCGTGGAAATCTGTTCCAAAGTAGGCAAGTCCATTTAAAGTTTTGTGGAACCTGACTACCGATCCTTCAAGGTCTTCAACTTTGTAGATTTTGTATTCTCCTGGACATCCTTGAACCATGTTGATGTCATGTTCAGTTCTGACTCGGATATGTTGAATCCATCCCAAGTCCATTTGTTCTTGTAATGCAGCTTGAACTACGGCACATCCTTGAGTATTCTTCGGACAAATTTCACATGTGAAGTAGTTGTGAGGTGGTACATGACCGTACCCAGCTTGTCTAGCGTGCATCTTGACAAGATTTTCCCCTATCTGACGAATGTCGTAGATTTGAATGACATTGGGGTGTTGATCTATCAGATTTATTGAAGCTTCTTTATGCTGCGGCAAAGGATTTGCTTGGAGGTTTGGATTAGTATCTTTGAAGGATAGCATTCCGCTTTTCACTAATCGTTGGACGTCAATCTTGAAAGATAAACAGTTCTCAATATTGTGACCTGGTGCCCCCTGATGATAGGGACAAGATTGGTCAGCCTTATACCATGGTGAGGAACTGTTTGTAGGATTTGGAGGACTCCTTGTCTGAATGAGTCCTTTTGCCAGTAATGTTGGAAACAATTCCGCATACGACATTGGTACTGGGTCAAAGGCAGGATACCTTGGAGCCCGATTGTTGTAATTTGGAGGTCGAACCTGCTGCTGAGGTTGCTGCGACCTTTGTTGAATTTGTTGTTGCGAGACCTGAGGTTGATAAGCTGGCGCTGAGTTAACAACCGGAGTTATTGTTGCAACTTGAGATTGGAATTTCTTCTTGATTTTGTGCAAGACATTGCTGACATCTTGATCCTTTTTCTTCTGGAAGGAACTTCCATACTTCCTTGGACCAACAGAAGATTCTGGTTCTTTGTTCAAGCGTCCTTCTCGAACTGCTTCTTCTAAACGCACACCCATGTTTACCATCTCGGTAAAGTCACTTGGTGCACTTGCAACCATTCGTCCGTAGTAAAATGGACTCAAAGTTTTGAGATAGATTTTTGTCATTTCTTTCTCTTCAAGTGGTGGACAGATTTGTGCAGCAACTTCACGCCATCTCTGAGCGTATTCCTTGAAGCTTTCTCTATCCTTTTGAGTCATGGCCCGGAGTTGATCTCTGTCGGGAGCCATATCCAGATTGTACTTATACTGTTTGACGAAGGCCTCTCCGAGGTCTCGAAAAGTACGAATCTCTGAACTGTCCAAGTTCATGTACCATTTGAGTGCAGCACCAGTCAGGCTGTCTTGAAAGTAATGAATAAGCAATTGTTGATTATCAGTCTGAGTTGACATTCTTCGAGCGTACATCACAAGATGACTTTGTGGGCATGAATTCCCTTTATACTTCTCGAATTCTGGTACTTTGAATTTGTGAGGAATCTTAACATTTGGAACCAGACAGAGGTCTGCAGCATTCTTTCCAAATAGATCTTGTCCTCGGAGAGTCTTGAGTTCCTTCTGCATTTGCAGAAACTGTTCCTGGAACTCGTCCAATCTTTCATACATGCCAGCATCCTCACTTGGAGCGTGATGATATACTTGTCCGCCTTGCGGGGGAAAAGTATGCATAATGGGCTGTGGAGAAGCCATGACAGCAGATCTCGGTATCTCAGCATTCTGTTGTGCGAAACCCATTGCCGTTGCTCTTGGAACTTCAATTTCCAGAGGTTTGTAACCCTCCGGTGGACGCATATCCATGGTGACTTTTGGAGCTTTAGAAACTAGAGGTATGTACCCTTCTGGAGTAAAGTTATACGGCATGCCCCAAGGTCGATCAGGCGGCATGGTATACTGAGGAATAGGAGTAGAAACAATCTCGGAAACCACAGTCCTTTGCGGTTCTTCTGGCGTTGGTCGATTCTGCGCAACTACCAGGGCTTCTACCATACTATTGAGTCTTTCAACAGTACCTTTGAGAGTATTAATCTCTTCTCTGAGTTCTTCATTCTCTTGCTCAAAGTCTTCCATTCTTTTCTTGCGACTTGAACGAGTGTTGTATGGATGAGACAGCTTGAAAGTCTTGGTTCACCTCCTTCTCCTCCTCTCTTTCTGGAGAAAGGAAAGTGACTATTAGATCCGCGACAATTCTCGTGTCAGTGCGTACGACTAAAGCGATGTATGATATGCAATTAAGTTATTATTTTTCAAGGAAACACCATAATTACGTTATGAAACATCAAACTTATATTAATTAAGCGAAAACGCCGTTTTTTACACACTTTGAAAAAGAAATACAGAGAAACTGAGAGAAAGGACTCTAAAACTTTGATGATGAGCCGACTTCACGTTCTAACATCTTCTTCTGTTTCTTGAGCTGAGCGTTTTCTGACGTGAGCTGATCGATGATCCAGGAAGCAGGAGGGATATGATGAGAAAGTGACGTTTGTGTCACTTGTCGATCGAGTACTTCAAGTAACTCATCCTTCCTTCTTAGGATGTTTTGAATCTCAACATTTTCCATGTTGACAATTCGATACTTGTTCCTCCAAGCATACCTTGTTTAATGCCGCTTGCAGTTTTTCAACATCGGTGGAGAAAAGGTAAATTGGTTCCCTTAGGGGAATAGGTTCTTGATGTTGATATGGCATCCTGAGCTTGAATGCCCTGACGCGTACCCATTGAAGGTAAGGATCCAGGGAGATGCAAAGATGTTTTCCTAACAATCTTCTCCCTTTGCTGTGAACAAGACGCCAGGCTTGGACAATTTCCTTCTTCAGCATGTTGCCATGATCGTCGATGTTCTTGAAGAACAGACCCTCCAATTGGATGTTACTTGGAATATTTTTCATGGGATAGCCGTATTGACGACGGGCTAAAGCTGGATTGTAACTGATTCCTCCCTTAGTTCCAATAAGGGGTATGTTGGGAAAACTTCCGCAACTGAAGATGATCTTGGTTTCGTCGTTGTCAGGACTACACCAATCAATGTCTGTACGAGTGAGAGATATGATTTTCTGTGACCAGTAAAGGCCATCCCTCATATTCCAGAAAGTGCTAGACTTCGGTAGGTGTGAAACGAACCATTCGTATAACAACGGTACGCAGCATGTGATTAATCCTCCTCGCTGCAGGTTTCTTGAATGCACAGAGTGATAAGCATCCGCAAGCAAGGTTGGAACTGGATTTCCAATTAAGAAGATATTAATTGCGTTGATGTCGACGAAATCGTTAATGTTAGGGAACAAAAACAATCCGTAGATAAGCAAAGCCAAGACTTCCTCAAAAGCACTCATATCTTGGATGCTGACGAAGTACCGAGCTTGATCAAACAGGAATTTGGAGGGCAATCCTTGAATTCCTCCTCTACTCACCATATGAGTTCTGATGTCGACTACGTTCAAAGGAGTAGTTGCAGCAATGATAACGTCGTCAGGATTCTTTTCCAAACCGGAGTACGGATCTTGCGCGTACATGGGTATTTCAATCAGACGAGAGTACTCCTCCAACGTAGGCATGAGCTGATAATCTGGAAAGGTGAAACAGTGATACGTTGGATCGTAAAACTGTACCAAGGTGGGAAGAATCCCATCCACCATGTTGGTATTGAGCAAAGGCAGAAGTTTTCCATACTTCTCCTTGAAAGCCTGGGGGTTGACCACCAGTTTTCCGAGCTTTCCCAGTTCCTCGACCTGGGGAATCTTGAAGGTGTATTTCCTAGCTCTCTTTCTTCCGTAATCCAT
Organism: Vicia villosa; assembly: GCF_029867415.1. NCBI lineage: Eukaryota > Viridiplantae > Streptophyta > Magnoliopsida > Fabales > Fabaceae > Vicia > Vicia villosa. The sequence goes on along the minus strand of NC_081181.1, from coordinate 21,956,786 downwards.
AATATAGATCCTTAAGTCCTTTCTCCGTTTCTCTCTTTCTATGAAGTTCAAAACGTTCGTTATTTAGTTTCCTTGAAAAACGACTCGAAAAAGACTCTTTTTGTTTTTAGTTGTTTATTAATGAATGATGCATGAATGCATGAATGCACACACAAGAGTTTTAAACAAACATGGCGTTGAAGGGTATAGTGGTCATGAAGTCAAAACGTAATCCCCGCCCCAATGGTAAACTAAGGTTAAGGATTTTTGTACCTGTAGAACGGGTTCTAGGGGTCTCAGAGTTTTTGCTCAACCTTAAAGATACGTTGATTGGTATCTATAAGAGAGTTTTCTCTGAGTGTAGTATCTGCGTGACAATTACTTCCGTAATCACCACTCTACGTCCTAAAAAAAAGGCTTTAAGTGGGGTTAATGTGTTTCTAGGTCCTCCTGGTACAAATCAGTCTCGGAATGCAGTGGCGCAGTTAATCACAACCAGCCAGGCAAATCCCAAGAGTAGACTTGGAAACCAAGATTAGAGGGCCTTCACCGGGAAGACATCCTCCATCCTATCTTATGTTGCACTCAAATCCGGGTATAGGATTTCTCACCACAAGGGGGAATCAAGCCCTTTCCCGATACAGAATAAACAAAATAAACAAATATATATGCAACAAACACATGAAATGACACAGAGGTTAGGCAGGACCTCTCTTGTTTGAGGGGGAATTTGGCATCCCTAATTCCTCATTGGGGCTGGACCAGCAACAGGTCAACCATTGGTTTGGATGAAAAACCAAGGTTTTTAACACTTATATCCCCAGCAGAGTCGCCATTTTTCTGTGGTGTCGTTTTCTTTTACCTCCCCGTTTCACTTGGGAGGACGGCACGCTAAACCCTTCACGCGAAATTTGGAAGGAGAATGCGCCCGTGGTGGGATGAATTTTGTTTCAGTTCTTCCTACGATATCACACGAACTTTCTTATTTGTCCTACGAGTAGGAAAGGGGAAAAAAGATCTCAACTAAACCCTAGGAGTTTGCTAAGTGTGGGGATTTCACCTAGACTAGAAATTCTGGAGTCCGGGGGGTCGGTTATACATAGGGAAGTGTTTAAACACCCTACATATCTGTAGTACTCTACAGGAACCTTCTCTGTGTCATTGTGATTGTGTTTGCTGCTAATGATTGGGAAAGTTTCTCCTTTGTGTTAGGAGAGAGAATTGAATTGATTTGAAAAGACAGACAGACAGACAGACTGACTATTTTTGGTATTTTATTAGCTCGCTGAGATTCCTTGTGAACCTCATGCCTACATATCCCTAGTGGAAGTCAGAGCTTAATGTAGTTCGGGGAACTAACTAGGGAAATTAATGTTTTTGGTGCCTTGCTTGAAGCTCAAGGTTGAAGCTTGGAATTAAATCTCTATTTACAGTAAAGAGACATGAAATCATCTCTACAGAGAGGTATTTGTACTATTCTACCACAAACATTTAAAGGAGTGACAGAATAACTGGATTCATTTCATTCAAGAGGGGAGTCTACTTGGTTGATCAAGTATGACAGCCATCGTGCCTCTAAAATGAAAGAAAGATGCTCGTCCAAATTAGGGAAAGTGTACAAGTCTGGGGATGTGCCAGAGCATGTCTTTCAGAGTCCTAAATGGGAGACTTTGATTGAAATTGAAATTGAAATGTTTGTTTGTTTGAATGTGGTAGAGTAGTAAAAATATCTCTCTATAGAGATAAGCTATGTCTATCTACTGTATAAAAGATTTGACTTTAGCTGGCTTGTATGAGGCCCAAGCTTGAGGCTTTTTGATTGACTTATTAATTATTATTGACTCTGGGAGATGACTCCACTGGGAATTAATTACAGGGTATTTTTGTGTTCTGTACGAAGCCCAGAATTGAGGCTGACTCTACTTAGGGAGACTCTATTTGTGTGCCTTGTACAAAGCCCAAGGTTGTGGCTAACTGTTGAGGATAATTGAATGAATGACTCTATTTTATGTGCCTTGTACAAAGCCCAAGGTTGTGGCTGACTGTTGCTAGGGAAAACATTATTTTCTGCCTTGTACAAAGCCCAAGGTTGTGGCGGACTCTTAAATGAATTAAGTATGGATGACTATATGGGGAAAGATCCTAAGTGTTAGGAATCTTTGACACATGAAAGTATGGTTTATCTGCCTTGTACAAAGCCCAAGGTTGTGGCTACTGAATGATGAAGAACTCACTGGGGAGACTCTATTATCTGCCTTGTACAATGCCCAAGGTTGAGGCTGACTCTTGACAGGGGAGTTTTATTGTTTGGGTGCCTTGTATGAAGCCCAAGGTTGAGGCTAACTGTTTTTTGTTGGTTTTGACTCTACTGAGGAGATTTTATTTATTGAAAGACTGTTTTTCTTTGGAAGCTAACCCTTTCCAGGGATTTTGACTCAGCTGGAGAAATTGTTTGTTAAAAGACTGACTTTATCATGTTTTTTGGAGGCTAACCCTTTCCAGGGGTTTTGACTCTTTTGGGGAAATTATCTCCTAAGAGAAATGAATCTTTATTTATTGACATTTATTAATTGACTTTGGAGGCTAACCCTTTCCAGGGGTTTATGGAGGTTGATTTTAATTGACTTTGGAGGCTAACCCTTTCCAGGGGTTTTATTAAAAAATGAAAGAATGTGTGGAAGCTAACCCTTTCCAGGGATTTTATTGAAATGAATGGCAGAAAGATTATCTAATGGAGACTTCTTGTTTAAAGCCAAAGATGAAGGCTGACTCAATGCTGAGGATGACCCAAAGCATGGATCCTAGACTCTGCTAAGGAAGATTGATGAAGATAAGGGTGACAGAGACTGTCCATGTCTCTCATTCCAAAAGGTGTACTCAATGCAAAATTGAGACAAACTTAGCTTGTTTAAAGTCTGGTTTAAATTGGAAGAAACTCACCAGGGTAGGCTAAAAGGTGACTAAAGACCTGTTCCTATGTTTATAAGAAACCTGATGGGTCCTTGTATACAAGCTCAAGAGGAAGCTGGAAATGCTTTTAAGAAGCCTGTGGGTCCTTGTACAAAGCCCAAGAGGAGGCTAATCGAGGGTCCTTGTTATAGCACAAGAGAAAGCTATGTAGTTTTGAACTTATTTTGGCTCTAAGCAAATGGTAAGAGGTTTCACCGGGAATAATTCCTCTTTGGGTGGATGTGTCCTATTATTTGGATTCTAAGGTTTTTACCAAGATGTTTCACCGGGAATAATTCATCTTGGGGGGTTTGAACTACAGATCTCTAATTAGGAAAGAGCCTTCACCGGGAAGACATTCTCAATCCTAGGTCATATTCCTATAATATATATATATAGTTTAACTGTCCTAAGGTTTATACTCAAACGTAGTTCTAAACTAATATATATATGCACAGTTTATATTTTACAGTAATTTAAATAAAGACTGTAAATTGAAAGCTTGTAAAGCCTAACCTGGATGGAGTGGAGGCCATTGAAGAAGTATGTACAGAGCCTCAACAGTATTTTTGTTGTTTTGTTGATAACAGTTGAATATTTATGATAAACAGTTAATGGTTTTTGAAAACAGAAGAAGTGAAGATGGACAAAGGTCACATAGGTATCTGAAGAGTTTCACCGGGAATAATGCCCTTCAAATACCAGAAGAATGTTTTGAAAACAGAAAGAAGATTTTGAAAATACAGTTTTGAAAACAAGCTAAGAAGAGAAGGTTTTTGGGACTTACACTCTATTAGAGGCCCAATACTTTACAGTACTGGTGTAAAAGCAATTTGAAAATGATTTGGAATGATACAAGGTTTTGTTGTTTGAAAACCTTAATCATCCGTTTAATTAGAGATTGAAAACAGTTTTGAATATTGACAAAAGTCAACTTAATCAAAGTAAAAATAAAGATTTTTACTTAATTAAGACCTAAACAATTAGGGTTTTATCATAAACTTTATTTACAAAATGATTAGGTTAAAACAAAGTGAATATATGTATTTAAAGTATTTAAGAAAACACTTAAAACAAACTATTTTAAACCTAATAAAAATATATGAAATAAATAATATTTTTATGATTTTTTTGACTATTCACAAAATAGATATATTAAATAATAGGTGTATGAAAAATGAGGTGAAAATGATTTAATTTGATAGGTGAATCAATTGTGTGAAATTGTGAAGAAATTTAGTGTGAAAAGTGATAAAAAAAATGGTTTTGTCACCTAGAGGGGTTGAACTCACGCCCTCCAAGTCATTGGCCAAAACACCCACCATCTGGGCTACGCGCGCAGTTTGTTTAAGATGCACATCCAACTTATTATATTTTCAAACAAGTGACAAAACATTGAAAAATAAATGAAGCAAAAAGTCTGGGGCGAGGGGGATTCGAACCCCAGACTTGAGGCATGATGAGACTAAGGGCGTATGTGTGGCCACTGGGGCAAGTTTGTTCAGTCGTTTATAAAACACCTATCACTCAAAATAAAATAAACTTTGCCCTGAGATTTCAAAAATGGCGCGCTTCACCATCTTCGTCTTCAACCTCAAGTTCTCCATTTTTGAATTTCTGAACTTACTCGTTTCTCAACTATTTGCAACGATGTAAACATGAAACTTGCTCTAAATTCACTCACGATTTTGAATATGTAACTAACATGGATTAATATTAACTACATCTAACTAATTTACCAGAAATCGTGAAGAACCCTAAAATTTCAAAATCAAATTAAATGACTATACTGAAAGATAAATGAATGATGATAGAGGGTTTTCAATCCTCTGATGATGCTGAACAAGATAGAATCGAGCTATTTCACAAAGAGTGCTTAAATTAGAGAGGTGAAGTTCAGAAACTTACCTCTGAAAATGGAGGTCGTGAGGATGATAGAGAGCACCTGGGCTTGAATGAATGATCTCAATAGCTTCCCTGAGATTCAATGATGCTAACTGAATGCTTATTGGAGCTTGAATCCTTCTGAGTTGTTCTATGGACCTCCCTCGATTTCAGCTTCAAGTGAGCATGGAGGGTGTTGATTCTTGAGTTACAGATGAGCTGCAGACATCTGGTTAGCTTCACTATGACCTGAGGAGTGTGCCTGGATGATTGGCTTGGCTCAGAACCTCCTGAATTACTCCATGGACCTCCAACTGCAAATGCTCCAAAGTGAGAGCAACAATGGTGTTCCTCCACTTACAGAAGTGATCCAGGTGCTTGGATCACCTCAAATGACCTCCCTTGAGATGTTAGAATGTTCACTTCCCAAAGATGAGCTCTGGTTTGAAGAAATCGATTCTTCTTGCCAAAGAACTTTGAAAAACAATGAACATGAGAAGAGAAAGAGAAAGCAAGGAATATGGTTGCTTTGGTGTGTTTTTTGAATGAGAATGAGGCCTCTATTTATAGGCAATTGGTTCAGTACTGAGTGAGAGTGTGAGCTTGCTTAATGGGAGAGTTTTGGTTTCTTAGCCATGAAGAAATTCAAAGAATCTCCAAAATGCAATGATGCATTTTCGGGCTAGCTTCCCCTATCCATTGATTCTATCTGATCTTAGGGGACATTTCAGATGCAAAGTGAGCTCCAATTGGTTGATGAGAAGATTCCTTGGGTGATTCATCAATTTGCCATAAATTCACAAAAGTAATCATTACATAATCACATGTTCTTGTTTTTAGAATCTTCTTCAATTCTTATGGCATGGTGAAAATGAATGCATGGTATTGTTTCAGACATGTTATGGGTCGTGTAGCATCCATAAGAGAGGTTATTTGCACAAAATTTGCAAAGTCCAAAAGTGTCCATGACCTATAATTTTACTTCATGAGGCCAACTTTGAACAAGCATAACTCTTAGCTCAAATTGAATTTGGAGAAGGTTGAACACAATTTGGAAAGCCCTAAACATCTACTTCAAATCATTAGTTTATGTCTTCTTCAGAATCATTTGGGAAATTTGTGAACAATGAGCCCAAAGTTGGATGAAAACTAGGTTAAAACACTTAGAAAAATTTCTAAGTGTTTATGACCTAAACTTCAAAATTTCCAAAACTTCATAAATGATTGATCTTTTGAAAAAAGTTCCTTTGTAAGATGTTGTTTTATTTTGCAAGATCTACAACTTTCATGTTGGAAGTTTTTTGAGTTGTGTAGGTGAAATTTTGAGTTCTCACCATGCCCTCAAAAACCCTAATTCCCGACTTTTTGCTCCTTGATGAATTTCTTTGAATTTCTTTGGTCAAATGACTTTAATATCCATATATTGATGATATTGATCTTTGAAAGTCATTTTTTGACCAAAAACCTTAAAAGTCAATGATGATCCTTCACAGTTGACTTTTCCCTGACAAAGTGAATTTTTGGGCTTTTGTGTAGAAGCAAGATCTTCTCCTCAAATGAATGATGTAAATGGATTATATTGAGGTAGTAGAGATTCTTGAATCATGTCTTGAGTTTTGGATCCATGCCCTGATTAAAAGTCAACCATCCTGGTGAATTAGGTCAAAAACCCTAATTGTCGACCATATGAAAATAATGACTGTAGACTTTGAATTGGGGTGTAATGTCCAGTGGATCTTGTCATATGAGTTATTTGAAGATGGTTGATGTCTTTGAATGGTTCCCTGGGGCTTTTTAGGGTTTCCCAAGAGTGATCCCTGATTTTAGTCCTTGATAGGCTCCAAACCCTAGTCTGTTGATCTGAGTAATCCTGTACTTAGATAACTGGGTGTCTTAATCAATCATAGGTGTAATAATGAGGCTTTTGAGTCTCATGATTGTGTTAGAGACTAATCCCTCTATTGATTGATCCTTTGCCTGAGTTTTCTTGTCTTTGAACACCCTCGATTGAATGTCAGGCTGCTCTGGGTACTTGCTTTGACTTGATGAAAATCCTGAAGATATGTCATCTCAGGGGGGTCAAAAATTAGGGTATGACAAGATACATGCATGTCCAAACGATTGCGTTTTGTTTCGAAATGAGTATGCAGCGTTGAATGATTGTCCTAAATGCAGTGCCCCTCGATATAAGAAAAAAGTTGTCTCCAGCCAAAGTCTTATGGTATTTTCCTATAATTCCGAGATTTAGACGCATGTATCGTAGTGAAACCGATTCAAGACACTTGACTTGGCATACAGATGAAAGAATTATTGATGGAAAGTTGCGACATCAGGCAGACTCATGATCGGTCACCATTTCTAGTAAGTTTTCGCACCTTTTTCCGACAAAAATTCATGGTCTTGGTAACACTAAGTGGCATTTGCATGTGTTTTAAAGTAAGTTTTCGCGTTTTCGTTTGTGTGACTTTGTTGCATTTTAATGCGTTTTGAGTATTACAAAAAGTGTCTTTTTATGCGCTGGTTGTTAGTTTTGTTGGCCTGGTTGATGCACGGGAAAGATAGGAACTTGTGGCACGCACGAGCGGATAAAAGAAGCCGGAAAAAGCTAAGTTCAGAGGTCAACACGGGCACCCGTGTGGAGCAACACGACCCGTGTTGAAATGTGGCTGGAAAAGTGATTTTGGGAGCTGAAACATAGCATCTACATGGGCACCCGTGTTCATAGACACGGACCGTGTGGAAATGTGGCCAGAAACAAGTTTTTGACTCAAGAGGCAGACGAGCAACACGGGCGCCCGTGTGCAGCAACACGGCCCGTGTTGATGATGCGTGCTGAGTATATGTTTCCATGTTTTCTTGCTCCAATTTGATCATTAAGGGTATTTTTGGTATTTGGCTTCAACGTGAATAGAAGAGAGATTATAAAAACAACCTTAGGGCAAAGAGAAACGACACTTTTGGAGATCATAAGATAGAATTGCAGAGAAGAAAAGAGGACGGAAACGAGGTTTTGGAAGACGAAGAGATTCAACGGTGGACACCATTTAAGATCCTAGTTCTCCCAATTAATTGTAATGTCTAAACTTTTCCACTTGTGTTTCTTGAATATTATGAGAGGCTAAACCCCCCAATGCTAGGGGGTGTCCCTGATTCGATCTGTAATAACTCTGGATTTGGTATTTCGTTGATTTAAAGTTCGTATTATTCAATTCGATTGTATAATGTTTATAATGCTTTCTTTATCGGACCAATAAGGATTGTTATGTGGTTAACAATTCGTAGGACTACAATTGTTAGGGTTTGTATACAATTGAACCTTATAATTATCACCTAGGACTAGGGATATAGTAAGGTTATTCAGAAATTCTTGATAAATTAACGATTTGGTTTTGTCTTATTTCTCTAAGGACTTAGGTAATCAGATTTTAAGCCAAAAAAGGTTTTCACTAAGGACTTAGGAAAATCATTCTTGAGAATGAATAATTGAACCCTATGAACGTGTTAAAGAGATCTTCATCCAGAGGAGTTAGAAAGTGAATCACACACCCTACCTTAGCATTATTTTCTCATTATCAAAAGCTCAGTTTTAATTTCAATTATTTCTTAGAATTTTAATCTCTTTCGTTAATCATTTGAAACAACACCCTTATGATCTTTTGTTTAATTGACTTAGCACAATAACTTGTATTTCCTACGCAATCCTCGTGATCGATACTTGGGGTAAAACCCATTATAACTACATTGGTGAAAATAGTACACTTGCTATATTTCCGATCAAGTTTTTGGCGCCGTTGCCGGGGATTGCCAAAATATAAGTTATTATTTAGTCAGTTAAAATTTTATTGCTCTGCAATTAAAATTTCATTTATTCTGCAATTTTTAATTTTCATTTATTTACTTAATTTTGTTGTTTACTCTCAACTGATAATTGTCTAATCTTGTATGCGAGGTAAGGCCTCAGCTGAACTTCTTTTTGACGCAGAACCCGAAAGATTATTGCGAGCATGACTCCGAGAAGTTAAGCGGAAAAGACTGGCATCGAAAGAAGAATCACCTGTAGTTTCAGAATCAGAAGACGAAGAAGTTCTATCTATTCCGTCCCAACAGTCAGATTCTGAGCCTGAAACTATGGCAGCTGACCCACCTCCTCCAGAGAGACTCTTGGGTGATTATGGAAGGGCCAATGCACCGCTTGGAAGAATGACCATAGTAAATCAACCGGTTAATGTGGCACACTTCCAACTATATCCTTCAACTCTCCGACAGTTAGAGAGCAAGCCGTTTGCGGGAAGAATCAATGAAGATGCAAATAAGCATCTACAGAGATTCCTCACCACAACAACATCATTAAAGATAGAAGGCCATTCTGAAGAAGCCAAGAGACTCGTGATGTTCCCATTCACTTTATCCGAAGACGCGGAAGAGTGGTTTTACTCACTTCCAGCTGGAAGCATCACAACATGGCAACAGATGGAAATGGCTTTCCTTAATGAGTATTTCCCTACATCAGTCTTTATTCGAAAAACATATGATATTGTGAATTTCAAGCAGAAGGAAGGGGAATCGCTGGGAGACGCATATAAAAGGTTCAAGAGGTGTTTGGTGGCTTGTCCCACTCATAACATGGACCCAACCGAGCAAATGCAGACTTTTGTTAATGGTCTCCGACTTAAGACAAAACAGCTTATCGATACTGCTGCCGGTGGCTCAACAAATTTTTCAACAGCCACTAGTATCAAGAGAATCATAGAAGCTATTGCCGCTAATGAGCACATTGAGTTATATGACCGTGCAATGAGCCAACCGGAAGGTAAAATTGATTTGAAGCTTGTTGATCAGGTAGTTAAAATGGAAGAACAAGTTGCGGCTGAAGTAGAAAGAAGATTGAAGAAGATGAATATTAGTGAACAGAAAGTAGCACAAGTTGAGCCAGTCGCCTTAGTTGTTTGTGAAATATGTAGTGGACCACATTTTGCGATGCATTGTGTGGCAACGCAAGAGCAGGTGGAGCAAATTCATATGTTGAGGCAAAATAATCCATATGCCAATACATATAATCCAGGTTGGAAAAATCATCCTAATTTCGCATGGAAGGACCAACAAGGAAATGTTCAAAAGCAAGGACCAACCCAATTTCAATCTCCAGCTCAGTCACAACAATATAGACCTCCTCAACAACAACTTCCTTACCAACAACAATTTCAACACCACCCGCAACAGTTCCAATCTCAAGCGCCTCAACAATTTCAACAACAGGTACCGAAGAAAGCAGATTGGGAGATAGCTATTGAAAAAATGGCAGCTCAAAATTCTCAATTCCAAGAAGAAACCAGGAGCAATCTGAGGAACACAGGGGCATCAATCAAAAATTTGGAAATTCAAATGAGTCAGATTGCGCAACAAATGACCAACACTCAACCACAAGGAGCTCTACCAAGTACCACGGTTACAAATCCCAGAGACAACAATCATGTGAACGCTGTGACTACCAGAAGCAATAAATCCAATGACAAACCTGAGAAGAATTCTGACGAAGAAGATATGTTGATTGAAGTGGATGTAGATATTAAAGAGAATGAGGTTGTAAGTCAAGAGGTCAAGGGGGACGAAAGGGTGGTAAAAGAAAAAGTGGTTACACCTAAACCGACGGTTAAACTCCCTTTCCCCACAAGAAATAAGAAGAAAGAACAACATGAGAAGAATTTTGAGAAGTTCTTAGAGATGTTCAAGAAGCTTGAACTGAACATTCCCTTCTTAGAGGCACTTGAGCAAATGCCAACCTATGAAAAGTTCATGAAAGATATTATCTCAAAGAAGCGAACCATTGAGAGTGATCCGATTATTCTAACTGAAACTTGTAGTGCTATTTTGCAGGGCATGAAGATTCCGGTTAAAAAGAAAGATCGAGGTTCTGTAACTATTCCATGCACCATTGGTGATAGGTCTTTCAAGAAAGCTCTTATTGATTTGGGAGCAAGTGTAAGTCTTATGCCATTATCGATCTACAAAAGATTGGGGATAGGTAAAGTACAAGATACACGAATGACACTTTAGTTTGCCGACCAATCAGTGAAAAGACCATATGGAGTGGTAGAAGACGTGTTGGTGAAAATCGACAAGTTCGTATTCCCTGTAGATTTTGTTATTCTAGAGATGCCCGAAGATGAAGAGATACCAATCATTTTGGGGAGACCATTTATAGAGACCGGGAGATGTTTGATCGACATAGAGGAAGGTACAATGACCTTGAAAGTTTATGATGAAGAATTGAAGATTGATGTGCGAAACACTATGAAGCACAAGGATGATGTTGCCACGAGTCAACACATTAAGGTAATTGAACAAATTTGTGATGAAGAAAAGACTTTGACAACACAGAAGTTACCCTTGGAGAGAGTTTTGAGTCTATCAATCTTCGAAGAGGAGGAGGTAATTGATGAAAAAGACAGTGAAGTTTTAGCCATGATGGAAACATCATTTGTCAAAAATTCTCGCCACAACCGATGGGAGGAGCTAAGGCAACTGTTAATGGAGGGAAGTAAAGATGAACCAAAGAAGGGGGCTGAACTAAAGCAATTACCGGAGAACCTAAAATACGTCTTTTTAGACACTGAAAGTAAGTGCCCGGCTATCATAAGTTCTCACCTTGAATTCCTCCAAGAAGATAAGCTTGTCAAAGTTCTCAAAAAGCATAAAAGTGCTCTTGGATGGTCAATTGAAGACTTGAAAGGAATAAGTCCAACACTTTGCATGCACAAAATCCTAATGGAAGATGATCACAAACCGGTTGTCCAACCTCAACGAAGACTAAATCCAGCGATGAAGGAGGTGGTTAGAAAAGAGGTGGTAAAACTTTTGGACGCATGGATGATCTATCCAATATCTGACAGTTCATGGGTGAGTCCAGTTCATGTGGTGCCTAAGAAAGGTGGAACTACTGTGATTAAGAATGAAAAGAATGAGTTGATTCCCACAAGAACAGTTACAGGGTGGAGAGTCTGTATAGATTACCGGAGATTAAATCTGGCAACAAGAAAAGATCACTTCCCGTTGCCTTTCATCGACCAGATGTTAGAAAGGTTAGCGGGTCATGACTATTATTGTTTCCTCGATGGATACTCGGGGTATAATCAGATAGCTGTTGCACCAGAAGACCAAGAGAAGACCGCATTTACATGCCCTTTTGGTATTTTTGCCTACAGAAGAATGCCATTCGGGTTATGTAATGCCCCGACCACATTTCAGAGATGCATGCAATCTATTTTTGCCGACATGCTTGAGAAGCATATGGAAGTATTCATGGATGATTTCTCGGTTTTTGGTAAGTCTTTTGATAATTGTTTAACTAACCTTGCTCTTGTTTTAGAAAGATGCCAACAGACCAACTTAATCCTCAACTGGGAGAAGTGTCATTTCATGGTGCGTGAAGGTATAGTTTTGGGTCACAAAATTTCTCATAAAGGAATAAAAGTTGACCAAGCGAAAATAGAAGTCATAGCAAAATTGCCTCCCCCCATGAATGAAAAAGGTATTCGAAGTTTCTTAGGGCATGCGGGTTTTTACCGTAGATTCATAAGAGACTTCTCTAAAATAGCAAAACCGTTAACTACACTGTTAGTTAAGGACAAAGCCTTTGTTTTTGATGAAGAGTGTGCCGTAGCAATTGATACTATAAAGCAAAAATTAGTGTCGGCACTAATTGTTGTAGCCCCGGATTGGTCTCTACCTTTTGAGATCATGTGTGATGCCAGTGACATTGCAGTAGGGGCGGTTCTAGGACATCGTAGAGAAAAGTTATTACATGTTATTTACTACGCAAGTCATGTGCTGAACCCTGCACAGATGAACTATGCAACTACTGAGAAGGAGTTGTTAGCGGTTGTTTATGCCTTTGATAAGTTCAGGCAATATCTGTTGGGTTCTAGAGTCATTGTTTATACTGACCATGCTGCCTTGAAGTATCTTTTTGCTAAACAGGACTCTAAACCAAGATTGCTAAGATGGATCTTACTCCTTCAGGAGTTTGATGTGGAGATTCGTGACAAGAAAGGGTCTGAAAACACTGTGGCCGATCACTTGTCTCGAATGTCACCTATTGAAGAAACAGAAGAAACGCGCCTAATAAAGGACGAGTTCGCTGATGAACATATCCTCGGTGTTATTGGTGTGCCTTAGTTCGCCGACTATGCGAACTATTTGGTAGGTGGTATTACACCTGATGATTTTGACTATAACCGAAAGAAAAAGTTTTTACATGATTGCAGGTTTTACTTGTGGGATGATCCATTCCTATATAAGAAGGGACTCGATGGCTTGATCAGAAGATGTGTACCCGAGGAGGAACAAAGGGATGTGCTAAAAGCATGCCATGACTCCGAATATGGAGGACATTTCAGTGGTGATAGAACGGCTGCAAAGGTCCTACAATATGGTTTGTATTGGCCCACGCTATTCAAAGACGCTCAAGGCATTGTGAAAGAATGTGACAGGTGTCAAAGAACAGGCAATATCTCAAAAAGAAACCAGATGCCGCAAAAAGGTATACTCGATGTGGAATTGTTTGACGTGTGGGGGATCGATTTCATGGGACCTTTTCCACCATCTTTTGGAAAGAACTACATCCTTGTGGCTGTTGACTACGCCTCTAAGTGGGTTGAAGCAGTCGCTCTACCTACAAATGATGCGAGGGTGGTAGTAAATTTCCTCAAAACCAATATTTTCTCAAGATTTGGGGTTCCCAGAGCACTCATAAGCGATGAAGGCACCCATTTCTTAAATAAGTTGATGGAGAATCTGTTAAAAAAGTACAATGTAAAGCACAAGATTGCAACTGCATATCATCCTCAAACTAGTGGTCAGGTGGAGGTTTCAAACAGGCAAATCAAGCAGATCCTCGAAAAGACTGTTAGTGCTTCGAGAAAAGATTGGTCTCTGAAACTTGAAGATGCACTATGGGCATACAGAACAGCATTCAAGACCCCCATTGGTATGTCACCATATCAACTGGTTTATGGTAAGGCGTGCCATCTCCCTCTTGAGCTTGAGCACAAAGCATTTTGGGCTACCAAATACTTGAACTATGATCTGGGAAAAGCAGGTGAGTTACGGATTCTTCAACTCCATGAGCTAGAAGAATTCCGTGATCAAGCCTATGAGAATGCTAAAGTCTATAAAGAGCAGACCCGAAAATGGCATGATAAGAGAATAAAGCAGAAAGCATTTTGGGAAGGCCAGCTAGTGCTTCTATTCAACTCCAGGCTTAAACTTTTTCTTGGGAAATTGAAATCCCGGTGGTCTGGCCCGTTGGTAGTACAAACGGTATTTCCTCATGGCGCGGTGGAAATTAAAAATCCAACCAATGGAGATATATTCAAGGTGAATGGGCAAAGGTTGAATCCCTATTATACTGGAGTAGGAGCAGGAGTGATCGATCATTTGCGTCTCACCGGATGAGGTGTAGACCGTCGAGCCATGCGACGTTAAACGAAGCGCTTCGTGGGAGGCAACCCACGCTCGTTTTTTCTCTAATGCATTTTCTTTTATGTTGTTCTGTCTTATTTCACTTTAGGTGGTCAGAGTTTGGATGGGTAGGTGCGACTTGAGTCAAAAAGCACGAAGAGTATTCGCTTTTGGTGCATATATAAGCATCAACACGGGTGCCCGTGTGGGGAAACACGGCCCGTGTTGTGTGAGAGCCTAGAGAAAGAAAAGAAATGCGTTGAAGCTACAACACCATCAACACGGGCGACCGTGTGTGGTCACACGGACCGTGTTACCTGCAGAATCATTCTTATGCACACGCACAGAGCGTCAACACGGGTGACCGTGTGTGGTCACACGGACCGTGTGCTGGGGGCGGGCCAAAAGTTTGAATTTTTAATGGCCACTTGTGTAGGCCCCATCTGCATTATAACCCTTCTTCTCCTTCATTCCACTCATTCTCCTACTTCTCACTCTCTTCCTCCATGAAAACCTAACCTCCACCTTCAAAAACCCACTCTTCCACCATCAACCACTCACTTAAACACCATTGTGCTTTCACTAAAGTTGCTCTCCTCTCCATCCTCTACACTTCCATCGGTTTAGATTTTAATTTTGTGCAATTTTAAATTTTCGAATTTTTATTTGTTGTGGTGTTTGTCTCTTGTTTTCAATTTTCTTGCAGAGACCTTATCATGCTGTGGTGTCGTTTTTTTTACCTCCCCGTTTCACTTGGGAGGACGGCACGCTAGACCCTTCACGCGAAATTTAGAAGGAGAATGCGCCCGTGGCGGGATGAATTTTGTTTCAGTTCTTCCTACGATATCACACGAACTTTCTTATTGTCCTACAAGTAGGAAAGGGGAAAAAAGATCTCAACTAAACCCTAGGAGTTTGCTAAGTGTGGGGATTTCACCTAGACTAGAAATTCTGGAGTCCGGGGGGTCGGTTATACATAGGGAAGTGTTTAAACACCCTACATATCTGTAGTACTCTACAGGAACCTTCTCTGTGTCATTTGTGATTGTGTTTATTGCTAAAGATTGGGAAAGTTTCTCCTTTGTGTTAGGAGAAGGAATTTAATTGATTTGAAAAGACAGACAGACAGACAAACTGACTATTTTTGGTATTTTATTAGCTCGCTGAGATTCCTTGTGAACCTCATGCCTACATATCCCTAGTGGAAGTCAGAGCTTAATGTAGTTCGGGGAACTAACTAGGGAAATTAAATATTTTTTGGTGCCTTGCTTGAAGCTCAAGGTTGAAGCTTTGAATTAAATCTCTGTTTACAATAAAGAGACATGAAATCATCTTTACAGAGAGGTATTTGTACTATTCTACCATAAACATTTTTGAAAGAGTGACAGAATAACTGGATTCATTTCATTAAGAGAGTGACCTTACTTGTGTGTTTGCAAGTATGCTAGTATCTCTTGAATGAAAGAAAGATGCTCGTCCAAATTAGGGAAAGTGTACAAGTCTGGGGATGTGCCAGAGCATGTCTTTCATAGTCCTAAATGGGAGACTTTGATTGAAATTGAAATGTGTAATGTTTGTTTGTTTGAATGTGGTAGAGTAGTAAAAATATCTCTCTATAGAGATAAGCTATGTCTATCTACTGTATAAAAGATTTGACTTTAGCTGGCTTGTATGAGGCCCAAGCTTGAGGCTTTTTGATTGATTTATTAATTATTATTGACTCTGGGAGATGACTCCATTGAGGATTAATTACAGGGTATTTTTGTGTTCTGTACAAAGCCCAGAATTGAGGCTGACTCTATTTGGAGAGTGTTTATTTTGATGGATTTTTATTTGGTGTTCTGTACAAAGCCCAGAATTGAGGCTGACTCTAGCTAGGAAAAAAAACATTATTTTCTGCCTTGTACAAAGCCCAAGGTTGTGGCTGACTCTTTAATAAATTGAGTATGGATGACTCTATGGGGAAAAGATCCTAGGTGTTAGGAATCTTTGACACATAAAAATATGGTTTAATCTGCCTTGTACAAAGCCCAAGGTTGTGGCTACTGAATGATGAAGAACTCACTGGGGAGACTCTATTATCTGCCTTGTACAATGCCCAAGGTTGAGGCTGACTCTTGACAGGGGAGTTTTATTGTTTGGTGCCTTGTATGAAGCCCAAGGTTGAGGCTAACTGTTTTTGTTGGTTTTGACTCTACTGAGGAGATTTTATTTATTAAAAGACTGTTTTTCTTTGGAAGCTAACCCTTTCCAGGGATTTTGACTCAGCTGGTGAATTTGTCTGTTAAAAGATTGACTTTATCATGTTTTTGGAGGCTGACTCTTTCCAGGGGTTTTGACTCTTTTGGGGAAATTATCTCCTAAGAGAATGAATCTTTGGTTTTGAAAGACTGATATTGGAGGCTAACCCTTTCCAGGGGTTTTGACATTTTAAACAGATTTTTATTAATTGACTTTGGAGGCTAACCCTTTCCAGGGATTTTTATTAAAAATGAAGGAATGATTTTGGAGGCTAACCCTTTCCAGGGATTTTGATTAGAATGAATGGCAGAAAGATTATCTATTGGAGACTTCTTGTTTAAAGCCCAAGATGAAGGCTGACACTTTGAGGATAAGCACACATAGATCCTAGACTCTACTAAGGAAGATTGATGAAGGTAAGGGTGACAGAGACTGTCCATGTCTCTCATTCCAAAAGGTGTACTCAATGTGAAATTGAGACAAACTTAGCTTGTTTGAAGTCTGGTTTAAATTGGAAGAAACTCACCAGGGTATGTTAAAAGGTGACTAAAGACCTGTTCCTATGTTTATAAGAAACCTGATGGGTCCTTGTATACAAGCTCAAGAGGAAGCTGGAAATGCTTTTAAGAAGCCTGTGGGTCCTTGTACAAAGCCCAAGAGGAGGCTAATCGAGGGTCCTTGTTATAGCACAAGAGAAAGCTATGTAGTTTTGAACTTATTTTGGCTCTAAGCAAATGGGTAAGAGGTTTCACCGGGAATAATTCCTCTTTGGGTGGATGTGTCCTATTTTTTTTGGATTCTAAGGTTTTTGCCAAGATGTTTCACCGGGAATAATTCATCTTGGGGGTTTGAACTACAGATCTCTAATTAGGAAAGAGCCTTCACCGGGAAGACATTCTCAATCCTAGGTCATATTCCTATAATATATATATAGTTTAACTGTCCTAGGGTTTATACTCAAACGTAGTTCTAAACTAATATATATGCACAGTTTATATTTGACAGTAATTTAAATAAAGACTGTAAATTGAAAGCTTGTAAAGCCTAACCTGGATGGAGTGGAGGCCATTGAAGAAGTATGTACAGAGCCTCAACAGTAATTGGTGGATAACAGTTGAATATATATGATAAACAGTTAATGGTTTTTGAAAACAGAAGAAGTGAAGATGGACAAAGGTCACATAGGTATCTGAAGAGTTTCACCGGGAATAATGCCCTTCAAATACCAGAAGAATGTTTTGAAAACAGAAAGAAGATTTTGAAAATACAGTTTTGAAAACAAGCTAAGAAGAGAAGGTGTTTGGGACTTACACTCTATTAGAGGCCCGGTACTTTACAGTACTGGTTACAAAAGCAGTTTGAAAATGATTTGAAATGGTATAAGGTTTTGTTGTTTGAAAACCTTAATCATCCGTTTAATCGGAGACTGGTAATAACTTTGAAAATTGACATAAGTCAACTTAATTAAGGTAAAGAATAAAGATCTATGCCTAATTAGGACTTAAACAAATAGGGTTTTATCATGAGCTTTTTCACAAAATAGGTTAAAATAAAATGACAATATATATTTAAAGTATTTAAGAAAACACTTAAAAACATACTATTTTAAACCTAATTAAAATACATGAAATAAATAATATTTTTTATGATTTTTTGATTATTCACAAAATAGATATATTCAATGACAAGTGTGTGAAAAATGAAGTGAAAATAAATTAATTTGATAGGTTAAATAATTGGTTGAAGTTGTGAAGAAATCAAATGGAAAAAAGTGGTAAAAAATAGGGTTTTGTCACCAACCAGGTTTGAACCGACGCCCTTTATGTTACCAGCCCAAAACAACACCACTGAGCCAACGCGCGCTTAGTGACAATGACACACACCCATTTGGTTATGTTTCAAAACAAGTGGTAAATTATTGAAAAATAAAAGAATCAAAAAGTCTGGGGCGAGGGGGATTCGAACCCCAGACTTGAGGCATGAGGAGACTAAGGGCGTATGTGAGGCCACTAGGGCAAACGATGAATTCGTTTGTAAAATGCATACTACTCAAAATAAAATAAACCCTGCCCTTGGATTTGAATTTTGCGCGCCACAGCCATGGTCGTCTTCTTCCTCAAGCTCTCAAATTCTCAAATTTCTAACTCTCTGGTTTCTCAACTAAATGGCATGATGTAAACATCAATTTTGCTCTAAATTTCCTCACGAACTCAGATATGTAACTAACATTTATTTATATTAGCTATAACTACCTAATTTCTCAGAGAACTCTAAGAACACATGAACCCTAAATTTGAAATTAAATGACAAACAAGATGAATAAATGAATGATGATAGAGGGTTTTCAATCCTCTGATGATGCTGAACAAGATAGAATCGAGCTATATCATAAAGAGTGCTTAAATTAAAGAGGTGGAGTTCAGAAACTTACCTCTGAAAATGGAGGTCGTGAGGATGATAGAGAGCAACTGGGCTTGTATGAATGATCCCAAAAGCTTCCTTGGGACTCAGTGATGCTAACTGAATGCTTGTTGTAACCTCAATCCTTCTGAATTATTCTATGGACCTCCCTCGATTTGAGCTTCAAGTGAACATGGAGAGTGATGATTCTTGAGTTACAGATGATCTGCAGCCATCTGAACAGCTTCACTACCTCCTATGGAACGTGCCTGGATGCTTGGCTCGATTGGAAACCTTCTGAATTGCACTATGGACCTTCAACTGCAACAACTTCAAAGTGAGAGCAACAATGGTGTTCCTCCACTTACAGAAATGATCCAGGTGCTTGGATCACCTCAAATGACCTCCCTTGAGATGTTAGAATGCTTACTTTCCAAAGATAAGCTCTGGTTTGAAGAAAACGATTCTTCTTGCCAAAGAACTTTGAAAACAATAAGCATGAGAAGAGAAAGAGAAAGCAAGGAATATGGTTGATTTGGTGTGTTTTTCTACTGAAGTATACCCTCCTATTTATAGGCAAATGAATGCAGATCAATTGGCTGTGGTGAGCTTGCTTAATGAAAGAAGTTTGGTTTCTTAGCCAAGAAGAAATTTTGAAAAGATCCTAAATGCAATGATGCATTTTCGGGCTAGATTCCCCTATCCATTGATTCTATCTGATCTTGGGGAACATTTCAGATGCAAAGTGAGCTCTAATTGGTTGGTGAGAAGATTCCTTGGGTGATTCATCAATTTGCCATAAATTCACAAATGTAATCATTACATAATCACATGTTCTTGTTTTAGGAATCTTCTTCAATTATCATGGCATGGTGAAAATGAATGCATGGTATGTTTTCAGATGTGTTATGGGTCGTGTAGCATCCTTATTTGAGGTCATGTGCACAAAATTTCAAAGTTCCAAAATGATGCATGACCTATAATTTCACTTCATGAGGCCAACTTTGAACAAGCATAACTCTTAGCTCAAAATGAATTTGGAGAAGGTTGAACACAATTTGGAAAGCCCTAAACATCTACTTCAAATCATTATTTTGGATTTTCTTCAATATCCTTTGGCAAGTTTGTGAAAAATGAGGCCAAAGTTGGAAGAAAACTAGGTTAAAACACTTAGAAAAATTTCTAAGTGTTTATGACCTAAAACTCCAAAATTTCCAAAACTCTTAAATGATTGATCTTTTGAAAAAAGTTCCTTTGTAAGATGTTGTTTTATTTTGCAAGATCTACAACTTTCATGTTGGAAGTTTTTTGAGTTGTGTAGGTGAAATTTTGAGTTCCCACAGTGCCCTCAAAAACCCTAATTCCCGACTTTTTGCTCCTTGGTGAATCTCTTTGAATTTCTTTGGTCAAATGACTTTAATATCCATATATTGATGATATTGATCTTTGAAAGTCATGGTTTGACCAAAAATCTTAAAAGTCAAAGGTGAACCCATATAGTTGACTTTTTCCTGATAAAGTGAAAATTTGGACTTTTGTGTAGAATCAAGATCTTCTCCTCAAATGAATGATGTAAATGGATTATATTGAGGTAGTAGAGGTTCTTGAATCATGTCTTGAGTTTTGGATCCATGCCTCTGATTAAAAGTCAACCATCCTGGTGAATTAGGTCAAAAACCCTAATTGTCGACCATATGAAAATAATGACTGTAGACTTTGAATTGAGGTGTGATGTCCAGTGGATCTTGTCATATGAGATATTTGAAGATGATTGATGTCTTTGAATGATCCCCCGGGGCTTTTTAGGGTTTCCCAAAGGTGATCCCTGATTTTAGTCCTTGATAGGCTAAAAAACCCTAGTCTGGTGACCTGAGTAAACCTGTACTCAGATGACTGGGTGTCTAATCAATCATAGGTGAAATAATGAAGCTCTTGAGTCTTATGATTGTATTAGAGACTAATCCTTCTATTGATTGATCCTTTGCCTGAGTTTTCTTGTTTTTGAGCATCCTCGATTAAATGCCAGATGAAGAAGTGACTGCTCTGGGTACTTGCTTTGACCTGATGAAAATCCTAAAGATATGTCATCTCAGGGGGGTCAAAAATTAGGGTATGACACATGCCTCCCCGAAAAACAAGCCAGCGCCGCAACATCAGGGATGATTTCACGGAACCCTCACAACCAAGGCAGCGAGTCCGTCGCGCCCCTAGTCGCGCAACCGGTCGAAGTGGGAATCCGGAGGAGAATGCTCATGGCATTATATTTGTTAAACCTGAGCACAAAGCAAGGTATGATGTTTTAGTTCAGCGTAAATTACTCCCGACCCGCTATATCTGTGATGACACACTTGTCAAGTTAGGCCTAAAAGATGAAGTATACCGTATGTTTCACAACATCGGGATGTTGCCCTTTATGTTATTTGAGGCACCCACTTATGAAGGCCTAACTCTTGAATTTCTGAGCACTGTTGAATTTAAATTGTGACACAAATGGAATGGCTCCGAATTAGAGTATTTTGGTGATCTGGAATTTTTTATGTTTGGTAATAAGCATACTTTGTCTGTGGAAGAGGTTGGGGCGGCCCTTAAACTACCTTCCGCTGGACCGGGAGCCCCACCCGAGACATTTCCTGCTGCTGAATTTTGGGAAGCCATAACAGGTTCAGCTGGGTACAACCCTAGTAAGGCCAAGGCCTCGGGGATTCATAACCCTTGTTTCAGATATGCTCAGAAAGGTTTGGCCTTTACCTTATTTGGGAGGGGAGATAGTACGGGGGTATGTGCGAAGAAAGAGCTGTTTCTGTTACATAATATGCTTGATGTGGGACGAGTGAATATAGCGGCTTTTGCTGCTAACCACCTGAAACAAGTTGCGTATGCTTCTACTGGGGAGATCTCAGTAGGTGGGATGATCTCTCAACTGGCTGATCACTTGAACTATAGTCAGCTCTTGATAGAGGAACCCTCGATACCTGGTAAGAAGATTGACTTGCAAACTCTTGTCAATCAAAGAATGATTGTGGTAAAGCCAGGGTACTTCTCCCTAACTGTTCATGGGCAATATATTATGGCACTACCTGCACCCAATATTATCTCTATTGCAAATCGTGCTAACTGGTTGTATGTAGCTACAGGTCCATATCTAGGCGAAAGCCCTCCACATGATCATAATTTTTCAGGTGACAAAATGGAGGATGACAATCCAACTCAAGATCACCCTGTCCCGCCTCCTCAGCAGTTCTACCAACAAACGGCTGGGTCGTCCTCCATAACTCCAGATCAATGGGGGTGGGTACAAACAGAGATTGGCGCTCTCCGTACTGAGCAAACAAGACAAGGTGTTGAATTTTTTCGACAAGGAACTGTGGTGGCAGATGTCCAAGATATGATGCGACGTCTTATGTTGCACTTTCCACAGGATCCCCCTCCTCCACCGCCGTTTCAGTAAACCAGGTAATCTCCGTCACACTGGAATTAAAACATTGAGGACAATGTTTCGTTCAGGTGTGGGGGAGGTTCTATTTTATTTTATTGCTTTGCTTTCCGTTTTTGAATTCATAGTTTAGTTTGTTTGATTTGATTATGTTCGTTTGTCTTACTTTTATTTTAAAGTGTGTTTCTTTCAAGTTTGTATGGTGCAGTGCTGTCATGGTGTTACCAGGTGATTGATACAAGTCGGAGGGGAGCAAACTAATAGCTAGTGGTTGAACAACACATCCCACACTTGATCTCCGCAGGCACCACGGAAGTTGACACAATCAAAGAGGAGAAGGTAGGACGCAAAACGTCAACACTGAACCAAGAGAGCAGTATGGTATACTTCAGATGAAAGGAAACCGCATGACACCAAGAGCACCTCGAAGCATGTAAGCTTAACCGACCCGGTGAGATTTCAGAGCCAAATTCATAACTCCACATGAGAGTCCAGTCAGATATGGCACTATTCACTTCGATTTTGCGTATGTTCTCATAACACAAGCACACTACGAAAGCGCACACTGAGGCAAGTTTTTTTCGTAACCCCGAGCCTTTCTAGCCATCCTGTATGCATGATATCCATCGTCAACCCCCTTTGAGCCGTAATGTTTGTTTTGTTCATTGTTGTTATTCTCGTTACCACCCGCATTTTCACTATTCATGTTATCGCTCGACATTAATGTTATTCTCTTGAAAGACACGAAAGAATCTAAGTGTGGGGTTGTAAACCATTGAGAAAAGGGCAAGGAAAAATAGAAAGAAAAGAAAAAAAAGAGATGAATGTTGAACTTGTGAAAATCCAAAGAGAAAGTTTGAAAAACAAAACAAAGAAAAATTTCCAAAGATTTGTTTCCTCATCAAACTTCTCATCAGCACTTGGAGATGAGACGCCATTTGACGGTAAAAGAAAACTTCAAGGGTTTGTTTCCTCATCAAACTTCTTACCAGCACTTGGAGGTAAGACGCCATTTGATGGTAATAAAGAAACTTCAAAGGTTTGTTTCCTCATCAAACTTCTCATCAGCACTTGGAGATGAGACGCCATTTGATGGTAAATAAAGAAACTTCAAAGGTTTGTTTCCTCA
Organism: Vicia villosa; assembly: GCF_029867415.1. NCBI lineage: Eukaryota > Viridiplantae > Streptophyta > Magnoliopsida > Fabales > Fabaceae > Vicia > Vicia villosa. The sequence goes on along the minus strand of NC_081181.1, from coordinate 21,933,312 downwards.
TCAAACTTCTCATCAGCACTTGGAGATGAGACGCCATTTGATGGTAAATAAAGAAACTTCAAAGGTTTGTTTCCTCATCAAACTTCTCATCAGCACTTGGAGATGAGACGCCATTTGATGGTAAATAAAGAAACTTCAAAGGTTTGTTTCCTCATCAAACTTCTCAGCAACACTTGGAGATGAGACGCCATTTGATGGTAAATAAAGAAACTTCAAAGGTTTGTTTTCTCATCAAACTTCTCATCAGCACTTGGAGATGAGACGCCATTTGATGGTAAATAAAGAAACTTCAAAGGTTTGTTTCCTCATCAAACTTCTCAGCAGCACTTGGAGATGAGACGCCATTTGATGGTAAATAAAGAAACTTCAAAGGTTTGTTTCCTCATCAAACTTCTCATCAGCACTTGGAGATGAGACGCCATTTGATGGTAATAAAGAAACTTCACCATCTTCCCTTTTGACCTGACGTCTTTGAAGGATCGTCACATGGTTCCGCGCTCTTTTGAGGGGCTAATGACATTGCTTGAAGGCGGACGAACTGTTTTCGAGGTAAAAACCAACATTCGTTGACTGATGCCAGGGAATCAACAAACTGTTCTCCTAAGAGGAAAACTGCCATTTATCGACTCTGTGGGGAACTAAACATCCCAGAAACAGACAAACTGTTTGAAGAAACTGCCATTTGTCGATCTCTTAAATATTTAACAGACAAACCGTCTTTCCTTGGGGAAAGGCTGCCATTTGCCAATTGCTAGGGGAACAAACTGTCTTCTACTAGGAGACTGCCATTTGCCGACCCTGTCGTGAAAGAAAGTGAGCAAACTGTCTTCTACTGAAAGAGACTGCCATTTGCTGACTTTGTTGAGGAATCTGAACTATCTTCTGGACGAAGACTATCATTCACTGACTCCGCTGGGGAATCTGAACTATCTTCTGGACGAAGACTATCATTCACTGACTCCGCTGGGGAATCTGAACTATCTTCTGGACGAAGACTACCATTCACTGACTCCGCTGGGGAATCTGGACTATCTTCTGGACGAAGACTACCATTCACTGACTCCGCTGGAGAATTAATTGTCGATCTGCTGGGAGATTCTCTTTGACGAAAAGTGGCATCTCTTGACCCTGCTGGGGAAATACCAAACTGTTTTCCAGGAGGAAAAACTACCACTTGTTAATTATGTCGAGGAATCCATACTCCTCGGAGAAGAGAAACCGCTTATCGGCCTTGTAGGGAATTCCAAAAATGCGAGACAGACTATCTTATCTGAAGAAGATTGTCGAGCGTCGCTCTGCGGGAGAATCTCAGTTGGGGAATTCCAAAAGTGAACAAACTATCTCTTTGAGGGAGACTACCATTTGTTGACTTGCTTGGGGAATTTGGGTGTATGAAACTTCTTCATGAAGAAGAAAAACCCTTTTGCAACTTTGCAGGGGAATCTTGAGTATATGCTGTAATGACTCGGGCATTCACATGATCAAAGCCTGACTCGACTATGCAGTTATGATGTAATGTATGAATGAATATTATGACAATGATAAAATGTAAAGTGAATGTGAATAAAATTGTTGCGGATGTAAAATCCTATGATGCGACTTGAATTCTTGTTGATCAGAAGATGTCCTCTTCTTGTAGTTCGAACTCTGTTGGGAATACCTGGTTATCAGTTGTCCGCTGTCCGAAGTGAGTAATATGGATTGAAGTAAAGATCCATCATCGGGAGATGTTCGCAAAGCGACCTCATGGGGAAATTTTAATTCCCGGAGTCTCAACCGTTCTCGGAGCAACTGTTTGCATTCTTCCTATTGTTTGTAAACCTCAGAAAGAAATTTCACCTTTATTTTTTTGCAAGTAAATTCATTTTATTTTATGAAAACAATTGTTTCAAGAAAATGACTGTTTAAACTTAAAATGTATTTCAAGAAACTGAATAAGACTAGATTGCAAAGAAAAGCACAAGGCTCAAATTATTATATATGGAATGGTAATCAGCCAAATGCTTGATTCCATGGAGTATTTACAAAGTTAGAAATTGGTAATTTTCGGGAAAAGGGCTACGATGAAACGTGACGACCGTTATCTTTCCCTTCCACTCCGAGTTGCGCTGTATTCGTGCTTTGTAGAAGATGACCTACTGCTGATGAATACTCCGCCATGGATTTTTGAATGATCAAGTTTGTCCTGAACACAGTTACTTGCCATATATCCCTAACTTTTGCGTAAACTACCCCTTTCGGGTTTTAAGTCTACCGAGATTGATTAATATATATATTTTTTATGTCTCTAATTTTTGCCTGAATCGCCCTTTCGGGTTTTCGATTCATCGAGACGCTCTTTTTTGCTTAAGTCGCTCTTTGCGAGTTTTCAACTTAGCGAGCTGTTTTTTTGTTTATTTAGGCGAAGTATTTCTTGACTGCGTCGACGTTCACAGGACGGGTGAATTCTTCTCCATCCATAGTCGTGAGTATTAAGGCTCCTCCTAAGAAAGCTCTCTTGACCACGTAGGGGCCGTCATAATTGGGAGTCCATTTCCCTCTCGAATCTGTGAGAAAAGATTGAATCTTTTTGAGTACAAGGTCGCCTTCTTTGATTGTGCGAGGTCGAACCTTTTTGTCGAAAGCTTTCTTCATTCTTTGTTGATATAGCTGTCCGTGGCATAAAGCTGTCATGCGCTTTTCTTCGATTAAGTTCAATTCATCGAATCTGCTTTGACACCACTCGGCTTCTGTTAATTTTGCCTCCATCAAGACTCTCATTGATGGTATCTCAACCTCTATTGGTAGGACTGCCTCCATGCCATATACAAGGGAGAAAGGAGTTGCTCCGGTCGAAGTACGTACTGATGTACGGTAACCATGAAGAGCATACGGGAGCATTTCATGCCAATCTTTGTAAGTAATGACCATCTTCTGAATGATTTTCTTGATGTTTTTGTTAGCTGCTTCTACAGCTCCATTCATCTTTGGTCTGTAAGGAGATGAGTTGTGATGTTCAATCTTGAATTCTTCACAAAGCTCCTTCATCATTTTGTTATTCAAATTTGACCCATTGTCAGTGATTATCCTGCTAGGAATGCCGTAGCGACAGATGATGTGATTCTTGATAAACCTGACGACAACTTGTCTTGTAACGTTTGCATATGAAGCTGCTTCAACCCATTTGGTGAAATAGTCTATAGCTACCAAGATGAAGCGATGTCCGTTGGAAGCTTTTGGCTCGATCATTCCAATCATGTCGATTCCCCACATGGAGAAAGGCCAAGGGGAAGAGAGTATGTTGAGAAGAGATGGTGGCACATGAATTCTATCGGCGTAGATTTGACATTTGTGACACCTCTTTGCGTATTGGTAGCAATCTGACTCCATCGTCAGCCAATAATATCCTGCTCTCAGTATTTTCCTTGTCATGGTATGTCCATTGGTGTGAGTACCAAAGGAACCTTCATGTATTTCTCTCATGAGTATTTTTGTTTCTTTTCTGTCAACGCATCTGAGCAGAACTATGTCGAAGTTTCTCTTGTACAGAACATCTTCATTCAGGAAGAATCTATAAGCTAACTTTCTCAAAGTCTTTCTATCTTTCTTTGATGCCCCAAGAGGGTACTCTTGCTTTTGAAGAAAGTTCTTGATGTCGTGATACCACGGTTTGTCGTCGATGATTGCTTCTACTGTGAAAACATGAGCGGGCCTATCCAGGCGCATAACATCGATCCGAGGAATGTCATTCCAATGATTTATCCTAATCATGGAAGAGAGTGTGGCTAATGCATCAGCCAAGTTGTTTTCTTCGCGAGGAATGTGATGAAAGTCTACCCTGTCGAAGAATGGTAATAATCTTCTTGCGTAGTCTTTGTAAGGAATTAGCCCTGGTTGGCGTGTTTCCCATTCTCCTTTGATTTGATTGATGACCAAAGCAGAATCTCCGTATACATCCAAGTGTTTGATTCTTAGATCCACGGCTTCTTCGAGACCCATGATGCAAGCTTCATATTCGGCCTCATTGTTTGTATACTTGAAAGTTAATCTGGCAGTAAATGGAATATGGGTACCCTGAGGTGTAACAATAATTGCCCCAATTCCTCGTCCGTAAGCATTGACAGCTCCGTCAAAGATTAAGCCCCACTGGGATCCTATCTCAGGTCCTTCGTCTGGTAGTGGCTCGTCGTAATCTTTCATCTTGAGGTACATGACGTCCTCGTCCGGAAAATCGTAACTGGTTGATTCATGACCATTGAGTGGGTGGTGAGCCAGGTGCTCAGCTAGAATGCTTCCTTTCACGGCTTTCTGTGCGTGATACTCAATGTCATATTCTGATAACAACATCTGCCAACGGGCAATTCTCCCGGTTAAGGCAGGCTTCTCAAAGATGTACTTGATTGGATCCATATGAGAGATCAAGCAAGTAGTATGTCGAATCATGTTCTGGCGGAGACGCTTGGCAGCCCAGGCCAAAGCACAACACGTCTTCTCGAGCATGGAGTAGCGGAATTCACAGTCAGTGAATTTCTTGCTCAGGTAGTAAATGGCATGCTCTTTTCTTCTCGTCTCGTCTTGCTGTCCAAGGACACAACCCATGGAGTCTTCTAAGACGGTTAAGTACATTATCAAAGGTCTTCCTTCCACTGGAGGAGATAAGATGGGTGGTTCGAGCAGATATTCCTTAATGCTGTCGAACGCTTTCTGACAATCGTCTGTCCAGACGCAACTTTGATTTTTCCGTAGAAGCTTGAAAATAGGAGCGCAAGTTGCAGTCATGAGATATATGAATCTCGAGATGTAATTCAGACGTCCAAGAAATCCTCTAACTTGTTTCTCGGTTCTGGGTGAAGGCATTTCTTGAATTGCCTTGACTTTGTCTGGATCTACTTCAATTCCTCGTTTGCTGACAATGAAACCAAGGAGTTTCCCTGAGTAGACACCAAAGGTACACTTGTTGGGGTTCAGGCGAAGCTGAAACTTCCGTAAGCGTTGAAATAACTTTGTCAGATTCTGTATGTGATCTTCTTCATTTTTTTGATTTGGCAATCATGTCGTCCACATAAACTTCCACTTCTTTATGCATCATGTCGTGGAAAAGCGTAGTCATGGCTCTATGATATGTTGCCCCTGCGTTCTTTAGTCCAAAAGGCATAACACGATAGCAGAACGTGCCCCAGGGGGTGATGAAAGCTGTTTTCTCCATGCCTTCAGGTGCCATTTTGATTTGGTTGTATCCTGAAAATCCGTCCATGAACGAGAAAATTTTGGATTTTGCTGTACTGTCTACCAACATATCAATATGTGGTAAAGGAAAATCATCCTTAGGGCTAGCTTTGTTCAAATCTCTGTAGTCGACGCACATGCGGACTTTTCCGTCTTTCTTAGGAACGGGAACAATGTTAGCTAACCACTGTGGGTATTCTGAAGTGACGAGGAAACCTGCGTTGATCTGCTTTTGAACTTCCTCTTTGATTTTCATGGCCATCTCCGGATGAGTTCTTCTCAATTTTTGCTTGACCGGAGGGCACTCTGCTTTTAATGGCAGGTGATTCTCCACTATACTGGTATCCAACCCTGGCATATCTTGATAAGACCAAGCGAAGACATCTGAGAATTCCTTGAGTAGTTGTACCAAACTCTCTCTGATCTCTGAATTGAGCGAAGCTCCAATCTTAACCTCTCTTCTGTTTCCATCGGAACCAAGGTTAATGATCTCTAGAGGCTCATTATATGGCTGAATGGCCTCTTCCTTTTGTTGAAGTAATCGTGAAATTTCCTTTGATATTTCTTCGTCTTCTACTTCCTCTGCCTCGAACACAGGAAACCCAAAGCTTGGAGAAGTCATAGGTCGCACGTTTCAACGGGGTATTTTATGATTAATCTGCATATGTGTGATAAATTTTATTTAGACAACGAGGGAAGACCCGGTGTATGCAGTTTAATGGAATATTTGATGTTTTTAGGGTGTTTTTTAGGATTACCAATTTCCGAAAAAAAAAAAGGGAAAACTAAACGAAAGAACAGAATGACATTTTTATTTATGGACAGTCATTTCTTGAAACAAAGACCCTATAAAACAAAACTCTATTGCTTTGGGCGAAGCAAAGAGGGACATTTTCCTAAGAAATAGTAAAATGCGAAGCCCTATGAAACATCTCTTCACCCTGGGCTATGGTGAGAGGACAAAATAACGGTGAAAGTTCCTACTTAGGAGTGCGAACAACAGTTGTAACTTCAACAGCTGTCCAGTAGTGGCGAACCCCATTGTGCACTAAGTAATCTGGAACCTTAGGCTTAAGCTGGCCTGTGGTAGGTCTTGATTTACCAACTACTATCTTTGCAACACTCAGACGATCTTCTTCTACTTCAGCAGACTGAGCGGTGTGAGCATACCCATTCCCAAGTGGAGTATGTCGAACTTTCTTTTGAGGACACTTCCAATCTTCTGAATGGAGAGACTCGTTGTCGGAGACACTTTCGAGATCATCCTCTTCTGTATTTTGGTCTTGCTCTTCTCCCAAGATGGCATTGACTAGATATGTGAACTCTAGATCCGTAGCCTTGGAAGGTGACTTGGGGATATAATCCTCAATGATGATTTCACCAGTCGATGATGATGAATAGCAAGGGCTATACATCTCTTTTGGCTGAGAGAGGTACTCAAAATCACTGTTCCATCCAGTTGGAACAATATCTTCAAGAGAGATTCTTGAACTTTCAGGAGCGGAGTATTTTACCATGTAGTCGAATTTTCCACTTGGTTCTCCTAATGTATCCCAAGTCTCTTCGGGGATAGGAGGAACTTCTTCTGATGAACCATGACTTCTGGTGGTGAAGCTGTCAGTAACTTCATCACTGCTTGGTTGAGTCTTACTTTCAGATCCTTTAGTCGGATAACAGCAAGGTGAATCAGACTCTGGTAGGGAGATGTATCCTGCTCTGTTAAGATAGGATAACCATTCCTCTTCATCGGTGTTTTCCGTACCGATGGTATTGACTGTTTGTTGAACAGGTTGAAGAAAACCTCCACTGCAGAAAGTTTCTTGAATAGGGAGAACTACCTCAATCCCTGAAATAGCCTTTGATGATGTTGGAAAGAATCCAACTCCTGTTCTGTTCTTGTTGTTGGTAGGAATGTTAATGTGCCCCCAACCACTGGTAGTGCCATCCTTTACAACTTGGATTGCATCTCTGTAGGAAGAAATAGATGCTGCTTTCTCCTTTCCTTTTTCCAAGGAAAGGGCTTGGAATTTAGTTCCAACAACTTCTTTTGGTTCTATGTCGGAGAATGATGACAGGTTGCTGACGATCAGAGCTCGTTCCCCACATACGGTTACCAATTTGTCATTTCTTATGAACTTCAGTTTCTGATGAAGTGTTGAAGTAATTGCCCCAGCCTCATGAATCCATGGGCGACCTAGCAAACAACTGTATTGCGCTGGGATATCCATAACTTGGAAAGTGATTTTGAACGTCTGAGGTCCAATAGTTATGGGAAGATCTACCTCTCCAAAAACTGACTTTCTTGATCCATCAAATGCTTTGACGATGACATGACTTTTTCTTAGAGGGTAATCTTCGAAAGATAATCTTGACAATGTTGATTTAGGCATGACGTTGAGAGAGGATCCGTTGTCTATTAGGACTCCTGTGAGTACATCACCCATGCAGCCAACTGAGATGTGAAGTGGAAGATTGTGGTCTACTCCTTCTTCAGGAAGATCTTCGTCACAGAAACTAAGGCTAGTTCCCGCAGAGATGTTGGCAACGATGTTGTTGAATTGGCTTATAGTAACACTTGGTTCTACGAAAGCTTGTTCCAAAACTTGCTGTAGAGCTTCCCTATGAGCTTCAGAACTCAATAGCAGGGAAAGAACAGAAATCCTAGACGGAGTATGTAGTAATTGATCTACAATGTTGTATTCACTCCTCTGGATTAACTTCAAGATCTCATCATTTTCTTTCGCTTGAACAGCATTGGTTGGATGATTGTCTTGCCTATGTGGTACTTCCTCCGAAGTTTTCTCCACACTTTCTGTTGTTCTGTTGAAGACTCGTCCACTTCTGGTGACTCGACTAACATCAGCAATGTTGACAACAGACGGTAATGGTATTTCCTTACCATTTTCAATGAATGTAGCATTATACTTGTATGGTATAGCCTTGTCAGACTTATACGGTACAGGACCTGGTAAGTAGATGACTAGTGGAGCAACTGCTGTCTTCCTGCTATCATACTTGACTTGCATTGGTTCAACTTGATTAATTTGAGGAGATATGGTAAAGACTTCATCACCTTCTCTGTTGGCAAGAATAGTAATGGTATTGTCATCCATCAGCTTTTGAATGTCGTTGCGAACACGCAAACATCCTCGTGAATTTCTTCGACAAATTCTGCATCTACTGTAAGGATGGAAATCCGTTCCAAAGTAGGCAAGTCCATTTAAAGTCTTATGGAACCTGACTACCGATCCTTCAAGATCTTCAACTTTGTAGATTTTGTATTCTCCTGGACATCCTTGAACCATGTTGATGTCATGTTCAGTTCTGACTCAGATATGTTGAATCCATCCTAAGTCCATCTGTTCTTGTAATGCAGCTTGAACTACGGCACATCCTTGATTATTCTTTGGACAAATATCGCATGTGAAGTAGTTGTGAGGTGGTACATGACCGTACCCAGCTTGTTTAGCGTGCATCTTGACAAGATTTTCCCCTATCTGACGAATGTCGTAGATTTGAATGACGTTGGGGTGTTGATCTATCAGATTTACTGAAGCTTCTTTATGCTGCGGCAAAGGATTTGCTTGGACGTTTGGATTAGTATCTTTGAAGGATAGCATTCCGCTCTTCACTAATCGTTGGACGTCAATCTTGAAAGAGAAACAGTTCTCAATATTGTGACCTGGTGCCCCCTGATGATAGGGACAAGATTGGTCAGCCTTATGCCATGGTGAGGAACTGTTTGTAGGATTTGGAGGACTCCTTGTCTGAATGAGTCCTTTTGCCAGTAATGTTGGAAACAATTCCACATACGGCATTGGTACGGGGTCAAAGGCAGGATACCTTGGAGCCCGATTGTTGTAATTTGGAGGTCGAACCTGCTGCTGAGGTTGCTGCGACCTTTGTTGAATTTGTTGTTGCGAGACCTAAGGTTGATAAGCTGGCGCTGAGTTAACAACCGGAGTTATTGCTGCAACTTGAGGTTGAAATTTCTTCTTGATTTTGTGCAAGACATTGCTGACATCTTGATCCTTTTTCTTCTGGAAAGAACTTCCATACTTCCTTGGACCAATAGAAGATTCTGGTTCTTTGTTCAAGCGTCCTTCTCGAACTGCTTCTTCTAAACGTACACCCATGTTTACCATCTCGGTAAAGTCACTTGGTGCACTTGCAACCATTCGTCCGTAGTAAAATGGACTCAAAGTCTTGAGATAGATTTTTGTCATTTCTTTCTCTTCAAGTGGTGGACAAATTTGAGCAGCAACTTCACGCCATCTCTGAGCGTATTCCTTGAAGCTTTCTCTATCCTTTTGAGTCATGGCCCGGAGTTGATCTCTGTCGGGAGCCATATCCAGATTGTACTTATACTGTTTGACGAAGGCCTCTCCGAGGTCTCGAAAAGTACGGATCTCTAAATTGTCCAAGTTCATGTACCATTTGAGTGCAGCACCAGTTAGGCTGTCTTGAAAATAATGAATGAGTAATTGTTGATTATCAGTCTGAGTTGACATTCTTCGAGCGTACATCACAAGATGACTTTGCGGGCATGAATTCCCTTTGTACTTCTCAAACTCTGGTACTTTGAATTTGTGAGGAATCTTAACATTTGGAACCAGACAGAGGTCTGCAGCATTCTTTCCAAATAGATCTTGTCCTCGGAGAGTCTTGAGTTCCTTCTGCATTTGCAGAAATTGTTCCTGGAACTCGTCCAATCTTTCATACACGCCAGCGTCCTCACTGGGAGCGTGATGATATACTTGTCCGCCCTGCGGGGGAAAAGTATGCATAATGGGCTGTGGAGAGGCCATGACAGCAGATCTTGGAATCTCAGCGTTCTGTTGTGCGAAACCCATTGCCGTTGCTCTTGGAACTTCAATTTCCAGAGGTTTGTAACCCTCCGGTGGACGCATATCCATGGTGACTTTTGGAGCTTCAGAAGCTGGAGGTATGTACCCTTCTGGAGTAAAGTTATACGGCATGCCCCAAGGTCGGTTGGGTGGCATGGCATACTGAGGAATAGGAGTAGAAACAATCTCGGAAACCACAGTCCTTTGTGGTTCTTCTGGCGTTGGTCGATTCTGTGCAACTACTAGGGCTTCTACCATGTTATTGAGCCTTTCAATAGCATCTTTGAGAGTATTAACCTCTTCTCTGAGTTCTCCATTCTCTTGCTCAAAGTCTTCCATTCTTTTCTTGCGACTTGAACGAGTGTTGTATGGATGAGACAGCTTGAAAGTCTTGGTTCACCTCCTTCTCCTCCTCTCTTTCTGGAGAAAGGAAAGTGACTATTAGATCCGCGACAATTCTCGTGTCAGTGCGTACGACTAAAGCGATGTATGATATGCAATTAAGTTAATATTTTTTTTCAAGGAAACACCATAATTACGTTATGAAACATCAAACTTTTATTAATTAAGCGAAAACACCGTTTTTTACACACTTTGAAAAGGGAAATACAGAGAAACCGAGAGAAAGGACTCTAAAACTTTGATGATGAGCCGACTTCACGTTCTAAAATTTTCTTCTGTTTCTTGAGCTGAGCGTTCTCTGACGTGAGCTGATCGATGATCCAGGAAGCAGGAGGGATATGATGAGAAAGTGACGTTTGTGTCACTTGTCGATCGAGTACTTCAAGTAACTCATCCTTCCTTCTTAGGATGTTCTGAATTTCAACATTTTTCGTGTTGACGACTCGATACTTGTTCCTCCAAGCATTCCTTTCTTGGCATACCTTGTTTAATGCCGCTTGTAATTTTTCAACATCGGTGGAAAAAAGGTATATTGGTTCCCTTAGGGGAATGGGTTCTTGATGCTGATATGGCATCCTGAGCTTGAATGCTCTGACGCGTACCCATTGAAGGTAAGGATCCAGGGGGATGCAAAGATGTTTTCCTAACAATCTTCTCCCTTTGCTGTGAACAAGACGCCAGGCTTGGACAATTTCCTTCTTCAGCATGTTGCCATGATCGTCGATGTTCTTGAAGAACAAACCCTCCAATTGGATGTTACTTGGTATATTTTTCATGGGATAGCCGTATTGACGACGGGCTAAAGTTGGATTGTAACTGATTCCTCCCTTAGTTCCAATAAGGGGTATGTTGGGAAAACTTCCGCAACTGAAGATGATCTTGGTTTCGTCGTTGTGAGGACTACACCAATCAATGTCTGTATGAGTGAGAGACATGATTTTCTATGACCAGTAAAGGCCATCCCTCATATTCCAAAAAGTGCTAGACTTTGGCAGGTGCGAAATGAACCATTCGTATAACAACGGTACGCAGCATGTGATTAATCCTCCTTGCTGCAGGTTTCTTGAATGCACAGAGTGATAAGCATCCACAAGCAAGGTTGGAACTGGATTTCCAATTAAGAAGATCTTAATTGCGTTGATGTCGACGAAATCGTTAATTCTAGGGAACAAAAACAGTCCGTAGATAAGCAAAGCCAAGATTTCCTCAAAAGCGCTCATATCTTGGATGCTGACGAAGTACCGAGCTTGATCAAACAGGAATTTGGAGGGAAATCCTTGAATTCCTCCTCTACTCACCATATGAGTTCTGATGTCGACTACGTTCAAAGGAGTAGTTGCAGCAATGATAATGTCGTCAGGATTCTTTTCCAAACCGGAGTACGGATCTTGCGCGTACACGGGTATTCCAATCAGACGAGAGTACTCCTCCAACGTAGGCATGAGCTGATAATCTGGAAAGGTGAAACAGTGATACGTTGGATCGTAAAACTGTACCAAGGTGGGAAGGATCCCATCCACAATGTTGGTATTGAGCAAAGGCAGAAGTTTTCCATACTTCTCCTTGAAAGCTTGGGGGTTGACCACCAGTTTTCCGAGCTTTCCCAGTTCCTCGACCTGGGGAATCTTGAAGGTGTATTTCCTAGCTCTTTTCCTTCCGTAATCCATGGTATAGATCCTTAAGTCCTTTCTCCGTTTCTCTCTTTCTATGAAGTTCAAAACGTTCGTTATTTAGTTTCCTTGAAAAACGACTCGAAAAAGACTTTTTTTTTTGTTTTTAGTTGTTTATTAATGAATGATGCATGAATGCACACACAAGAGTTTTAAACAAACATGGCGTTGAAGGGTATAGTGGTCATGAAGTCAAAACGCAAACCTCGCCCCAATGGTAAACTAAGGATAAGGATTTTTGTACCTGTAGAATGGGTTCTAGGGGTCTCAGAGTTTTTGCTCAACCTTAAAGATACGTTGATTGGTATCTATAAGAGAGTTTTCTCTGAGTGTAGTATCTGCGTGACAATTACTTCTGTAATCACCGCTCTACGTCCTAAAGAAGGCTTTAAGTGGGGTTAATGTGTTTCTAGGTCCTCCTGGTACAAATCAGTCTCGGAATGCAGTGGCGCAGTTAATCACAACCAGCCAGGCAAATCCCAAGAGTAGAATTGTGAACCAAGATTAGAGGGCCTTCACCGGGAAGACATCCTCCATCCTATCTTATGTTGCACTCAAATCCGGGTATAGGATTTCTCACCACAAGGGGGAATCAAGCCCTTTCCCGATACAAAATAAACAAAATAAACAAATATATATGCAACAATCACATGAAATGACACAGAGGTTAGGCAGGACCTCTCTTGTTTGAGGGGGAATTTGGCATCCCTAATTCCTCATTGGGGCTGGACCAGCAACAGGTCAACCATTGGTTTGGATGAAAAACCAAGGTTTTTAACACTTATATCCCCAGCAGAGTCGCCATTTTTACTGTGGTGTCATTTTTTTTACCTCCCCGTTTCACTTGGGAGGACGGCACGCTAGACCCTTCACGCGAAATTTGGAAGGAGAATGCGCCCGTGGCGGGATGAATTTTGTTTCAGTTCTTCCTACGATATCACACGAACTTTCTTATTGTCCTACAAGTAGGAAAGGGGAAAAAAGATCTCAACTAAACCCTAGGAGTTTGCTAAGTGTGGGGATTTCACCTAGACTAGAAATTTTGGAGTCCGGGGGGTCGGTTATACATAGGGAAGTGTTTAAACACCCTACATATCTGTAGTACTCTACAGGAACCTTCTCTGTGTCATTTGTGATTGTGTTTATTGCTAAATATTGGGAAAGTTTCTCCTTTGTGTTAGGAGAAGGAATTTAATTGATTTGAAAAGACAGACAGACAGACAAACTGACTATTTTTGGTATTTTAATAGCTCGCTGAGATTCCTTGTGAACCTCATGCCTACATATCCCTAGTGGAAGTCAGAGCTTAATGTAGTTCGGGGAACTAACTAGGGAAATTAAATATTTTTTGGTGCCTTGCTTGAAGCTCAAGGTTGAAGCTTTGAATTAAATCTCTGTTTACAATAAAGAGACATGAAATCATCTTTACAGAGAGGTATTTGTACTATTCTACCACAAACATTTTTGAAAGAGTGACAGAATAACTGGATTCATTTCATTAAGAGAGTGACCTTACTTGTGTGTTTGCAAGTATGCTAGTATCTCTTGAATGAAAGAAAGATGCTCGTCCAAATTAGGGAAAGTGTACAAGTCTGGGGATGTGCCAGAGCATGTCTTTCATAGTCCTAAATGGGAGACTTTGATTGAAATTGAAATGTGTAATGTTTGTTTGTTTGAATGTGGTAGAGTAGTAAAAATATCTCTCTATAGAGATAAGCTATGTCTATCTACTGTATAAAAGATTTGACTTTAGCTGGCTTGTATGAGGCCCAAGCTTGAGGCTTTTTGATTGATTTATTAATTATTATTGACTCTGGGAGATGACTCCATTGAGGATTAATTACAGGGTATTTTTGTGTTCTGTACAAAGCCCAGAATTGAGGCTGACTCTATTTGGAGAGTGTTTATTTTGATGGATTTTTATTTGGTGTTCTGTACAAAGCCCAGAATTGAGGCTGACTCTAGCTAGGAAAAAAAACATTATTTTCTGCCTTGTACAAAGCCCAAGGTTGTGGCTGACTCTTTAATAAATTGAGTATGGATGACTCTATGGGGAAAAGATCCTAGGTGTTAGGAATCTTTGACACATAAAAATATGGTTTAATCTGCCTTGTACAAAGCCCAAGGTTGTGGCTACTGAATGATGAAGAACTCACTGGGGAGACTCTATTATCTGCCTTGTACAATGCCCAAGGTTGAGGCTGACTCTTGACAGGGGAGTTTTATTGTTTGGTGCCTTGTATGAAGCCCAAGGTTGAGGCTAATTGTTTTTGTTGGTTTTGACTCTACTGAGGAGATTTTATTTATTAAAAGATTGTTTTTCTTTGGAAGCTAACCCTTTCCAGGGATTTTGACTCAGCTGGTGAATTTGTCTGTTAAAAGACTGACTTTATCATGTTTTTGGAGGCTGACCCTTTCCAGGGGTTTTGACTCTTTTGGGGAAATTATCTCCTAAGAGAATGAATCTTTGGTTTTGAAAGACTGATATTGGAGGCTAACCCTTTCCAGGGGTTTTGACATTTTAAACAGATTTTTATTAATTGACTTTGGAGGCTAACCCTTTCCAGGGATTTTTATTAAAAATGAAGGAATGATTTTGGAGGCTAACCCTTTCCAGGGATTTTGATTAGAATGAATGGCAGAAAGATTATCTATTGGAGACTTCTTGTTTAAAGCCCAAGATGAAGGCTGACACTTTGAGGATAAGCACACATAGATCCTAGACTCTACTAAGGAAGATTGATGAAGGTAAGGGTGACAGAGACTGTCCATGTCTCTCATTCCAAAAGGTGTACTCAATGTGAAATTAAGTATTCTTGAGCTTCTTGAGCTACATATGGTTAGTAAAAGCAATCATATAATTTTGAGATCTTTCTCCCCCTTTGTCATTAACAAAAAGGAATGAAAGACTAAATAAAAGTTAGAGTGTATAAAAATTACAAAGAATATAGAAGATATTTTGAATCCAAACATAACTCAAATTTAATAATTCAAAACATACTAACATAATGCAAACATTGTTTTTAGAACATGAAATTTAAACACACAACTTTGATGAAAATAACATAAAAGTAGAACAAACAAAGATGATAAAACATAAGCTAAATGATAATATGAAATGAAATGACTATTCTTGCTCATCCATGTTCTCTTCCTCTTCCTCCTCTTCTTCCTCTTCATTTTGGTTGTGAAGCATATCTATTTGGAGTTGCATGTTGTTAAACCGGTTGATCATATAGGTGTCCATAGAACACACCTTGTTGTAGGTTAACATTTGAAGGTTGTAGATAGCTTCATTTGTGTATCCTCCTTCGGGTATATCGGGAGGTTGGTAGTGAACATTTGGTTGTTGTGGTTCAACATCTCGATAAACAAACCGACCTTCCCGGTTTTGAACAATGCCGGTATTTTTGGTGATGGTTGAAGTGTCGATCTCATTGTCATTAGTCATCATGATTTTAGGTTCCCTTCTTAGAGCAATATCAAATTGAGGCAAAAGGCGAGAAATCATTCTAGCATAGGGTAGGCCACCCGTCAATTTGAGTTGATGTTCCATATTCCTTAAAATCATAGTTGCCCAATCAAGTTTAATGCGGTTTTTGACCGCAAACATAATCATCAACTCGGTATCACTCACTTGAGAGTGGTTAGAGTGTTTTGGAATCAAAATATAGCTAATGAAAAAGTGAAGCACTCAATCACTTACGGTTAAATTCTTTGCCGGTAAAACCAAACGGTCCGCCGTGTTAGCCTTGGCCGCGAAACTCTCCCTTACCGATTCTCTTGAAATGTCATAAAAGTAGCCATACCTAGTATAGTTCTCCCATGGAGGTAACATACCGTGAAGGATAGCTAAGCCGGTAGTAGGAATAGTTGAAAACTCCCTAAATTCTTCTAAGGTCATGGAAATTTGTTTCCCTTGAACCTCACTAGACAAAGATAGATCATTCCCAATTTCAAAAGAACAATAAAAATCTTTCACTAAATCCGCATATATTTCTCCATGGTCACTAACAAATCTATCCACTTTTTGATATCTAAGCAATTCCGGAAATTGGAAACTAGTGTTAGGAAATTTATGCAACATACCATACTTTGTTGCCATTAGAGGTCTCTTGCGGACATTGAAGGTGAGACGTCGAGCTTTCAAGGAAGGTGCTGCCGGATGCCTTGAAGAATCTCCATCCATATGCTTGTTGCTTCTTGAAGATCTCATGATGAAAGTTAGGGTTTGGAGATGATAGAGATGTTAGGTTATGGAGGGTTTGAGGTAATATATAATAGGTAGAGTTTATGGGAATTTGAGAGATGTTAAGAGTAGTTATGAGAGTTGAATGTGAAGGTTGAATGTGAAGATTGAATGAATTGAATGTGAAAGTTATGAGAGGTTTGAATGAGTTGAATGAGATTTATGAGAGGTAGGTGGAAGAGATAAAAAGGAGATTTGAGGAGAGAGGAAATAAAATAAAAAATATGATGCATGCATGTATGCCACATATGCAATATAGGAGAAAAAATAAAGTAAAAACACATTTAAATAACCTAAAAACGTGAACAAAACAGAGCTGGACGCAGGGTAATCGGTTACTGGGGTTTAGGTAACCGGTTACTCAAAGTGAAAAAACAATTTTTGCACAAAACTCCCAGGGTAACCGATTACTCTCATCTGGGTAACCGATTACTAAAAATAAAACACTATTTTTTGCGCAAAATGCCCAGGGTAACCGATTACTCCCATCTGGGTAGCCGATTACTGAAAAAAAAATGCAAAAATACATAAAATAAACATAGCAAAAACATGATAAGCATAGAAAGAAAGCACCTTAATATTTTGGTGAAGATTCAGGCTAGATCACTTTCATCCAGAATGCCAAGTTCTCGACGGATTTTATAGAAAGCATCTTTTGGAAGCGGCTTTGTGAAGATATCAGCAAGTTGATTTTGCGTATCTACAAATGTTATCTCAACATCACCTTTGAACACGTGATCTCGTATGAAATGATGTCTGATATCTATGTGTTTTGTGCGGGAGTGCATCACTGGATTTTTTGTTATGTTGATCGCGCTTGTGTTATCACATCTTAGAGGAACACACCCAAGGTTTAAACCATAGTCAAGCAGTTGTTGTTTGAGCCATAAGATTTGAGCGCATCCACTTCCGGCTGCAATATATTCAGCCTCAGCAGTACTAAGAGCCACGCTTGCTTGTTTCTTGCATGACCATGACACTAGAGCATTTCCCAAAATGTGACACGTTCCACTGGTGCTTTTGCGATCAGTTTTACAACCTGCATAGTCAGCATCAGAATAACCAACTAAAGTATTCATACTACCTTTAGGATACCATAAGCCGACGTTGGTTGTTCCTTTTAGATATTTAATGATTCGTTTGACTGCTGCAAGGTGAGATTCCTTAGGGTTGGCTTGATATCTGGCACATAAGCAGACGCTAAACATTATATCTGGTCGACTTGCCGTTAAGTATAAAAGTGAGCCGATCATTCCACGATATTTTGTGATGTTGACAGGATTGCCTGGTTCATCTGGATCAAGGTAAGTGCCAGATCCCATTGGTGTTGCACTATCTTTACTATTTTCCATCTCAAATTTCTTGATTAGTTCTTTGCAATATTTTGACTGATTGATGAAGATTCCATGCTTGAGTTGTTTTATTTGGAGACCAAGAAAGAAATTTAATCTTCCCATCATGGACATTTCAAATTCTCCTTGCATCATTGAAGAAAACTCTTTGCACATTTCATGGTTAGTCGAACCAAACACAATATCATCTACATAAATTTGTACAAGTAAAGTATGACGATTGAATTTTTTAATGAAAAGAGTAGTATCTACTTTACCCTTTACAAACCCTTTTTCGATTAGGAAGGTACTTAGTCGATCATACCAAGCCCTTGGTGCTTGTTTTAGCCCATATAATGCTTTCTTTAATTTGAAGACATGAGTAGGATGCTTGTAGTCTTCAAACCCGGGGGGTTGCTTTACATAAACTTCTTCATTGATGATACCATTGAGAAAAGCACTTTTTACATCCATTTGGAAAAGTTCAAAGTCTAATGAGCATGCATACGCAAGAAGTACTCTTATCGCCTCCAATCTAGCTACTGGAGCAAACGTTTCTTCAAAGTCAATACCTTCTTCTTGATTGTACCCTTGTGCCACTAATCTTGCCTTGTTTCGAGTAATTATACCATTTTCTTCCATCTTATTCTTGAATACCCATTTGGTTCCAATGATACGTTTGTTTCCTGGATTAGGAACAAGTTCCCAAACATCGTTTCGCTCGAATTGATTTAACTCTTCTTGCATGGCAAGAATCCATTGATCATCTTCTAGTGCTTGAGATACCTTGGATGGTTCTATTTGTGAAACAAAAGCCATGTGTAAGCAAGCATCTTTGAGATTTAATCTTGTTGCAACTCCTTGGCTAATATCACCAATAACTTTATCAATAGGGTGATCTCTATGCGTTCTCCATTCTTTTGGTAGATCATTGGTGTTTGATTCTTGTTGTATGCTTTCTTGTTGAACACTTTCTTGTTGAACACTTTCTTGTTGAACACTTTCTTGTTGAACACTTTCTTGTTGAACACTTTCTTGTTGAACTTTCGGTGCCTTCACGATTGTTTCCTTTGAAAGTTCTTCCGAGGGTAAATCTAAAGAATTATCATCATCACAAACAACTATTTCCTCCTTGGAGGTGTTAGTCTCATCAAACGATACATGCATAGATTCTTCAATAGTTAAAGTTCTTTTATTATAAATTCTATATGCTTTACTAGAAAGAGAATAACCAAGAAATATACCTTCGTCGGATTTCTCATCAAACTTACCATGATTGTCTTTGTCATTGTTGAGAACAAAGCACTTGCATCCAAAAATGTGAAAGTGAGCAATGTTTGGCTTTCTTCCTTTGAAGAGTTCATATGGAGTCTTCTTTAAGACAGGTCTAATGATCACTCGATTTCCAACATAACATGCCGTACTAACCGCATCCGCCCAAAAGTATTTAGGAAGATTTGCATCACAAAGCATTGTTCTTGCAAGTTCCACTAGAAACCTATTTTTCCTTTCAACTACTCCATTTTGTTGTGGAGTTCTTGGTGCTGAAAAATTATGAGAGATACCATGTTCTTCACAAAATTCTTCAAATGGTGCATTTTGAAATTCTCCACCATGGTCACTTCTTATGGATACAATCTTTAATGATTTTTCATTTTGGATTTGTTTTGCATACTTCTTAAAGGCTTTAAAAGCATCACTTTTCTGCACAAGAAACAAAGTCCAAGAATATCTAGAATAATCATCAACAATAACTAAAGCGTATACATTACCTCCGAAGCTTCTTGTCCTTGATGGACCAAATAGATCCATATGCAACAATTGAAGTGGTCTTGTTGTAGTCACCACATTCTTTGGTTTGAAAGATGATTTGGTCTGCTTTCCCTTTTGACATGCATCACATAATTTATCTTTGACAAACTTTATCTTAGGTAAGCCAATAACAAGATCATGTTTGGTTAACTTATTTAAATGATCCATATGAATATGGGCTGCTCTTTTATGCCATAACCATGATTCATTATTGTTTACCAAAAGACATTTTACTTTCAAAGATAAATCATTTAACGAAATCATAAAAATGTTATTAATTCTTGTACCTTTGAGTTTTACCTCATTGGTGACTTCATCGATGATCAAGCATTCCTCCTTAGTAAATTTGATCTTGAAGCCTTTGTCACAAAGTTGGCTAATGCTTAGAAGATTATGCTTTAGTCCATCAACATAAAGAACATCTTCAATGGATGTGAAAGGTGGTTCACCAACTTTGCCTTTGCCAAGAATTCTTCCCTTATTGTTGTCTCCATAAGTGACAAAACCCTTGGCCTTTAACCTTAGATCTGAAAATTGGTTTAGGTCTCCCGTCATATGCTTTGAACAACCACTATCTAGATACCATAGGTTTGAAGTGGTCTTCAAGCAAGCCTGCAAAACAAATTAAGTTTTGTTAGGTACCCAAGTGGCTTTGGGTCCATCATAGTTAGTTCCTTTCTTCACCCATACATAATGTCCACTAGGTACACTAAAGTTTCTTACATAACAAGCATTGGGTGTGTGACCAATAATACCACAATAAAAACAAGTAGGTTCAAAATTACTTCTATATCTAGGAACATAAGATTTCTTTTTAGGAACATGAGGAACATGTGGTTTCTTGTTATGAACATAGGATTTATTAGTATGATGATGAACCATTTTAGGCTTGTTAATTTTCTCTTTAGGTGTTTGGTCACTAGCCTTAACAAAAATGGTTTTGTTAGAACTTGATTTCGAGAACTTTGAATAACCAAGCCCACTTCTATCATTAGAATACCTTTGTTGACTAAGGATACCTTCTAGACCAATTTGTCCCTTTTCATATCTTTCTAGGACTCTTTTTAATTGAACAATTTGAAAAGAGAGTGATTCACAATTCTTGCATGCAACATTCTCTTCTTGAACACTAATCATTTTTTCTTTGTCATCTTCAATTGTTTTAACCTTTTCTTCTAAAGATGATATTATTTTCTTTTGAGATGAGATAGTTTTATAGAGAATTTTACACTCATTTAATAATTCATTTATTGCACCTTGTGCACCATTATTAAAAAGAGAATCATCGTAACTAACCTCGCCTTCTTCATCATCGGAGTGGTGTGATGCCATCAATGCTAGATTTGCACTTTCGTCACTATCGGAGTCCGATGAAGAACTTACTTCATTATCTTCCCATGCTATGTAGGCCCTTTTCGTTTTGAATTCCTTCTTGCCTTTGAATCCATTCTTCTTAGAAAGTTTTGGACATTCCGGCTTTATGTGTCCTTGTTTCCCACATTCATAGCATGTTACTTCTTGTGATGAAGTGGATGCTTCTTTATCCTTATGCTTTGAGAATTTCTTCCTTTTGACATAGTTAGCATTATCAATATTATTTTTATTACCAAAAAATTTGCCTAACCTTTTTACAAGAAGCATGAAGTTTTCATCTTCATCCGATGTATCTTTCATTTTGCTTTCCTTTGAATCTACCTTTAATGCAATGCCTTTTGATTTCTTCTCTAAGTTTTCATGCTTTTCTAATCTTCCAAGTTCCGTCTCATATTCTTGAAGTTTACCGAACAATGTTGCGGAAGTCATTCTAGATAGATTCTTTTTCTCGGATATCGCTGTTACTTTCGGTTGCCATTCTCTAGTTAATGATCTGAGCACCTTAAGATTAAGTTCTTCGGTAGTGATGGTTTTACCAAGCGCCTTCAAGTGATTTGTCAAATGTACGAATCGTTTTTGTAAATCAAGAATAGTTTCTCCGGGCTTCATTCTAAACATTTCATATTCTTAACTTAGAGTATTCAATCTTGATCTTTTAACTTCAGTGGTACCTTCATGAGTTTCTACAAGAGTATCCCATATTTCTTTTGCTGTTGTACATCCCGATACTCGGAAAAATTCATCCATACAAAGAGCACCTTGAAGAAGATTGACCGCTTTTTTGTCAGCAAGAACCCTCTTTCTATCGTTATCATCCCATGACGCTTTAGGTTTATCCGATCCAACACCATTAACGACAGTTACAGGAACATGAGGACCTTGTATGACAGCCTCCCATACTTCTTCTCCTTGTGATTCTAAATGAGCCTTCATTCGGATTTTCCAAAAGTCAAAATATTCACCACAAAACAATGGAGGTTTGTTGTTACTACCACCATCTTTGAAAACTGGATTTTGATTTGCGGAAGTCATTCTGGATCTTTAGGAACAAGTTACCTATAACTTGCTCTGATGCCAATTGTTAGTTAATATGTGTGCCTAAGAGGGGGGGGGGGGTGAATTAGGTGATGGTAGATTTTTGTTCTTTTATTCTTTTATGATCTTGTTGAGTGTGTTGAAAGCAATAAAAGCGGAAAGTAAATGAACACACGATGTATACTGGTTCCCCTCACAGGTCGAGAGTACTCCAGTCCCCTTGCCAACAAGCAAGAGATTTTACTATAATGTTATGACTCTTACAAGACTCTTCCTAGTCCTTCTAAAGAGACAACCACCAAGAACACCCTTCTTGGATTTCAATAAGTCCTTAAGAGAACACCCTCCCTAAGGATACCTCTTGTTTCCAAAACTATGGACAACAAGGTTACAACCTTACAATCTTATATCCACACTTGGAACAATAAGATGTAATCAATACAAACATAAAGAATTACAAGTGATTGAATATATTTGGTAATAAGTAAAGTTTTCTCACAATAGGTTATTATGTACTCAATGGAAATGATGAAGAAAATTTTCTAAGTATATGAAAGTGTATGCTGAAAATTTTCTTTAAAGAAGTTTGAACACAATGGAAATTTGAGAGCAAGAGCACAACAAAATGATTATGAAAAAATGATAGTATTTGTGTTTTTTTCAAAAGGAATAAAGAAGCCTTTATATGATAAAACACCCTTCCAAAAGGCTGCAAAAACATTTTCAAAAAGATGCAAACTCATGGCTAAAAAGAAATTTCGTATGGCTGAAGAAATAATGAAAAGATGTGATGCTTCAGCAGTAATCGGTTACCAGAAGTAGGGTAACCGGTTACCCAATTGCAACGTTCATATTTTTCAAATTTTTAACAGGGTAACCGATTACTGAAACCAGGGTAATCGATTACCCATACAAAAACCAGAGAGAGATCTTTTGAGAAACTCAGTAACCGGTTACCAAATCTTCAGTAACCGATTACTTCAACTACAAAACCAAAAAAACACTTTGAAAAAAGCTTTTTATGTTGAAATGAGTTTTACCAAAAGCCTTTTAAATGCAATGCATGTTATGTGTGATATTTCCATTGATTACACAATTATATCTAAGTGAGTTTTTCTTTAACTTATTTACCTTACAATTGATCAAGATATATTGAAGATTAAACTTGTATATTGAGAGAATTCTTGATCCAAGTCCTTGGCCAAAAGCTATGGTGATGTTTTGTCTTCATCAAAAACCCTTGAAGAAGCTTGTCTTCACAGATGACTCTATGGGGAAAAGATCCTAGGTGTTAGGAGTCTTTGACACATAAAAATATGGTTTAATCTGCCTTGTACAAAGCCCAAGGTTGTGGCTACTGAATGATGAAGAACTCACTGGGGAGACTCTATTATCTGCCTTGTACAATGCCCAAGGTTGAGGCTGACTCTTGACAGGGGAGTTTTATTGTTTGGTGCCTTGTATGAAGCCCAAGGTTGAGGCTAATTGTTTTTGTTGGTTTTGACTCTACTGAGGAGATTTTATTTATTAAAAGATTGTTTTTCTTTGGAAGCTAACCCTTTCCAGGGATTTTGACTCAGCTGGTGAATTTGTCTGTTAAAAGACTGACTTTATCATGTTTTTGGAGGCTGACCCTTTCCAGGGGTTTTGACTCTTTTGGGGAAATTATCTCCTAAGAGAATGAATCTTTGGTTTTGAAAGACTGATATTGGAGGCTAACCCTTTCCAGGGGTTTTGACATTTTAAACAGATTTTTATTAATTGACTTTGGAGGCTAACCCTTTCCAGGGATTTTTATTAAAAATGAAGGAATGATTTTGGAGGCTAACCTTTTCCAGGGATTTTGATTAGAATGAATGGCAGAAAGATTATCTATTGGAGACTTCTTGTTTAAAGCCCAAGATGAAGGCTGACACTTTGAGGATAAGCACACATAGATCCTAGACTCTACTAAGGAAGATTGATGAAGGTAAGGGTGACAGAGACTGTCCATGTCTCTCATTCCAAAAGGTGTACTCAATGTGAAATTGAGACAAACTTAGCTTGTTTGAAGTCTGGTTTAAATTGGAAGAAACTCACCAGGGTATGTTAAAAGGTGACTAAAGACCTGTTCCTATGTTTATAAGAAACCTGATGGGTCCTTGTATACAAGCTCAAGAGGAAGTTGGAAATGCTTTTAAGAAGCCTGTGGGTCCTTGTACAAAGCCCAAGAGGAGGCTAATCGAGGGTCCTTGTTATAGCACAAGAGAAAGCTATGTAGTTTTGAACTTATTTTGGCTCTAAGCAAATGGGTAAGAGGTTTCACCGGGAATAATTCCTCTTTGGGTGGATGTGTCCTATTTTTTTGGATTCTAAGGTTTTTGCCAAGATGTTTCACCGGGAATAATTCATCTTGGGGGTTTGAACTACAGATCTCTAATTAGGAAAGAGCCTTCACCGGGAAGACATTCTCAATCCTAGGTCATATTCCTATAATATATATATAGTTTAACTGTCCTAGGGTTTATACTCAAACGTAGTTCTAAACTAATATATATGCACAGTTTATATTTGACAGTAATTTAAATAAAGACTGTAAATTGAAAGCTTGTAAAGCCTAACCTGGATGGAGTGGAGGCCATTGAAGAAGTATGTACAGAGCCTCAATAGTAATTGGTGGATAACAGTTGAATATATATGATAAACAGTTAATGGTTTTTGAAAACAGAAGAAGTGAAGATGGACAAAGGTCACATAGGTATCTGAAGAGTTTCACCGGGAATAATGCCCTTCAAATACCAGAAGAATGTTTTGAAAACAGAAAGAAGATTTTGAAAATACAGTTTTGAAAACAAGCTAAGAAGAGAAGGTGTTTGGGACTTACACTCTATTAGAGGCCCAGTACTTTACAGTACTGGTTACAAAAGCAGTTTGAAAATGATTTGAAATGGTATAAGGTTTTGTTGTTTGAAAACCTTAATCATCCGTTTAATCGGAGACTGGTAATAACTTTGAAAATTGACAAAAGTCAACTTAATTAAGGTAAAGAATAAAGATCTATGCCTAATTAGGACTTAAACAAATAGGGTTTTATCATGAGCTTTTTCACAAAATAGGTTAAAATAAAATGACAATATATATTTAAAGTATTTAAGAAAACACTTAAAAACATACTATTTTAAACCTAATTAAAATACATGAAATAAATAATATTTTTTATGATTTTTTGATTATTCACAAAATAGATATATTAAATGACAAGTGTGTGAAAAATGAAGTGAAAATAAATTAATTTGATAGGTTAAATAATTGGTTAAAGTTGTGAAGAAATCAAATGGAAAAAAGTGGTAAAAAATAGGGTTTTGTCACCAACCAGGTTTGAACTGACGCCCTTTATGTTACCAGCCCAAAACAACACCACTGAGCCAACGCGCGCTTAGTGACAATGACACACACCCATTTGGTTATGTTTCAAAACAAGTGGTAAATTATTGAAAAATAAAAGAATCAAAAAGTCTGGGGCGAGGGGGATTCGAACCCCAGACTTGAGGCATGAGGAGACTAAGGGCGTATGTGAGGCCACTAGGGCAAACGATGAATTCGTTTGTAAAACGCATACTACTCAAAATAAAATAAACCCTGCCCTTGGATTTGAATTTTGCGCGCCACAGCCATGGTCGTCTTCTTCCTCAAGCTCTCAAATTCTCAAATTTCTAACTCTCTGGTTTCTCAACTAAATGGCATGATGTAAACATCAATTTTGCTCTAAATTTCCTCACGAACTCAGATATGTAACTAACATTTATTTATATTATCTATAACTACCTAATTTCTCAGAGAACTCTAAGAACACATGAACCCTAAATTTGAAATTAAATGACAAACAAGATGAATAAATGAATGATGATAGAGGGTTTTCAATCCTCTGATGATGCTGAAAAGATAGAATCGAGCTATATCATAAAGAGTGCTTAAATTAAAGAGGTGGAGTTCAGAAACTTACCTCTGAAAATGGAGGTCGTGAGGATGATCGAGAGCAACTGGGCTTGTATGAATGATCCCAAAAGCTTCCTTGGGACTCAGTGATGCTAACTGAATGCTTGTTGTAACCTCAATCCTTCTGAATTGTTCTATGGACCTCCCTCGATTTGAGCTTCAAGTGAACATGGAGAGTGATGATTCTTGAGTTACAGATGAGCTGCAGCCATCTGAACAGCTTCACTACCTCCTATGGAACGTGCCTGGATGCTTGGCTCGATTGGAAACCTTCTGAATTGCACTATGGACCTTCAACTGCAACAGCTTCAAAGTGAGAGCAACAATGGTGTTCCTCCACTTACAGAAATGATCCAGGTGCTTGGATCACCTCAAATGACCTCCCTTGAGATGTTAGAATGCTTACTTTCCAAAGATAAGCTCTGGTTTGAAGAAAACGATTCTTCTTGCCAAAGAACTTTGAAAAACAATAAGCATGAGAAGAGAAAGAGAAAGCAAGGAATATGGTTGCTTTGGTGTGTTTTTCTACTGAAGTATGCCCTCCTATTTATAGGCAAATGAATGCAGATCAATTGGCTGTGGTGAGCTTGCTTAATGAAAGAAGTTTGGTTTCTTAGCCAAGAAGAAATTTTGAAAAGTTCCTAAATGCAATGATGCATTTTCGGGCTAGCTTCCCCTATCCATTGATTCTATCTGATCTTGGGGAACATTTCAGATGCAAAGTGAGCTCTAATTGGTTGGTGAGAAGATTCCTTGGGTGATTCATCAATTTGCCATAAATTCACAAATGTAATCATTACATAATCACATGTTCTTGTTTTAGGAATCTTCTTCAATTATCATGGCATGGTGAAAATGAATGCATGGTATGTTTTCAGATGTGTTATGGGTCGTGTAGCATCCTTATTTGAGGTCATGTGCACAAAATTTCAAAGTTCCAAAATGATGCATGACCTATAATTTCACTTCATGAGGCCAACTTTGAACAAGCATAACTCTTAGCTCAAAATGAATTTGGATAAGGTTGAATACAATTTGGAAAGCCCTAAACATCTACTTCAAATCATTAGTTTGGAGTTTCTTCAAAATCCTTTGGCAAATTTGTGAAAAATGAGGCCAAAGTTGGAAGAAAACTAGGTTAAAACACTTAGAAAAATTTCTAAGTGTTTATGACCTAAAACTCCAAAATTTCCAAAACTCTTAAATGATTGATCTTTTGAAAAAAGTTCCTTTGTAAGATGTTGTTTTATTTTGCAAGATCTACAACTTTCATGTTGGAAGTTTTTTGAGTTGTGTAGGTGAAATTTTGAGTTCCCACAGTGCCCTCAAAAACCCTAATTCCCGACTTTTTGCTCCTTGGTGAATCTCTTTGAATTTCTTTGGTCAAATGACTTTAATATCCATATATTGATGATATTGATCTTTGAAAGTCATGGTTTGACCAAAAATCTTAAAAGTCAAAGGTGAACCCATATAGTTGACTTTTTCCTGATAAAGTGAAAATTTGGACTTTTGTGTAGAATCAAGATCTTCTCCTCAAATGAATGATGTAAATGGATTATATTGAGGTAGTAGAGGTTCTTGAATCATGTCTTGAGTTTTGGATCCATGCCTCTGATTAAAAGTCAACCATCCTGGTGAATTAGGTCAAAAACCCTAATTGTCGACCATATGAAAATAATGACTGTAGACTTTGAATTGAGGTGTGATGTCCAGTGGATCTTGTCATATGAGCTATTTGAAGATGATTGATGTCTTTGAATGATCCCTCGGGGCTTTTTAGGGTTTCCCAAAGGTGATCCCTGATTTTAGTCCTTGATAGGCTAAAAAACCCTAGTCTGGGGACCTGAGTAAACCTGTACTCAGATGACTGGGTGTCTAATCAATCATAGGTGAAATAATGAAGCTCTTGAGTCTTATGATTGTATTAGAGACTAATCCTTCTATTGATTGATCCTTTGCCTGAGTTTTCTTGTTTTTGAGCATCCTCGATTAAATGCCAGATGAAGAAGTGACTGCTCTGGGTACTTGCTTTGACCTGATGAAAATCCTAAAGATATGTCATCTCAGGGGGGTCAAAAATTAGGGTATGACACATGCCTCCCCGAAAAACAAGCCAGCGCCGCAACATCAGGGATGATTTCACAGAACCCTCACAACCAAGGCAGCGAGTCCGTCGCGCCCCTAGTCGCGCAACCGGTCGAAGTGGGAATCTGGAGGAGAATGCTCATGGCATTATATTTGTTAAACCTGAGCACAAAGCAAGGTATGATGTTTTAGTTCAGCGTAAATTACTCCCGACCCGCTATATCTGTGATGACACACTTGTCAAGTTAGGCCTAAAAGATGAAGTATACCGTATGTTTCACAACATCGGGATGTTGCCCTTTATGTTATTTGAGGCACCCACTTATGAAGGCCTAACTCTTGAATTTCTGAGCACTGTTGAATTTAAATTGTGACACAAATGGAATGGCTCCGAATTAGAGTATTTTGGTGATCTGGAATTTTTTATGTTTGGTAATAAGCATACTTTGTCTGTGGAAGAGGTTGGGGTGGCCCTTTAACTACCTTCCGCTGGACCGGGAGCCCCACCCGAGACATTTCCTGCTGCTGAATTTTGGGAAGCCATAATAGGTTCAGCTGGGTACAACCCTAGTAAGGCCAAGGCCTCGGGGATTCATAACCCTTGTTTCAGATATGCTCAGAAAGGTTTGGCCTTTACCTTATTTGGGAGGGGAGATTGTACGGGGGTATGTGCGAAGAAAGAGCTGTTTCTGTTACATAATATGCTTGATGTGGGACGAGTGAATATAGCGGCTTTTGCTGCTAACCACCTGAAACAAGTTGCGTATGCTTCTACTGGGGAGATCTCAGTAGGTGGGATGATCTCTCAACTGGCTGATCACTTGAACTATAGTCAGCTCTTGATAGAGGAACCCTCGATACCTGGTAAGAAGATTGACTTGCAAACTCTTGTCAATCAAAGAATGATTGTGGTAAAGCCAGGGTACTTCTCCCTAACTGTTCATGGGCAATATATTATGGCACTACCTGCACCCAATATTATCTCTATTGCAAATCGTGCTAACTGGTTGTATGTAGCTACAGGTCCATATCTAGGCGAAAGCCCTCCACATGATCATAATTTTTCAGGTGACAAAATGGAGGATGACAATCCAACTCAAGATCACCCTGTCCCGCCTCCTCAGCAGTTCTACCAACAAACGGCTGGGTCGTCCTCCATAACTCCAGATCAATGGGGGTGGGTACAAACAGAGATTGGCGCTCTCCGTACCGAGCAAACAAGACAAGGTGTTGAATTGTTTCGACAAGGAACTGTGGTGGCAGATGTCCAAGATATGATGCGACGTCTTATGTTGCACTTTCCACAGGATCCCCCTCCTCCACCGCCGTTTCAGTAAACCAGGTAATCTCCGTCACACTGGAATTAAAACATTGAGGACAATGTTTCGTTCAGGTGTGGGGGAGGTTCTATTTTATTTTATTGCTTTGCTTTCCGTTTTTGAATTCATAGTTTAGTTTGTTTGATTTGATTATGTTCGTTTGTCTTACTTTTATTTTAAAGTGTGTTTCTTTCAAGTTTGTATGGTGCAGTGCTGTCATGGTGTTACCAGGTGATTGATACAAGTCGGAGGGGAGCAAACTAATAGCTAGTGGTTGAACAACACATCCCACACTTGATCTCCGCAGGCACCACGGAAGTTGACACAATCAAAGAGGAGAAGGTAGGACGCAAAACGTCAACACTGAACCAAGAGAGCAGTATGGTATACTTCAGATGAAAGGAAACCGCATGACACCAAGAGCACCTCGAAGCATGTAAGCTTAACCGACCCGGTGAGATTTCAGAGCCAAATTCATATCTCCACATGAGAGTCCAGTCAGATATGGCACTATTCACTTCGATTTTGCGTATGTTCTCATAACACAAGCACACTACGAAAGCGCACACTGAGGCAAGTTTTTTTCGTAACCCCGAGCCTTTCTAGCCATCCTGTATGCATGATATCCATCGTCAACCCCCTTTGAGCCGTAATGTTTGTTTTGTTCATTGTTGTTATTCTCGTTACCACCCGCATTTTCACTATTCATGTTATCGCTCGGCATTAATGTTATTCTCTTGAAAGACACGAAAGAATCTAAGTGTGGGGTTGTAAACCATTGAGAAAAGGGCAAGGAAAAATAGAAAGAAAAGAAAAAAAAGAGATGAATGTTGAACTTGTGAAAATCCAAAGAGAAAGTTTGAAAAACAAAACAAAGAAAAATTCTTAACCCTTGCCCACTTATGTGAAAGACCATGTGAATGACTCTAAAAAGCTAAAAACAAGATGTCGAAGGTCTTAACCCCACTCTTACGTTCTATTCTGCCAGAAAAAGTAAGAAGCACAATAACTAAACTGTGTTTTTTCTTCAGGTCAATTTGCAGTAAGGTGATCGATCCCGCGATCTTACCAACATTGCAAAAAGAGATAGTTGTTACTTTATGTGATCTTGAAATGTATTTTTCTCCCTCGTTTTTTGACATAATGGTTCATCTAGTCGTTCATCTTGTGAAAGAGACACAATTGTGCGGACCAGCTTATATGAGATGGATGTACCCTGCTGAACGTTATATTAAAATATTAAAAGGGTACGTGAAAAACAGAAGTCGACCGAAGGGTTGTATTGCCGAACGATACATTCTTGAAGAAGCGGTTGAGTTTTGTACTGAATATCTGTCAAATGTTCAATCAATTGGACTCCCCAAATCTCATATTGTCGAAAAAAAAGAAGGAAAAAGGCTAATTGGAAATAAAGTTGTGACAGTATCAATGGTCGAATGGGATCGAGCGCACTTGTATGTTCTGCACAATGAGATTGAGGTTGAGCCGTATGTTGAAATGCACAAGGTTGTTCTCCGAGATTTAAATCCGAATAGAAATGAGAATTGGATAGTACGAGAGCACAATCGAAGTTTCATACCGTGGTTTAGGGAATATATTTATTCAAAGTATCGTTCAGATCCTGCTTCAGTAACAAAAAGGTTGAGATGTTTAGCCTATGGTCCAAGTATAATTGTGTTTTCTTATAGCGCATACACAATTAATGGATACACATTTTATACCAAAGAACAGGATGATAAAAGTACTATGCAAAATAGTGGTGTTACCTTGGTAGCTGAAGCAATGCACATATCAAGTGCGAATGACTTAAATCCGAAATTTGCAAATTTGTCATATTTTGGGGTTATCGAGCGCATTTTGGTGTTTGATTACGCAAAGTTTCAAATTCCTGTATTTGGTTGCAAGTGGGTTGAAAATAATAATGGCATACGAATGGATAAGTCAAGATTTTTGCAAGTGGATCTCAACAGGGTGGGGTACAAAGATGAGCCTTTCATTCTAGCCTCTCAAGCTAAACAAGTGTTCTATGTCAATGATCCGACAAGTACAAAATGGTCTATAGTGCTTTTATCAAACAAAATAGTTGATGAAAACATTGGAGATCAAGGTGATATTGGTGTTGGCATTAAATCTTGTACAAGAAACGATCAAAATGAGAACGAATCTTGTACTAGAAATGATCATAATGAGGGTATTTGGATCAATCCAACCGTCCGCGTTGTTAAGAGACGCGTAGAACACAATCCTACCAAGAAAAGAAAGAGACGTTAGTGAAAAAGGTAAGAGTATACATATTTTGACTAATGTGCATTATTCAATTTGTACCGATTGTTATATATTCAATTTGTATAGTTTTTTCAATTTGTATTCCGATTGTTACAATACTTATTCAATTTTGGTGCATATTTTCGTTTTGTACATAACTTTTGAACCATGTATCCGTTTGTCGACTTCTTTACATGTAACTATACTATTTTGACAATTCCGGAGCTGCTCATTCACTTATCTTTACATTTCGGGACTGTTTTTTTTATCGGTTTTGCTTCTGTCCGTGATCAAAAGTCGGGCTTAGGGTCTGAATTTCGGAAAACCGACTTCATTTTTTAGTCCGTGAGGAAGTTTTACCATAGCCATGTAAATTTCGTTCAATTCCGACAACTTTCTTTTTTTGACGCTTATTCTGATTTCACCGATTTCGATTCCGATTTACTTGTACATGCATGGTTTGACTTCCATTTGACTTGTATAGATTGTTAGCTTATTAATAGTGTACTAATGTGCTTTAGTTTTTTTGATACAGGTTCAATGGCTAGTAATCAAGAAAACCCACAAGAGAACCCACAAGAAAACTCACAAGATAGAGATGCTCCGGATACAAATCCTCAACCCGATACATCATCAAAAGAAGTTGCACGAGGTGTGTCCCTTATGAAGGGAATCATTCGACATAGAGACCAAGGATTGATATATAATTTGGAATGGAATTCTGATAACCAACCAATTGGTCCTAATTCTGCAAAGTTTACAAGCTATATTGGTACACTTGTTCGTTTGCATATTCCAGTCTCCGTAGCTAAATGGAATCTGAAAAGCAAAGAGTTGGACGAGAAAAAAGACATGATTTGGGACGAGCTTAAGGTATCATATATGGTTGTTGTTGTTATTATCTTGACGATAATTTGATTAAATTACTTATACTAACACACTCTATGCGTATGTTTGTTTGCAGAGGTCTTTTACCATACCAGATGAGCGTAAACGCTTCATTCTTAGTTTGGCCGGAAAAAGATATAGAGGGTGGAAAGCTTATCTAACAAACAACTATCTTAAGGATAAAGAAGGAAACTCTCTTGAAGAGGCCCCGGGACGTCCAAAAAAGTATGAGATGTTCATTGATGATGAAGATTGGGCTAAGTTTGTAGAGCAAAG
Organism: Vicia villosa; assembly: GCF_029867415.1. NCBI lineage: Eukaryota > Viridiplantae > Streptophyta > Magnoliopsida > Fabales > Fabaceae > Vicia > Vicia villosa. Next base: position 21,900,576 of record NC_081181.1, on the reverse strand, counting down.
AGATGATTTTTTTTGGAAAAGGAGTTCCACAAATAGTGCGAGAGCATCAAAAGCCGCGTATCCATACAAAAAAGGGCGTTTGGGATATGCACGCTTAGAGGAAAAAATTGTAAGTAAATAGAAATGCGTTTTAATTAATTGTCTAAATGTGTTTTATTTGACGATTTTATCATTTGTGTCAATGCATAGTTAGAGGAGACGAAAAATGAGGAAACCTCACTTCCAGTACATGTGTTGTGGAAGGAAGCTCGTGTGGGCAAGAATCGAGCTGTCGATCCCGATGTTCAAAGAGTTTATGCTGAATGTGTAAGTATAACACTGTGTCTTTAATTAAATCAAATGTTTTTTAATATATAAATGATTTTTTATCTCCAATAATAATTATTGAAATGTAAATGAATTACAGGAGACCTTGTCGCAATCGGTATCCACCGGTGAGGACCAGGATGATAGGAGCGTACTTAGTAGAACACTAGATGCTCCTGAGTATCCCGGTCGGGTGAGGGGTAAAGGTCATGGTGTTTTATTAATGATAATGACTTTATATTTACTATTGGTTTAGGGCATTTCATCTTGCCAACTATACTTATCGTCACCGAATTATCGCCTAGTTGGCAAGGGAAAAGTGCACAACACTTTGGGAGATTTAGTTCACCATAGACCGCTTCCGGATGGACACCTGAAAGTATCGGTGGATGTTGTATTAGATCATGATGCGGTGCTACCGGTACCTGGCATGGTCTCAGAGACGACATTGCTTCGAGATGCAATAAGGTCATTTGTTGCATGGCCCTCGGAGCTCATTACCATTAGTGATGAGGTATATTGAAAATGATTATGAATCATTTAGTTTTCGAATGTCAATTCTGCATCATTTATTAATTATTTTTTACATTTTAATTTTAGACTGCTCCTACAAAACCCGCAATTAAGGGTAAAGAGATTTTACAGGAGGAGGAGTCTGTTGCATCACTAAAAGAGGTACATTTAAAGTGTTAATATATAATCTGAATCTAAAACTGCATGATTTTATATTTTACCTAACTTATATGATTTTTAGGCATCTGCTCGGGGGTCACAACAAGTGGCGCAGCCAGTTCGTAGCGTACCACCCAATGGTCCTCCGAAGCCATTGGCAAAAAAAGGTGGTGCTTCTGTGCCTCGATACCGGACGACGCTCGGAACAATTGTTGATATGTCCGATATGAAGGATGGTGCTTTACGTGAAATCAATATGGATGAAGGTGTCTTTGGTATTGAATTCATGTCAAATATTGCAATAGATGACTTGCAAAAGATTTTTACGCATGAACAACTAGGCGTCGGTAATATGCACTCATACATCCGGTAATATTCACTCATCCAATATATTATTTAATTAGTCCCACAATTTATTTACACATTTCAATGAAAATAATCTAATGTTTATTATGTTTTTATTTAAGGTTGTTGTATGACAGAGTGTTGCGCGGGACTGCATTGTCAAACAGATTCTGTTTCGTGTCTTCCGCCCATTGCAGCGGAATGACAATTGCTTCGGAACCGGAATCAGTTAGACAGCGCTTAGTCGATAGATTCCTGTCCACCGGTAATACAGAAAGTCTGATTCTTTGGGCGTATAATACCCGACCAGTAGGGTTAGTTTCTCATTCTTGGTTCATCTAATCTCTGTTTCTTTTGCGTAGCAAAATTTTCATATAACCTATTGTTTTAATTTATAGAGCACACAGGTTGTTGCTTGCTATCAACCCTATAAGAGAAGTGGTATATTATCTGAATTCGGTAAATGGTGACTGGATCAATTATCCGGCTATGAAGGAAATGATTGATTTGTAAGTGGGATCGTTCTAAATATTCGTGTATATTTATATATTTAATTATTTGTGAGACTGATCTAAAGATATGCTTTTATATTTTTGTTAGATCAATACAAGTGTTCCGAAGTCAACGAGACGCACAGGTATCCCGGACTAAATCAAACAACATTACTTGGATCAAAGTGCAGGTACATTATTTTTCACAATTTTGCTTATAATATTTATGTTACTTGATAAAACAAGACAACTATAAAATCTTATTTGTTTTTCTATGTAGTGTCCGATACAGCGAAACAGTTCAGATTGCGGATACTATGTTTTGAGGTTTGTGAAAGAAATCCTCCAAGCGAATCAATTAGAGATTCCAATCACGGTATGAATTTATAACTTAAGATAACTTCTTATAATTTATTACATTTAACTAAATCATTCATATTATGTTTTTGTTCTGTAGTACTTTGACGAATTCCGTGCTGCTTCTTACACGAGACTTAAGTTGGAAGAAATCAAAGAGGATTTGTGTCAATTTTATATTCAGCAACTATTCATGTAGGATTTGTGTCGATTTGAAGTATAATATTGTTGATGTTACTGATTTAGTTTGTTTGGAATGAGTTAGTTACATGTGAAACTTTCTGTATTCATACTTTACATGATTTAGTTTGTTTGACAGGAACTATAATGATGTATATATATAATTTTGGATATTATAATGGTATTATATTAGTATATATATATATTGTCCTACCTATGGTTGAAAATATATCGTCGAAAATATATTACAGGTCGAAAATATTACAGGTTGAAAATATATTACAGGTCGAAAATATTACAGGTCGAACTGGGAGGCTTAAATTACAGGCTGCACTTTAAAATACCTCATTTAGCAACGACAACGCTTTTAAAAGGCGCTCTTAAAGGGTCACCTACTAAAGCGCTTTATTACTAAAAGCGCTGCCAAAGATTAAAAAAAAGCATAAAAAATAAAAAAAACGCAACCTACGAAAGCGCTTTTGGAAAAGCGCTCTTATAGGGGGGGCTATCAGAGCGCTTTTTCCAGAAAAAGCGCTCTAATATGGGGGGGGATACCAGAGCGCTTTTCTAGAAAAAGCGCTCTTATAGGGGGAGCTACCAGAGCGCTTTTCCAGAAAAGCGCTCTTATAGGGGGGTCTACCAGAGCGCTTTTCTGGAAAAAGCGCTCTTATAGGGGGGTCTACCAGAGCGCTTTTCTAGAAAAAGCGCTCTTATAGGGGGATCTACCAGAGCGCTTTCAAAAGCGCTTTTGTTACCTACGCCAGTGCTGGCTTTGGCAGCGCTTTAAAGCGCTTTTAAAGCCCAAAATAAGCGCTTTTAATTTAAAGCCCTTCCGTGTTGTAGTGGTTTGTGCATTTACAGGTATAGCTACGAGTTTTCGTAGCGAATTACGAAGGAAATTGGAAGCAAAATGGTAGTAAATCGGGCCATTGGTTTGTGGGACACGATGAGCAGTATGCCAAGGATGGACCGCGTGCGTGTTCGATTATCATTGGCCGGTCAGAATATCTCTTCTTTTCCTCAGCGCGTAATTGGTTAGTCAATATTTCCTGGGGCCCACGCGCAGACTTTGAATTTAATTTATCATATGGAATTTGTTTCATAATTTTAAGATTGGTTCTCATTTACCTAACAACGTATTGTTTCAGCCCAATTTGCAACGGATGTCCTCCGAAACCCTAATGACCTGGGTTCGATCCCAGGATCATGCTCCTTTTTGTTATGTATTTTTTAAAAGTCTTTGCTTGCAGATCCAGCGCTATTATCACGCGATGGAACATCATGCATCCTCAGGTCCCAACCGTTTGATCAACTCTCAAGCTAATCAGACGTCAAAGACACGTTGTCCTACCATGCACTATCAGGAGCCGCCCACACTAGATCCCAGCACCCAGGTTCTTTAATTCATTTTATTTATTTATAATTTTTGTTTTATAACCATCCTCTTTGTATTTTCTTTTTAATTAAATATTTTTTAATCAAACTCTTTTTAATTAATCCTTTTGGAAAAACTTAACCCTTTTTTTTAATTATAACAAAATTTATTTATTTTTAGTTAACCTTTTAATTAGTTAATTTAAGTTAAATAATTTAGATTAATTTTAACATTTAGAATTTAGGTTAATCATTTTATATTAGGCTAATTTGTTTTAGGTTTTCAAACCTGGTTTATTTTAGGCTACCTATTTTAATTTTTAGGTTTATAATATTTAACCTTGATTTTTTATTTTTTAGGCTTGTTAAAATTAACTATAATCGTAATTTTAAGTTTTCTCTAAGACTTAAGATTTATCACCATGAACCCCACAATTTGTTTTTAAACATTGAATTTCTTCATATTTGCGAATTCTCTTCTCACCTTACATTCTATAATTGTTGTATGCTTGCTTCCCCAGCCTTGGGGTAAAACTTGTTTATTTATTTAAATTTTTGTCTTTATTTAATTTGTGTCCTTAATTTTAATTATTTATTTATTTAAATTTCTGTCTTTATTTTTGTCTTTAAATTATTCGCTTTTCTTATTTATTTTAAATTCTAGAAAATGTGTATAGGTCGCAATAAGTTTTGTAATTATTGTAGGTTTTATTTTTTTTGCCTTTTAATTTCTACCTTTATTTTCCCGCATTAACAGGTGTTTATTGTAATAACATAGGATTTTTAACTATTTATTATAATTGTTGTGGTTAGTAATCCTAGGGAGTGCAACCCTGAAATTAACCTAGAATCACTAATTTTTACAAGATAAAATTATCTGAATATTAATCACTTGATTGCTACACTCACACACCTTTAGGGTAATCCCTCTTGTTGCTTTGTTGTCTTATTACTGTTGCCTTGTTGCCTCTAATTGTACTAAAAATAGTCAAGTCCCTCGATTCCGAGGATACCTAAAGCAAAGGTTGCCTTAATCATTGAAATCATCAATTTTGTCCCTCGAAGTTGCCTCAGTAAAACATGATGGTTGTCCCAATTGCTAAGGTATCCTGATGCCTAAAAAATTAATGACTATTATATCCTTCCCTTAGACTACCTGCCCTCTTTATGGTAGAGACAATCTTGTGGTGAACGATTATTCTCGATGACCCTTAAACATCCAATTGAAAGACTTCCTGCCCTCTTATGGTATGGATAGACCCTTTCGCCTGAAAGACTTAAAGAACAAGAAAGACAATCTTAGTATAGGTGTTCTTAAATGCTTGCTCAATTCAAACAAATTCAAAATTACTTTTCACACCTCCTTTTCAAAACAATTTCCAAAAGGCTATGCTTATTTACAAGCTAAAGTCCTTATTCAAAATCTTTTACTATTCACACACGACACTTCAAACTTTTCAAACAAACAAACAAGTGAGATAAGCAATTAAGAGCCCGTGGATAACCATGGATACAAAGGGTGCTTTACACTTTCCCTTTGTATAACCTACCCCCCGAACTCAAAGTCTTTCAAAGGTCTTTCCTGTTCTTTTTACCTTTCCAATTGGATAAAATAAAAGTCGATGGCGACTCTTGCTATCCGCAACATTTCAAAAAAGTCATTTCTCCCACCGTATTACAGGAGGCTTCAAATCAGTAGTATAGGGAGAGGCAACACCAGAAGAAAACAACTCTCGATCAACTTTATCCCAATCAGTTCTTCCATGAAGAGCTCCAGTGATTCCATCTATACCATCAAGACAATACAGTTTCCTTACCAGCTTCTCAGTCACAACAACTTCATGCCCTAGCACGAACGAGATGATGGCAGTTGAAGTAACCGCAGCATGTGTCCAGAATTCCTTAACCAATAAAGGGTAAATTGGTCCAATCAACCTTTCAAAGAAATTTATCCATCCTTGTACTAGCATTCCAGTTTTGATTATGAAATCATGAGCCAAAAGATTTTCGAAATCTACCATTGTTTCGCAAAGAACCTCCAGTTCATCATAAGGAATAGAACATGAATTCAAAGGAGGATTTGCAGATTTCTTTTGTTGAACTTGGTTTGATGATGATACCTTGCGTTGAACATTTGAAGAGGAAGCCATGGATTCACACTGAGATTTAGGGGTTTACGTAACTAGGGTTTATGAAAAGAGAGAGATGAACAATCACTGACAATGAACAATGAGAGAGAATGGAAAGAGATGAAATGATATGGAGATGATTTTATATAGGCACGAATTTGAAATGATATGCAATATGATTCTGAATGAACAGTTACAGAATGCAAAAAATCAAATGCATTTAATGATGAGTGACGTTAGGGTAAAACGTGATATTTTAAATGATTTGCACAGTTACCTAGGGCGGCGTCTCATCAACTGCACGCATGCTTGTCCAATTAGAGTGAACACGTGTTCATCTTCTGGAATAGTTGGTGACAGCTGTTTTGCTTTAAAAGTGATTCTGAATCAACTTAGACATATGAAACGTTAGTAATAACATAATAAGAATATCTAACTGATCAACATTTTCAGAACTTCTTATAAAAAAAGATCATTTCAAATCTAATCCATATATCAGAACTTCTCATCCTTTCATTCTGGGCATAAATCCATACTGATATTCTTTAGAATGAACTTAAACCTATCTTCAGCAAGGGGTTTTGTAAAGATATCAGCCCATTGATGGTCTGTATCCACAAAGTTTGAAGATAGAACACCCTTCTGAACATAGTCCCTAATGAAATGATGTTTAATCTCAATATGTTTAGCTTTGGAATGTAAGATTGGATTCTTAGATAAACAAATAGCAGAAGTATTATCACAGAAGATAGGAATGTTACTCTCATATATCTGATAATTTTCTAGTTGACTCTTCATCCAGAGCATCTGTGTACTACATCCAGCAGCAGCAACATATTCTGCTTTTCTTGTAGAGAGGGCAATTGTAGCTTGCTTCTTGCTGTACCAGGAGATCAGGTGACTTCCAAGAAATTGACAACTTCCAGAAGTACTTTTCCTTTCAACTCTATCTCCAGCGTAATCAGCATCACAAAATCCTACTAAGTTGTATTCTTCAGATCTTTTGTAGACTAAACCAACATTAGTAGTACCTTTCAGATACCTCAGAATTCTCTTAACAGTAGTTAAGTGAGATTCTCTAGGATCTGATTGGAATCTTGCACACAGACAAACACTAAATAAAATATCAGGTCTAGAAGCAGTAAGATATAGAAGAGATCCAATCATACCTCTGTAGAGCTTCTGATCTACCTTCTTACTTACCTCATCCTTACCTAGGACACACGTTGGATGCATAGGAGTCTCAGCTTCTTTTCTTTCTGAATGATTAAACTTCTTCAGAAGTTCTTTCACATACTTGGTCTGATGAACATAAGTTCCTTCAGAAGTTTGATTGATCTGGATCCCAAGGAAGTACTTGAGTTCTCCCATCATGCTCATTTCAAACTCAGCCTGCATAGACTTAGCAAACTCCTTTCCAAGTGTAGCATTAGAGGTTCCAAAGATAATATCATCAACATAAATTTGGTAAATTAAGATATCCTTTTTAAAGGTTTTACAAAAGAGAGTAGTATCCACTTTTCCTCTAGTGAAACCATTATCCAGAAAGAAAGAACTTAATATTTCATACCAAGCTCTAGGAGCTTGCTTCAATCCGTATAATGACTTCTTTAGTTTAAAAACATGTTCTGGAGACTTAGAGTCTTCAAAACCAGGAGGTTGGTGGACATATACTTCCTCATCTATATAACCATATAAGAAGGCACTCTTAACATCCATCTGATACAGAGTGATGTTATGTTGAGTGGCAAAAGAAATTAATACGCAAATAGATTCTAACCTGACCACTGGTGCAAAGGTTTCAGAATAGTCAATACCTTCTTGCTGACTATAGCCCTGAGCAACCAGTCTGGCTTTGTTTCTTACAACTTCTCATTTTTTGCTTAGCTTGTTTCTGAAGACCCACTTAGTTCCAATGATGTTAAATCCTTTTGGTCTTGGAACTAGATCCCAAACATCATTCCTTGTAAACTGATTTAGTTCTTCTTGCATGGCAATTATCCAGTCAGCATCCTCCAGAGCTTGATCAACAGAAGTTGACTCAATAAGAGATACTAGACCAAATTGACATTCTGCATTGTTCTTAAGGAATGCTCTTGTTCTGATAGGATCTTCTTTCTTTCCTATGATAACATCTTCTGAGTGAGCACAGTTTAGTCTAGAAGATCTTCTGATAGTTGTCTCTTCAAAAATTCTGAGATTCTCTAGTGAAGCAGTAACTTGATCTTCTGATACTTTGCTTCTGGGTTCTTCAGAGTCTGAATTAGAGATTTCTATATCTGCAAAATTCTCAAACTGCTTTGGCTTTTCAAGACCAAGCTTATCATCAAATCTGATATTGATTGATTCTTCAATAACCAATATTTCAGTATTGTATACTCTGTAGCCTTTGGAGCGTTCAGAATATCCAAGAAGGAAACACTTATGTGCCTTAGAATCAAACTTATGCAGAAGATCTTTAGTGTTCAGAATATAACATACGCATGCAAATGGATGGAAATATGAAATGTTGGGCTTTCTATTCTTCCACAATTCATAAGGAGTCTTATTGAGAATAGGTCTGATAGAGATTCTATTATGAATATAACATGCAGTGTTAATTTCTTCTGCCCAGAAATGCTTAGCCATATTGGTTTCATTGATCATGGTTCTGGATATTTCTTGTAGAGTCCTATTCTTTCGCTCTACAACTCCATTTTGCTGTGGAGTTCTAGGACAGGAGAAATCATGGGCAATGCCATTTTCTTTGAAATAAATCTCAAAGAATCTGTTCTCAAATTCTCCACCATGATCACTTCTGACCTTTATGATTTTACACTCTTTCTCAGATTGGATCTGAGTGCAGAAGTCAAAGAACACTGTATGAGACTCATCCTTGTGTTTCAGGAACTTTACCCATGTCCATCGGCTATAGTCTTTTACGATGACTAATCCATATTTCTTCCCTCTGATTGATGCAGTTTTGTCTGGGCCAAAAAGATCAATGTGCAGAAGTTCTAGCGGCCTAGAGGAAGAGACAACATTCTTAGACTTGAATGCAGCTTTGGAAAACTTCCCTTTCTGACATGCTTCGCAAAGAGCATCTGATTTATATTTCAGATTAGGGAGTCCTCTGACCAGATTAAGTTTGTTAATCTGAGAAATCGTTCTCAAACTAGCATGACCTAATCTTTTATGCCAGACCCATTGCTCTTCGCTAACAAGCATAAGGCAAGTAATCTTCTGATTCTTAAGATCTTGATTAAAGATTATGTCATAACCATTGTCACTTAAAGAAGAGAATAGTGTACAAAAGAGGAGAATCCAAGATTGAAGTATAGAGTTGGCTTCAATCCAAAACCTATGGTAAGGGTGGGATTCTTTCATGCTAAAGAGATGTATGATGATGTTTAGGGTGGGTTTGATCATATGTTGTTTCTCCATGAATGTATGATTTGAAATTGTTAGGGTTTATGATAGAATTCTTGAAATTATGCCATTAATCATGTTGTAAATGTTTGTATGAGAACCCATGCCTAGAAACATGAGTAGGAACCTATAACATGTGATAAAATGATGTTTGAAATGGGTTTGAATGGTTAAAATTGAATTTGGGTTGGTGTTGGAAGTGCTAAAAACGCACAAATTTGTCTGGTTCTAGTGTAGAGCGTCGGGCGCGCATTTTACTTCGCGGAGCGAGTGTTGTTTAATGGCTTCCGTCGGGCAAGCGAGTTGCTTCGTCGGGCGAGCCAGCGCCCACATGGTTCTGTCGGGCGAACGTAGCAGCGAGAAGGTGGCCAAGTTTCTGCCTCCGAGCGCCGGGCAAGTGATTGTTTCTGCCGGACGAAATGCCTGTTTTGTGAAATTTCAAATGTTCATATCTTTTGATCCGTAACTCCATTTTAAGTGCCGTTTGAACCTTCGTGAAGCTCTAATCAATGTCTTTATGATGAATATGATTTGTAAACCTTTGGAAATATTTTTGAATCTTTCTGTAAATGGAATTGTTTAATATTGTGATTGTTAATTGTGAAGTGATGTATTGTTGTACGACGTAACAACATAGTGACGGTGGCCTTAATGTAAAATAGCGACGTGATTGCGAAGTGATGAATTACTATAATAGTAACGATGTTTAGTCGGTGTTTATGATGTGTAATATGGTGGGAGAACTGACTTTTGAAAATGTCGCGGATAGCAAGAGTCGCCACCGACTTTTATTTTATCCAATTTAGGAAAGGCAAAAAGAACGGGAAAGACCTTTTAAAAAGACTTTGAGTTCGGGGGGTAAGTTATCCATGGTTATCCATGGGATCTTAATTGCTTAACTCACTTGTTTTTGTTTGAATTTTTTGATGAGTGTCGTGTGTGTTTAGAAAACATTTTTGAAAAGAGCTTTAACTTTGTAATGATCTTCGTACGGATGTATACAAAGTGTAGTATTTGAAAATAGTTTTAAAAAGGAGGTGTGAAAAGCATTTTGTTTGAATTGATTGTGAGTAAGTAGTTAAGAGCTACCTACCCTAAGTTTAAATTCTTTCTTGTTCTTAAAATCTTTCGTTTAAGGAAAGAGACTATCCATACCCTTAGTTAGTGGGAAGTCCTTTCATTGGATGTATTTGGGACATCGAGGGTTATCACATAGTCATAGGGCTATTCATACCATAAAGTGGGTAGGAAGTCTATGCATTAGAGGAGAACAGTCATAAAGGCAAGGAGTAAGGATACATTAGCAATCGAAATGGACATTCATCATTTAATCGAGGGACAAGATCATTTATCGTAGGCAACATCGAAGGGACTGTGATCTTTATGATGATTTTTGAATCGAAGGCAACAGGCTAAGGTATCCCCACATCCGAAGGACTTGACTATTTAATCAAAAGGAAGCATAAGAGAGATTACCTTAGAGGTGAGTGTGTGAGCAAAAGTGATTGATTAATTTAATCTTTAAAATTAGGGTTATGCTTGGTTGATTTTAGTCTTTCCATACAATCCTATTAATTTCTAACAGTTATATCAGTAGAAAAATTAAAGGCAGAAAATAAAACCTACGCTATTACAAGGCTTCGGGGAGGGGGTTACATAACCAAAACGGGAAAAGCAAAAAATAAAGGCTGAAAATAAAACCTACAACTATTACAAGGCTTTGGGGCAATTACATAACAGTGAAGAAATGAGCGCGAAAATAAAAACCGAAAACTATTACAAGGCTTTGGGCAGTTATAATAATAAAATTAACGGAAAATAAAAATTACCTAATTACTATTACAAACTCAAAACAGATACAAAAAAATAAGACATGATAAACTCAAGCAATCGAGAAGTAAGGATGAAGGAGGAGAAAACAAAAAATAAAAGGGTTAAGGTAAAAACCAAAATTATTGGTTAAAAAAACCTAATGGTAAAAACCTATAAAAACAGTTAATGAGCAACACCTACCTAACATATGCATTTAGGGTTTTTTATGGTTTTTGGGTTAAGGCTAAACCTAATTGAATTAATTATAAACCTAAGGCTAAACCAAAATTGTTAAAAAATCTAATCCTAATTAAATTAAAATCAACTTAATTATTTAAATTTATTAAATTATTATAGCGCACCAACGATTTGGGATTGAGACGCTATATTATTGTCGTGGCAGCCCTTGGTTGTGGTCAATTGTTTCTTTTACACTGAAGGTGTGGCCGTGACGGTCGAACTCTATCACTCGATGAGTGTTCCCCTTGGCAGATCCTTGTTGTACATATTTCATGCAGACATTGCTGTATACCTATTGTGTTTGTAACACTGAATTCCACCGCCTACCTCTTGTGGCGAACAAAGTTTCCATTCGAAAATACGTAGCACTAACCAAAGCAGTTACAGGTAGGTTTCGTATGCCTTTGAAAACCCCGTTCATTGATTCCACAAGATTTGTAGTCATGTGGCCCCACCTAGCCCCATCGTCGAATGACCTAGTCCATCTCGCTCTGTCAATGCTGTCAATCCACCTCCCTGCATCTGGATTTGACAACACTCTTTCTCTGCGGTAGTATTGAAATCCAGGTTGGTTTAAGGCATACCCAGCGTTCACCAAGTGGTTCTTCAAAAATTTATATTTGATCTCTCTCATAAATTTTGTGCGATATGCCTAATACAATAGACATGCTTAGACGGGGGGTTGTGCCAACCATTTGCCGGATTGTTGTATGCGCTGTCAATAGAAGCGTGTCTGTCCGAAATCAAACAACTATTAGATTGTGGAGCAACTCTAGCTCGGAGATTCTCCAGAAAGAAACTCCAAGCAGCAGCCGTTTCTCCTTCTACCAGAGCAAATGCTATTGAAAAAATGTTGTTGTTTCCATCTTGCGCGACCGCCATCAGCAATGTTCCCTTGTATTTCCCATACAACCAGGTTCCATCAATTTGAATAATCGGCTTGCAAAAACCAAAACCGATGATGCATGGTCGAAACGCCCAGAAAAGTCTATGGAAGATTCCATTACCTTCGAGAGGGGTTCCGTCTTGGGATTGTGCCGGTAGTGTCTCCAATATAGTAACAGTCCCAGGTGAATACAATTGCAGTGCAACCAGGTAGCGAGGAAGTTGTTGGTATGATTCCTCCCAGTTGCCGTAGACTTTTTCAATTGCTTTCTGCTTCGCTAACCAAGCCTTTCTGTACGAACGTCTGTATTTGAACACAGAAACACAATGGGAAATAATCGTCTTCACCTTCAGTGATGGGTCAGTTTTGACGAGAGGAATGATGGTATGACATATCATGTCATGACTTAGTTTTCGATGATCTTGTGCCATATTTGTGTTGACGCAAGTGTGGCCTTGAGAAATCGAACGTATCACCCACGCATTAAATTTCTTCCTAAATGATGCCTTCAGCATGTATCAACACTCCGGGTTTCTGCACAAAATAGTGACTCTATCTGGAATTGAGCGATCAGCTTTAAAATCAACACAATTTGCTAAGTGCCAATTTTTTATAGCTAGCATACAATCATCTTTCGAACAAAATGTGTCACCCTCTTTTAACTCCTCGTCTGACCTCATATATGGATTGTAGAACATATCAGACGATGGCTCATCCTCTCCCAAATTAAGTGTTGTGAAATGCGATGGAGGTGAATATGCATGTGTATCAGGTACTGGAACTTGTTTGTCATCTTCGGAATCACGGTTCACCAACTCATCAACGACATCTTCTATTTCAGTTTCTTCATCGACGACATCTTCGGGTTGTTGTTCGTCATCAACAACAGGATCAATAACCTGTGACTGGATATTTTGCGAAGGAACAATTTGTTCAACCACTACGTACAACTCCAGATAATCATAACCAAAATACTCATGGGTAAGGAACATGTTTTGAACCTCTATGTCAGTTTGTATCTGTGATTGATAAAACTTGACCGAGTTGTTAGGTTCGACTAAGGGTTGTTGGTTAAATATTTGAGAGTCTGGTTCTCTAATTTTGGATTCGATTTTCTTTTTTAAATAAGAGAAATCCGCTTTTCTATTTAGAGCAAAACGTGTTGCGTTAGTGTTTCTAAATAGAAAACCATTTGTGTCGCAGTGGTAAGTCTCACCGTTCATGTGAACACGAACTTTGTATTGCGAGGTGGATGCCATAATTTTGATAGGTATTTGTGAAAGGTATTTGTGAGAAATATCTGGGAGAAATGTTTGTGAAGTTTATCTGTGAAAGAAGAAATGTTTGGGAGAAATGTGTTGTAAAAATTTGTGAAGTGGTTCATATATTTGTAATAGATGCAAGATGAGCTGCTATATATAGGCAAATATATTAGGTGTTGTCGCCACCAAAGAAGGCGACCGGGACAGCTGGATGCAGCTAAAAAAATAATATAAAAAAATTGAAAAAAATAAATAAAGGGGAGGTGTTGTCGCCAGGGGGGTGGTGACAACACCTGTTTTCTGCATGCATTCGCCAGGCCCATTGGCGACAACGTTATGGGCTAAGTGTTGTCGCCACCCCCCGGCGACAACGTGTAATTTTTAAAAAAAAAAGTTGCCATTTGTGTAATATTTTTGAAAAACTTGTTATTTTTGGAATTTAAAAAAAAAAAACTGGTTATTCAAAAAAAAGATTCAAGTTTCAGTTGGTAAAAAATCTTTCCTTTTCGCGAGCTTTTCTCGTCGTTTTGTAAACGGGTTTGAGTATCTCTAGTACTCATTTATATTTTTTTCTTGCTTATAAAAAAAATATTTACAAGCTGCACAAATAACTTTGTGGTTAGAAGGTTTTTTGGCAAACTTTTTTATCTTACCCACACACGAGCATGTGTTGCATTCTCTCTGTAACAACTCAACTAGTATGTATCCAAGCCACTTGAGACACATTTTCATGCTACCACTCATGTTCTCAGGTGCCTCAAATCGGATTCCTCTCAATACACAACAAATGGGCTCGCTGTCATCTCTTTGTTTGCACACCAAGAAAGTAATATTAAATGTTTTGTTACACAAATTAGAAATAGAGCAAAATATTGGATAAAGAAAGAAAGGGATAAAAGTTACCCTCTTCATTTATCAAAGTTTATTATGTCTGATTAATTCTTATTTTGGTATATGAAATCCTTATTTTAAATCACATATGATACAAACACCTCACATAAACACAAAAGGAACCTGATATCATGTCATGGATCTCATAGGAAGCCTTTGTCTTGAAAGCTTTTGATGCAGTCATCAAATATTTGTTCAAGGCTTTTGAATTGAGGAAAACCCAATTGAGTGATTTTCGTGGTGTCCATGCTATGCGCATTCTTATCTCCTTCCTGGCTGCCACACCTGTAGTAGAAAGGAAAGCAATAAACACTCAAATTCAAACCAGAATGTTTTAGTCATTTGATGATAGCAAAAGGAAGGTCGATATACACTCACTTGGTTTCGTATGGATAGGAAGGATATTTGGCCCGAAGCATTTCGATGATTTGAGACCAGTGGGCAACTGTACTTGAACAAATAAGCCTGCCAGATGCTTTGGGCTCCTCCATAGCCAATAAGTGGGCAGAAATCACGTCATCTATATGGACAAAGCCCGCCGTTGTGTTCGGGTAATCTCCTCTCAAACCTGATATAAAAATACGTACTTTCACTTAGATAAACATAATCAATTTTTCATAAGTCTAGTATAGCATTGTCCGCAAATCCTAGCTCAACTGACAAAAACCGATATTATAACATAACAGAACATTTGACAGTAATGGTCTAACCTTTGATGATGTCCAAAATCATGAGCAATGTACTGGCTGGTTGTGGAGCAAGAAGTGGACCAAAAACAAAAGAAGGGTTAACCACCACAAGATCAATTCCACTTTCCTTTGCAATCCTCCAAGCCTCTCTTTCTCCCAAAGTCTTTGCATATGCATACCACAGCTGCATAATTCATGAATTCAATTCAATCAATGGTTTATAATAATAGTACTAATTGAGAAGGAAATAAGTGTTGTTACTTTATAGCGTTTGCAGTATTCAGGATCACTCCAACGAGACTCATTAAGAGGAGAAACTTGTTGCACATCATCACGGTATCTTATCGAAGAGCAAGAAGACGTTAACACCACACGTTTCACACTTGCTTTGATACACGAGTTCAGCACATTCTGAGTTCCTTTAATACATGGATCAATCAAACTAGCCTACAAAACATTCCAAACATCAACAAATCACCACGCATATGTATGCATAAACTATAGGGTTGAAATAAAAAATGTATTACCTGAATGTTGTCATCGTATGGAACAAACACAGGAGATGCTGTATGAAATACACCATCAACACCAATCACTGCTTCATCAAAACTCCCTTCCACCAACAGGTCTGCTTTTAAAATCTTCAATCTCTCTTTATCACTGCTTAATTTAGTTAGATAATCAACCTTCTCCAAATCATCTGCATCAAGTAGATTATTACTAAAATAGAATAATTAATTTTGTACCACTATATATATTTGAGATTTTATATATACACGTAATAAAGATTATATATAACCTGGATTTCTTACTGTGGTCCTAACTGTGTGACCCTTATCTAACAAGGCTTTAACAAATAAGCTGCTATGAAACCAGTGCCTCCTGTCACGCAAAACACACGCATCTCTTTCTATTTTCTCTAGCTTATCAATAAGTTCTTTATAATTAAATAATTTATATATATATATATATATATATATATATATATATATATATATATATATATATATATATAGATATATACACACACTAATATTTAAAAGAATCTACTTTGTTCATTCAGAAAAGAAATTATCTACCAATGGTGAAAAGATTATATTCAATTGTGCACTCATTTCTCACACTGTATTCAACAAAGAAGATACCCGTGCGTCCGCACGGGTGAATTTGTTTTAATTTTGACGTAATAATTATTTTAGATATACATATGAAAAACTCATTTTTATTGGGAAAGTACAATGAATAATTATGAAATCAAAATATTACAACAAATAATATGATTATACAAAATATAATGATAAATTTGACAAATGATGTATTTAGATTCACATGTTAACTTAAATAGAATTACATAATTGTAAAATAAACAATTAATATATAAACTCATTTTTATTAAATAATAATAATAAAAAACTTGAGACATGGAGAAAGAAAAAAATTGACATTTGAAAATAAGATTTTTATTTTTAAATAAAAGTAATAATTTGATAATGACCCGTAAGATAAAAAATTAGTTGTTTGAATGACTATGTAGTATTATTCAATTTGATAAAATACAATTTTAATGATAATAAATAAAAAATATGATAAAAAAATATTGAATTATTACATTTTAAAATAAAGTAAGAGAGAGAATAGGGAAAGGGTGAGGATATAATGAAGTAAGAGAGAGAATAGAGAAAAGTGAGAATGGATGGTAGAAGTTTTGGTTGTGTCAAATGTCCAATACTAATTGAAAAATAGAAAAGTGGTAGGGTGATTTTGTTAGTTACTATTTTTTCCAATTTGTAGTGCAAACTTTTTTTAGGAAAGGGCAATAATGAAAGTTTGGTCAATTTTCTAGTAAACGATAGATAGTAGAACTAGATAGTAGATATTAGAATTACAATGAAAAATTATGAAATCAAAATATTACAACAAATAATATAATTATACAAAATATAATGATAAACTTGACAAATGATGTATTTAGATACACATGTTAATTTAAATATAATTACATAATTGTAAAATAAACAATTACTATATCAACTCAATTG
The DNA here is from genome assembly GCF_029867415.1 of Vicia villosa. NCBI lineage: Eukaryota > Viridiplantae > Streptophyta > Magnoliopsida > Fabales > Fabaceae > Vicia > Vicia villosa. Next base: position 21,883,495 of record NC_081181.1, on the reverse strand, counting down.
TATTAAATAATAAAAAAAAATTGTGATATGGAGAAAGAAAAAAATTGACACTCGAAAATAAGAATTTTGTTTTCAAATAAAGATAATAATTTGATAGTGACCCATAAAAAAGTTAGTTGTTTGAATGACTATATAGTATTATTCAATTTGATAAAATATATTTTTAATAATAAAAAAATATGATAAAAAATATTGAATTATTACATTTTAAAATACAGTAAGAGATAAAATAGGGAAATGGTGGGGATATAATGAAGTAAGAGAGAGAATAGAGAAAAGTGAGAATGGATGATAGAAGCTTTGGTAGTGCCAAGTGTTCAATACTGATTGGAAAATAGAAAAGTGGTAAGGTGATTTTGTTAGTTACCATTTTATCCAATTTGTAGTGCAAATTATTTTTTAGGAAAGGGCAATAATGGAAGTTTGGTCAATCTTCTAGTAAATGATAGATACTAGATACTAGATTTATCTTTACTGCAATGATAGCGTGCCAAATCACTTATTACACTTGCACACTCTTTCAACTAATTTCCACCATTCTAATGGAAGTTAGCTAGAATAGAGTATGGAAAAAGGAGGAACCATTATAAATTTTGTGTATGAATTTGTATTCTGATTCTCTATAATTTTTGTTTCCATATGTTTTGTGATTGCGAATATAAAAAAAAAACACAATTAAATCTCCCTTCTTGTATTTTTCTTTTGTTTATATGGGCATAGACCTTCGACCTCTTATTTGAACACTTAACTCTATAGGAGTAAAAAAAATCCTCTGAGGAAAACATGATTAGAAATCAAGCCTCTACCTTTGGCCCCTCTAAAAATCGAAATGATGTTAGTCATTCTTTTCTCTCTAAATTGCATGTATTTAATGGAGATCGTGAATAATTTTCATGGTTGAAGAAAAAGTTTTATAGCTTCTTTATGTCTGAAATAGGCGAATCATGCAACATGCTTGAAAATGGTTATATACCTATTAGTAAGCAAGGAGTTGCAACAAACAGAAAAGGACTATAACTTGAGAATAAGAAGAAATATAAAGCTCATTATAAAGTAAGAACTATCTAAGTGAATACTATCTCTTTCAAGGAGTTTCTAAAAATCCTGTATAAATCTATTACCAAGAGTATTTGTGACAATCTTGTCATCACAAACTAAGGATACCAATTATTAAAGAAGTTGATTTGGGATTTGTATTCAACATTATGATACTTTTATAATGAAAGAAGATGAAGACATTGAAACCATGTTCTCTATGTTTCAAACTATAGATCTTGAACAAGAGATACACTGCCGCATATATGTGAAGAAGATTCTCAAAAGCCTGCATACTAGATGGAAACCCAAAGTTACAACTCTTTAACATGAGATTCCACAAACAAGAGGGGGGTGAATTGTGAGTTTAAAAAAAACGATAGTTTGAAAACATTTTGTTATCAATTCAGAGTTTAAAAACATTTTGATTAAATAGAAGTAGAAAGTAAATGTGTGAAAAATAAAGAGTTAAGGGTAAGATAAATAACACTAGAGAGTTATGCAGGTTTAGTCAAGAAGACCTAGCCATGTCCCCAGGATTTGATCTTGAGAGTATCTAGTAATGCTTAAGAGCTTTTAGTAGGTTAAACTCTCAAACCCCCTTATACCGGGAAAATATATGTTTTAGGCTAACTTCCAACCAAATAACAAACAATAAACAAAAGTGGTTATTTTTTCTTCTAAACATGGACTTGAAACGGTTTGTCCCCAAGCTGGACCGATATTTTCTACGGACTTATCTAGAACTAAATGAGCTTTTGACCAGTTTAAACTCATGAATTGAATCGGGGTTTTGACCAGGATGACCACGAACCAAGCTGAGATTATGAACCATGCTTATCTCGAAACAAACCGGGGTTTTGAACAGGCTACCCACAAACAAAATTAAGATTTAAGATTGGGATGATCTCGAACCAAACCAAAGTTTTGGACAGGCTAACAACCAACCAAGCTGAGATTTTAAACTAGGTTAATCTAGAACCAAAACAGGGTTTCGAGTAGGATAACCATGAACCAAGTTGAGATTTTGAACTAGGCTAATCTCAAACCGAGCCGACAAATTAGAAACTAAACCTCCAAACAAAGCTTTTAATGGATTTAGCTTTGAACTCAAACAAACACTTCCTTAAGGATAAATTATCCAACCAAGTGAGAAAATACTCCTTGGTGAATTTACAATAACACATTTTCTAGAATACAAAATTCTTCACCAAAAACAAAGACTTTCTCGAAGCTTTACGACTAAATTTAGGTGAGAGAAAGTAGAAAATATTTTAAAGAGTGTGTGTGAGGAGTGAGATAGAAGGTTCATGTTTCTGGATGTTAAAATTTGAAGGGAAGGGTATATATTAATAGGCTAGAGGTTGACACAAAAAAGGAAAATTTCATCCACAAACGAAGTTAAGATTTTAAATTGGGATGATCTCGAACCAAACCAAAGTTTTGAACAAGCTAACCACCAACCAAGCTGAGATTTTAAACTAGGTGAATCTAGAACCAAAGCAGGGTTTCGAGTAGGATAACCATGAACCAAGTTGAGATTTTGAACTAGGCTGATCTCAAACCGAATCGACGAATTAGAAACTAAACCTACAAACAAAGCTTTTAATGGATTTAGCTTTGAACTCAAACAAATACTTTCTTACGGATAAACTATTTGATAACACGTAATTATATCGTATATTAAGCTCGATTATAACATAAATTGCTTCATTACTTTATTATAATTATATTTTATCACGGTATTATGCTGGTATTTTCATTGTTTCAGGTTTTATGTTCGTTTTGAGGACTATTTGTCAAAAGGAGAAGAAATGGAGCAAAAATCATTCATAAAAGAGAGGTGCTGGAGTCAAAAGGGGGTGCAAAGAAGACCCAAATGCCTAAAAATGGGAGCCCAGCCCACGAAGGAGCTGGAAACAACCACTTCAGCACGTGGAGACGCCTGTCTCCAATGCTCCTTGCCACGTCATGAAGAGGAGACGCCCGTCTCCAACCCTCCCTAAAAAAGCTCCACTTGAGACGCACGTCTCAAGTCCGTGTGCCTAGTCTTCCTGAAGAAGTGGAGACGTGCGTCTCCCAAGTCTGCGTCAGAAGGTGCTATATTCACGGAACGAAACTGCCTACGCTCAGCTACAAAAGGAGACTGATACTTCAGTTTCCAGGGTCCGAGTTTTTCAGCAAGGATCAATATTTTAGTTTTTCTGTTTTTCGTATCTTCATTTAATTTCAGCAATTTAATTCTTGCTTTCGTTTTCAATTCTTGTTCATCTTTTCTCACAACAATTTCTACACCGGAAATTGTTGTGAACCTTTAATAGATCTAACCTTACGTTAGGTTTAATTTTTATTTCCTTGTTTAATTTACACCGAATAATTTCTGAAGAATAATCCAACCAACCTGTGGTGGAAGTTCAAGTACTCCAAGATTCAAGTTTTATTTCAGATTTATATTATTCAGGTTTATTATTTACCGCCTTTATTTATATTTATTTGCGTGATATATAATATGCCTTTTATTATGAACCGAACCGATTTATGCATGTTTAACCGTATCAAAATGTCTGGCTAATTTATTTAGATGTCGGTATGTAAAGTAATTTAACCGTAGGGATCCGAAATAAATTGGCTTAATTACGTTTTATTAAAAATCACTCATTTCTGGTTTTGTGTCTAATTTAATTACTAAGGTTCTAAAATCAACAGAGCGAGAGTTTGAGGTTGTAGAACTAATAAAGGTTATGGTCAACAGAGCGAGAGTTTGAGATTTTTAACTGGATAGTAGACATAGGACATTAGTTTTAAGGATGGCGAAAGCGTATTAAAACTGATTAGAATTTATTTACTTTCAAAAAGTGTTTTTAAACCCGACGCGGGATGGCGAGAGCGTATGTTAGGGAATACTAGCATGATCCAAGTCAACAGAGCGAGAGTTTGAGACTAGGAGATTTAAGTAGGTAACGTCTTCATGAAGCGAGCATTTTATTAACTATGTTATTTCCAAAAAGCGTTTCTAAATCTAGTGGGATGGCGAGAGCGTACATTATGAGTTAGGATCATAGTCTGAATCAATAGAGCGAGAGTTTGAGAGGAGGACTTTTAAATAACATAGTTAGTAAAGATTTTTAATTTAGTTAGAATCTGGCCAATGGAACTTCGGATCATCTAAGTTAGACGAACTACATATCGACATCCGCGCATTTATATTTTATCTAGATTTAAGATTTTAGTTTCCCCTTATTAACAACTCAAATATCATTAGCCTTAGCTTTACATAGTAACTTTAGATAACGGTAGATCGATTTATAGTCCATGTGGATTCGATATCTTTTAAAACTACACGACACGACTGTGCACTTGCAGTTATCCCGACTAATAGACACGCAAAGTCGCGATCATTATTCAACCAAGTGAGAAAATACTCGGTGAATTTACAATAACACATTTTCTAGAATACAAAATTCTTCACCAAACACAAAGACTTTCTCGAAGCGCTACGACTAAATTTAAGTGAGAGAAAGTAGAAAATATTTTATAGAGTGTGTGTGAGGAGTGAGATAGAAGGTTCGTGTTTCTGGATGTTAAAATTTGAAGGGAATGGTCTATATTAATAGGCTAGAGGTTGACACAGAAAAGGAAAATTTCATGGGCCAAAATGAATGCTCTAATCGTTTGGGACCTTAGGCCAATCGATTGGGAGCCCTAAGTAATCTTTTGTTAGGGCTCAAAATGGAAATAATGGATAGAGAGATGTATCCCTTCATTAAGAAACTTTCACAATCATTTATGGATGTTGCTTTCACTAACCCAATTTTAGTTTTAATATTTAAACAATTTTCTGTTTTAATATTGTATTAGCATCAAAATAACTAAAAAGTGAAAATTCAAAACTAGTTAAATACATGGTTTACTAAAATAGTAAATATTAAGAGACTAAAATAGAAAACTAAGTTAATATTCATCAAAATAATTAAAATTTTAATAATAAATATTTGATTTGTGGTTCACTGGGTTTTTTGGGTTTGGGTTCCGTTTTACTCGAAACCTGATTTTTAATGGGTTTTTTAATTTTTAAACTCATATCCACCCAATTACCCGACGCAACCCACTTTTTTTGAATTTTTTGGGTGGATTTGACTAAGTTTTATGTGTTGACCCAACTCATGTACACCCCCTATCAGAGTGTGTGTGTGTGTGTGCGCGTGTGTGCATGCTTATGCGTGTGTGTGTGTGTGCGCGTGTGTGCGTGTGCGTGTGCGTGTGTGTGTGCGCAGACGCGCGTGTGTAAATGTTATGGTATTTTGCTGACTAAAAGAGTTATTTTTTTAGATTCTCTATTGACGTGTGTTGTAGTTTAGAGTAGAAATTTATCCGATCTAAACTTTTGAGTATGTGTTTTATTTTGTAAATTTTTATTTTTTATTTTAAAGTTTCAAATTTTTTCTACTTTTGTTCTATTTGGTTTGGTGATGTACTATTAAGGTATTATTTGTTTGTTTATGCGAGGTTCAGATTCGACGCTGATACAAATCGACCCAGAAATCGAAAGAACATCCCACACAATTCATAGAGCGAAATGAGAAGCAATACAAGTCACAGAAGAATTGAAAGAAGAAATAGAAGAGATGGTTATTCCACCCTGACAAACATTTGGGGATTATTGCAAGAGTGTGGATGTTGGACAAATATTCTTAGGATTTCAACCGAAAAATCCTGTAACTTTTGAAATTAAGAATTATGTACTTTCAAGTTTGAATGAGACCTCGTTCGACAGGAAAGCAATCAGAGATCCTTGGGAGAATCTCACTAAATTCTACAAGACTAGCTCGATGTGCAAGCCAACTAGTGACATCATTGGCGATCAGGTAAAATCACGTTTGTTTGATTTTTATTTAATAGGTCACGCTAAAGATTGGTTGAAATGCATCCCAAATGGTATTATTCAGATTTGGAAATAATTGGAAGACAAGTTTCTAGAGAGCTATTACTAAAATGCTAAGTTTGTGGAGAGAAAAGTCATAATTTCCCACTTTGATCAGGAAGACTCTCAGTCATTATCTAATACATCGGAAAGATTCAAGTTGTTGCTTCGTAAGTGTCCTAATCATAGTATGAGTTCTATGGGACAAATGACACACTTTATCTGTGGGCTAAAAATACAAACAAGAATGCTTCTCGACGCCTGAACTGGAGGTATGTTAAGAGAAAAACAGATGAATAGTTGAAAACACTGATAGAGAACTTGTGTCAGAATGAGTATCGTTCAAGTGAACGATCGGTGAAACAAGGTGTTCATGCAATTGATTCAAACACAACTTTATTAGCTCGGATGGAGGTACTTTCTAAACAGTTAGTTGCATCCTAACTAGCACAAGTAATTGTGAATCAAATTCAGACATTAAAGTGTGATTTTTGTGGAGAGGGGCATGAAAATGGTAACTGTACAATAGAGGTTGGGAATGTTGAAGTTCAGTAAGACAATTTTTAAAAGAATAATCTTTATTCCAACACCTACATTCCGGGGTAGAAAGATCACCTGAATTTTAAGTGGAGTAACAATCAAACTTTGAATGCTAATCAAGGAGTTCAACAGGTTCCCCAAGCGCCTTAACGCAAACCATCACCTTTAGAGAAAACTTTGTCCAACTTCATGAAAGCAACTCAGTCAAGATTCAAACAGGTTAGTAAGACTCAAGAAGATATATTTAAGACTTAGAGGGAGATGGCATAAAATCAGATCACGATGAACAAGAACAATGAAGCTTCATTAATGAACTTGGAGATGCAAATTAGAACTTATAGTATGAAGAGAACAACCCTGACCCCATATAAAAATTATGAATTTTCGTGAAGGGGTGTCATCAGAAAAAAGGCATATACTTTGAAGAGATATTATCACTAGTAGTGAAGATGACATCCATAAGAGCAATCCTTGGTCTAGCTGCAACATTAGACTTAGAGATAGAGTAACTTGAAGTTAAAAGAACATTCTTACATGGAGACTTAGAGGAAGAAATTTACATGGAGAAACCTGAAGGATTTGCATAACCAGGCCAAGAACACCTTGTGTGTCGTTTGAAGAAAAGTCTATCTGGGTTGAAGTTGAATCAAGGTACAAGACAATGGTACACAAAGTTTGAACTCTTCATGACCTAACATAAATTTGAAAAGACATCCACAAACCACTGTGTGTTTGTGAAAAAATATGATAATAGTGAATCCATCATACTTTTGTTGTATGTTGATGATATACTCACAGTTGGGAAAGACGAGACAAAGATAGCTACTTTAAAGAAGGCATTGAGCAAATCTTTCACCGTGAAAGATTTGGGTGCAGTAAAGAAGATTATTGGAATGAAGATCATTCGAGATCGCCCCAAAAGAATGTTGTGGATGTCACAAGAATATTATATCAAGAAAGTCATTGAGAAGTTCAACATGCATAATGCTAAACTTGTGCATGTCCCACTACCTGGTCATTTGAAACTTAGCAAGACACAATGTCCAAGCAATGAAGAAGAAAAAGAAGAAATGTGCAAGGTGCCCTACTTTTTAGCTGTGGGTAGCCTTATGTACACAAGACCACACATTGCTTATGTTGTAGGACTTGTGAGTATATTCCTGTCGAATCCAGGAAATGAGCATTAGAATGTTGTGAAATGGATACTGAGGTATCTAAGAGGAACTGTCAAACAGTGTTTGTACTTTGGCAATGAAAAGAAATAACTCATTGGGTATGTAGATGCTGAAGGATAGAAAAACACTTAGAAAGGGGGGGGATTGAATAAGTGTGACTTTAAATCTTGGATGATAAAAATAAATTGCACAATTATTTTTATCCTGGTTCGCTGTTAACGAAGCTACTCCAGTCCACCCCCGCAGAGATGATTTACCTCAACTGAGGATTTAATCCACTAATCGCACGGATTACAATGGTTTTCCACTTAGTCCACAACTAAGTCTTCCAGAGTCTTCTGATCACAACTTGATCACTCCAGGAACAACTGCTTAGTTCACTCCTAAGACTTTTCTAGAGTCTACTGATCAACACGATCACTCTAGGCTTAGTTCACTCCTAAGACTTTCTGCTCAGCCAACTGCCAAGACTTCCTAGAGTATACTGATCACACGATCACTCTAGTTCCTTACAACTTAATGTAATCAATTCAAGAGTTTACAAATGCTTCTTAAAAGCGATAATCACAACTGTGATATTTCTCTTAACGTTTAAGCTTAATCTCACTAAAATATTACAACAGCAATGTAGTGAGCTTTGATGAAGATGAAGATTCTGAGTTTAGATTTGAACAGCGTTTCAGCAAGTTAATTTGAATTGTCTTTGTTCAGGATCGTTAACCTTGATTCTCATCAGAACTTCATATATATAGGCGTTGAGAAGATGACCGTTGAATGCATTTAATGCTTTGCGTGTTCCGTACAGCTTCGCATTTAATGTTATACGCTTTTGTCAACTACCTCGAGCCTTGTTCACGCTGTGTCTACTGACGTAGCCTTTAGTAGCTTTAACGTTCCTTTTGTCAGTCAGCGTAGTCTGCCACGTGTACTTCCTTCTGATCTGATGTTTGTGAATACGACGTTTGAATATCATCAGAGTCAAACAGCTTGGTGCATAGCATCTTCTGATCTTCTGACCTTGAAGTGCTTCTGAGCGTGATACCATCTTCTGATCTTCAGTGCTTCTGATCTCATGTTCTTCTGATGCTTCCATAGACCCATGTTCTGATTCTGCTTCGACCATCTTCTGATGTCTTGCCAGACCATGTTCTGATGTTGCATGCTGAACCATTTGAGACACAACTTCTGAGCGCTGAATTATGCGTACTCTTTATATATATTTCCTGAAAGGGAAATTGCATTGGATTAGAGTACCATATTATCTTAAGCAAAATTCATATTATTGTTATCATCAAAACTAAGATAATTGATAAGAACAAATCTTGTTCTAACAATCTCCCCCTTTTTGATGATGACAAAAACATATATAAATGATATGAATTTGCGATCAGAAAGAGTAGACGGCAAAAGACAAATTACACAGCTATAGCATAAGCATATGAATATGTCTCCCCCTGAGATTAACAATCTCCCCCTGAGATAAATAATCTCCCCCTGAAATAAATACTCGAAGAACTTTGATAAAAGACTTCCCTGATTATTTCGGTAGAGATGATCATATAAGCTTCTGCCTTCAGAGAATTCATAGCTTCTGACTTCTGCTTCCATTGGACAGCTTCAGAACTTGAATTTCTTTAGATCCTTAGAACACTCACAGCTTCTGATTCCTGCTTCCATTGTGGACAGCTTCAGAACTTGAATTTCTTTGATCTTCAGAACATTCACAGCTTCTGACTTCTGCTTCCCTCGGATAGCTTCAGAACTTGAATGTCTACCAACATCACTTCATGCTAGATTTGTATCAGAACATTGTTGAATGTACCAGAGCATCATCAGAGCATCTCTACATCCTGAAATGTTACAGAACAAAAACTAAACGACAAAAGTCAGCATGAACGAGTTAGAACATAAAATGTATATTCAAATACATGATATGTATCAGAGCCAAATGTATCAGAGCATTTAGGCTAAAAACGTGTATCAGAGCAAATAATGTATCAGAGCCATAACATTATATGTATCAGAGCAGATAGAATTTTGTCATAACAGGATAGACAATGATATTCAAATTCTATTATTAGTGCTTCTGATTCATTCTTCTTTCTTGCTTCTGATCTCTGAAGCTTGATAGCACTCAGCTTGCTTCAGTTTCCAAGGTTTTGCTTCTAGTGTTTGCTTTGAAGATTCTCTTCACTTCTCTGTACCTGCAAAACACTTAAACCATATAGAACTTGCAGTTCTTGTTAGTGAATGTGTGGGAGCCTTTACCCAGCAACTGATAGATTTAATCAAATCATTTATCATTTATCTTTCTCCCCCTTTTTGTCATAACATCAAAAAGAATATTTAAAAAGATTCAGATGTATAAAACGACAAAAGAAAACATTTACTGGAATGTAAAACAAGGAAACTTTTTTATTGATAATCAAAAGATATTACAAAAGGTTCCTATGTTTGACAAGCAGAAGCAGCAAGGAAAAGAAAACTACAAAGTAGAATTTCCAAAGAGGAAATGACTACAAAAATAAAAAAAACAACATTCGGTCAAGAAACTCAACATAGAAGTTGAGTATATCTTCCCACAACTCAAGAAAGTCTTCTGTCTTTGGATGAAAGTTGATAACAACATCAAAGAAGAGTCTGACTTGAGCGGTATTAGAAGAGCCATCCCGAGATGCACAGAGATCTGTCGCCTTTGAGTCATGGAGCATCAACAGGCTTAGGGTGAACGCTGGGTTTTGAGAGAAGAAAAGGAAAACAGAGAGAGAGAGAGAGAAAGAGAAGAAAAAAACTTTAAGAGGAAAACAAAGAGATAGGAAACCAAAAACCATTTTGAAGAGTATTTAAAAGAAAAAAAATGAAACGAATGATGAAAAGCATTTAATGTTACGTGACGTGAGGAGAGATAATAAAGACAAATGAGGTGACTAGCACAGTTACCTATGGTCGGCGTCCCTTCAACTGCACGCGCGCTTATCCATGAATAGTAACGACAGGTTTACCATCCCGAGATAAAACGTAACAGCTGTTTTGCTTTAAAAGAGGTTCTGAATCAACTTAGACAATGAAACGTTAGTAATAACCGAATCATAATTTCTAAAAGATTTCAATCAGAACTTCTGATAAAAAAATGTTCCACATTCATTTCAGAAGATACTCATACATGAGAACTTCTCATCTTCTCATTCTGGGCATAAATCCATACTGATGTTCTTCAGAATGAACTTAAACCTATCTTCAGCCAGGGGTTTTGTAAAGATATCAGCCCATTGATGGTCTGTATCAACAAAGTTTAAAGAAATAACACCCTTCTGAACATAGTCCCTTATGAAATGATGTTTTATCTCAATATGTTTAGCTTTTGAATGAAGAATGGGATTCTTAGATAAACATATAGCAGAAGTATTATCACAGAATATAGGAATGTTACTCTCATATATCTGATAGTCTTCTAACTGACTCTTCATCCAGAGCATCTGTGTACTACAACCAGCAGCAGCAACATATTCTGCTTCTGTTGTTGATAGAGCAATAGTTGCTTGCTTCTTGCTGTACCAGGAGATCAAATGACTTCCAAGAAATTGGCAACTTCCTGAAGTACTTTTTCTTTCAATTCTGTCTCCAGCATAATCAGCATCGCAGAATCCTACTAAGTTGTATTCTTTAGATTTTCTGTAAACTAAGCCAACATTAGTAGTACCTTTCAGATACCTTAGAATTCTCTTAACAGCAGTTAAATGAGATTCTCTAGGATCTGATTGGAATCTAGCACACAAACAAACACTGAACAGAATGTCAGGTCTAGAAGCAGTCAAATATAGAAGAGATCCAATCATACCTCTGTATAACTTCTGATCTACCTTCTTACTTACCTCATCCTTACCTAGGATGCATGTTGGATGCATAGGAGTTTTGGCTTCTTTGCAGTCTAGAAGATTAAACTTCTTCAGAAGTTCCTTCACATACTTGGTTTGGTGAACGTACGTTCCTTCTGATGTTTGATTTATTTGTATTCCAAGGAAGTACTTGAGTTCTCCCATCATGCTCATTTCAAACTCAGCCTGCATAGACTTAGCAAACTCCTTTCCAAGTGTAGCATTAGATGTTCCAAAAATAATATCATCTACATATATTTGACAAATTAAAATATCCTTTTCAAAGGTTTTACAAAAGAGAGTAGTGTCCACTTTTCCTCTAGTGAAACCATTATCCAGAAGGAAAGAACTTAAGCGTTCATACCAAGCTCTGGGAGCCTGTTTCAATCCATATAATGATTTCTTAAGTTTAAAGACATGATTAGGAGACATAGAGTCTTCAAAACCAGGAGGTTGATGGACATAAACTTCTTCATCTATATAACCATTTAAGAAGGCACTCTTAACATCCATCTGATAGAGAGTGATGTTATGTTGAGTGGCAAAAGAAATTAATAGACGAATAGACTCTAACCTGGCCACTGGTGCAAAGGTTTCTGTATAGTCAATCCCTTCTTGCTGACTATAACCCTGAGCCACCAATCTGGCTTTGTTTCTTACCACTTCACCTTTCTCACTGAGCTTGTTTCTGAAGACCCATTTTGTACCGATTATGTGGAATCCATCTGGTCTAGGAACAAGATCCCAAACATCATTCCTTGTAAACTGATTTAGTTCTTCTTGCATAGCAATTATCCAGTCTGGATCTTCTAGAGCATGATCAACAGAAGTTGGCTCGATCAAAGATACAAGACCTAATTGACAGTCTGCACTGTTCTTAAGGAATGCTCTTGTTCTGATTGGATCATCCTTCTTTCCAAGAATGACATCTTCTGAATGACCAGAGATGAGTCTGGATGATCTTCTGACAGATGGTTCTTCAGATATGCTTAGATCCTCCAGAGAAGCTGATACTTGGTCTTCAGATTCTTTGCTTCTGAGAAGCTCTGCTTCTGATGCGTTGCTTCTTGGCTCAACAACTTCTGAGATGTCAATATCATAACCTGCAAAATTATCAACCTGCTTTGGTTTTTCAGAACCAAGCTTATCATCAAACCTGATATTGATTGATTCTTCTACAACCAATGTTTCAGTATTGTATACTCTGTAGCCTTTTGAGCGTTCAGAATATCCAAGAAGAAAACATTTTTGTGCTTTGGAATCAAACTTACCAAGATGATCTTTAGTGTTCAGAATAAAGCATACACATCCAAAAGGATGGAAATATGAAATGTTGGGCTTTCTATTCTTCCACAATTCATAGGGAGTCTTATTTAGAATAGGTCTGATAGAGATTCTATTCTGAATATAGCATGCAGTGTTTATTGCTTCTGCCCAGAAATGCTTAGCCATATTGGTTTCATTGATCATGGTTCTGGCCATTTCTTGAAGAGTCCTATTCTTTCGCTCTACAACCCCATTTTGTTGTGGAGTTCTAGGACAAGAGAAATCATGGGCAATACCATTTTCTTTGAAGAATTCTTCAAGGGATCTGTTCTCAAATTCACCACCATGATCACTTCTGACCTTTATGATTTTACACTCTTTTTCAGATTGAATCTGAATGCAGAAATCAAAGAACACTGAATGAGTCTCATCCTTGTGTTTCAAGAATTTTACCCAAGTCCAGCGGCTATAATCATCTACGATGACTAATCCATATTTCTTTCCTCTGACAGATGCTGTTTTGACTGGTCCAAACAGATCAATGTGCAAGAGTTCTAATGGCCTTGAGGTAGAAACAACATTCTTAGACTTGAATGCAGGTTTGGAGAACTTGCCCTTCTGACATGCTTCACAAAGAGCATCTGATTTGAATTTCAGATTAGGGAGTCCTCTGACCAGATTCAGTTTGTTAATCTGAGAGATCTTTCTCAAACTAGCATGACCTAATCTCCTGTGCCAGACCCACTGCTCTTCAGAAACAGACATAAGACAAGTCACCTTCTGACTCATAAGATCTTGCAGATCTGTCTTATAAATGTTGTTCTTCCTCTTGCCTGTAAATAGGATTGAGCCATCCTTCTGATTTACAGCCTTGCAAGACTCTTGATTGAAGATTATATCATAACCATTGTCACTTAATTGACTGATAGATAAGAGGTTATGAGTTAATCCTTCTACAAGAAGTACATTAGAGATGGAAGGAGAGTTACCAGACTTTATAGTTCCAGAGCCAATTATCTTGCCCTTCTGATCTCCTCCGAACTTGACTACTCCTCCAGACTTAAGCACCAGGTCTTGGAACATAGACCTTCTTCCTGTCATGTGTCGCGAGCATCCAGAGTCCAGGTACCACGACATGTTGTGCCTTGTCCTTTTTGCAGTCAAGGATATCTGCAATAGGAATAATCTTATCCTTAGGTACCCACATCTTTTTGGGTCCTTTCTTGTTAGATTTTCTCAAGTTCTGATTGAACTTGGATTTAACATTGTAAGCAATAGGAGGAACAGCATGATAATTCTTAATGTGAGTTTCATGATATTTCCTAGATTGTGTCACATGCTTCTTAGTGTGTGTAATGTGAAAACTTTGAGCATGTGAAGTGTGCCTAATATCATGTGAGTGGCCATACTTGAACTGATCATACAATGGCTTGTATGTAATTTTCATTTCATCAACAGGTTCAAGTTTGTATGGGGTTTCACCCTCAAAACCAATGCCGACTCTTTTGTTTCCAGACACAGCATATATCATAGAAGCTAGCTGACTTCTGCCAATACTTCTAGATAAGAACTTCCTGAAACTTAAATCATATTCTTTCAGAATATGGTTTAGACTGGGAGTGGATTTTTCTGAATCAGAAGGAGATCCAACATCATTGGATAATTTTAAAAGTTTTTCTTTTAATTCAGAATTTTCCAACTCAAGCTTCTTTGTTTCAAATTCAAATTGCTTTTTCAGCATTTTGTATTTGAGACTAATTTTAGACTTGAGTTCCAGAAGTTCAGTTAGACCGGAAACTAACTCATCTCTAGTAAGTTCAGAAAATACCTCTTCAGAATCTGATTCTGATGTAGATTCTGATCCATCATCTTCTGTCGCCATCAGCGCACAGTTAGCCTGCTCATCTTCTGAATCATCTTCTGACTCATCCCAGGTTGCCATAAGACCTTTCTTCTTATGAAACTTCTTCTTGGGACTTTCCTTCTGAAGATTTGGACATTCATTCTTGTAGTGTCCAGGCTCATTGCATTCATAGCACATGACCTTCTTCTTGTCAAATCTTCTTTCATCAGAAGATTCTCCACGTTCAAATTTCCTTGAACTTCTGAAGCCTCTGAACTTCCTTTGCTTGGTCTTCCAGAGTTGATTTAGCCTTCTGGAAATCATGGACAGTTCATCTTCTTCTTCAGATTCTGATTCTTCAGGATCTTCTTCTTTGGCCTGAAAAGCGTTAGTGCATTTCTTGATATTTGATTTTAATGCAATAGACTTACCTTTCTTTTGAGGCTCATTTGCATCCAGCTCAATCTCATGGCTTCTCAAGGCACTGATCAGCTCTTCCAGAGAAACTTCATTCAGATTCTTTGCAATCTTGAATGCAGTCACCATAGGACCCCATCTTCTGGGTAAGCTTCTGATGATCTTCTTCACATGATCAGCCTTGGTGTATCCTTTGTCAAGAACTCTCAATCCAGCAGTCAGAGTTTGAAATCTCGAAAACATCTTTTCAATGTCTTCATCATCCTCCATCTTGAAGGCTTCATACTTCTGGATTAAGGCTAGAGCTTTTGTCTCCTTGACTTGAGCATTTCCTTCATGAGTCATTTTCAAGGACTCATATATGTCATAGGCCGTTTCCCTGTTAGATATCTTCTCATACTCAGCATGAGAGATAGCATTCAGCAAAACAGTTCTGCATTTATGATGATTCCTGAAAAGCTTCTTTTGATCATCATTCATTTCTTGCCTTAACAGCTTCACGCCTCTGGCATTTACAGGATGTTTGTAACCATCCATCAGAAGATCCCATAGATCACCATCTAGACCCAGAAAGTAACTTTCCAGTTTATCTTTCCAGTATTCAAAGTTTTCACCATCAAATACCGGCGGTCTAGTATAACCATTGTTACCGTTGTATTGCTCAGCAGAGCCAGATGTAGATGCAGGTGTAGGTGTAGTCCTTTCACTTTCATCAACCATCTTTTAAATGAAGCGTTTTTCTCTTCCTGAATCTTTTCTAAACACGGTTAAGTGCTTGCACCTTAGAACCGGCGCTCTGATGCCAATTGAAGGATAGAAAAACACTTAGAAAGGGGGGGGGATTGAATAAGTGTGACTTTAAATCTTGGATGATAAAAATAAATTGCACAATTATTTTTATCCTGGTTCGCTGTTAACGAAGCTACTCCAGTCCACCCCCGCAGAGATGATTTACCTCAACTGAGGATTTAATCCACTAATCGCACGGATTACAATGGTTTTCCACTTAGTCCGCAACTAAGTCTTCTGATCACAACTTGATCACTCCAGGAACAACTGCTTAGTTCACTCCTAAGACTTTTCTAGAGTCTACTGATCAACACGATCACTCTAGGCTTAGTTCACTCCTAAGACTTTCTGCTCAGCCAACTGCCAAGACTTCCTAGAGTATACTGATCACACGATCACTCTAGTTCCTTACAACTTAATGTAATCAATTCAAGAGTTTACAAATGCTTCTTAAAAGCGATAATCACAACTGTGATATTTCTCTTAACGTTTAAGCTTAATCTCACTAAAATATTACAACAGCAATGTAGTGAGCTTTGATGAAGATGAAGATTCTGAGTTTAGATTTGAACAGCGTTTCAGCAAGTTAATTTGAATTGTCTTTGTTCAGGATCGTTAACCTTGCTTCTCATCAGAACTTCATATATATAGGCGTTGAGAAGATGACCGTTGAATGCATTTAATGCTTTGCGTGTTCCGTACAGCTTCGCATTTAATGTTATACGCTTTTGTCAACTACCTCGAGCCTTGTTCACGCTGTGTCTACTGACGTAGCCTTTAGTAGCTTTAACGTTCCTTTTGTCAGTCAGCGTAGTCTGCCACGTGTACTTCCTTCTGATCTGATGTTTGTGAATACGACGTTTGAATATCATCAGAGTCAAACAGCTTGGTGCATAGCATCTTCTGATCTTCTGACCTTGAAGTGCTTCTGAGCGTGATACCATCTTCTGATCTTCAGTGCTTCTGATCTCATGTTCTTCTGATGCTTCCATAGACCCATGTTCTGATTCTGCTTCGACCATCTTCTGATGTCTTGCCAGACCATGTTCTGATGTTGCATGCTGAACCATTTGAGACACAACTTCTGAGCGCTGAATTATGCGTACTCTTTATATATATTTCCTGAAAGGGAAATTGCATTGGATTAGAGTACCATATTATCTTAAGCAAAATTCATATTATTGTTATCATCAAAACTAAGATAATTGATAAGAACAAATCTTGTTCTAACAGATGCAGATATGGCAAGAGATGTAGATTCAAGAAAATTTACTTCCGGGTATTTGATTACTTTTACAGGGAGAGATGTCTCATGGTAATTGTAACACCCCATTTCTACCCGGAAATTATATATATAAAAAAATCAGAGTTTTCAAAATTTCTCAATAAACAAATGAGGCGTCACATAATTAAAACAAAACAAATCACCTCGTCGCATAAAGCGGATACATAGCACCTTTGAAATAGAATAACTTATTTTATTATAACACAGCGGCATCACTTAAGAATGTATTCAATAAAATATCTTCAGTTAACTTATCATTTTGTCCAACCAAAATGAAACAATTAAATAGCAACATCATAAATAATATAAATCGTTCCCCCTAGAGTGCTACGTATCAGAGCGACAACCGAATCGAGTAACGGCAACTAAATCTTCATACTTGAATACCTGCACGTTACCAATATAAAGGCAACGGCGAAACAAGAGAAAAGGGTGAGATATCAAATCATATATGTAGGCGTATGATAAATTGCATGCTAGGATTCAGACATATAAAATCATCACATCGCAAGTATCAATAACTACTATATACATCATACTTCTACAGTTCATTAGTCTCACATACTTTTCATCACACAACAAGTCATAATCATGTAAATAGTATCATCCAATAAATTTCACATAATCAAGTATGCACAAAATTCAATAGTATAATACTCAAAAGATTCAATACTATTATTCCAAATATATACACAATCCATCATTATCACATATTCACACATTTAGCCAATTATGTGTCAAAACATCACCAATTTCAATTATCACATCTCATGTACACATAACAATCACATAAATGCATATATTCAAACATCACTTAACCTCAATGTGACTCAATGCAAGACATGTGACTCTATGCATGTGGTACCCAATATGGACCCAAAGTTCCACCGCTTCCGATTCATATAGAATCTAGCCACGCTTCAGATCCGGACAAGATCAAAGCCACCAAATGTAAACATATAGTTTACCACTTTCCGAATTCACTCTAGAATCCAAGCCCCGCTTTTGTTTCAAAGCAAACCACCTTTGTTTCAAGGCACACCATGACATGAATGCATGTACAATGTTGACAAACATATGCAATTAAGATCATCTCTACCATCTTAATATTTAGCATATCACAATAATTCAACTCGATGAATTATCCACCAATTGTACACAACATTCACAACACATACATATCATTCACATATAAAAGGCCAATTAATCAATTACGATTCACAAAATCCAATTAACACTAGTAATCATACTATCTCATGTTAATTCTCATTTTGCCAATTATATATGAACATACACATTTAAAATCAAGCAATTAATCATTAAAATTAATGCTATCCAACTACCCACAGAGAACCAATATCAAAACAACATCATTGACATAATAATATATATTCCTCAACATACATATTCAAGTCAAAACACAATTACGGATAATTCTCAAAATATTGTAATTTACCGACAAACCAAATAGTTGATCTAATTCCAAATTGTATTCTAATCAATTAAACACATTGAAATTAATTCAAATATTAATTTAATCAACCAATTAATAATCACACTATATTAATTTAATTCACTTCTATTTCTACTCCATTTCCAATTTTATAGTATTCTATTGCTCAAGACCATTTTTATTAAAAAGAATATCGCGCTAGCTTTCTAACGCCTCGAACGGAGACTCAAACGGGATTACGGTTCAAAAGATATGAATTGTTAAAGTTTCGACAAAAAAACAAACACCGACATCATACACTAACAGCTCTAAACATGTCAAAATTACGCAAAACAAATAAAAGTCTGACTCTTAATAACCCAAAACAACTCTGACAACTTATTGTCAACTCTAACAACTCTATTGACAACTCTAACAACTCTATTGACAATTCTATTAATTATTATAATTTATTTATAAAGAATATTTAAATTAAACACAATTTCAGTCGATTAGTAAAATATCACGATTTCAACAAAATAACACCACCATGTTAATGTACTAATTAAACTTAGCTACCACGTTAATTTTCATCGAATTTCGGACAATTAAATATACCGCTTAATTCGGCTATTTCGATCAAACAGAATTGTTTTGAATTATATAATTTCTAGTGACTAAATTTATATACCTTATAATTTCTACTGACTAAACTTATATAATTTCAAAACGCCATTCTTTGATAAAATATTGATTAACTTAATAGTATTAATTATTACTATTTCATACAAGGTTTATTACTCTAGATCCAGCATTAACCTCCCCTTTTGATTTGACTCTTTAATGAACACAAGTTGAATAAGAAAGGAACATGCAGCTAACAAGATGTGAATATTAGCTGAAAGCAAGGAATCAAGTAATCACAATAATTGGAATTTTTTTATTCTTTCTCCTAAATTAATAAATTAATCACCCTTCACGTTTTCTTTTAAATGTTTTGTCCAAATTGAAAAGAAAGAAACAATGTCGCTCGTCCGTCAATGCGCAAGCATGCCGCCGTTCCGTCACTGCTATCCGTTAGGCATTATAGACTCTCACCACATACAGCACCAACAACACATTTTCTTGTACTAGTATGTCTCAATACTCGCGTTTAACACAACATCAACAAACAGCAACAACAGCAATTAAATAAAAACACTAATTCAACTACATGGGGTGATTCTCTATTTTCCAGCAACAATTAACACAACAATTGCAATAAATCTACACACTTAATTCCCAACATGCAAGGTTTCATAAGCCCCATTATAGGAATAGAACCCCACCCTTACCTTATTCAATGGAAGCAACTCAATGGGTCTCTATTTGCATCTTCAATTTGACACCATGGATGAAATCTCTAAGCTTGTTCTTCTCCTTCAAAACTTGCCTCTTTCTCTTCTCTTCAAACTTTGTTCTCTCCAAAATGACAAACTACACTTCTCATTCTCTAAAACCCTAATTTATCACTTGTAATTGGGCTTAGTTTTTCACTTCTTTTTCACAAACTAATTTAGGCCCAATAAGAATAATAACTCAAAATAACAATGTATCACTTTAAATAATATTCCCCCGATATAATAATTCCGACTTATAAATAATATTATTCTTAATATTATTTTCCGAGATCAATTTCATAATTCCAAATGTGCCCTTCGACTAAATCGAATATTTAAATCCTCCATTAATTTAATTAACCAATTTAATTAAATTCGGGGTGTTACAGTAATCACGATTACAAAAGTGCATTGCTATGAGAAACACAAAAGTTGAATACATCGGAATCACTGAGGGTTAAAAGACAACTGTCTTAATGCATGTAAGGCACATTTGGCTTGCTTCTCCTATAAATAGGACCATGGGAAAGCATTCAATTCACAACACACAAAAGAAGAACAACAAGTAAGAGAGAAAGAGAGTCTCGCTCAAAAGAGAAAAGTGAACCTCATTGAGAGTTTCTTTGTTAGAGAAATAGTGAGCCAATTTGTGAGAGTGTTTCTTGCTAATTAATAGATACATTGTAGTGAGATCTACCTAAGGGTAAAGTTGTTGTATTCTCATTATCATAATTGTAGAAGTTTAAGAGGCCTAAGAGTCTTGTGGTTTTTTTTCCTTTCTCACATTGAGAAGGTTTTTCACACTAAAATTTTTGTGTCATTACACTTACATTTCACGTTTCCACTAATGCCTATTTTTAAAGAAGAAAATTATGGAGGTAATTTTCCAAAACATTAAATGTTACACAAATTAGAAATAGAGCAAAATCTTGGATAAAGAAAGAAAGCAATAAAACTTATCCTCTTCATAGATCAAGGACTAGAATGTTTAATTAATTCTTATTTTGGTACATATGTCAGCCTTAGTTTAAAGTGCACATGGTACAAACACCTCACACGAACACAAAAGGTACCTGAGATCATGTTATGGATCTCACAGGAAGCCTTTGTCTTGAAAGCTTTTGATGCAGTCATCAAACATTTGTTCAAGGCTTTTGAATTGAGGAAAACCCAATTCAGTGATTTTCGTAGTGTCCATGCTATGAGTATTATTATCTCCTTCCTGGCCGCTACACCTGTAGTGGAAAGGAATTTACTTTCAAAACAAATAGAATTTTGTTGTTTTAGTCATTTAATGATAGCAAAATTAAGGTTGATATATACTTAATGTTAAAAAAACTAACTTGGTTTCGTATGGATAGGAAGGATATTTGGCCTGAAGCATTTGGATGATTTGAGACCAGTGGGCTACTGTACTTGAACAAATAAGCCTGCCAGATGCTTTGGGCTCCTCCATAGCCAATAAGTGGGCAGAAATCACGTCATCGATATGGACAAAGCCCACCGTGGTGTTTGGGTAATTTCCTTTCAAACCTGTTATTAAAACATATACTTTCACTTAGATTAACATAATCAAATTTTCAAAGTCTAGTCTAGCATTGTTTATCTGCAAATCCTAGCTCAACTGACAAAATCTGATATTGTTAGGTTGAACGCCAATACTAGAGTTTTGAGCCCTAGATCTCAACAGGAAGAGAGAACTAAAAATGTCAAAAGAAATTTGAATAGGGTATCCTAGCGATCTATATATAACATAACAGAACATTTGACAATAATGATTAACCTTTGATGATGCCTAGTATCATGAGCAATGTACTGGCTGGTTGTGGTGCAAGAAGTGGACCAACAACAAAAGAAGGGTTAACTACCACAAGATCAATCCCACTTTCCTTTGCAATCCTCCAAGCCTCTCTTTCTCCCAAAGTCTTTGCATATGCATACCACAGCTGCATAATTCACGAGTTTCACGGTTCAAGATAAAAACATAAAATTTAATGATAAAGTTACAAGCAAATCACCAATTCAATAATCAATGAAATTGTATGGTTAAACAATTTGAAATTATAGTTCATGAAATTTTCAAATAACTGAAATTAAAAATCATTAATATTAAAAGCACTACTCTGTGACCAGTGCCGTCTTTGAGGACGTGCAAGCTGAATTACCGCATAAAACTCAAAATTTGCCGCAGCTAAACGTGGCTAATTAGGACTCATAATTATAACTAATCTACACGCAGTGCCTCCAAAAACTTAAGATGGACTCTGTGTGACATTACTTAATACTTTATAATAATAGTCCTAATTGAGAGGGAAATAAGAGTTGTTACGTTATGGCGTTTGCAGTATTCTGGATCACTCCAATGAGACTCATTAAGAGGAGAAACTTGTTGCGCATCGTCACGGTATCTTATCGAAGAGCAAGAAGATGTTAGCACCACACGTTTCACATTTGCTTTGATACAAGAGTTCAGCACATTCTGAGTTCCTTTAATACATGGATCAATCAAAGTAGCCTACAAAACAATCCAAACATCAACAAAATTACAACACATATGTATGCATAAACTATAGGAGTGAAATAAAAAAAATGCATTACCTGAATGTTGTCATCATATGGAACAATCACAGGAGATGCTGTATGAAACACACCATCAACACCACTCACTGCCTCATCAAAACTCCCTTCCACCAACAGATCTGCTTTCAAAATCTTCAACCTCTCTTTATCTCCACTTAGTTTAGTCAGATAACCAACCTTCTCCAAATCATCTGTATCAAGTAGATTATTACTAAAAATAGAATAATTAATTTTTTACCATTATATTTCAGATTTTATATATACGGAATAAATACTATACAGAAATAGAAGACAAACAGGTAACAAGTTGTGCCGCAAATATGCAAATATATTAGTACCTGGATTTCTTACTGTAGTCCTAACTGTGTGACCCTTATCTAACAAGGCTTTAACAAGGTAAGCTGCTATGAAGCCAGTGCCTCCTGTGACACAAAACTCAGGCATCTCTTTCTATTTTTCTGTGTTGTTCATCAATTATGTGCTGTGGTCTTATGTAGGATTAGTCAAAACTTGAACTAAAATGGTAGAGTAGGAATTAGGAATGTCACTTGGGATACGTGTTCAAATAAAATTGTTTTTTATGTTAAAATAACAAAAATATTTTGTTGGGTGGGAAACAGATGATTCACTCAAATCACATGAATAGAATAAAATTTTTATATAGTTAATACATTTGGTTACAAGAGATTTTGTTACATCAATTTTTTATAACTTAATTTTATAGTTAATTTTTTTTTATATAACTTTATAAAATAATTTTTTTAATAACAATAATTAAAAATTGGTTAAAATAAATTTTCATAAAATATCATTTTATGAATTTTTTTAGATAATATTTTGAAAAGTCCTTAGAAAAAGTTATTTTGAGTAACTTTTTTAAATCAAGATGAGTTTGAAATAATTATTATTACTTTTGATTAAATTTTTATATAAATTATTTTAAAATAAAAAAAATTAATCTATAACAACGGAGTCATTAAGTGTAATTGAACCAGAATAAGATTAGTGGGGTCCAAAAAGGGCCGAAACATATAGCACTCCACCCAATGAAATAACGAGAGGGTATGGGTTAATAAAGGCGGCCTGACGTGGCTTCACTATTACGTAAAACCATTTCTCAACAGTTGAAAAAGAGATACAACCACATTTGACCAACCGTTATGAGCTAAGGGTAGTTGTAAGTATGAAGTTTTTCATCACAATCGTGCGACTGTAATTATAAACTTGGAAGTGCGCTATCTTTCACAACGGTTACTTTAAACAACCGTTGTGATATTCTTAACGCATAACATTTAACAACGGTTGTTCTAAAACTGTTGTGATATATACATTAAGTTATTTCGCCGATACTCGCTAAACATATAACCTTTCAATCTGATCTAAAACATTATAATAGGACAAATTAAGTTATATTAGAAGAAAAAGTTACACTGTTCAATGCTAAACATGGATTCTTCAGCTCATTATTTGTATTTTGCTCTTTAACGGTTATATTTTGTTTCACTGGTGTCTTCGCCACTGAGACCTTGTCATTGGATTCTTTCTCTTGTAGTTCTCGGATTTATAGGCCTGTTGTTTAGACACTTGGAACTCTTTCCTATAGTCTATAGATGAGCCTCTCCTGAATTCGAAACTCCTCCACTTTTCATGGCCTTGTCCTCCATTCTCATTAGGCCTTACCCATCTGTCAGTTGGAGCGTTGGTAGGTGGCTTGAACGTTACCCTTCGATTTTCCTTAGGGTGGGGACTTACCCTTCGTTTTTCCTTAGGGTAGGGACTGTCTGGCCTCCTAGGGACTCCTCGTTTGTCGAACACGAAACTGCTCCTGGCATCTCTCCAATTTCCCCTACTTCGAGCATATTGAACCCTTTCCTAGTGTTTTGAAGCCTTTCTATCATATATTGCACTGCACCTGGGACATATCAAAGCCTCCGAGTTTTTCTTATGACAACGAACAAGAAAGTCCAACAAACTCTCTCTAGCTTTCGGGTACACCATTCTCATTTGATCTTCCTCTTTTTGGATGCGCCTTTCGACCTCTTCTATCTCAACAGGCTGGTCGAAGTCCACCATGTTCAATTGAAGGTTGGGACAATCAAAGATCATAACTTCATGAAATTTGATTCTAAGGCCTTAAGTAGCCTTTTCTATTTTAACACGTGCAGCAAAACCTTTAGTAGTCTTACCCTTAGCATCTTTGCTGAGGCCTTCAGTAGCCTCCTTCGATTCAACACCTGCAGCAAAATCCTTAATGACTTTGTGCTCAGGGTCTTGGTTGATGGGATTTTCAGTAACCTCCACCATGTTAGTGTCGACTGGTTCAGCATAGTTGGTATCTGCCATCTGCAAAGGATCAACGTCCACTTTCATCTAGCTTTTGCTTTTTTCTCCAAACCTAAGCCTTCCTTCATTGATAGCATCTTGAATTAGATCCCAGAAAAAAAACATTATGAGGTTTTATGTCCTAAAAAATTGTGATATTTTCAAAAACCTATTTTCTTCCGTTGTTCTAAAGGAGGAATTTTGGCGCCAGGTGGCATTATCATCTGGCTAACCTTTACCAGTAAATAAAAAATTTCATCACATTTCGTCACGTCGAAAGTGTATGATTTCTTAGGGAATTTATCATTTTTTTTATATTTCGACAGGATTCTTCCCATTCGAAGGGGGCTAAGACTTTACAAGGATAGGGTGGACCTTGCTTTAATTCAGCCAAGTCCACTTAGCCTTGTTCGAATCCTACAAGGTCATTATAGATCTCTTGTTCATCCTTTTCGGCTTCGACATATGCAACCCTTTCTTTTTTATTATTCCTATTCTCCCTAGCCTTTTCAGCCTTCAAGCGTTCTACTTGTCGAACTCTGTCAGCCAATTGGGCCATATCTCTCTGATAATGAGGATCTAACTTCTATATAATAGAGAAATCTAAACCTTTTGCAGCCATCTCAACCAATTCATGTTCAGGAACTTGTGTGAAACACCTTGCCTTTAATAAGCGAAACCTTTTGAGATAATCATCTATGGGTTCGCTAAACTTACGTTTGATGTTGGCCAATTCGCTTAGACTTATCTTTGATTCGCCTATATAAAACTGATCATGAAATAACCTTGCTAAGCAAGCCAAGTCTTGGATGGAATTCGCTAACAGAGTAGTGAACCATGTAAACACATTCTTGGTTAGCGAATTAGGGAAGTATTTTATTCTTAGATTTTTATTATTTGCTATGTCCCTAGCCTCAGTAAAATACTTGGCTATATGTTCAACGGTCGATTCGCTGGTGTCACCAGAGAATTTTGTAAACTTTGGGACTTTCCATCCCCTGGGTAATTCGGTTTGTAAAATATATTTAGATATAGGGGAAGAATAATTTGGCCTTCGAAGGCCAACATTTACCCCATTTCGTGCCATAATTCTTTCAAACATGGCAACCAGGTTATTTTGTCCTAACTCGATTAAAAAATATAATTTATTATATTATTGATGATTATTCATTACAATTCCATTTGATACAAATAAATAATAAAAAAATTGACATAAAATCGTGGGCATCATTAAGGTGGTGTCGTGGGTCACAATCCCGGAACTTATCCAGTAATCGTAAATTGCAAACTGTCTGCATTTAAACATTGTTAATCAATATTCTAAACTTGTTACAACAACAACCTGAATGCTATTTAGTCCATATTCACACACACCAACCCCAAAACCCCCATTCTCCCACCCACATTATAACTCTTCTCTTCTATTCTCTTCATTTCATTCCACCGTCACACAGAAACGACGTCGTCGAAGCGTCGAAGAGAAGAAATGAAGACGGAGAAGAAATCACTGTTACAAGATCTTATTGAAATTTCCGGTGGTTGTGTTGTTACTGATGGAGGATTCGCCACACAGCTTGAAAAACATGGTGCTTCCATCAATGATCCTCTTTGGAGTG
Organism: Vicia villosa; assembly: GCF_029867415.1. Taxonomy (NCBI): domain Eukaryota; kingdom Viridiplantae; phylum Streptophyta; class Magnoliopsida; order Fabales; family Fabaceae; genus Vicia; species Vicia villosa. Next base: position 21,857,020 of record NC_081181.1, on the reverse strand, counting down.
CTATTTCTTTGATCAAAGAGCCACATCTTATCAAAAAGGTTTTTGTTTTAATTTTTTTTTTCTCTTTTTTTTTTCAATCTGTTTTTGCTTCATTTCACTGAATTTATATATTGTTGATAGGTTCACTTGGAATATTTGGAGGCTGGTGCAGATATATTGGTTACTTCATCTTACCAAGTAACTTTCAAATTTTTCCTATATATAGTTCTTTATTTTTAATGTACTACTTCCTGCTGTGCTATTTATAAGAGAAAATTTACTTTTAAATTTATTGAATAATTCTTATAAATGAGACCGGAGGTAATATATTGCTACAAGTTTTCTTATAAATAGTTCTATAATTATAGGCTACACTTCCTGGATTTTTGTCCAGAGGGCTGTCAATTGAAGAAGGGGAATCTCTATTACAGAGGAGTGTTAAGTTGGCAGTTGAAGCTCGGGACGGTTTCTGGATATCGGCTAAAAGAAATCCGGAAAACAGATATAGAAAAGCTTTGGTTGCTGCCTCCATTGGAAGCTATGGGGCTTATCTTGCTGATGGATCAGAGTATAGGTGCTTCTACACTCCTTAAACGTCTGCATAGGAATTGCTTTTGTGTATTTTGGTATGTTAACTGATATTCTATATTGTTGTTAATTTATTCTTATAGGGGACTGTATGGACCAGATGTGAATTTGGAGAAGTTGAAGGATTTTCATCGCCGTAGGTTGCAAGTTCTTGTTGAAGCTGGTCCTGATTTGCTTGCTTTTGAGACCATTCCAAACAAACTTGAAGCTCAGGTATTTTCTCTTATGAAAGTAAACTTGTGTTGTAGATAGATAAACATACGTCGCTACGATTCCTTAAACTAAAATTACTGCAATTTGCAAACCATAAGTGTATATATCTTAGCAGGGTATTGTTATAAATCTTGTCTTTGAAACATTGTCAAAGTAGGATTCTTCTATTTTGTTCCACTTGACATTTTTCTGGTATTGACACATTTTGAAATCAATCATAAACTCTCTTACTGTTTTGGTTCTTTATATCCACCAACATACTCACACTTAAAATTAGAAGCCTCAACTTATAAATTTTGTTGGGTGCAAGTGTGAGTGGTTAAGTTTCACATTGGGTATGAATGAGTGAAATGTTGGATTTATAAGAGAGGACCCATTTACCAAATGCCTTAAAGTTTTGGGTGGAGATGTGGCGTCTCTGTCTCTTGTGGTCCTGGAGCCTTGAGCGCCTGTTAGTGCACCTGACTTCCCTAGACTCTCCAACAAATTTCTCAGTAATAGAGAAAGCGTCAAAACCAAATTCAAAATAGCCTCAAATCAAGGCTCCTAACCTCTTATAAAGTGAGCATAGGTTTCTTTGATATTGTTAAGATGAGACAATTATAATCTGAGTATAGCCTCTCATGTTAAGCATTCATATCATTGATCATAATGAGATGATACATTTAAATTTATGTATAGAAGAGAAAGTTTTCTCTAAGTTTTTTTACATGATTTCATGATTTAGCTATCTGCATATGCTATTTCTGTAATTTTTTATTTTGTTTTGAGTTGTTCAGCAAGATTTATATATCAGTAAAACCAAAAGTTCTAACACTATCAAGATAAACTTCCTATTTATCTATATTACTTTTAACAGCTAAATCATTAGGAAGCATTCTTGGTATTCATATGCAATCTTTTTCATTGCAGGCCTTTGTTGAATTAGTTGAAGAATTAAATGTCGAAATCCCATCTTGGATCTGTTTTACATCTGTAGATGGCGAAAATGCTCCTTCAGGAGAGAGTTTCCAAGACTGTCTTGAAGTAGTAAATAAGAGTAGCAAAGTAGAGGCAGTTGGTATAAACTGTGCACCTCCCCATTTTATAGAAAGTCTCATCTCCAAATTTAAGCAGGTACCGCTTACATATTAGTTTGAATACTTAGAAAAATATTTTTACTGCTCTTATAGTAGAATGGAAAGTTTATAGTCCTGTTGCTGCAGTTGACGAAAAAGGCAATCATTGTTTATCCAAACAGCGGAGAAGTATGGGATGGTATCGCGAAAAAATGGCTTGTAAGTCGGGGTTTTCTCTCTCCATCTATCATTTCATTCTTCTTATTTCTTGCACTCTTATCCTCTGCTGTCGTCTAATTGTGTTTTTAAATTTCTTTTCATCGACAGCCATCCAAGTGTTTTCATGATGATGATTTTGGATTTCACGCAACAAGATGGCGTGATTTAGGAGCTAAAATAATAGGAGGTTGCTGCCGGACTACACCCTCCACCATTCAAATTATTTCAAATGCTTTAAGAAATAATATTTAGTTGTGCTCATTTTCTTCAATTTGGAGATTTTGTCTTAGGCATTTTCCTTATTTTGAAGTTTTAAATTTTAGTTGTTTAAGTTTATCCCATGATGAGAGTTACCTGTGGAAAATTTTGGCGTAAATCTTATACTGGAGTTGTGTAGTGTCTCAGACAATGGAGTTGCTGCAATGCAAAGTAAAGTCAAATGCCTTTCTAATTCACGTGAATTCATGTCAAATTCACGTTATACAATTAAGTATACAATACTCTAATGCATAAATTTACATACATGAGTTCAAACTCAACATATAACACTATTATAAAATGTTTTCATTATGATCTAGGCGGTGAGTATTCTTTTAATAAATTTTCTGAGTTGCTTGTTTATAATGGTGCTATTTACCAGACTTCATGTATCAATATAAAATGGCCATGTATCAATACAAAATGGCGTTGCTAGAACAAAACATCGTCATATTTTTGAAACTGCTCGTTCTCCTTTTTGCCTGTTTTAGTTTCAAATGAGTTTTGGGGTGACCCTATTCGTACAGCTGTGTTAGAAGTTGTAATTCAATGGTTAGTATAGTATTCGATAGACATTTTGTTCGACTGTGTTGAAGGACTTTGCCGAAGTAGTTAGTCGACAGGGTCGAATACGACATTTAGCTGTTGTGTCAAAGTCAAAATATAACTTGTATATTTTGAGCTTGGATTGTAATTGGGCTTAGGTTGTGAGTTTGGGTCTGGGCATTGATAGCTTACAAATAGGCAATACGTGTATAGTTTCATGTATAACTATTCATAATAGCAATAACAACTTTTCAAATTCAGTTTCTCTCTGCTTCTTCTTCTTCTCTCATTTTCTTGAAAACTCTAATTGTCCCAACAAATTGGTATCAAGGAGTCTGGGTTGCGATTCAAAGAAAATCTGTAATAGCAAACGGTAACACAATATGAATGCAATTTTCAGCGAATCTACCAGTTTTTAAAGGAGAGAATCACGACCGGTGGGTTGCGCAGACGAAGGTCATCTTCAAATTTCAAGATGTGTCTGAAATCCTGAATGATGGAGTACCGACATTGGAAGTGAATGCGGATGATGAACAAAAGGCTGCACACAAGGATAAAAGGAAGAAAGATGGAAAAACTCTTTTCTTGATTCACTAGTGTATGAATCCTAACGTGTTCGAGAAGATAATTGAAGATGAAACGACAAAAGGAGCGTGGGACAAGTTGAAGAACATGTACGACGGAGATGAAAAACTGAAAAGGATGAAGTTGGAGAAGTTGAGAAAGTAATTCGAGATGGCTCAAATGAAGGAAGGTGAATCAGTCATAGAATATTTTTCACGTGTGGTGTTGTTGACTAACGAGATGAAGGCGTGTAGTGAATCAATCAACGATTTGTAGAAGATTGAGAAAGTGTTGAGATCTCTAACTGTAAATTTTGATTATATTGTAATGTCAATTGAAGAGTCCAAGAACCTAGCTGAGATGAAGTTGGAAGTACTTCAAGCTTCACTGAAGGCTCATGAGATAAGGCTGATGCAGAGGAACTCAGAAAGAGAGATGGTGGCTGAACAGGGACTACAAGCGAGATTTACCAAGAAATCTGGAAAAGAGAAGGAGAAGCAGAGAAAGAATCTTTCTTATGACGAGAAGTCAAGCAAGAACACTGAGCAAACCAACATGTGATACATGGATTTAGGATGCAGCTACCATATGGTTGGTAATAAAAACCGGTTCACCAAGTTAGATGAATCTGTTAAAACGGTGATAAAGTTTGTAGATGGCAGGCACGTCACATCAGGTGGAAAATGAGATATCTCTGTTGTCAGAAAAGACGATCAAAAAGCTAGCATCACTGATGTATTGTACATACCTTTGATGACAAGTAATTTGATAGGCATATGTCAATTACTTGCAAAAGGGTACAAAAAGAAGCTGGAAAATTATCAAATGAAGGTGCATGCTGGTTAGCGAAGGTTGGTTCTAAAAGCACCATTGGAAGACAACAAGACCTTCAAAGTAGAAATCAACACAGTTGATCATCAATGTCTTGCTTTGACTGCAGAAGAAGACAAGAATTAGCTCTGGCACCACATGTATGAACATCTAAACTTCAGAAGTTTAGGAATGCTCAAGCAGAAGATGGTGTATAGTTTACCCCAGGTAAAAGAACCAAGTCAGGTGTGTGAGGAATGCTGCAAAGCAAAGCAAGCCAGAAAATCTTTCAAGAATGACTTTCCCATAAAGTCAAAAGAAAACCTAAAGCTTGTTCATTCTGGCGTATGTGGACCTTTTGAAGTTAAGTCAAATGGAGATAACTGTTACTTTCTAATTTTTATCGATGAATTCACCAGATATATGTGGACTTATCTAATTGAAAATAAAAGTGAGGTATTCTCACAGTTCGAGAATTTTAAATTGCGTGTTAAGAAACAAAGTGGATGCAAGTTAAAGAAACTGAGAACTCATGGTGGTGGTGAATACACCTCTAGAGAATTTGCTAAATTATGCATTGAGGAAGGTATAAAGCATGAGGTCATTTCACCTTATACTCATAAACATAATGGTATATTTGATAGGAAGAATTGAAGTATACTGAACATGGTCATAAGTATGTTGAAAGCTAAAGAAATTCCAAAGAGATTTTCGGGAGAAGCAGTTTCGATAACAGCTTACATAATAAATAGATGTCCAACGAAGAAGCTGGTCGACATGACACCTTATGAGGTTTGGACAGGGTCGAAGCCGAATATTAATCATCTTAAAAGATTTAGATCAATGTGTTTCAGGCATGTACCAGAGAAATTGAGGAAAAAGCTAGATGATCGACGCCAAGTCATGATGCTAATAGGTTATCATTTGACTGGTGCATACAAGTTGTATTCACCAGATGATGATAAACTAGTGATCAATCGAGATGTTTTGGTAGACGAAAGAAAAGGATGGAACTGGACTCAAGATTCAGTTCGACATGAACACGATACAATCATAACTGTATTTAAATAAGAAGATCAACAAAATGAAGTCACAATCAATCAACAAAATGCAGTCGATGTAGATGATGACTTAATAAAAGAAGCGATGATGATGGCTGAAGCAGAACCAATTAATTTGGAATGATCAAGCCATGAATGATTCGAATCAGTGTGAAGCCATGAAAGAAGAAATCAGGGTAATCGAGAAGAATAAGACTTGAGAGCTTGTCGAAATAGCTAGCAAGAAGCCATTTGATGTGAAGTGGATCTACATGGTAAAACAAAGGCCAAATGGTGGATTTCCAAGCATAAGGCAAGACAAGTGGCGGGAGGTTTTCTACAAAAACATAGTATTGATTTCGACGAAGTCTATGCACCTGTTGCAAGGTTGGAGACAATCAAGATTGTTGTGTCAACAGCAACATACAGAGGTCGGAGACAAATGACAAGTTTGTAAACAGACAAATCATTGGATCCTTGAGGTATCTTTGCAATACCAGACAAAATATATGTCAAAGTGTCGGATTGTTGAGCACAATCATGGAGAAACCCCAATAATGTCATCTCATATCAATGAATAGGGTGTTGAGATACATAAATGGTACAATTGATCATGGTGTGTTAATTACTAGACAAAAGAAGACCATCATAGATGCAGAGGTATATGGCTACGCTGACTTAGATTTCAGTGGAGATCAAGACGAGAACAAGAGTACTGCAGACTACATATTCATGATCGAAGGTGCTCCAATATCTTGGAGCTCAAGGAAGCAAAGCATTATGGATTTGTCATCATGTGAAGCTGAGTACATAGCTGCATCATATGCAGCATGTCAAGCAGCATGGATAGAGATATTGCTCAAAGAGTTAAAGATCAAGGAACCTGGGAAAATAAAGCTATTTGTCGACAACAAGTCAACTATCGACCTAGCTAATCATCTTATGTGTCATGGTCGAATCAAACACATAGAGAAAAGGTATCATTTTCTTAGGGATCAAGTGAATAAAGGAAAGCTTGAACTTGAGCATTGCAAGACATAATGACAACTAGCTGATATACTCCCCAAACCCCTGAAGAAAGCCAGGTTAGAAGAGTTGAAGAAAAACTTTGGGATGAGAAGTATTAAAAACATGCATTAGGTGGTGTGTTATATGTAACATCCTATTTATATTAGATTTAATTAATTAGGATTATTTGATAATTGATAATTGTTTATGTGTTTTATTTAATTATTGTTTGCGCGATAATTATTTAATTGGGTGGCAATATGTTATTTAGCTAATTAATAAATGGTAGAATTTTATTTGAAATTAGTTAAATGGGCTTAGTTGAGTGAGAAAGAGTATTATGTGGGTTAAGCCCAATGAGATAATGAGAGTTAGAAGAGAATTCTATGAGTTAACCTAAATTAGATAGAAAGATAGAAAGAAAAGTAGAGAAGAGAAAAGAGGCAAAAGAGTAGAAGAGAGAAGAGGAGAGGATTGTAGATTCTTGAAGTTAGAAGGAGAAATTCAAGAGGTAAGGGTTTGAATACAAGTTCTTGTAGAATCTATGATTGGGTAATGTTGTATGTGTTAAAACATGAGATTTCAATTTGAGTATTTTCATAATCCATGAGATTTGTGTTGTTTGATGTTGTTTATGCTTGGAATGGGTAGAAATAACATGTAATTCATGATTCTCTACTTGATTCTATGGGTGGGTTTTGATTTATAACATGTTGGATGAAAAGAATGTGAAAACCTAACTTTGGGATTTGGGTGAAATTCATGAATTTGCATGATTAATGAAACTTTGATGAATCTAAGGATACATATGGGTTATGTGTATGTTATGTATGTGAAATTCGTGTGCAAATAATGAACTGAACTGTGAATTGAGTGATGAAAATGAAAAGAGGGAACTGTGATGAGTTTACACAGAGAATTCATTCTGCGCTGTGTTCGCGACGCGAACGAGAGGTGGCGGCACGAACTGAATGAATTTCTGAAATGATTTGGTTCTGCCATGTACTTCGCGGCGCGCACATGTGGATGTGGCGCGAACTGAATGCATTTTTGAAATACATTGATTCTGTCTGTTACTTCGCGGCGCGACCAAAGGTTGGCGGCGCGAACTATGTTCAAAAACATTTTCTTGTTTGCTTAAGACTTGATTTGCATACCTATTACTTCTATATGTTCAAAATGTGTTATTAATTAATTAAATAACATGTGTGAGGTGTAATTGAAGGTATTATGTAATGGAATGCTAAATGATAATTGTGTTGAGATTGGATTGAATTGCATGTTGTGTAATGTTGTGCAAGGTTGGAAAGATGTGATTGTGTAGTTTAAGAGATAGAGAGACCGTCTTAAATGCATGAGTCTTGTTTTGTTGCACACGTACACAAGCATGAGTCTTTGAAAGTGGCAATGTTGGGTAATCTCGCGAAGGTTATTTACTTGTCCCAAACCTAACGAGTACGGGGTTTGAAAGCTTAACGAGTATGGGGCTTTGAGGTGGTTATCTAGTCTAGAGAGAATGACAATCGGCATGACCGGAAATGATAATGGAGGGATCCACATGCATATCGCATAGAGTCACACTTGAGTCGCACGTGTCGGTGTGAAATGTTGTTATGTGTGATTATGTGGTATGAATGTGTGGATGTGAATTTGATTGATATGCATATATGTGGAATGATGAATCATTTGATATGTGTGGACCTCCGATTTTTTTTAATACCGGGCCATACCTCTGATCTGTAGAGATACGTGAACTGACTCTTTTTTGTCGCTTAATGCTTTCGCATTTTTGAAAATATCACAGAGTCGCCACCGACCTTTTATTTTATCCAATTAAGGAAAGGTTTATAAAAGAAACAGAAAAAAGACCTTTAAGAAATTCTGGGTAAGGGGGTAGGTTATACAAAGGGAAGGTGTTAGCACCCTTTGTATCCATGGTTATCCATGGGCTCTTAAGTTTGCTTAGCTCACTTGTTTTTCGATCACTTTTCAATTGCTCTGAAATTGCTCATATGTGGTTTCAAATACTTTTGTAAATTGAATTTTGTAATGATCCGTGTGTGGATGTATACAAAATGCTTGTTTATCTTTCGAAAGATGTTTTGAAAAGAACGTTAACTTTGTAATAACCCGTGTTTGGATGTATACAAAGTATTGTCTTTTTTGAAAGTTTTGAAAAATCAACAGTGTATGAGAATTTTGTTTGTTTTGATTTGAGCAAGCAAACTAGGAGGTCTACCCTGAGTTGTAAGGTCTTTATCCTATTTCCTTTAAAAATCTATCCTTTCACCGGATATAAAAGCAAGGTTCGATTTTGTACTCAAAACAGTTGAATTTGACTTTGATTTTGAAAGATTGTAAAAGGGATTACCTGAAGAGGTGCAAGTGTGATTGTGATTGGATTCAGATATTTATCTTTGAAGTTAGTGATCTAACGGTTCAATTTTATCTTTGACATACACGCAGTTTATATTTGCTGGAAATTAAAGTGCGGAAATGTAAAGTGCGGAAAGTAAATCTACGCTATTACATCGATTATGCAGGAAATGTAAACTAGCCTATTTACATGAATTTGACATCCTATACATTTATCTAGGAATTTTAAATTGCAAGAAAAATAAAAGGCATGTTTTTGGATTTTTTATGATTGATTTTAATTATAATTAATGCATGATTAATTAAATTAAAATGAAGAAAAAAGATGAAAATAGATTTAAACCTAGAAATTAAGTTTAAAATATGTACAAAATATTTGTTAATTAATTTTAAAACAAAACTAATTTTTTTGGAATTTTTGGAATTGATTTGAAATTGATTTAAGTTAATTAAAACATAATTATGCAAATAATTATACAAATAATTAAAACTTAAAAAGAAAATTATTCAAAATATGTACAAAATTAGTTTATAATATATAAACAATATTTAACACCAAGAACAATTTTTTTTATGATTTTTTGATTGGTTAGAATAATTAAAAAGCAAATATATAAATATATACTAATTAATTATGCAAAATATTGAAATTTTGAAAAAAATAAAAATATTTTTATTTCAGAAAATAATATATTATTTTAGAAGTCTAAAAATATTTTTCGTGTATTTTTTGGATTTTTAAAACTATTTTTAATTAATTTAACAAAGAAATTAAAATAAAATAGAAAATAAAATAGAAAATAAAAGGATACTGATCCTGTGTGGTAATCAGTGAGGGAGCATGGTATGCGTGCGTGTTCTGAGGCGTTGGATGAGTTGATGGATGGATCAGAAGGCCCAGATGGTGAGGGACCATAACACGTGGAAAACCTGCAAAACACTGAATTCCAAGTCAGTTTAAAAAACACGCGCGCGCCTCCCAGCGAATCAGAGGGCGCCACGCATCATCTTCAACCTTCAGATAGGTTTTTACACCGTTCATTTGCAGGTGGTGTAAAAAACCTAATCTTTTACACCTGGTAATAATAGCGAATACAAGCAAACGTGAGTCTAAATTTGGCGCGATGGTATGGTTGAGTTCGTATTGTTCATGCGAACTCAATGGTGCTATTCAGAACCTGTAATTTTGCCTAATTTGGAAAACCCTAAATTTGAAGCTATGAACCCTAAAATGGTAGTTTCGTTTATACGTGTCCAAACTTCAATTAAGTTTCCAGAAATGATCTACACCTCAAACCAAACTCAATAGTATGTCTACATCTTGTTAAACATGTGTGAATAACCAGATACGAATTGATTTTAGTTTGAACAAATTTTGACCTGTGTAGCTCGATTCAGTGAGCTTCAAGGCTTGTAATTGATTGAGATAGTTTCAGTGATGTTTAAGGAAGGTATATGAATGCTTAGTTTGTATTGAAATGGACTGAAATTACAAATTCGAATTTGAGTTTTTCTTTGAATTTTTTGAAGTGATTACAAGTGTTATATGCTATGCTATGCTTCTGGTCTTGCCTCCTCTTTGTTACTGAAGTACTATAGCCTATTTATAAGCATTTAGAGTGCTTAGAAACTAAGCCAAGAGCATTGATGAGTTTTTTGGAATCTTGACTTTTTCAACATTGGTAGCTTTGTCTTTAAGCCACCATGGCTTGATTTTCCTCTTCTCCTCTGCTGTACTTTGCTTTGGGACAGAGTTGAATGAGTCATATTGATGAGTCATGCTTGGAATGCAAGCTATCATTTATCCATGCATTTCCTTTTTTAATTTAATATTAAAATAAGAAAAAATCAAGCAAACATGGATGAAAAATGTTATGGGCTTAGTCTTGGTCGTGGGAGGCCCATATCCTCATGGAAATGATGTTTGAATGCTGAAAACTTGGCCCCATTTGGAAAAAATGCCATTTTGAACAATGTTGATTTCATGCATTTTACCAAAATTTAGCCAACTTCAACAAGGTGTAAATCCTTCAATTTTTGTCATATGAAGGAGATCTTGCACTTTTTGGAAACCTCAAAGAGTCCTCTAACCAATGTCTTTGGTCTCATGTCAAAATGATTTTTGAAGCTCCTTGTGTGTCCTTTTGAAAAAAGTGTCTTTTTGTTGACTTTGAAAATGACCTGTAATGTCTTTGGTCATATTTTTCAAATGGTGAATCCAATGACCATGGGATCAATGGCATTTGAAAGATAATTGAATTTCCTTCAAAACAAGCTTTGGTTTGAATTTTTTGGATGAAGGATGAGAGAGTTATGATCAGTCAAAGTTGAGTTGACTTTTCAGGCAAAAACCCTAATTTTGAATCTTAGGGTTTTGTTGATTTTTGATCTTTCCTTGATGAATTATGATCATCCAATGATCAAATGATGAATCCTTTGACAAAATATGGACTTTGACAAAAAATTTCATTTTTGACTGTCTGTTGACTTTTTTGGTCAAACGGGTCGTCTGTTGACTGTTTGAGCTGCTGACGGTGCGTCTGAGTGATTTGAAGTTTGAAAATTTGTATGATGGTACTTTGAGATATATGGATGTATATGAAATCCATTTGAGCTCTCAAAAACTTGTTGCTCCTGTAAAAACAAGAAAAACCCTGATTAGGGACTGTTTGTGTAGGAGACAGTTAAGCGTACCTGATTTTTGTGCAGTGTTGAGTTTCTGCTAATCGCGTGATATTCAGAAGACTTCTAGAACAAAAATCTTGGAATTTTGAATTGTGAAAGATTGATTTGATTGATGGTACAAAACACTGAGAATTGTACTGCCAGCAGTTTGGCTGTCGACTGACTGTTCAGGTATTGACGTAGCAGTTAGAGTGATAAATCAACAGTCAAAGTTAATTTTCTTTTTTGTTGTTTTTTTGTTTTTGTTTTATGTAAAAAATGAAAGTTTATTTACATGACTTGTTAGAAAAACACAGACATAATTAATAACTAATATTTACGGTATGCGGGCAAAATTACCGATAATAACCCTGAAAATCATTTAATGCACAGAAATAGGAATATTTGACTGGCAGAAAACACACAAAATATTATCTTAGTAACTAAGCAATATTATGACAAATAGTACAACATTTAATACTGACAGTACAAATATCACATACTATATTGAACAGTACGACGAATAAACGGTACATTTAAGAAATAAGAAATACGGCAAATTTTAAGAATGACGATTAATGACCCATGCTATGAACAATAACATGTAGATGATTGGGAGCATAACCATTGCAGGTCCACACTCCTCAGGACTATGCAGGCAGAAGAAAGTCATGATCACCGTAGCAATGGTGATGACTGTAAGAAACAGTGTCTCTATCCACTTTGCCATTCTTGTCAGGGAAGAAGAGAAAGGATGGATTATGAAGTAGAAATTTGAGAGATGAATTGGAATTTGATGTGAGATTTTATGAAAGAAAATGAGAGGTATTTATAGAATGGAAAGAAGGAAAGAGACGTTGGGGAATGATGTGATTCCGTACAAAAGGAAAATTTGAGTGGAAGTAAGATTTGAAAGAAAGTGTAGATAGTGTTGGGAAAAGGAGAGATTTGATTTTTGAAAAAGAGATTTGAAAAGATTTTTGCAAATATTGGAATATAGTACAAAAATTAGTGGGAAACAAAAGATAATAATAATCTATTTGTTACCAGTACAGTCTGAGCTTCCTGATTCTGCGCCTGCAAAAAGATTTAACTCTGTACCAATTGTGTCAGTACTATTTATCTGTAAATAAATAAATAGCATGTGTGAAGTAATAAACAGTATTTGGTGTTTGCGTAAGAATAAATTCAACTGCAGGCCAAATTACTGTATAAGAAAGATTCTAAAAACTAAGTATTTCATATGTCAGGATATTTGTTGAAATAAAAATCCATGATTATATGAGACCCTTAATTTTTAGATTGGAGTTTTCTTGAAAAATATGTGGGCAAATTTTGGGGTATAACAGTTGCCCCTATTCAATCTTCTTAAACCTGAAGAGATTGTATGAAATCTGAAGGTAGAAGATGATTGAATATTTAGATGCCCTGAAAATTTGCACTTACCTTGATCAGAAGAGATGTTGGAAGTTGCATTTGAATGTCGTCTGCGAAATGTTGTTGGCAGATTGGAACATTACCTGAGATGGGCTTTCAGATGCCACCTGGAATATGGGTTGAGGGTTTGTTCATCAGAATGAATCCATTGATTATATCTTGATGAAGGATTTGAAAGTCTTTGTGTTGATTGTTTCGGAACCGTCCAAGGTTACCGCTTTAAGTCTTGGAAGAGAATCGTTACGGAACTTGTCCAAAGTTTTTCCGATTTAGATTTTGGAAGTTGATCATTGTGGAACCGTCGGAGGTATCGCTTTAGATCTGCAATGTTAGATCGTTTTGGAACCGTCTGAGGTATCGCTTTAGATCTGTAATGTTAGATCGTTTTGGAACCGTCTGAGGTATCACTTTAGATCTGTGATGCTAGATCGTTCTGGAACCGTCTGAGGTATCACTTTAGATCTGTGATGCTAGATCGTTCTGGAACCGTCGGAGGTATCACTTTAGATCTGTGATGCTAGATCGTTCTGGAACCGTCTGAGGTATCGCTTTGATCTGTGATGTCTGTTTTTGAGTTGATAAGTGATCAGAATAAATCTTCGGTTTGATTATATCTAAGAGAACCGTTCATGGAATTCAGGTGAACACTGCATGTGATTGAGAACATCTTTGTTGAAGATATCTGCCTACCTGAAAAATCAAGTTAGTGATATGCAATGTTTATGATGCATGTGAATGTGAGATATTCCCGGAGAAATATGCATGTTATGTTGTGTATGAATATGCGTATGCATGATGCGTGAATATGATGTATGAATGTATGAATGTATGAATGTATGAATGTGAATGTGAATGTGAATGTGAATGTGAATGTGATGCGTGTCAAGCTTCTAGTTGGAAAAATAAATTCCCACTAGTCAGCTGGACATGAATGTATTGTGATCGTTGATGATCTTTTGTCTTGTTTGAGTACCCTTGGCTGGGGAAATTCTTTGAGAACCCGGGTATCCCGTTGAAGGATCTTTGACTACTGCTTGGGGAACCAAAGGTAACTGGAAGTTCTGATGCCCTTTCAAATGGGAATGAGGAAGATGCATAATCCTCCGATGCACTATCTGACCAAGTCCGGGTGCGGGGATCACATCTTCTGAAGATAGTAATCTGGAACATCCCTGCTGGGGAATAAGACTTCTTTTGAAGAGAAAATCTTTTTGAGGAATTTGCTGAGAAATGTGTTTCCCTTGGGAATTTTCTTCTGATGGAACGATGTCCAGATGATCGGGACATTTCCTGAATGCCATTCCTGTTTTTCCTGGTAAACATCAATCATATTCAAATGCATATGTTCATTCAAAATTATCATTGAGACGCTTACGCATTTAAACAGGAAAAGTGAAAATAGTGATTTTTGAAAGAGCTGCATTGAAAAGAGCCATGATAGGCGGGTTAGCACAGGGAGACAACAATCCTAGAAGTAGGAAACTGTCAGAAAGTTTTGAAAAATATTTATGAAGATAAATAGCTATGTGAAAATGATCCAGTCAAGTTTCAACTCTGCTATTGCCAATCTGTCTTCGAGCATCTCATCCCTCACTTGTTGGAAGAAAGTGATTAGACTGATCGGTGTCTTTGAGGTGTTGAATCTTGATGGTGAGTAGGCAGCTGAACGGAACACAGTTGTATGCTTCATTCCCTAACTTTTGCCTAGGCCGCCCTTTCAGGTTTTCAGCCTACCGGGATTTTTGTTTAGTCTCTAATTTTTGCCTGGACCGCCCTTTCGGGTTTTCAATCCACCGAGACGCTCATTTTTGCCTAAGTTGCCCTTTCAGGTTTTCAACTTAGCGAGCTGTTTTTTTTTCGTTTTAAGAGAAGTATTTTTTGACTATGTCAGCATTCACAGGGTGTGGGAAATCCTCGCCATCCATGGTGGTAAGCAACATGGCGCCGCCGGAGAATATTTTCTTGATTATGAATGGCCCCTCGTAGGTGGGAGTCCATTTGCCTCTGGGATCACCTTGTGGTAAGATGATGCGTTTGACAACCAAGCCACCAGTTTGGTATGCTTGACTTTTGACTTTTTTGTTGAAGGCTTTGATCATACGCTTTTGGTATAGCTGACCATGACAAATAGCTGCGAGCCTTTTCTCATCAATCAAGTTTATCTGGTCCAACCGTGTTTGAATCCAATCGTCTTCGTCTAGATTGGCTTCTTTCATAATCCTTAGGGAAGGAATCTGAATTTCAATTGGAAGAACTGCCTCCATACCATAGACTAAGGAGAATGGAGTTGCCCCTGTTGAAGTACGCGCAGATGTGCGATAACCATGAAGAGCAAAAGGTAACATCTCATGCCAGTCTTTGTAGGTTACTGTCATTTTTTGTATGATTTTCTTGATGTTCTTGTTGGCAGCTTCCACCGCGCCGTTCATCTTTGGTCGATATGGAGAGGAATTATGATGTTTGATCTTGAACTGTGTGCAAAGTTCAGTGATCATTCTGTTGTTCAGATTTGTGCCATTGTCCGTGATAATCCGTTCAGGGATGCCATACCGACAAATGAGATTGTATTTGATGAACCGGGCTACCACATTTTTGGTGACAGAAGCAAATGAAGCTGCTTCTACCCACTTTGTGAAGTAGTCAATAGCGACCAGGATAAAGCGATGTCCGTTGGAGGCAGTAGGTTTGATTTCTCCAATCATATCAATACCCCACATTGCAAAAGGCCAAGGAGCCGTCAGGACGCTTAATGGAACTGGAGGTACATGTACTTTGTCAGCATATATCTGGCATTTGTGACATGTTCGGGAGTGACGATGGCAGTCTGTTTCCATGGTAGACCAGTAATAACCTGCTCTAAGGATCTTTTTAGCCATTGTATGTCCACTAGAATGAGTACCGAAGGTACCATTGTGTATTTCTTCCATGATTTGTTCTGCTTCCTTCTTGTTTACACAGCGAAGTAAAGTCGAGTCATGGTTGCGTTTGTATAGGGTTCCATTGCTTAGAAAGAATTTGGCAGCAAATCTCCTTAGAAACTTTCTGTCGTTAATGGATGCCCCTTCAGGGTACTCCTGAGCTTCGAGATATCTTTTTACCTCATGGAACCATGGTTTTTCCTCGGTTCCTTCGGTATTGATCTCATTGCAATAGGATGGTTCATCTTGCCTGTAGATGGTGATCATAGGCGCCTCGTTGTCCCACCTGATTTTGAACATGGATGACATGGTAGCTAAAGCATCAGCTAGTTGATTTTCCTCGCGTGGGATGTGTTCGAAAGTGATTTCTTCGAAGTAAAGAATCAAACTCAGCACATACTCTTTGTAAGGAATTAGATTCGGGTGCTTTGTGTCCCATTCCCCTTTGACTTGGTAGATTACCAAGGCTGAGTCTCCGTAGACTTCCAGGAATTTGATTCTTAGATCGATTGCAGCTTTGAGACCCAGAATACATGCTTCGTATTCGGCTATATTGTTAGTGCAATTGAAGCATAACCTGGCAGTGAACGGTGTGTAACTTCCTGCGGGGGAAATGATCACAGCTCCGATGCCATTGCCAAGTGCATTAGAAGCTCCGTCAAAAACCATAGTCCACCGGGATCCTGGCTCGGGTCCTTCTTCTGGTCCTGATTGTTTGTAGTCATTGACTAGCATAATGTCTTCGTCTGGGAAGTCAAAGTTCAATGCTTGATAATCATCCACTGCTTGATGAGCCAGATGATCCGCTACCACACTTCCTTTGATTGCTTTTTGTGAAGTGTATTGAATGTCATATTCTGTTAAGATCATTTGCCATCTCGCTATTCTTCCTGAGAGAGCAGATTTTTCGAACACGTATTTGATGGGATCCATCTTGGAGATTAGGAAAGTGGTGTGATTTAGCATGTACTGTCTTAGCCGGCGAGCTGCCCAAGCTAAGGCACAACAAGTTTTTTCGAGTAGTGAGTATCTTGTTTCACAATCGGTAAACTTTTTGCTAAGATAGTAGATTGCGTGCTCCTTTCGGCCGGATTCGTCATGTTGCCCTAGCACACACCCCATTGAGTCTTCTAACACAGTTAGGTACATTATCAGAGGTCTGCCTTCCACAGGTGGCAACAAGATTGGAGGTTTTTGGAGATATTCTTTGATTTTGTCAAAGGCTAACTGGCATTTGTCATTCCACCTTTCCACTTGATCTTTCTTCAACAGTTTGAAGATCGGCACACAAGTAGTAGTCATGTGGGCAATAAATCGGGCGATGTAATTCAGACGTCCCAAGAATCCTCTGACTTGTTTCTCGGTACGAGGTATAGGCATTTCTTGAATGGCTTTAACCTTGGCGGGATCAACCTCAATACCTTTGCTGCTGACGATGAAACCTAAGAGTTTGTCGGATCTTACTCCAAAGGTACACTTATTTGGGTTTAGTCGCAACTTGTATTTCTTGAGTCTGTCAAACAACTTGTGTAAATGACCCAAATGTTCTTCCTCGGTGTTGGATTTTGCAATCATGTCATCGACATACACCTCTATTTCTTGATGAATCATATCATGAAATAGCGCTACCATTGCACGTTGATAGGTTGCTCCGGCGTTTTTCAGACCAAAGGGCATTACTTTGTAACAAAAGGTTCCCCAGGGTGTTGTGAAGGTTGTTTTTTCCATGTCTTCGGGTGCCATCTTGATTTGATTGTACCCTGAGAACCCGTCCATAAAGGAGAATACCTTGCATTGTGCGGTATTATCAACCAGTACATCGATGTGTGGTAAAGGGAAATCATCTTTGGGACTTGCCCGGTTCAGATCTCTGTAGTCCACGCACATCCTGACTTTCCCGTCTTTTTTAGGTACAGGGACAATGTTAGCTATCCAAGGAGGATAACTTACAACTTTTAGGAATCCGGCATTGAACTGTTTTTCAACCTCGTCTTTGATCTTTTTTGACATATCAGGCCTACTTCTTCGTAGTTTTTGTTTGACTGGAGTGCTACCTTCTTTGATTGGTAGGCGATGAACTACGATGTCCGTGTCAAGGCCTGGCATATCCTTATAGGACCAGGCGAATATCTCGACGTAGTCTCGCAGCATTTGAATCAGTCTTTGCTTGACGCTGTGTTCTAAATCAGCCCCTATTTTGACTTCTTTCTTTTCTTCGTTGCTGCCCAAGTTGATGACCTCAATTGGCTCCTCGTGAGGCTGTATGGCCTTGTCTTCTTGTTCTAGCAGCCTTGCAAGTTCTCTTGGCACTTCACAATCTTCTTCACTTTCGTCCTCAGTTTGGTAGATCGGATTTTCAAAGTCATGACGGGCAATAGCAGAATCGTTGTTGACTGGATCCAGAGTGTATGTGAATCTGCAAGTTAATTATGTGAGTATGTGTGAAGAAAAACATAGCTATTTGAAAGCGAAGAAAGAAGGAAAAAGGATCACAAAATTTAAATATGCAAGCGTCCCATGATTTTATTGAATGCACATGATCATGATATGATAAGCCCTTATAGAAGGACCGGTGTGCTAAGGCACACGGCTTTCAAGCTCATGGTTCGATTGTTCAGGAACCACTTTTATCTTTGCACATTATACACAAAGAAAACAGGAAATGGCATTTACTTCTGGACAAAGGAGATCACATCCTCAGCTTTCCAGTTGTTCAATCCACTGTTGTGAGCAGGGGGTACCCAGCTGTTCCAGTTGCAGTTGTCTTTTTCACCTTCCACAGCATTGATTTCATTAGTGGGAAAATGAGCCGGTGATCCTTCGGGATAAGGGATATACTCTGCTGGATACGAGAGCCCAGGCTGAGATATCTCTGTTGGCTGAGCGAGATGCTCGATAAGGCCGTCCCATGAAGTCGGGATGATGTCTTGAATAGAGACTTGTGCATCCTGATGAGGAGTGTATGCTGACAGAAAGCAACCCTCGTTATTTGGTATTTTCCTGGCTTCTTCGAAAGCGAAATTGTCATCGTAATGTTCATCCCATCCAGTTGGGACAATGTCCTCCATGGCAATTTGTGAGCTCGGAGGAGCGGAATATTTCACCATATAGTCATATTTGCCGTTGGGTTCTCCTAGCGTGTCCCATACTTCTTTGGGTGGATTTTGATATTGCTCAGTGACGGAATTTGTGAAAATTTGATCATTTCCAACTTCATCACCCCATCCAGTCGGGGTAAGGTCCTCCATAGCAATATAAGAATTCTGAGGTTCGGCATACTGATAATTATACCCGCCGTTTGGTTCTCCCACAGCATCCCACATTCCCATGGAAATAGGTGGAATCTCACCTGGATATGGCTGAATGATATGGTTCAAGAACACTCCTTCATCTTCAATAGCGTTTACTTCTTGGCTGACGAAGTGTGACATCAATCCTTCAGAACGAGGACTTTGATCATTCTTTTGATTTTCACTAACATAGCCCAGGCCTAGCTTGTCAGACTTGTAGGGTATATCGGGAAGCTGTCCCCATACTGTGCAATCACCCTGTTCAATCATGGCTTTGGCATCTTTGAGAGAAGCCATAGTTGTAGTTGGAGTAGCAGGAATATGCTTGGTGGTAGAGACATCTGGAGAGACCACCTCAAATGATTGGCATGGAGTTTCGATGAATTCGTCCTCCAACTCAACATATTTGGAATTGCTTAGGTGACTAACCACATATTCCTCTTCGCCATAGACTGTGACAATCTTTCCTTTTACTGGATATTTTAACTTCTGATGCAGGGTAGAAGTTACAGCGTTTGCCCCATGTATCCAAGGGCGTCCAAGTAAACAGGAGTAGGCTGGGTGAATTTCCATTACGTAAAAGATAGAATCAAAGATTTGAGAACCCACTCTGATTGGGAGATTCACTTTTCCGTATACCGTTCTGGTTGACCCGTCAAAGGCTCTTACCACAACATCACTTGGTTGTAACACAATTCCTTCGAAGTCAAGCTTTTCTAGTACTGTTTTCGGTAACACGTTCAAAGAAGAACCGTTATCTACTAGCACATGAGATAGAGTGGTGCCATTACATTCAATGGAGATATGTAAGGCTTTGTTGTGATTTTTTCCAGCAGGGGTTAGATCCACATCGGAGAAACCGAGACCATTGCTCACGGTTAGATTGGCAACACAATTCTCAAATTGGTCGACTGAGATCTCTTGAGGCACATGCGCAGCTTTGAGGAACTTCATCAGAGCTTTGGCATGAGCTTCTGAATATTTTAGCAGAGATAGCATTGAGATTTTTGAAGCGGTGTGCCCCAGTTGCTCAATAATATTGTAATCACTCTTGCAGATGATTTTCAATATTTCCTCCATTTCTTGCTTTGATGGATCCTCAGCAGTGATCTCCACCGGGGTTTGAATTTGTTCAACTTGTGGCTCTTTGCCTCGAGCGTTGACATTTTGATTAGGAACTGGGACTCGGACTGGACCAGCAGCAACATTTGGAGAAATTTCTGGTGAAAAGATTCTTCCACTTCTCGTGATCTTGCTGGTACCCACAATATTACCCACAGTTGGAGTAGTTGACTTTGCGGTCTCTTCAGTCGAGGTACCCTGCTTAACTCCATGAATGTAAACATTAGTGTTGTATCCCCATGGGACAGCTTTGTCTGAGGAGTATGGAAATGGAGTTGGACTAGCAATGACTACTGATGCCACTTTGAGTGTAGCAGAAATTTTGAATGGAGCCTTGGCAGAGATTTTGAATGGTAAGCTGGAGATCACTGAGACATCCTCTATTCTTATCCCGTTTGCAAAGACTTCGCACAGTACGTCCATAGAAGGGAGCCTTTCAAACATAATGATACGGCGATCCATCCATTTTTGAATTCCCATCCTCAGATTTTCACAACCATTGGGCAGGCATGAGCAATAAAAGCAGTCGGGGTCACACCCTGGGAAGTAACCAGCTCGGATTAGCTTTCCTTTGACTTCGCAGAGTGGAGTTGATAATTCGTTCACATCATAGATGTAAACAGTGTCCAGGATAGCGTTGACAGTTTTGTCATGCTTTGGCATAGGTGCTGTGATGACATTTGGAGTTTCTGGAGGATCGAACTCAATTTCACCAGCATCTATCATATCTTGTATTTTATTTTTCAGGGCCCAGCAGTGATCTGCGTCATGTCCTGGACAGTTTGAGTGATAGGCACATGTCGCATCAGGGCGATAATTCAGAGAGGAAGTGTTGACATTCCTTGGAGGACCTCTTAAGGTGATTAGATCTGCTTTTAGCAAGTGCTGCAATGCCTGAGAAATTGGCATGTTGATTTTGGTGAAATTTCTTCTTGGTGCATCTGGTCGATGCGTATATTTTGGCTGTTGATCTTTTTGAGGTGCAGATGCGGAGATCAGAACTGCCCCTACAGATTGATGCTGCTCACTTTTGCGACTTTTTTGAATTTGAGTTGCATTGACCTCATTTCTCCCACTGATGGGCCTTTTTGTAGTACCAGAGGTGGAACCTATTTGAATTTTTCCATTTTGAATGCCACTTTCGACACGTTCTCCGGTCAGTATCAGATCAGTGAAACCTGATGATGAACTTCCCAGCAAATGGCTATAGAAAGGGCCAGTTAAAGTGCCCATGAACATGTCAACTAGTTCGCGATCAGATAAGGGTGGTTGAACCCTTCCAGCCATATCTCTCCACTTTTGTGCATATCCTTTAAAACTTTCTTTTGGTCCCATAGACATGCCCCTTAGTTGAGTACGGGTTGGCGCAAGATCAGCATTGTATTGGTACTGTTTGTAAAAAGCAGCAGCTAATTCTTCCCAAGTATGAACCTTGGTATTTTCCAGCTGATAGTACCACTCGAGTTGTGTACCCGACAGACTTTCTTGGAAGAAGTGAATCCACAATTTGTTATCCGTTGTATGAGGTTGTATCTTCCTCACATAGGATCTCAGATGTAGTTTCGGGCAAGAAACTCCATCATATTTTGCAAAGACAGGAACTTTGAATTTTGGAGGGATAACAACATCCGAGATGAGCCCTAGATCATTGAAATCTAAGCCAGGTATTTTTTGTATCTCCATAGCTTTCATACGGTCTTCCAGCTGTTGGTATTTTTCATTATCCGGTTCGTCCCCAGAATGATCATTTTCTTCATTTGAAGAGAGAGAGGGTTTAGCAGAACCCTGGTTGCTTTGATTGTCTTCTTGTTCATCATCACCGACTGTTTCAGGGATCGGTGGCTTTGTGAACTTTTTGACTGGAATTTTGATCTTTCTTCTCAGGTGACTCACACCTACAGATCCTTTGGGCTTCTTTTTCTTCTTGATTATCAGGGCTTTCAGTTCTTGCTGCCCCTTTGCCAGTTCCAAAATTGCCACTTGAACTTGGGCATTCTGTGCTTCGAGATTCTTGATACTCATTTCAGATTCCATCTCTTCTGACTGAAATAAACAGCGAGAAGATGAGAAATCCGTCATGTGAACCTGTTATGAAATGTGTATGACTGGATGCCATGTGTATGCAATGTATGAAATGCATATGCAATGTATATGAATGCAATGTATGAAATGTATATGCAATGCATGAAGTGAAATGTGTGTGCAATGTTTCAAGGATCTTAGAGTTTAGATTTGTTAAAGAAGAAACAAACGTTAGTTAATCAATTTATTTCTTTTTTTTTTTTTGCTTCTTTTTTCTTTTTTTTCTTTGCCTCATTTGGGCTTACAAGACAGAAATAAAGTAAATGATCCTTCAGGTCTCTCGTGGACGCTTTCTCTTTGCCCCCAAGAATGTGTTGATCTGCTTTTCTTCTTGAAGCTGTCCGGTGAGCTCCAATATCCTTCTCTCATAGTCCTGACAGTATGATTTGAAGGTGTCTCTTTCCTCTTTGAGTTGAACCCAAGATTTTTGCAACTCTTCTAGGTCAGTTGGCATGTCCGGGTGTAGAATAACTTGAGGTTCATATCCTTCGACCTCTGGTTCAATAGTCACAGGTAGAACAGCAGGATATGGCATAAGGAGTTTCTGAGCATGAGTACGGACCCATCTGAGGTAGGGTTCCATAGGAATAGAATTCCATTGCCCCAGAGTTTTGCTTTCTATTCTATAGACACTGCCCCATGCATGTATGAACCTTCGTCGGTGTCTATGAGAATAATTCTCGTAATCAAACACAATGCCATGGATAATCATGTCATGAGGACCGTTGCTCCTTGCATATCCGAATTGGCGTAGAGCTAAAGAGGGATTGTAAGTGATGCCTCCTTTGATGCCAAGGAGTGGCACATTAGGGTATTCTCCACAATGATCAATGATAGTAATGTCTCTTTGAAAGAAGTTGTTCCACCGGATATCTGAATGAGACAAAGACATAATCCTGCGAGACCAATGCATTCTTTGTTCATTTCTCATCACTGATCGGGGAAGATGAAATGTAAACCACCTAGCCAGTAGTGGTATACAGCACATGAGAGTTCCTCGTTTCTTCATGGTACGAGTGTGTAGAGAATGTAGAATGTCTCCCAGCAATGTTGGTACCGGGTTACGGATTAGGAAAAGGTTGATGATGTGTACACTTATGAACTGGTCGGGATTTGGGAATAAAACCAACCCATAGATCAAAAGTGCCATAACTTCCTCCAAAGCTGGATAACTTTTGTTTTCTAGCAGTAGTCGAGCCTTTTCCAATAAGAATTTGGCAAGCAAACCCTTAACTCCACTTTTTGTTTCCCAATTGGACTCGATTTCTGATTTCCGCAGATGTAAAGCAGCAGCAATGACTTCAGGTTTTGGAATCCTTTCTAAACCAGTGAAAGGTAATTGATTTTGAACAGGCAATCCCATTAGTTCAGAGAATTCTTCCAAAGTGGGTACCAACTGGTAATCAGGAAAGGTAAAGCAATGATGTTCAGGGTCAAAGAACTGGAACAGGACCCGTATCATGTCTTCTTCAAATTTTGAGGTAACCAAATGGAGTAGGTGACCATGCCTTTCAGTGAATTGAACATTCCTGGGGAATTCTGACACTAAGTCTTTTAGTTCAGATGGTATCGTTGAGATGTTGATTCGGATGTAATCTTTGGTGGCGGGAGCCATTACCTGCAAAAACAAAGGTAAACTCTTTGATCCTTGAAGTGTTTGGTGCAAAAAATGATATGCTTATGATGCAAACATGTGGCACACAAAAACAAATCAAACAATAGCCTTAGGTTTAAAGGCTTGCATGGAGCTGATAGGTGATACCCTCCCCACTGAAGTTGAGTTGGTTAAAACCTGTCCTAGAATTGGATTCGGGTTCTATGATCCTTGGAAGTAACATCTCAATACGGCGCTCGAGTGGCCGATCAAAATATTCCTCGAGGATAACTAACTTCGATCAATTTCAAAGCTAGCCACTTAATAGGCCACAAGTCAAGTTCAACTAAAAAGGTTCTAAGACAAATTAGTGTTTAATGACATTTCGGAAGCCTAATATACTCCTTGATCGCTTTCAAGGGACATCAGTATAAACCAAAGTGTCGCACTAACGATGACTACCAGATCAACCGTATCGGTACATGCCGTACAGTTTCCTTGGTCTAATGTCATATACTTAAGGTACCTCGAGATTCGGGTTAGAATCTTTCACACAAGCAAAATACCCAAGCAAGCCTTTGAAAAATAAAGCAATCAAGTCAAACAATTGAAAACATCGACCTATTCTCTTAAGGTAACCCCTTTTGAAAACATTTTGTTTTTGAAAGTATGTCCCCAGCAGAGTCGCCAGTTCTGTGGACCTCCGATTTTTTTTAATACCAGGCCATACCTCTGATCTGTAGAGATACGTGAACTGACTCTTTTTTGTCGCTTAATGCTTTCGCATTTTTGAAAATATCACAGAGTCGCCACCGACCTTTTATTTTATCCAATTAAGGAAAGGTTTATAAAAGAAACAGAAAAAAGACCTTTAAGAAATTCTGGGTAAGGGGGTAGGTTATACAAAGGGAAGGTGTTAGCACCCTTTGTATCCATGGTTATCCATGGGCTCTTAAGTTTGCTTAGCTCACTTGTTTTTCGATCACTTTTCAATTGCTCTGAAATTGCTCATATGTGGTTTCAAATACTTTTGTAAATTGAATTTTGTAATGATCCGTGTGTGGATGTATACAAAATGCTTGTTTATCTTTCGAAAGATGTTTTGAAAAGAACGTTAACTTTGTAATAACCCGTGTTTGGATGTATACAAAGTATTGTCTTTTTTGAAAGTTTTGAAAAATCAACAGTGTATGAGAATTTTGTTTGTTTTGATTTGAGCAAGCAAACTAGGAGGTCTACCCTGAGTTGTAAGGTCTTTATCCTATTTCCTTTAAAAATCTATCCTTTCACCGGATATAAAAGCAAGGTTCGATTTTGTACTCAAAACAGTTGAATTTGACTTTGATTTTGAAAGATTGTAAAAGGGATTACCTGAAGAGGTGCAAGTGTGATTGTGATTGGATTCAGATATTTATCTTTGAAGTTAGTGATCTAACGGTTCAATTTTATCTTTGACATACACGCAGTTTATATTTGCTGGAAATTAAAGTGCGGAAATGTAAAGTGCGGAAAGTAAATCTACGCTATTACATCGATTATGCAGGAAATGTAAACTAGCCTATTTACATGAATTTGACATCCTATACATTTATCTAGGAATTTTAAATTGCAAGAAAAATAAAAGGCATGTTTTTGGATTTTTTATGATTGATTTTAATTATAATTAATGCATGATTAATTAAATTAAAATGAAGAAAAAAGATGAAAATAGATTTAAACCTAGAAATTAAGTTTAAAATATGTACAAAATATTTGTTAATTAATTTTAAAACAAAACTAATTTTTTTGGAATTTTTGGAATTGATTTGAAATTGATTTAAGTTAATTAAAACATAATTATGCAAATAATTATACAAATAATTAAAACTTAAAAAGAAAATTATTCAAAATATGTACAAAATTAGTTTATAATATATAAACAATATTTAACACCAAGAACAATTTTTTTTATGATTTTTTGATTGGTTAGAATAATTAAAAAGCAAATATATAAATATATACTAATTAATTATGCAAAATATTGAAATTTTGAAAAAAATAAAAATATTTTTATTTCAGAAAATAATATATTATTTTAGAAGTCTAAAAATATTTTTCGTGTATTTTTTGGATTTTTAAAACTATTTTTAATTAATTTAACAAAGAAATTAAAATAAAATAGAAAATAAAATAGAAAATAAAAGGATACTGATCCTGTGTGGTAATCAGTGAGGGAGCATGGTATGCGTGCGTGTTCTGAGGCGTTGGATGAGTTGATGGATGGATCAGAAGGCCCAGATGGTGAGGGAC
This sequence comes from Vicia villosa, assembly GCF_029867415.1. Taxonomy (NCBI): domain Eukaryota; kingdom Viridiplantae; phylum Streptophyta; class Magnoliopsida; order Fabales; family Fabaceae; genus Vicia; species Vicia villosa. Next base: position 21,830,965 of record NC_081181.1, on the reverse strand, counting down.
CATAACACGTGGAAAACCTGCAAAACACTGAATTCCAAGTCAGTTTAAAAAACACGCGCGCGCCTCCCAGCGAATCAGAGGGCGCCACGCATCATCTTCAACCTTCAGATAGGTTTTTACACCGTTCATTTGCAGGTGGTGTAAAAAACCTAATCTTTTACACCTGGTAATAATAGCGAATACAAGCAAACGTGAGTCTAAATTTGGCGCGATGGTATGGTTGAGTTCGTATTGTTCATGCGAACTCAATGGTGCTATTCAGAACCTGTAATTTTGCCTAATTTGGAAAACCCTAAATTTGAAGCTATGAACCCTAAAATGGTAGTTTCGTTTATACGTGTCCAAACTTCAATTAAGTTTCCAGAAATGATCTACACCTCAAACCAAACTCAATAGTATGTCTACATCTTGTTAAACATGTGTGAATAACCAGATACGAATTGATTTTAGTTTGAACAAATTTTGACCTGTGTAGCTCGATTCAGTGAGCTTCAAGGCTTGTAATTGATTGAGATAGTTTCAGTGATGTTTAAGGAAGGTATATGAATGCTTAGTTTGTATTGAAATGGACTGAAATTACAAATTCGAATTTGAGTTTTTCTTTGAATTTTTTGAAGTGATTACAAGTGTTATATGCTATGCTATGCTTCTGGTCTTGCCTCCTCTTTGTTACTGAAGTACTATAGCCTATTTATAAGCATTTAGAGTGCTTAGAAACTAAGCCAAGAGCATTGATGAGTTTTTTGGAATCTTGACTTTTTCAACATTGGTAGCTTTGTCTTTAAGCCACCATGGCTTGATTTTCCTCTTCTCCTCTGCTGTACTTTGCTTTGGGACAGAGTTGAATGAGTCATATTGATGAGTCATGCTTGGAATGCAAGCTATCATTTATCCATGCATTTCCTTTTTTAATTTAATCTTAAAATAAGAAAAAATCAAGCAAACATGGATGAAAAATGTTATGGGCTTAGTCTTGGTCGTGGGAGGCCCATATCCTCATGGAAATGATGTTTGAATGCTGAAAACTTGGCCCCATTTGGAAAAAATGCCATTTTGAACAATGTTGATTTCATGCATTTTACCAAAATTTAGCCAACTTCAACAAGGTGTAAATCCTTCAATTTTTGTCATATGAAGGAGATCTTGCACTTTTTGGAAACCTCAAAGAGTCCTCTAACCAATGTCTTTGGTCTCATGTCAAAATGATTTTTGAAGCTCCTTGTGTGTCCTTTTGAAAAAAGTGTCTTTTTGTTGACTTTGAAAATGACCTGTAATGTCTTTGGTCATATTTTTCAAATGGTGAATCCAATGACCATGGGATCAATGGCATTTGAAAGATAATTGAATTTCCTTCAAAACAAGCTTTGGTTTGAATTTTTTGGATGAAGGATGAGAGAGTTATGATCAGTCAAAGTTGAGTTGACTTTTCAGGCAAAAACCCTAATTTTGAATCTTAGGGTTTTGTTGATTTTTGATCTTTCCTTGATGAATTATGATCATCCAATGATCAAATGATGAATCCTTTGACAAAATATGGACTTTGACAAAAAATTTCATTTTTGACTGTCTGTTGACTTTTTTGGTCAAACGGGTCGTCTGTTGACTGTTTGAGCTGCTGACGGTGCGTCTGAGTGATTTGAAGTTTGAAAATTTGTATGATGGTACTTTGAGATATATGGATGTATATGAAATCCATTTGAGCTCTCAAAAACTTGTTGCTCCTGTAAAAACAAGAAAAACCCTGATTAGGGACTGTTTGTGTAGGAGACAGTTAAGCGTACCTGATTTTTGTGCAGTGTTGAGTTTCTGCTAATCGCGTGATATTCAGAAGACTTCTAGAACAAAAATCTTGGAATTTTGAATTGTGAAAGATTGATTTGATTGATGGTACAAAACACTGAGAATTGTACTGCCAGCAGTTTGGCTGTCGACTGACTGTTCAGGTATTGACGTAGCAGTTAGAGTGATAAATCAACAGTCAAAGTTAATTTTCCTTTTTGTTGTTTTTTTGTTTTTGTTTTATGTAAAAAATGAAAGTTTATTTACATGACTTGTTAGAAAAACACAGACATAATAAATAACTAATATTTACGGTATGCGGGCAAAATTACCGATAATAACCCTGAAAATCATTTAATGCACAGAAATAGTAATATTTGACTGGCAGAAAACACACAAAATATTATCTTAGTAACTAAGCAATATTATGACAAATAGTACAACATTTAATACTGACAGTACAAATATCACATACTATATTGAACAGTACGACGAATAAACGGTACATTTAAGAAATAAGAAATACGGCAAATTTTAAGAATGACGATTAATGACCCATGCTATGAACAATAACATGTAGATGATTGGGAGCATAACCATTGCAGGTCCACACTCCTCAGGACTATGCAGGCAGAAGAAAGTCATGATCACCGTAGCAATGGTGATGACTGTAAGAAACAGTGTCTCTATCCACTTTGCCATTCTTGTCAGGGAAGAAGAGAAAGGATGGATTATGAAGTAGAAATTTGAGAGATGAATTGGAATTTGATGTGAGATTTTATGAAAGAAAATGAGAGGTATTTATAGAATGGAAAGAAGGAAAGAGACGTTGGGGAATGATGTGATTCCGTACAAAAGGAAAATTTGAGTGGAAGTAAGATTTGAAAGAAAGTGTAGATAGTGTTGGGAAAAGGAGAGATTTGATTTTTGAAAAAGAGATTTGAAAAGATTTTTGCAAATATTGGAATATAGTACAAAAATTAGTGGGAAACAAAAGATAATAATAATCTATTTGTTACCAGTACAGTCTGAGCTTCCTGATTCTGCGCCTGCAAAAAGATTTAACTCTGTACCAATTGTGTCAGTACTATTTATCTGTAAATAAATAAATAGCATGTGTGAAGTAATAAACAGTATTTGGTGTTTGCGTAAGAATAAATTCAACTGCAGGCCAAATTACTGTATAAGAAAGATTCTAAAAACTAAGTATTTCATATGTCAGGATATTTGTTGAAATAAAAATCCATGATTATATGAGACCCTTAATTTTTAGATTGGAGTTTTCTTGAAAAATATGTGGGCAAATTTTGGGGTATAACAATATGAATTAGAGAATGTGATGAGAATGAGATATACGTGATTGATACATATTTGATGTGAAATGTGAAATATATACGTATGAGCGATATATGTGTATATATGTAAATTGGCAATAAATGAGGTTGTGAATTAATTGTGATGATTAATTAAGTTGAACATGTTAACTTTATATTGGAGATAAATACATGTTTTGTGAAGAGTGATGAATTCTTGAAATGTATGCTTACTTATGTTGCATTTCCCATTATTATATTTTCTATTTAGAATTTGAATTCTCACCCTTCTGTTTGAATGTTACCCTTGGTTGGTAACGTGCAGGTTCAGAAGAGTAGTTGCTTGATTTGTGACTTAGCCGGAGAGCTCCTGAGTTTGTTATTGGATTAGGTAGCGAGTCATATGCTCTGATCATGTAACACTTAGGGGGATTGGATTTAGACTTATGCTTATGTTTAGATATTGCTATTTCCTATGTTTTGTTGGATATTCGGATGTATTTGTTTGAGATCCCGGATATGTTGTTTGAGGCTATGTGGCCAAGATTATGGATTTAAATGTTAATTCGATATTGGTAGATGAATATAGTATGGGATATATTCATTGAAATTTTAATAGCAATTCTATTGTTTTCCGCAAGCGTTTATGCATAATGTATGAAAGCATGAGATTTACATTGTGTTACAAATATGATCTTTGCATATTAAGAATGTTGGATGTTTTGCTTTAGGTTTTCATTGTGATGAAAATAACATGTGACTCCCTTTTCCTTATGCATGATTACTCTGTGTGATTGTATGATATATTTGGGGTTAGAAAAGGGGTGTTACATTAGTGGTATCAGAGCATGGTCGACCAGTTGGTCAGAGTCGTTAATGTCTTTAATTCCGTTGTATTAGATTTGTGTATCTGACTCGATCGATACTGTTTTGTTTGTTTTGGGTTGTTGGTTGTCGTAGGACGATGGTTGCTGGAAGGAATGATGATGCCATTGCTGATGCATTGAGGCTGTTGGCTGGATCTCTTGGTCAAATGCCTCAAGCTAATGCTGGAAATCGGAATGCTGATGATGATGAGTACCGTGCTTTAGGGAAGTTCCAGAGGAACAATCCTCCTATCTTTGAGGGTGAGCATGAACCGGATAAAGCTCAAGCTTGGTTGAAGGCGATTGAGAAGATTTTTCGAGTCATGAATTGTACCGATGCTCAGAAAGTGCAGTTTGGTACTCACATGCTGGAAAAGGAAGCTGAGGATTGGTGGGGCAATATGGCTCATTGATTTGATGAGGAAGGTATTCAAGTTACTTGGGATCGTTTCCGCGATGCATTTTTGGAAAACTATTTTCCGGAAGATTGCCGTGGAAAGAAAGAAGTGGAATTCCTTGAGTTGAAGCAAGGAAATGGTACCGTGGCGGAGTATTCTGCTAGATTTCAAGAGCTTATCAAGTATTGTCCTCATTACAATACTATGAATGCGGAGAGGTCAAAGTGTTTGAAGTTTGTCAATGGTTTGAGACCGGATATCAAGAAGGCGATTGGTTATCAACAGATTACCCGTTTTGCTGAGTTGATAAATAAGAGTCGGATTTATGATGAGGATAGTAGGGAGAGTGCTTCTCACTACAAGGCGATGAATGATAAGAAAGGTCAATTCCGTGGAAAACCATACGACAATAAGAAGAAGGCTGGTTTTGGCGGAAAGCCAAGTGGGGGAGTATCTAGTGCTCCGATTAAGTGTTTTAAATGTGGAGTTGAGGGACATCGTGCTGTTAATTGTTCCAAAGTCGAGGTAACATGTTTCAAGTGTGGCAAGAGTGGTCACAAAGCAAACGAGTGTAGTGGTGGTTCGAAGGTGACTTGCTACAATTGTGGAGAGCAAGGTCACATTAGCACCAAATGTGATAAGCCAAAGAAGGAACAAGCGAAAGGGAAAGTGTTTGCATTGTCTGGTGCGGAGGCTTCTACCGATGATAGGCTAATTCAAGGTACGTGCTTCATTAATGGTACACCTTTGATTGCTATTATTGATACCGGTGCGACACATTCTTTCATTTCTTTGGATTGTGCTAAGAGATTGAATCTTGTGTTATCTGATATGTGTAGAAGTATGGTTATTGATACACCTGCTATGGGTTCTGTTTCTACTTCTTTTGTGTGTTTGAATTGTCCTTTGAGTATTTTTGGTAGAGATTTTGGGATTGATTTGGTCTGTCTTCCGTTAGAGCAACTTGATGTGATTTTGGGTATGAATTGGTTAGAATTTAATCGTGTGTATATCAACTGTTTTGATAAGACTGTTATTTTTCCTGAGATTGGTGTTAAGGAAGATTTGTTTTTGTCTGCGAAGCAAGTTGGTGAATCTGTTCAAGATGGGGCTGAATTGTTTATGTTATTGGCAACCTTAGATGTGCATGAGAGGAGAACCATTGATGAATTGCCAATAGTTTGTGATTTTGAGGAGGTATTTCTTGAGGATGTAAGTGATTTACCACCGGAACATGAAGTTGAGTTTTCGATTGATTTAGTTCCTGGAACTAGTCCTGTATCGATGGCTCCATATAGGATGTCTGCTTCTGAGTTGAAAGAGTTGAAGAGTCAACTTGAGGATTTGTTGGAGAAGAAGTTTATTCGTCCTAGTGTATCGCCATGGGGTGCACCTGTTTTGTTGGTTAAGAAGAAGGAAGGTTCTATGCGGCTTTGTGTTGATTATAGGCAATTGAACAAAGTGACAATTAAGAACAAGTATCCACTTCCAAGAATTGATGATTTGATGGATCAGTTGGTTGGAGCTTGTGTGTTTAGCAAGATTGATTTGAGGTCTGGGTATCATCAGATTCGTGTGAAGGCGGAGGATATTCAAAAGACTGCTTTTAGGACGAGGTATGGTCATTATGAGTATTCTGTTATGCCGTTTGGCGTGACCAATGCACCTGGTGTATTCATGGAGTATATGAATAGGATTTTTCATGATTATCTGGATAAGTTTGTGGTTGTGTTCATTGACGATATTTTGATCTACTCCAAGAGTGAAGATGATCATGCTGAGCATTTGAGGATTGTGTTATCGGTGTTGAAGGAGAAAGGTTGTTTGCTAAGCTTTCGAAGTGTGAATTTTGGTTAAAGGAAGTGAGTTTTCTTGGCCATGTGATCTCTAGTGGAGGTATTTCTGTTGACCCGTCGAAGATTGAAGCTATATCTCAATGGGAAGCTCCTAAGTCTGTTTCTGAGATTAGAAGTTTTCTTGGTTTGGCTGGTTATTATAGGAAGTTCATTGAAGGATTTTCTAAGTTATCTTTGCCGTTGACGTTGTTGACTAGGAAAGGACAAGCTTTCATTTGGACTTCGCAATGTGAATCGAATTTTCAAGAGCTTAAGAGAAGGTTGACTTCTGCTCCTATTTTGATTTTGCCAGATCTGTTTGAACCGTTTGTGGTGTATTGTGATGCTTCATTGTTGGGTTTGGGAGGCGTTTTGATGCAAAAAGGGCAAGTGGTAGCTTATGCTTCAAGGCAACTTAAAGTTCATGAGAGGAATTATCCGACACATGATTTAGAGTTGGCCGCCGTTGTGTTTGTGTTGAAACTTTGGAGGCATTATTTGTTTGGGTCAAGGTTTGACGTTTTCAGTGATCACAAGAGTTTAAAATATTTGTTTGATCAGAAAGAGTTGAATATGAGGCAACGAAGATGGTTGGAATTCTTGAAGGATTATGATTTTAGTTTGAACTACCATCCTGGAAAAGCGAATGTTGTAGCCGATGCATTGAGTAGGAAATCATTGCATATGTCTATGTTGATGATTCGAGAATTGGAATTGTTGGAACAATTTAGAGATTTGAGTTTGGTTTGTGAAGCGACGTCTTCGTGTGTTAAGCTTGGTATGTTGAAACTTACTAGTGGTATTTTGGATGAGATTAGAGAAGGCCAGAAATCGGATTTAAAATTGGTTGACATTATTACATTGATTAACCAAGGTAAAGGTGGTGATTTTCAGATTGACGAGAATGGCATTGTGAGATGTCGTGATCGAGTTTGTATTCCGGATGTTATGGATTTGAGAAAGAGAATTCTTGAGGAAGGGCATAGAAGTGGTTTGAGTATTCATCCCGGTGCTACTAAAATGTATCAAGACTTGAGGAAAATGTTTTGGTGGCAAGGTATGAAGAAGGATATAGCGGAGTTTGTTTATTCGTGTTTGACTTGTCAAAAGTCAAAGATTGAACATCAAAAGCCGTCTGGTTTGATGCAACCGTTATCTATTCCCGAGTGGAAGTGGGATAGTATCTCTATGGATTTTGTTTCGGGTTTGCCAAGGACATCGAGTAATTGCGAGGCAATTTGGGTCGTTGTGGATAGATTGACGAAATGTGCTCATTTTATTCCGATGAGGATGGACTATTCGATGGAAAGACTTGCTAAGTTATACATTGAGAAGATTGTGTGTTTACATGGTATTCCGTCAAGTATTGTTTCGGATAGAGATCCAAGGTTCACTTCTAGATTTTGGGAGGGTTTGCAAAGTGCTTTGGGTACGAAGTTGCGTTTGAGTTCGGCGTATCATCCGCAAACTGATGGTCAATCGGAGAGAACTATTCAGTCGCTTGAAGATCTTTTGAGGTCTTGTGTTTTGGAACAAGGAGGAAATTGGGATAGTTTCTTACCTTTGGTTGAGTTTACGTATAACAACAGTTTCCATTCAAGTATTGGAATGGCACCTTTTGAGGCTCTTTATGGTAGAAGGTGTAGAACTCCTTTGTGTTGGTATGAATCGGGAGAGAGTGCTATGGTTGGACCCGAGTTAATTCAAGAGACTACAGATAAGATTAAGATGATTCAAGAGAAGATGAAGGCTTCTCAAAGTCGTCAGAAGAGTTACCATGATAAGAGGAGGAAGGCTCTTGAGTTTGAGAAGGATGATCATGTGTTTCTTCGAGTTACGCCAATAACGGGTGTTGGTAGAGCATTGAAGTCGCGTAAGTTGACGCCGCGTTTCATTGGTCCTTATCAGATTTCGGAGAGAGTAGGTGAAGTGGCATATCGGATTGCATTACCACCGTCTCTTTCTAATCTTCACGATGTGTTCCATGTGTCTCAATTGAGGAGGTATATTGCGGATCCATCGCATGTTGTTCAATTAGATGATGTTCAAGTGAGGGATAATTTGACGGTTGATACATCACCTATGCGAATTGAAGATCGAGAGGTGAAGAAGCTTCGTGGTAAGGAGATTGCTTTGGTGAAAGTGATATGGGGTGGAGTCGCCAATGGTAATATCACTTGGGAACTCGAGGATAAGATGAAGGAATCGTATCCGGAGTTGTTTGTTTGAGGTAATTTTCGAGGCCGAAAATCTTTTAAGTGGGGGAGAGTTGTAACATCCTATTTTTATTAGATTTAATTAATTAGGATTATTTGATAATTGATAATTGTTTATGTGTTTTATTTAATTATTGTTTGCGCGATAATTATTTAATTGGGTGGCAATATGTTATTTAGCTAATTAATAAATGGTAGAATTTTATTTGAAATTAGTTAAATGGGCTTAGTTGAGTGAGAAAGAGTATTATGTGGGTTAAGCCTAATGAGATAATGAGATTTAGAAGAGAATTCTATGAGTTAACCTAAATTAGATAGAAAGATAGAAAGAAAAGTAGAGAAGAGAAAAGAGGCAAAAGAGTAGAAGAGAGAAGAGGAGAGGATTGTAGATTCTTGAAGTTAGAAGGAGAAATTCAAGAGGTAAGGGTTTGAATACAAGTTCTTGTAGAATCTATGATTGGGTAATGTTGTATGTGTTAAAACATGAGATTTCACTTTGAGTATTTTCATAATCCATGAGAGTTGTGTTGTTTGATGTTGTTTATGCTTGGAATGGGTAGAAATAACATGTAATTCATGATTCTTTACTTGATTCTATGGGTGGGTTTTGATTTATAACATGTTGGATGAAAAGAATGTGAAAACCTAACTTTGGGATTTGGGTGAAATTCATGAATTTGCATGATTAATGAAACTTTGATGAATCTAAGGATACATATGGGTTATGTGTATGTTATGTATGTGAAATTCGTGTGCAAATAATGAACTGAACTGTGAATTGAGTGATGAAAATGAAAAGAGGGAACTGTGCTGAGTTTACACAGAGAATTCATTCTGCGCTGTGTTCGCGACGCGAAGGAGAGGTGGCGGCGCGAACTGAATGAATTTCTGAAATGATTTGGTTCTGCCATGTACTTCGCGGCGCGCACATGTGGATGCGGCGCGAAATGAATGCATTTTTGAAATACATTGATTCTGTCTATTACTTCGCGGCGCGACCAAAGGTTGGCGGCGCGAACTATGTTCAAAAACATTTTCTTGTTTGCTTAAGACTTGATTTGCATACCTATTACTTCTATATGTTCAAAATGTGTTATTGATTGATTAAATAACATGTGTGAGGTGTAATTGAAGGTATTATGTAATGGAATGCTAAATGATAATTGTGTTGAGATTGGATTGAATTGCATGTTGTGTAATGTTGTGCAAGGTTGGAAAGATGTGATTGTGTAGTTTAAGAGATAGAGAGATCGTCTTAAATGCATGAGTCTTGTTTTGTTGCACACGTACACAAGCATGAGTCTTTGAAAGTGGCAATGTTGGGTAATCTCGCGAAGGTTATTTACTTGTCCCAAACCTAACGAGTACGGGGTTTGAAAGCTTAACGAGTATGGGGCTTTGAGGTGGTTATCTAGTCTAGAGAGAATGACAATCGGCATGACCGGAAATGATAACGGAGGGATCCACATGCATATCGCATAGAGTCACACTTGAGTCGCACGTGTCGGTGTGAAATGTTGTTATGTGTGATTATGTGGTATGAATGTGTGGATGTGAATTTGATTGATATGCATATATGTGGAATGATGAATCATTTGATATGAATTAGAGAATGTGATGAGAATGAGATATACGTGATTGATACATATTTGATGTGAAATGTGAAATATATACGTATGAGTGATATATGTGTATATATGTAAATTGGCAATAAATGAGGTTGTGAATTAATTGTGATGATTAATTAAGTTGAACATGTTAACTTTATATTGGAGATAAATACATGTTTTGTGAAGAGTGATGAATTCTTGAAATGTATGCTTACTTATGTTGCATTTCCCATTATTATATTTTCTATTTAGAATTTGAATTCTCACCCTTCTGTTTGAATGTTACCCTTGGTTGGTAACGTGCAGGTTCAGAAGAGTAGTTGCTTGATTCGTGACTTAGCTGGAGAGCTCCTGAGTTTGTTATTGGATTAGGTAGCGAGTCATATGCTCTGATCATGTAACACTTGGGGGGATTGGATTTAGACTTATGCTTATGTTTAGATATTGCTATTTCCTATGTTTTGTTGGATATTCGGATGTATTTGTTTGAGATCCCGGATATGTTGTTTGAGGCTATGTGGCCAAGATTGTGGATTTAAATGTTAATTCGATATTGGTAGATGAATATAGTATGGGATATATTCATTGAAATTTTAATAGCAATTCTATTGTTTTCCGCAAGCGTTTATGCATAATGTATGAAAGCATGAGATTTACATTGTGTTACAAATATGATCTTTGCATATTAAGAATGTTGGATGTTTTGCTTTAGGTTTTCATTGTGATGAAAATAACATGTGACTCCCTTTTCCTTATGCATGATTACTCTGTGTGATTGTATGATATATTTGGGGTTAGAAAAGGGGTGTTACATTATAAGTTGTAATTAGATGTTTAGTATAATATTTTACATATATTATGTTCGAGTGAGTCGAAGGACTCTGCCAAAGTAGTTAGTCGAGTTGTAGGAGTCAGCTGTATTCGACAGGGTCGAATACAACATTTAGTTGTTGTGTGGAAGACAAAATATAACTTTTATATTTTAAGCTTGGGTTGTAATTGGGCTTGGGTTGTGATTTTCGACACGAGCATTGATAGCCTATAAATAGGCATAACTTGTATAGTTTCATTTACAACTATTCATAACAGCAACAATAACTTTTCAAATTCAATTATTTTCTATTTTTCTCTTCTTCTTCTTCTTCTTCTTCTTCTTCTTCTTCTCTCACTTTCTTGAAAACCCTAATTGCCTCAACAAACTGTCCATGTCATTAATAGAATTTTTCCATTTGTCACTTCAAGTTTGTCTCCCTTTGAAGCTTTGTATGGTTGTATTCTACTTGTTTTGTTCTTCTTCCACAAGTTGATCGTAGAAAATTATGTTCTTATTTTGCAATATATGTTTTTCTTGATTATGAGGATGATCAAAAGGGTTATTGTTGTTATGATCCTATTAATAAAAAAAATATATGTTTATCCTCATATTGTGTTTCTTGAACACATACAATTTAAATCTTTTTCTCCTGATTCTCATACTCCTATCAGGTCTGAGCTTGCTCATATTGACCCTTTTGTCTTTAATGATGATATTTCTAGTGATTGTAATATGGAGAATTGTAGGGCTGATACTATTTCTACTCCGGAGGTTATCTTCTTTTTCAATCTAAATATGTTGTCAACATTCTTGAGGAAACTCACATTTCTGATAGTAGATCTGCAGATAGCCCTCTTAAGCTCAATGTGAAATATTCCCCATCTAATGGTGTTCCTCTATTGGATCCCATTTTGTATCGTACTTTGGTTGGCAACTGTTGAAAGTATTTTAGGTAAATATTTTCTAATATATCGTATCCACAGAGATTGAGTCAATATTACTACCGTTCTATAGTCGAATTATAATGAGTGGTAAAAAGCATTGGTTTTGATCGTTTATTCTAAAATTGCGTATAAGAAAGTAATAAGTAATTGAGCTGAAAGCTTGAAAAGTGATTAACAATGGTGATGAATATGTTGAGTTCTAGGGTTCATCAACCTATTCATATGCAATTGATCAATTAATCCACAAGTGAACCATTATATAAGCCATTATCTTCATTCGTCCTCAAAACTGATATCATGTCTAAGATTAATTTAGAGCCACCTCTACCGGTATGATATTCTATCTCTCAGAATAACAATAAAGATAAAGGGAATTAAACACGATGATTTATGAAAACTTATTCACAATCCCATCTCTGCGAATTAAGAACAAGTCAATATAAAAACCTAGGGCAAAAGTATGAACCCTATCTCTCGATAGATAGTTCAACAATGATAAAAAATAAAAGCAAGGTTCTTTATTGATAATAAAACTTAATAATTGTTCACAGGAATTAATTAAAGTTATTGCATCTTCATAGGTTAACTACTACCTTAAACTCAACACAATGGGGTTTAGCTCTTCATAGCCATGAAGAACACACAAAACTTCATAGAGGGATTCATCTTAATCAAGGGAATGTCTTCGATTGATGTTGAATTCTCCGTCGAATGTTCTTTTCTGCTCTGGAATAGGACTGCTCTCTGAATTTCGCTCACCAAGATATCTCACTTATGAGGATTAGGGCTTCTATTTATAGCAATATTTCTTTTTAACGTAGCAACCGCGGCGCGACACGGGATAGCGAGGCGCGAGCTAGGACCAGAGAGTTTGGCGCGCCTCGCCCAAATCTGCTGCGGCTCGGCCTTTGCTTTATCCCACTTCTTTGTGCTTTTGCGTCTCCAGTGTCCTTACGCCTTCATGTTTCTTCGTCATTACTTCTCAGCCCTAATACCTGCATCAATAACACCCAAAGTGATTCAATTTGCTTTACAACTAGAATCAAACTTCTAGAGTTCAATTCTAACCATAAAATCACTAAAAATCATACGATATGCTCAACTTCAGATCAAAAGGTAGTTATTTAAACACATGAAAATACTGATAATTCACTCCTAACAACAACTTGGTGTATCTTACTATTACTAGACCAGATATTGCTTATGCAATGCATGTTGTCAGTCAGTTTGTTGTTTCTCCTACTACAATGCATTTGACAATTGTTCTTCACATACTTCGGTATCTTTAGGGAACTCATTTTCATAGTCTTATTTTTATTTCATCTTCTTTTTTGAAGTTATATGCTTACTTTGATGCATATTGGGCTGATGATCCCCACTGATCGCAAGTCTACTACATACTTTGTATTACTAGGAGATTCTCTTATTTCTTGGAAGGGCAAAAAGTAATACCTAGTATCTCGTTCTTTATTAAAAAAGAGTATCATGCTATGACAACTATTACTTCAGAAATAGTATGGTTACATTGGTGTGTATATATATATATATATATATATACACACACACACCAATGTATATGTATATATATGTATGTGTATATATATATATATATATATATATATATATATATATACACACACACACACACATACCCACTTCTATGTATTGCGGTAATAAGAGTTCCATTCAAATTGCTCATAACTTAGTATTTCATTAACATACTAAGCACATTGAGATATATTGTCACCTCACCAGCCATCATCTTCAGCATGTAACAATTACTTTACTGTTTATTTCTTCGTCTTTGGAAATTGTTGACTTGTTCATGAAAGCACATTCCATTAAACGTTTTCGTTTCTTGATCGACAAACTCTCGATGTCTCATGTTAATGCATCATGAGTTTGAGGAATAATATTAGATAATATATTATATAAAGGATAATTTAGTCTTTTGATATTTAGTATGTATAACTTTCCATTACTTTGTATTATAACATATTTGTCATTATTAATGAAAACCTAGCCATTTTGTCTTCTCTCTTTCTATATGATTCCCTAATTTTAATAACAACTAGAAGAGCACCACACTGTAATAAACCTAAGATGAACTGACACCTCAGCAATAAAGGAGATCTGTTAGAACTCAACACTTAAAGTGTGTTTAGTGTGTTTGGTTTGAGAGAGATAGAGGCGAGAGAGATAGCGACGAGAGAGAGACGCGATAAATGAGAATTTTTTTTGTTTGGAGCATCAATGAAACATAGAAGAGAGACAAAATTATGGTGAGTTCTATCACGTATTTGTTTCTTCGCAAACTAGCGAAGAAAGGAGCATAATATGCATTTTTAAAATCCTTTTCATTTATATCCTTTGTTTACAAAATTCATTGTCCTTTTCATTTATCTTCAATTTTATAATAATAATAACTACAATTAAATGGACAGCTAAATAATAATTACAAAATTAAAATAAAGGTCTACAATGTGAAATAAATGAATGGTTGATTTAATTATGTTATTAATTAATTAATTTACATTAAAATATATTAATACAGTAAATATTTAAATAAATTTTGCACTAAATTAGTTAGGGTTTAATTAATTCAAATAAAAGATTATAGTTGATTAATATTTTATTTGATAATTTTTATATGTTCATTTTTGTCATTTACAAATTTATGCTACTTATCTCGTCTCTATTTCTCTTTTCTTTCTATTAAACCAAACAATAACACAAATTTACTCTATTTCTTATCTATTTTTCTCTTCTCTTATTCTCTCTTATCTATTTGTTTCTTCACAACTTAAATAAGCATTAGAGCCACCATCAACAAAAATAAAATTAATCTGAAAAAAATGAGAGAGGGAGATCTATGTTTTTGTTCCATGAAGAAGAGAAAGAAAAATGGTGAGAGGAGTAGAAAACTGTGAAAAGAAAAGGTTGCACAGTTGCGAAGTGAATATCATCCCGCTGTTAAAGTCATACCTACATATTTACTCATGTTCTGTTTACTTGTTAGCACACAGTTGCAATGTGAATTTAACCCTACAATGTTGGGCGTGAATTTCACTGGTTGCGGCGTGAATTTTACCCAGTAAATAGTTGCGGCTAATGTTTTTGCGGAGTGATTCGATTACTTTGCAAATTGGTAATTGTAGGGTGATTTTAAAGGTTACGGTTTGCTTTTCACTGTGCAAAATACAATTGTTTTGTAGTGTACATTTAAACATGGTCGTAGTCGTAGAGGGAAAAAATATTTTTGATTAAGATAATTTAAACTAAGTTTATTTTGAAAATCGTATATTAAAAAAATATCCAACAAAATTGTAACAAAACCGATGTTTTTCTAAATTTTAAAAATAATTAAATTATATATAGTATAATATAATTGATGGCTAATAATTTTGGCTCATCATTGAACCACACCATATATATTCATTAACCATAAATATCAGTATACCAACGCTAAAATAACACGAGATTACACAATACAATACAAAACAAAAACCACAAACTAATAACAGGTTAACAACTTCAATCACCGTTTTCACACCACGAAGATGCTGTCTAAAGTTACACAAAAAATAAATACTTTTGAAAAATAGAAATGATCAAATACCTTCAATTCTAATCACCATCAACCATGGATTTTTGCAATGGAGGTGTAAAAATTCTCTTCATTCTAACCGGCTTGTCTTTCGTGTTAATGTTTGTTCCATTTTCGCAAGCTTCTGCTTCATTATGGAGCGAATTACTTCATCCGAAATTAACGGTGAAAATAACGTCGAAAATCCCTGGCGGAAATGTCCGTGTTAAATGCATATCAAGTGAGAATGATATTATAGGTGGATATTTGAATTCTTCTAGCATGAAGCCATTTACATTTGAAGTTGAACTCAAGTTTTTGACAACAATAAGATACAATTGTTTGTTGACGCAACATGGGAAAGAAATTGGACAGTTTTTGGGATTTCGAAGTGGTTCTTATTGTGATAAAGGTTGTATATGGGAACTTTATCCACATTATGCATTGCGTTTATCTGCAAAAAGAGGTTATGTAAATCAAACTTATAAGGCAATTGGAAGCCCTGATGATCATAATTATGACTTTTCATAATATTTTTTTTCTAAGATGGGAGATTTTTGAACAAACCATAGAAACTCCATATTTCATTATAAGTAGCTAGATTAGCTTGAATATTGTGTATAATGTTTTTATGATTTATCATTATTTTATTTTTAATATAGAAATATTGATAAAATTGATTATTTTGATATGATGTTTGCAGCAAATGAATGAGGTATTTGTTAAACTTAATATTGATAACCATACGTGTAACATTATTCATTGCATTACACTATGTCTAATGTCCAACAATGTCTCAAATATGATTAGTAGTTAGTGTTGTTCACAGAAAATGTGCGTTAAACTGGTTCGTTCTTAGATTATGGATTATACTTTCAAATTAAATTGCAAAAATCATATCATTTATTGAAAATTTAGTAAATACTTAGTGCAGATTAAAGGAACAGTTTTCAAAAGATGATATCATTCATGTTTTTAAATTGTATCGAGGTAAATATTTTGAAGAAAGAATCATAATATGGAATATATTAGATTGGTGAATTTAAAAATTTATGACAAGAATTGGACTGTTATTGTTGTTTTGATTTCGAGAATATGTCATAGAAGAAATAATCGGGTCGACTCATGAATTAGATCTCTCTCTTTAAAATGTTTTGTGGCATTGCTAAAAAAATGTGCAAGGTAGATAATCAACCACGATTCCTCTAGGATAAACCAACTAAGTTCTTAACTATACGATTACTACTGCATAGTAGGTAATCGGTCGAAATACAACCTATGATGGGACAAAGATCTGTCGTAATATTTGGTATGAATACCAATCATATATCGCGCAAAGCAATTACTCACAAATAAAATAGAAAAAATTTATAGATGAAGTAGAGACGGGAGATGATAAAGATTTCGGTTAACGCATAAACCTAAAGTGGAGAAAATAAGGAGCAAATGTTTTTATTTATAGAGGAATTCTAAACTCGAATATAGAGGGAAAAAAAGAGGAAGTGGATTGGAATTGACCAATTCTTCCCACAATAAGGAGAAGTAGCTGTCAAAGGCTTGGCCAACAAGGAGAATGTGGGAAGGCTTAGTAAAATGCAATTAATTTAATGATTTATCATTTTGTACTTGCTTTGCATACTTCTTAAATGCCTTGAAAGCATCACTTATCTGCGCAAAAAACAAAGTCCATGAATATCTAAAAAATTCATCAACAATAACTAAGACATATACATTACCCCAGAAGCTTCTTGTTCTTGATGGACCAAACAAGTCCACGTGCAATAATTGATGTCACCTTGTTGTTGATACCACATTCTTTGGCTTGAAAGTTGATTTGGTTTGCTTTCCCTTTTGACAATCATCACATAATTTATCTTTGATAAACTTTATCTTTGGTAAACTAATGACAAGATCACATTTGACTAGTTTGTTTAAATGTTCCTTATGAATATGGGCTGCTTTTTTATGTCAAAGCCATGAACCATTGTTGTTTACCAAGAGACATTTTACTTTCAAATCTAAATTATCTAAAGACATCATAAAAATATTATTGATTCTTTTACCTTTGAGTTTTACCTCATGAGTACCATCATCTTCAATCAAGCATTCATCTTAGGTGAACTTGATTTTGAAACCTCGGTCACAAAGTTGGTTTATGCTTAGAAGATTATGTTTTAGTCCTTCAACATAAAAGTAAATCTTCAATAGTTGTGAAAGGTGGTGCTCCAACTTTGCCAATAATGCCAAGAATTTTTCCTTTGTTGTTGTCCCAATAAGTGACATAACTCTTGGCCTTAAGCACTAGATTTGAAAATTTATTTATGTCTCCGCCATATGCTTCAAACAACCATTATCAAGATACCATAAATTTACAGTGGTCTTCAAACAAGCCTACAAAACAAATTAAGTTTTGTTAGGTACCAAGCGTGCCTTGAGTAATTCATAATTAGTTCCTTTCTTGACCCACACATAATGCCCACTTGTCACACTAAATTTTTTTATGTCACAAACATTAGGTGTGTGACCAATAATACCACAATAGAAACATATAGGAACAAAATTACTTCTATATCTAGAAACATAAGATTTCTTTTTAGGAAATATCTTCTTAGGATTATGATGAACTTTTTGTGCTTTATTCACTTTCTCTTGGTTGGATTGGTCACTTGCCTTAACAAAGATAGTTTTACTAGTACCCAGTTTATTAAATTTAGAATAACCAAGTCCACTTTTATCATTTGCGTATCTTTGTTGATTAAGGACATTGTCCAATACAATTTTTCCTTTTTCATATCTTTCAAGAGCTCTTTTCAATTGGACAATTTGAAAGGAAAGTGAATCACACTTTTTGCATGTAAAATTCTATTTTTCTTTGTCAACATAATGTTATTTTTCAACTTCAAAATCTTTTTGCAAGGTATCAATCTTTTCTTCAAGAGATAAAATTTGTTTTTTTTTTGTGTTGACACCGTTTTATATATAATTTTATATTCATTAAGTAATTCATCTATAGCACATTGTTTATCACCATTATTGAATGGTAGAGAAACACAAGAAGGGGGGATTGAATTGGGGTTTTCAAAAATAAAACTTTAAACACGTTGGTTATCCTGGTTCACTTATAAATAAAGCTACTCCAGTCCACTCGCCATGGTGATTTCGTCTCTGAATTGAGGTCTTAATCCACTAATCAAATCAGATTACACAAACACGAAAACAACTGTCTACGTCTTCTTGAGATCAAACCACAACTTGGTTTCTCAAGGAATTTCAATAATAAACAGTTATACAATATGTGTTTACAATTTCTTTTAAAAGCTATATCACAACTGTGATGTTTACACAAATTTTAGCACAAAATATATAAAGAGATAAATTGATCTTTGAAAATATTTAGAGCACTCTTGTTCGTATGTGTGAGATTCGTAGTAAGTTTCATCTTCATTGTCCCCTTTAATGTAAGGATCCGTTGAGAGACACCATTGCTGGTTTTGGAAGGATGATGAATTGAGAATAACTTCCTTTCCAAAAATAATGATATGCAATCTGAGTCATAATGTTTTCAAACGTTCCTTTCTTGATCGTGTAATAAATGAATTTAATTTGATGATGTATCTTTAATCATCAGAGTAACTTGTACGTTAAGTGAGTAGCATCAAAACATTGAATGATGATCAAGTTCTTTGATTCATTATTCTGTCAGAACTTTCTTATCATCGTATTTCTTGTAGATGTTCATCATCATAACTTCTTATAGCGTGTTAACATTCTATTTTGCTTATGAGATTCTCATTTGCATGTTCCTTGAAGAACTTCACATCTGAGTATTAACGTTGTTATCTTCTCAGTTCGCTTAAGAACTTCTTACATATCTTTGTACTTTCAATCAAACAATTAGAGTACATAATTGTTCTTCACATTTACTATGTATTTGTTATCATCCAAACTATGAATTAGATGTAGAACCAAACTATGTTCTAATAATTATAAGAATATATTTCACTACTAACCTCTTATTTTTCTTCATCATCAGAATGATGTGATGCCATTAATTCAAGATTTACACATTCTTCGCTTTCCGAATCGGATAATGAACTTACTTCATTATCATCTCATGTAATGTAGGCTATTTTAGGCTTTAACTCCTTTCTTCTTTTGAAACTATTTTTCTTTGCAAGTTTTGGACAATCCGTCTTTATGTGTCCTTGTTTCCCATATTCATAGCAAGTCACATTTTGTGTTGATGTGGAGGCTTGTTTCTTGTTAAAGAACTTCTTCTTTTTCACAAAGTTAAAATTATCATTATTACAAAAAAATTTACTTAACCTTTTTACAAGGAGCAAGAAGTTCTCATCTTCTTCCGGAGCGTCTTCATTTTATACTTATTTTGAATTAACCTTCAAAGCGATCTTTTGGATTTCTTCTCTTGATTCTCATGCTTTTCTAGTCTTCCAATTTTTGTCTCATATTCTTGAATTTTTCCAAATAACCTTGCGGAAGTCATTGTGAATAGAATTTTCTTTTCAGATATTTCCGTCACATTTGGTTGCCATTCCATAGTTAAAGATCTACACACTATAAGATTAAGTTCATTGTTAGTAAGAGTATTACTAAGTTCTATCAAGTTATTTGTCAAATATACAAATCTTTTCTACAAGTCAAGGATTGATTCTCCGGGTTGTATTCTAAATAACTCATACTCTTGACTCAAGGTGTTTAATCTAGATCTTTTAAATTCAACGGCTCCTTCATGAGTTTCCACCAACTTATCCCATATTTTCTTTGTCGTTGTGCATGTTGAAATACGAAAGAGCTCATCCATGCAAAGTGCACCTTGGAGAAGATTGATTGCTTTCTTGTCATTAAGAAAAATTTTCTTATCGTCTTCATCCCACGAACTTTCAATTTTTGGTGTGCCTACACCATTTATCACACTTGTAGGAACAAATGGGCCATTGACTAAGTGTTTTTATTTTTCGGGTGTATGGTTAAGTGATGAAAACGGTAAAGGCAGAAAAATAAAAGAACACAGAAGGATTGTACTAATTCTCTCACAGTCCGAGAGTACGTCTAGTCCCCTTACAACATGTAAGAGATTTCAATAGTGTTATAACCTTGTACAAGCCTAATCCTAGTCTCTAAACACGAGCCACTAAGCAAAATCACCTTATGATTAAACCAAGTAGAAAAGAGAACAATCCTCTCCTTTTCCACTCTATTGCTTCCAACAATCCTGGACAGAAAGGTATTCAAATACAATTCTGGTTTTTTTTACAAGAATTTTGAATATATATATAAATATATATATATATATATATATAAAAGATGTATATCAATTACTATAATTAATCTTCCCTTTCAAGTAAACAATTCAAAATATGATACACAACTGATCAAAAGTAGTGTTGAAACTTTAAATGATGCAATGAAAATTGAATGCAGAAAGTTTCACTAAAAAGGTTTTAACACAAGGCACTTGTTTGAAATTTGAGAGAAAATGAGTTTGAATTGAATTGAAAGAGGTAAGGAATGAAAATATGATATCACAGTTATTTATATCAGCATAATAACTTTTTTGAATAAGTATGAGATCATGAAACAATGGCATGAAGGATATATGGAATTTGAAATTCGTTAGAGTCATATTTTCTGTTAAAAAGTGTCACTGTTTTTCAAAAGTTGTTTCAGTGGTAACCGGTTAACACATCATCGTAACCGGTTACAGCTGAAGAAAAACCTAAAATTTGAATTTTTTGTTTGTGTAACCGGTTAACCAAAAGGTGTAACCGGTTACACCTGATACAACTTTTGAAAAACTCAATTTTGCAAACATATAACCGGTTAACGAATATGTGTAACTGGGTATCACTGCTATGAAATTGAAAAATACTTACAGAAATTTTTTGTATGCAAATGAAATTATGTTTTGACGTAAGTTATGTATTTGTATGAAATTAGCAACATATTTCTGAGCACTTATAGCATAACATAAAAATGAATTTGCAACTTGTACCTAGATGATGATGATGATGATGATGATGATGATGATGATGATGATGATCAAGCTCCAAAGTGGTCCAAGTTCATCTATGACAATATTGCTTGAGATATAAGTATTGATTACATAGCTTTGGATCACGATGCTTTGGCTCATCTTTTAATTCATACATAAAGTCTTGAAAGATTAAGGATGACTTCATCAAAACACATTTTTGAAGAAGCTTGACTTCACAAATATTTTGGACAAGGTTAGCAATCTTAACTAAAAGCTCTAAATTAGTTCTTTGTTGTTTGACTCCTTAGTTGATCTCCTAGAAGATAATTCATGATAATTTTTTAATGAAGCTTTGAATAAATCTTCACATGAACCCTTGGTTGATTAATTTAAAGTTTCTCTTGAGTGTTTCCAAATTTTTGTTTGTTGGAATGAACTCTTGATATAACAATTCTTCAAACGATCTTTTAGATGATGAATCTTCAAAAATTCTTCCGGACGACAAATCTTCAAAAATTCTTCTAAATGATAATTCCTTAGATGATATTGACATAAAAAATCTTCAAGAATAGTGGTGACTTGGGCGTTGTTGTTTGCGCGTTTTGTAGTAGTGTGATCAAGAAATTTTTTTTAGCATAACCACTTGACCAAAATTGACTCACCTTGTGAGTAAGCGAGAATGTGTTACCCACTTTGACCCTTAGTTTTAGGATCCATATTGGTGTTGAAATCTAAAATTTGCACACAAACAATTAGTTCATCATTGATTTTTGAATGGATTCTGAATTTTTATTTCTTGGAACACTTGAACCACCAACCTTCATTGTGGTTAAATTTTTGTCCATTGCCTTATAAAATAAGGGATCATTCAAGTTGGGAAGAAAAAAATTTATGCTTAGAAAATTGTAAAAACAAAAAAGTTAAAAAAGAAAGAAAAATATGAAAAAGAAAGGAAAAAGAAAAAGAAAAGAAAAAAATAGATGAAAGAAAAAGTGACAGACATTTTGTGCCAACAAATGTGATCAATGGTGTAACAATTGAGCATAGAGAAAAGGGTAAATGAAGTTGCGAATGCTTGAGAATTTGAGAAATGAATGCTCTTCATGATTTTAGCAATTTTGTTTCAATTACCGTTAGAAATGGCCTTTCTTTGTTAGTCAAACCACATTACAACCCTTAAAAGTCCTTTGTGATATGTGCTTTTATGCTTTCAATAAGATTTGCTTGGATGAGTGCATAAGTTAATCACGATGTTAGAAAGATTGTTAGGTGTGAGTTAAGTCCCTCATTTTGTTCTTTATCCGTTGATGGAGATGTGTGCTAGGTGTGATGCATAATTGAGCATGTATTGTCTTTGAATTTTTAACATGAGTTTTGAGTTTATAATTTGTTTCATGATCATGATTTGGTTATAGTATAGTGCTAAGCATCTCTTTGCTTGTGCTTTTGAAAATTTGAACCTTGCATTTGTCCTTTTTTCTAAAAGCTTGTTTGATCTTCAAATTTCTTAGAAGTTGCTCTTGTTTCTTTAGGTTTGAAAGACTCTTGTTTAAGGAAAAACAAATATTCAAGTTGGGGAGTGTTTGATAAATGCCAACTATGACTATAATTTCACATGAAAACTTGGCATTTTAAAGCTCCATTCAATAATTTTGATCAATTATTTCCCATGTTTGCTATAATGTAACTTTTGTGTATTTAGTTGTGGTGTTTTATATTTGTATGTTAAGTGTGTAACAAATCCTTGCAACAAACCAATGAAAAATACACAAAGGAAAGAAGAAGACACAAAGCTGAGAAGAGGAATTTGCGCAAGCTCCCCAGACGAGCAAGAAGCGAGCATGCGAATTTTTGGTTGTCGGGCTAGCAAGAGACTCTTTTGGTCTCCAAGAGAGCAAGGATATTTTTCATAGGGGTGGTTTGAGGCTGGTGAGCTGGCGGAAGCTTAAGAAAAATGACTGAGGCCGGAGATTTGGCGAACAATGAGGATCTGAGGATGAAATATTTCCCTAGTTCTCTAACCAAGAACGCTTTCACATGGTTCACGACACTACCACCAAATTCTATAGATACTTGGTCTCAGTTAGAAAGGTTGTTCCATGAACAATTCTACATGGGTCAAACCAAGATAAGTCTAAAAGAATTGGCCAGCATTAAAAGGAAGTTTACTGAACCCATAGATGATTATCTGAACAGGTTCCGCCCGTTGAAGGCTAGATGCTTTACAGTGGTGCCTGAACACGAATTAGTCGAAATGGCCGCTGGAGGTTTAAATTACTCTATCAGGAAGAAATTGGACACGCAATATCTGTGAGATGTGGCCCAATTGACTGATAGGGTTTGCCAGATCAAAAGATTAAAAGCTGAGAAGGCTAGGGCGAACAAAAGCTATAAAAAGGAAAGGGTTACCTACGTCGAAGTAGACGAAGGAGAATCAGAGATTTTCGAGGACCAATATAGGTTCGAGGATTGCGAAGTGGATCTAGCTGAATTAAAGGAAGCAGACCCTTATACCTGCAAGATGACCACACCATCAAATGGGAAAAATCCCGTTGAAATCGAAAAGAATGATAAGTTTCCTAAGAAAACATACACATTCGACATAACTAAATGTGATGAAATATTCAATTTTCTTGTGAAAGATGGCCAAATGGTTTTGCCTCCTAACATTAAAATTCCTCCGTTAGAACAACGGAAGAAAAGAGGCTACTGTAAATACCATAATTTTTTGGGCCACAAAATCTCACAGTGTTTTCTTTTCAGGGATCTTATTCAGAATGCGATCAAGGAGGGACGTCTGAAGTTTGCACAAAAAGGAAGAAATCAAATGAAGATAGATGCTAATCCCCTCAATATTGCTGACACAAATTACCCTGAGCCTGTCGAAATCAACATGGTTGACATGGTTGAAGTTGAGGCAAGAGGGAACCCAGGAGATGAAGAAGATGTCCAAGGTGGAAAACAGTTTATTGATGACCTGAAGGAGGATTTCACGTCTTAAGTGACAGTCGAACCAAAGACTACTAAAGGTCTAGTTGGAGAAACAACTATGGCTACTGAAGGCCTAAGGAAGAAATTTGAAGAAATGTCGATTACCCATGGCGCCAACTTAGACGTCAACATGGTCAATCTGGATCATTCAACCCCAGAAATGGAAGAGGTTGAAAGTTGCTTGAAGAAAGATGGAATGTAGTCTCATAATTCCAGACCTGGCGAAACTCTAAAGGAATACCTCTGGATATGTCACAAGCAAAGTTCCGAAATGCTGTTATACCCAAGGTGCAGTATACAAGTGAATCCGAGGGTAGCAGAAAACTATGAAAGGTGGCAACGCGCTAAAACCCATAGGAACTGGAGGAAAGAAGGTGAATTGTTGGGAGTGTATCCCAAACCTGGAGAAAGCTTATTAGGTTTTCTTGTTCGCTGCCACAAAGACGAAACTAAATGCTTGGTATGTCCCAGATGTGGGGCAGTTTACCATCGAAGGTTGTCAGAATCTTTTGAAAGAATCCCTTCCAATCAGAATCGCGATGCCTGCAGGGGCAATCCATACCTTTACATTTTTGACAAAAGGGGAATCCCAAGAAGACAGGATAGCCCACATCCAAAATCAAGAAGGGTTACCTTCAAAGTACCATCAGAGGTCTCAGAGCACAAATGAGTTCAAGTGGGACCAATGAAAGACAAGTGGAGAAACTTCGACAATGGATGGAGAACGTCCTGGGCTTATAGAAAGAAGTTCCAAGCATCAGAAAGGGAAGCCGTTAGATTGGGGAACTATAAGGGTAAGAACCCTATGTCAAGATCCCAGTGGAGAAGGTACCAGAGGCTGAAGAAAGCAGAAAAGGAGACGACTTCGATTGAAATCGAAGAGTCCAGCAACACAAGAACCTCCCCAAACGAAATTCATTCAACCAAACCTCCTATAGGAAGAAAGCTATTCCCTGCTAGGGGCAAAATTGATTATAATAAAGCTAAAGAAGAACAAATGAGAGAGGATGATATACCTAGTGATGACTTCGATTCAGATGGAGTCTCGTCTTTACACATGAATTCTTGCAATGTGGTCTCAGTGTTACCACACGAGTACAACCAGGAAATAGAGATTGACGAAGATGATGAGGTCGATGCAGCAGAAATTGCAAAGCATAAACCTGTGTGTTACTACGTCCTCAATAATGGCGCCATCGATGAGCAAAATGCCCAGTTCGAGCGACCACATCAAGGGATGCAAAATCACCTCAAGCCCTCTACATAAGGGTCAAAATCGAGCAGGTAGCAGTGAATAAAGTTCTGGAGGATGGAGGAGCTATAGTGAATTTCATGCCTCAATTTATGCTGAAAAAGTTAGGAACGTTCGCTACATACGTAAAACCTCATAACATGGTTTTATCGAATTATGAAGGGAAGATAGGACATACTATGGGAGTAATTCAAGTGGATTTAACTGTGGGATCAATCACAAGGCCTACCATGTTCATGGTGGTACCAGCAAAGGCCAACTGCAACTTACTCCTTGGGAGAGAATGGATCCACGGTGTTGGGGCAGTACCTTCGACTATGCATCAGAGAGTATCAATCTAGAGAACAGATGGCATAGTGGAAAACATAGAAGCTGACCAAAGTTACTTCATGAATGAAGTAAAGAAGGTGGATAAGAAAAACTTCGACAGGAATTTGGGAAATATAAGCCCATGTGGTCCAGCGGAAGATGCTTATTCCCCAAGCAATAATGCTCTATACTTTCTGACTCTCCACCCAAATGGTTTTCAATGGAATCGTGAGATTATGGGAGACCCTGAAGACGGATCAACAGAAATACGGCCTTTGGGCTGGAACGAGGACATTGATTATGTCTGAGTCTTCATTCTTTGAAAAGATTTCGGCCTATATGGCTGAAAACAAAAGAATAGCGGCTCTCGAAGCCGAAATTATTGACATGGCTAGTCAGGCCAAAAGTATTATGCTAAATGATACAGGATAAGGGGCAAACTTAATGCTAGAACCTCCTGAAGAACAGGCACACGAGGATATGCTAAACCAAAGGTTAGACGCTATCTACGATGAAGAACCTTTGGGATTTGAGAAAGATCCAGGATCATCAAGCGCAAAGATGTTAGCTCAGGACTCTTTGGAAGAGATTGATCTCGGAGATGGAACCACGAAGAGAGTTACATACATCAGTGCTAAACTAAATCCCAAAATGAAAAATAGGTTAGTTAAATTATTAAAGAAAAATAAAGATTGTTTTGCTTGGGACTATGATGAAATGCCTGGTTTGAAGAGAGATCTGGTCGAACTAAAATTGCCTATTAAGGATAGCAAAAAGCCCATCAAGCAGACACCAAGAAGGTTCGCTCCAGAGATCCTTTCGAAGATTAAGAAGGAGGTTGAAAGACTTATTCGTCGCAATTTCATACGAACTACCAAGTATGTAGAATGGATTGCAAATATAGTTCAAGTTATTAAGAAAAATGGTTCTTTATGAGTGTGTATGGATTTTCGTGATCTAAATGCAGCAACTCCTAAGGATGAATACCCAATGCCTGTGGCAAAAATGCTAGTTGACTCGGCTGCAGGATATGAATATCTTAGCATGCTTGATGGTTATTCCGGGTATAATCAAATTTTTATTGCAGAAGAGGATGTTTCTAAAACAGCCTTTCGTTGCCCAGGGGCAACAGGCACTTACGAGTGGATCGTTATGCCTTATGGTCTTAAGAACGTTGGGGCAACATACCAGCATGCAATGAACTCTATTTTCATGACTACATTGAAACCTTCATGCAGGTTTATATAGATGACATAGTAATAAAGTCTATATCAGACGAAGATCATCTAACCCATCTAAGCCAATCATTCGAAAGAATGAGAAAACATGGCTTGAAGATGAATCCTCTTAAATGTGCATTTTGTGTGCAAGCTAGAGATTTTCTGGGCTTTGTGGTCCATAAAAAGGGGATAGAGATTAATCAGAATAAAACAAAGGCTACTATGGAGACCAAAGCGCCATCAACTAAGAAAGAATTGCAATCTTTATTAGGGAAGCTAAATTTTCTGAGGAGATTCATTTCAAATTTAAGTGATCGAATTCAAGCCTTCTCCCCTCTTTTGCGTCTAAAACATGGAAATTTCGAGTGGACAAATGAACACCAGGAGGCATTTGAAAAGATAAAGCAGTATCTAACGAATCCGCCTATCTTGTCACCACCAAACGGAAAGAAGCCCATGAGATTATATATCAGCTTAGACACTAATATAGGTAGTATGTTAGCACAAGAAGATGAAAATGGCATTGAAAGGGCCATATATTATCTAAGCAGGGTATTAAATGATGCAGAAACTAGATATACTTCAATAGAAAAGTTGTGTCTATGTTTGCATTTTTCATGTACTAAACTCAAACATTATATAAAGCCAATATATTTGTAAGTATCTTCGCATTTTGATGTTATTAAGTACATGTTATCAAAGCCAATAATGCATAGTCGAATTGGCAAATGGGCTCTAGCCCTAACTGAGTACTCTTTGGCCTTTATGCCTTTAAAAGCTATGAAGGGGCAAGCAGTCTCAGATTTTATAGTGGATCACGCAGTGGTCGAAACTCCTCAACTCCTAGTTGAGTTGAAGCCTTGGAGATTGTTCTTCGACGGTTCCACCCATAAAGATGGTAGTGGATTTGGGATTCTACTAATTTCTCCTGATGGAATTCCAACAAAACTCAAGTATAGAATTGAAGGACCCTCATGCTCTAACAACGAGGCAGAGTATGAAGCCTTAATTGCAGGACTTGAAGCCTTGTTGGAATTGGGGGCAACTAGGGTCGAAATTAAGGGTGACTCCGAATTGGTAATCAAGCAACTCACGAAGGAATATAAGTGCATCAAGGAGAACCTGATCATGTATTTCGTTATTGCAAACAGGTTGCTTAAAAAATTCGCGTATGTAGACATAAAGCATGTCCCTAGAATTAAAAATCAAGAGGCTAATGATTTAGCACAAATAGCTTCAGGATATAAGATCTCAAAGGAGAAGCTAGAGGAATTGGGTGAAGTAAGAGGAAAAGCAATGGCAACCAAATTATCTCCAAGTGACTTGGAAAGAAATTGTTTAGGTTACGCTAACGAAGAGGAATTTGAAGTGTTAGCTATTGATACTCTAACAAACACAGATTGGAGAACTCCAATTATAGAGTATCTTACAGATCCTTCGTTGAACACAGACAAAAAAATCAAGTATAGAGCTTTGTCGTACGTTTTGATGGGTAACTAATTATTCAAGAAAACTCTTGAAGGCATCTTATTAAAATGTTTGGGTGAGAATGAAGCGTACTTGGCATTATCTAGTGTTCATAGTGGACCATGTGGGGCACATCAAGCAGGCCATAAAATGAAATGGTTGCTTTTCAGATACGGGGTGTATTGGCCTACCATGCTAAAGGATTGCATAGAATTTGCTAAAGGCTGTCAAGAATGTCAGATACATGCAGGAATCCAACATGCTCCTGCAAGTGAGCTTCACGCAATTATCAAGCCATGCCCATATAGGGGTTGGGCTTTAGATTTAATTGGTGAAATTCGACCTACTTCATCTAAAGGTCAAAAGTACATTCTTGTTGGAATTGACAATTTTATTAAATGGGTCGAAGCAGTAGCTTTGGTAAATGTAGATCAAGAAACGGTCATAGATTTAATTCAAAAACAAATATTATATAGATTTGGAATCCCAGAAACTGTAACAACAGATCAAGGATCAGTATTTACTGGTCGAAAGATTTGGAATCCCAGAAACTGTAACAACAGATCTATATAATACTGATCAGTATTATATAGATTTGGGATGCAAGTTGCTGACATCCACACCTTACTATGCTCAAGCTAATGGACAAGTCGAAGCAGCAAACAAAGTAATCATTGGTTTGATAAAGAAGCATGTAGGAACAAAGCCAAAGAATTGGCATAAGACATTAGATCAAGTGCTTTAGGCTTGCCGCACCTCTCCTAAAGAGGCAACAAATAGTACACCTTTCCAGTTAACGCTTGGACATGATGCAGTCTTACATGTTGAGATCTACTTGCAATCAGTACGGATACAAAAGCAAGGGGAAATCCCATATAACCTATACTAGGAAATGATGCTGAATGAATTGACAAAATTAGACGAAGAAAGGTTGCGCGTGTTAGAAGTCTTGAGGAGGCAGAAGGAGAGAGTAGCGAGAGCATATAACAAAAAGGTCAAAGGTGAAACTTTTATTATAAATGATTTAGTTTGGAAAGTTATATTACCTATGGATAAAAAGAATAAGGCTTTGGGAAAATGGTCTCCACATTGGGAAGGACCTTTTCGAATTCTGGAAGCATTTTCAAATAATGCTTATGAGATAGAAGAACTAGCAGAGGATCGAAGGATGCTAAAAGCAAATGGGAAGTATTTAAAGAAATATAAGCCATTTATGCATGAGGTCAAGATTGCAACAACGTAGATATCAGAAGTTAACATTATAAGCTAAAATGGCGAATATACATTTCATTCCAAAATATTCATTTTGCCAAAATGGCAACATATTACGTAGAAGTACAAAAAGTGATGCATAGAACCAAGGATGCATCATCAATAATAAAAGAACCCTAAAAGATAACTTTAGTCACGTCCAAAACGTAACTTCTCTAGATCTATTTTTCCCTCACACTCCGTTGCAAGGAAATCTCATAATCCGGCTGCACGCATCTTCCTGATCACACCCGTCTTGATGAAGATGTGAGTAAGAAGCCTTCCATAAGGAATGAAAAGGACCCCACCTTGGCGTGAGTCCATGATCTTTTCCTTAAGATAGTTGAAGATAGCGAGAGGTATGTTGATCTTTTCCATGCGAAGAAGAGGGTATAAGAACCTGAGATCTTCAAGCATTATTCTGTCTTGATCTTCTGTCCTGGGACGAAAGTTAAAAACAAGAACTTGATGCCCGATCCTGCCTATAAATGCAAAAAATGCTTAGTTGGGGGTCAGTAAACACCACCCTCAAGACGTCAGAAACAAACTTGCTATCATATTCAGCAATGCGAGCTCCAATGGCTTCACACTTAATCACTTTTGAAATGATTTTGGTAGTGATGGTGATAGGGAAGCCAAATATGTTGGAGTGGATAGCTTCACTGCCCTCACGGTCCCTATGGACAGTTGCATTTCTCTTGAAGTTGGCAAGAACAGATGGATAGATAGGTCCATCCAAGATAGTTAGATAATACTCTAGGTTCTGCTTTGCGAACATAAGGGAAAGATCAACCTTTTCTTCATTAAAATCAATGGGAGAAGGAATTATTTCCTTGATGATATGAGGGATGTTTTCTTTGTTAAAGGAAGACATGATGAAGAAAGAAAAAGAGTTTTTTTTATTTAGAGAGAGAGAAGTTATCGTTGGTTTGGAATGATAAAATAAAAAAATGGAGAGGTTTATATAGGAGTAACCCACGTTGGGGTTAATTATGCAAAAGCAGTAGTGGTGGACCACGTGTTAGATCCCTAGAGGGGAGTTGTATAGTCCGTCGCGTTTGTGCCTAGGAAGTTGAAACTAAATCATTACACGACCGACACACTTGAGAACTAAATAGACGTTGGGAAAACGTGTCATGATTAATTGGCGGTTACTTGCTTGGGGCAACCAAAAGTCTAATCTAAACTTAATGACCATAGGGAAATACCTAACATTATGAACAGTCATAATATAGAGGCAATTATTGCAGCTAAAGTAATAATTAGATTGAGATATTCAAAGTTGCCAAAAAAAATACAAGTTTTGTCTTGAAAAAGCGAATTACAAGAAGAATTTATAGACTGAAAACACTAAAAGGGAATAGAGGTCTTCATTCGTTGATATTTGATCTTCGCCAAACTCATCTTGTATTGGGAAGCCACTTGAATTTCCTTCAAACGAGCAACCTCTGTGTCCATAGCAGTAGCTTTTTCAACATGTTCGACACTTTGCTTCGCCAACTTGTCCGCTTTTGTGCTGTCCAAGCCTTGAATAGCAGCTTGCTCCGTTTTTGCTTTGGAGATTTTTTGCTTCAACTCTTTGATTTGAGATTCCCAGAGTTTAATAGAATACGCATAATTGTTGAAATTAGTTCGTGCTAATTGCTGGGCAGCAAGCAATTTCTTAGAGGCTTCATAGGCGACAAGCGCTTCGTCGAATTCAGTAGATTTGACGCGTTCGATTGACTTGATTTGTGCAGTAGCTGTTAGAACAAGATTGAGAATCTATGTTCAGAATCTGGTTTTGATGATAACGAACATATATTTTGTGAGTAACAATTTTATTACTAATGGTTTCATTTAGTGTGCAGAAATTATGCTTATACAGGTTGCATCAGAATCAGATATGAAAGAAGATTAACTAAAGCCGAGACATCAGATGTTCTGAATCAATAATTTGTCAAGCAAGCATAAGACCACAAATCAGAAGAAAAAGAAGCAATAATAAGGAACAAGACCATTCAAAAGAAAAAGCAATATCAATATCTATATACAACAGTGAGAAGATGTAAGAAAAATGAACGAGAAAGATCAACCGCAAGAAGCTACTGCAAAAAGCTTTGCAAACATCAGAAGATCACACAAGCAAAAAGAAATATCAGAAGATCACGCAAGTATGAAGATTAGAAGTTCTGAAGCTACAAGTTCTAAAAGCTACGATACAGTGAGCCTAGAATCCTAGGGAAGAACCGTTAGAAACATCATCATAAGCAAAACAGTTGCAACATTAAATGGATCAACTCCCAAGGCCAAAAGAAGAAGCTAGCCACATGCAGCGCATTGGAAAGACAAGTTTAACCAAAGAAGCACGCCATCAAAATGCTGAAGATAAGGTTCTGCCAAGAACGACACTTGTCACAAAAGGCTCAATCCAGACGAGGCTTTTCAAAGACAAAATTCAAACAAGTCTCAACGGCTAGATTCTAACGGTAACACTCACCAAGCTATAAATAGAAAAAATCTTCGAACTTGAAGAGTATGGAGTGACCACAGTATATGGAATCCATCCATCTTACTCAGAGCAAATAAACCAGTTTATCCAGAATGAAGAGTAGGTAATCATTCATCTCTTGAATGGATCCGGAGAGAACAAGAAAATATCCAGTGAGAATCATCCATGGAGACAAGAAGAAAGTGTGCAATAAAAGATATATTCGACACAAAGGAAGAAGAAGAGAAGAATTTGCATAATGCATCTGTGCATCTGTAGATGAAGCGGCTGAAGCATGTACACCAAACTTAAGAAATATGAAGACATGCATCAAAAGATACAAGAGGCAACACATAATGTGTATGTGATAAGCAACAGTATTGAAATGCACTTATCATATGCCTGTACTGCACAAGAGAGAGAAAATGTGTGAGAAAGCGAACTCACATCAGAAGATACACAAGAGGCAACGCATACTATGCATGTGATCAATCCACAGTGTTGTTATACACTAAACACATGCCTGTGTGAAGAAAGATGAAAATGGAGAGCATGAACGTGAAAGCTGATAAGCTAATTCAATTGCTCCATTAAGAGGCAACATACACTATGTGTATGATGGTTAAATGTTGAAATATACATCATATACCTACCATGAAGAAACTCTCAAAGGATGAAGAAGCTAAACCTGCATGCCTTGCAGAATGCTCCATTGGAGAAGATGAAGACATCCAAGAATACTTGATCAAGCATTAATTGATCAGGTTGAAAAACAAAGGGAGCTGAATACACTGAGTTGTTGCTCATAGAGTGTTTCATGTTTACTGATGTTGATTAATGTGTCATCATCTGAAACAGCTTTATGATCAGTATCGAAGAAGAAGATGAAGATCATGACAAGAAGCAACAAGCAAGAGCGTTGTCTCTTAATATGCTTATCAAAAGATGAAGAGGATCTCATCCAGAAGTTCAAGAATAGAAGACCACAAGATTTTGTACTATTCTTGTAATTAATTGTAAAACACATAGAGTTGTTGCTCGAAGTGTGTTATATCTTAGGAAACTTCTGATAGATTGTTTAGGCTCCAGAAGTGACTTCTAGTCAGTGAGTCGTAAACATATGCATTGAGAATAGGAGACAATCAGCTTAATTAAGAAGCACACCTTTAATCCAGAAGATAGATGAACGTTATATCCTGTTGGGATCCCTGAACGGTTCATCATCTAAGGTTAGTCATAGTAGTTTGTTGTGCGGGGTTAGTCACAACAGGATGGTTGTGTGGGAAGTCAAGGGATGTTATATCATGTGGAGATCACTGAGCAGTCCTTTGCAGTTAGTCACGAGCAGTTGGCTTGTGCAGGGTTCTTGAGTCAATGGACGTTATATCTCGCGGAGATCACTGAACGGGTCATTGTCCAGATGGTTAGTCACAGCAGTTGGCTGTGCAGGTTGTTAGTCACAACGGAGGTTCGTGCAGTTGTAATCATGATTTGATTATAGTGGATTAAGACCTCTGTTGAGAGGCAAATCACCTGAAGAAGGTGGACTGGAGGTAGCCTTAGTTAGAAGGTGAACCAGGATAAAAATGAATGTGTCTTTTACTTTCTGCACGTATCATTTTAACATAGAACTTCCAAATCCTTAATCTGCAGAACTGTACTGAACAAGTAAGAAGTTCTGATATCCATTAGAAGTTAAAATGAACATCTTATTGGTTATATATTCTTCATGCTTCCGCAACATTAAAGCATAATCCAATAGATGATCAAGTGAAAGAAAAGACGTTAAAGAAAAGAAAGGGAAATTTTATTTGATAAAGAACACAATTCAATCCCCCCTTTCTTGTGTTTTTCTCCACCTTCAGTAGCGTCCACTTCTTTATTTCGTTCTGCCTGGACTTGATCAATTAGATTTTGAATATCGATGAGGGTTTCGCCTACATCAGTAGGGAAAGCAGTGATGTTAATCTTGCCTATCAACTTTTTAATGCTAGAGCAAACACTCGCTTCTGTCTTCAATTTCTCAAAAAGGTCAACTTCAAAAACAGACTCTTTCACTTGCTTCAAGAGATCATCATAAGATGCTTCAGATGCACTAGTTCCAGAAGGAGTCGAAGCTCCAGACAGACCCTTGTCAGAAGAGGATTCCCTCTGAGCCATCATCAGTTTCACGTATCTAAGATGGTCTTTATGCTTCAGAGTAGTCATTTCCTCTTCAGTAAGTGGCAAAGTTTGGTTCTGAGTCGCAGCAGGGTGAAGAGGATTGGTTTGTGTGGTGCGGGTAGCAGCAGTTTCAATAAGGGGATCCTTGTTCACTTCAGGAGCCGTCTCTTCCTCAATCATTCTTTCACTATGGTCGGAAGTTTGTTCAGCGTCCCCAGTGGATAGATTATCATCATAATCTCTGGGAAAATTGGCATGAAGAGAAAGATTGTTAGGAGTCTCTTCAGAGTCTTCACCTCCTGAGATTGCCTCTTCACCGTGTGCCAGATCCTTTTCCATATCTTCGATAGGAGAAGAATTCTCTTGTTCTTGCTGAGCGTCAGTCTGTTCAAGTAGTGGTGCTCCAGTCGAAGATCCTTTGTTTTGAGCAACATTGCTTTGGGGTAGAGATTGGTTCCATTCATCTCAGGGGTGACCTTGATTGGTGGCAATAGGGATCATAGTTTTTTCCTAAAAAGAAGAGTATTAGAATGAAGAAAAGATTCATCCTTTTGAAAAAAGGAAAATAGTAAGAGATGATTACCGGTAGAGCGTCAGGTTTAGAAGCATCCCAATGTACTCTAGAACTAAGTTGCCAGAAGGTTGAGGTTGAATTTCTCTGAGAGGAGGAGGAACGTCTTTGAGTTGGACATTAGCAAGGTTCGTATCTTAATAAGAAGAGACAGTTGCCTTGTGCTTCTTTTGTTTCTTCCCTTTTGGTTTGGGAGAAGCAATTTCCTCATGTTCTTCGACAGCGGCAGCGTCACCACTGGATTTTATCCTTTTGTTTGGCGTCAAGGGAGGTTTGCCACTACCCTGAAAAAGAAAAGGACAAAGGCTTTTAGAAAAGGGAAAGAAATAAAAGATCATATCATTAAATGCCTTTGATTTTTTCCTTGTTTTGGGAGCAACCTCGTCAACTGGAATTCCTTGACTCGAGGAAGTGGTCATGCGAGAGGCAGTTTTAGCTGCAGGTTTGTCTTTTCTTGGCGTTTTCCTTTCTATGGCTGAAAAGAAAATAATTTGGTCGAAACATGCACTATGTTAAAGATTAGTAGGTTGAAAGGTTGTAAAACCAAGAAATCCAAATATTCCACACCTTGACCCACTGGAGAGGTAATCCTTATTGCATCCAAGTCGAAGTGAAGAAAGCCTTTGAAACTGTCTAAGGTATGTTTGGTTGCAACCACTCTTTTAGCAGGTTTTTGTCGATCATTTGTCAACTCTTTAAAGATATCCCCAGATACAAACCAGTTTGGATAAGGGGGAAAATGATAAAGCAAAATCTGCACTTGGCAATCTTGGAAATTGGGGTGGTTCAAACTCAATAGCCAAGTCATATCTGAACTCGGGTTTTACGGCTTTGAGAGTCTTTCTTTTAGAAATTTGTTTTTCAAACTTTTCTTTTAGAATAGGGGCTGTATCACAAACTGTTCGAAGAATCTGGGTAGGCTTATAGACAGTTTCAAAGTACTTTTGGAATGCTTGGATTTCTTCGCGGTGTGTGAGTTTGCCTTTGTGAGATTGGTCCTGCAAAGATGTAAAAGCTTTTGTCAGACTAGCATTAATTTCTTCAGTGGTGT
This sequence comes from Vicia villosa, assembly GCF_029867415.1. Taxonomy (NCBI): domain Eukaryota; kingdom Viridiplantae; phylum Streptophyta; class Magnoliopsida; order Fabales; family Fabaceae; genus Vicia; species Vicia villosa. Next base: position 21,794,864 of record NC_081181.1, on the reverse strand, counting down.
ACATATTCAGAGAATAGAAGTTCGTCCACCATTGGTCGAACCCTATTGTGGAATAGAATGCTGGCTGGTACGCTATCAATTGAAAGACAGCAAAGTCTGCATAGCGTTTTTGGTGTGTTACAATATCTCGAGCTGCCCAAATGGTATTTGCAACACATGACTCGCGTTTCCGTTGGAAGAGAGAAACAGGGATCAGTTGGCATAATCCAAATTGTCTGGAAACAAAATTAGGTTGATAAGCCAACAAGCATACATGGATTTTTACTAGTAGAAGTCTGAAAACCAGCAATCGAGGAATAAAAAATGCACGCCACATGTCTTCAATGGTGGTGTTCTTCTCTTTCACAACATCTTTAAGTGAAGTCGTAAACCAAGATGGACCGTGAGTTCGACTAGCGAATGGAGCCATCGAAGGAGTGAAAGTATGACATGACGAAAACATTAGGGTGTATTGGGTAAGAGAAGCTTGCAAATTTGTATCCTCATCAGCAGGATTCAATCGAAGGAGTGTGTTACCTTCGATTTTTCTATCCTTTATATCTAGACTATTTTCACCAACTTGTCCACGTGTTGATAAAGAAGGTTCGAAAGTGGTATTAAGCCACAATTGAAGGAGCCAATAAGGTCCAGACAGGAGCAAGTTAATGTCGGGTTTATAGTTGTTTATTTTCTCACTTGCAGATCCTAAACTCTCATATAAACTTGCTAAAAGAAGTTCACTTAAGCATATTTTTCGACCAGCATGCAATTGGTTAGCAAGTGTCAGAAACCTCTTTGCAACTTGCAAGGATTTACAACAAAAGGCGAACTAAGATAACCATAGACCTAAGAATGCTATATGTTCTGTATCAGAGACAATTTCTTCTTGAGTATGATATAGACTGATATAGGAATGGAAAGAAGCACTCTTGACGGTGAATCCTATTAAATTTTCACTATCCTGATAAGGGTCAAAGGTTTCTCCTGTTGTAGGAAGTCCAGAAATGGCAGCTATGTCAAAAAGTGTGGGAGTTATCATTCCACATGGGAGATGGAAAGTGTTATATGTACTGTCCTAATAGTACAAACTAGATAACAACAAAGGTTGACAATAACTAAACCCTAGTTTTGACATTTGAATCAGGTCGAAGATGCCTAATTCTTTCCAAAGTGAAGCTTTTTGGGTTTCAACTTTATCTAGCCATGATAAATATGATTTATCTAAAGATGGAGAAGAGCGAAATGGCCTAAAGTTGTCTGTGATATAGTCCAGTTGGAAAGCTTCCCTCGTTCCCCTGTTGGAATCAGCAGATTGCTAGGTTGAACCTTTTTTCTTGGAAGAATTGGTTTTATTCACTATGGGTTTTGTGTCAAAGTGACATGGGAAATTTTTTATGCATTTTTCCAGATGACCTTCTGGGGCTAACGGTCCTAAAAACCCTAATGTACTTTCAGAAAGAAGAGATGGAATCATTACCAGAGAAGCCATGATAATTCTTTGTTCTTTCGTAAGTTTTGGGGGTGTGATGTTCTCCCGATTTCCAATAGTCACGATCTTGCTTGTTGGAGTAGTGTGAAGACCGGAACTCTTTGAGGAGCCAATGTCTGTGGTTTGCTTTAATTTCTTTGGTTGCTTATCAGAAGGCATTGTGATTTTAGGGTTTTGTTCTGAAAAAAGGGTTTTTGGAAAAGAGTTGCAGAAATTGTGAGGAAGAAGGAAGGTTGAAGATAAAGTTGCGTGAAAAGAGAGGTTTGAGGTAATGATGGGTTTTTATAGAGTCAGCTTGCGGAGAGTAGGTTATACTTGTCAGAAGTATTAGGTTAAGTGCCAACCGTTTTAAAGGACAGCTGTAAAATGACTATTTAGTCTATTTGGGAGTTGGAAGTTATGATTAATAATAACTGTACGCACTTCTCGATGAGACACTTTGAGAAGGTAAACCACGATTGATTGACAGTTACTACTGTAGAACTGAAAAGCAGTCGAAATCTAGAGTTACAAGAAATGCCCATCTCTGCATGAATTCGAAATAGTCATTTATTGGGGGCAATTTGTTAGCTGAAGATTTCGACTAAAGGATTGTGATACCTTGAAGTGTTGGATCATGATGAAGAAATAGTTCTCATAGAGCTATTTAAGAATTTTTCTCTTTGGAAGAAGTGTTATTCGACCAAGAGTAGTTTTTGTAATATTTACAAGTATCCTTCGACGGAAGTGCTAACATGATCGAAATGCTAAAGCGGGAAGATTTGAATTTCAAATGGAACGGTTTTATTTAGCGGGCGCGTGGGAGCATTTGAAACAAAGTGAGCGTTCGAAATATCGAACGTGGCAAAGATCTAAGTAGAGACCGTTAGGGTCGAAATAGTATAAATAGATGTTTTATTGTTTATATGGATATGTTCGAATCAATATACAAAAATTCACAAAAATACACGAAGTACCAGCGTGAGAGAAAAGAGTCTTTGCTGAAACAATGTATGTGTGAAGAACATCATATTTACATTTCATGTTATTTGTTTAATGCAAAGTGTCGCACCCCAATTTTTGACCCACATATTTCGTTCATTTGATAATATCGCATTCGCATTTAGTGTGCATTCATTCATCGCATTTTTTTTCGCATAACTTAAAAATTGACTTTTTTATTAAAGTCAACAAAAATAGCTTAGATAATTGAGATTCAATTTAATTTTTATATTATTTTGTTATTTTTTTTAGTTTAGGTTTAATTTAGATTAATTTTTAGAGTTTAATACTATTCTAATTTCTAGTCTAGAATTAAAATAGGTTAATCTTTTTAGTTTTAATATCATTTTTTATTTTTAGTTTAAATTTATTTTAGATTAATTTTTATTTCATTTTTATTTGTTATTATTATCATTTTTTGTTATTATTATTGTTATTGTTATTAGTGTATTTTATTTGCTTATGTCAAAATGAAAAAAACAAGTGGGAGGGACCACTTTTGATTTTTATGGTTAGAATCTCACAAGTCCAAACAATACATTCCAAATACTCTGCTCGAGGCTGCTACCCTACTGTCCAAAATTGCTGCAAGAACCAGTCCAAAATCCTGCTCTTTGCTGCACACAATACTCCAAAGCTTGCACCAAAATGTTCATACCACAACCTGCATAAGAAAGGCCATATATCAGTTAACCAAAGTGTTCAAAACTCACCAAACTTTCCCCCCAAAAATCCCCTCAATCCCTCTATAAATTCAGAACAGAACGACAAGAAAAAAAAACGGAAGGAAAAACTCTGCTGAAATTCTTTTGAGTTCTTCCAAAAAAAACTTGCTCCAAAACCAAAGTAAAACTCATACCAAGCTTCACCTTCACCTGCACACGATTCAAATCAGAAAACAGAACAACCCTCATAACCTTCATCCCTAAATATCATCAAACACAACCGAAACCTCCACACTTCCTAACCTTCCAAACAACTCACAGAACCACAAGCCTCAACAAACACAACCATAAACTTCACACCTGCAAACCACACAAAAAACCACAAGAAAACCTACTGCGAAAATATTCTCTTTGAATCACATTCAAAAACCATCACACAATCTTCAAACAGGCCCGCGTCTTCGTGTACAACACATTCATCAACTTTAAGTAACCTTCACTGACTCCCTTCGATCTGCAGCTCTTCAAACTCGGTATCGGTCTCTGTTCACCCAAGTAGACTGATTAGCATCGTTTCCATCAACAACTCACGCCCAGGACCAGAAGCAAGAAGGAGAGGAAACGTTTGGAAATCAAACGTGCCGAAAACACCGTCAAAACATCATCGGAGGGATTTCGATTCGGTACTCTAAAACTCCATATGTTTGGTTCATCTTTGTTTGTTATCTTCACTTATGTGCTTCTGAATTCTTGAATGAATTTATTGCTTCTTGTACTGATGCCATATTGAATGTTTGTGTATGAATGATTTTTCTGGGGTTTTGTTGTATTTGTTGTGGTTGGGAAACAAAGTTTCGAGCGAGAGAGAACCGCGAGCAGAGCGAACGAGAGGCCATCGATTTTGTTCCTGTTGTTGTTTGTTTATCGTGAGAGAAATAGAGAATGGGAGGTCGAGAGAGATTCGGAGAGCAAGAGATTTAGGATGTTCCATTTTTTTGTTTTTTTTTTCCTTTCATGAAATAAAAGCGTGAGCAGAGAGAGGTTAACGTGAAAGAGAGTTTGAGTGGCTGGGAGTGAAAGATGAGAGGAGCGGCTGTCTCTTTAGTTTTAGGGTTCGTTGTTTTACCTTATTCACTTTGGGCCTAAGCCATCTAAGCCCAACCGTTTTTTTTGTTCCATACCTCCGATTGCGATTTTGCACATCTACTGTGAAGGCTGGTCTCAATTGTGTTGGGCCAGCTGACTTGAATCTAAAGCCCAACGCCTCATTCTTTCAGCACACCTTCTTTTTTTTAATTTTTTTTAGCCCATGTATATTGTTTGTTTGTTTTAATTATTTTTTTTATTATTATAACTATGATTTTGTTTGTTTGATTAAAAATACAAAAAATATTAATATTGTGTAGTTTTAATTTTATTCTTATGATATAACAAAACACAAAAATATATTTTATTATGTAGGTTTGTTAGATTTTTACTTCTTGTATAAAAAGGTAAAAAATATTGGATTAACCTCAATTCAAAAAATAATAAACCTTGGTCCAACGCCAAGTCGTTACAATAAATTTCTCGATCCAATGTCGAGTTTCTTTGTTACAAAAACAACTTTCTTTAAACCATACCGAAAGATTGTGTGACAAGGGGTGTACACCTCTTGAATACCTCGTTTCTTTTGGATTAACACCTTTTTTAAAAACCTTTCATTAATCAATCAAAGTGATTAAGTGACAAGGGGTGAACACCTCTTGAATACCTTGATCTTTTGAATTAAAACTATTAATCAAACCAAGAGGTTAAGTGACAAGGGGTGAACACCTCTTGAATACCTTGATCTTTTGAACTAAAACACTTTAATCAAACCAAGAGATTATGTGACAAGGGGTGGACACCTCTTGAATACCTTGATCTTTTAAACCTTTCTTTAATCAAACCAAGAGGTTAAGTGACAAGGGGTGGACACCTCTTGAATACCTTGAACTTTTGAACCTTTCTTTAATCAAACCAAGAGGTTAAGTGACAAGGGGTGGACACCTCTTGAATACCTTGATCTTTTGAACCTTTCTTTAATCAAACCAAGAGGTTAAGTGACAAGGGGTGGACACCTCTTGAATACCTTGATCTTTTTAATTAAAATACATTAATTAACAAGGACAACAAGTGACAATGGGGCTCGCTCCTGTTCAATACCTTGGGTAAAGACGCGCTAGGTGAACACCTATGCTCAATCCTTTACTAAACGTCCCTTTATAAAAACACATCTTCAATTTCATTCAACCTTTTTTTGCCTTATGGCTTTTAAAACCCTTTTCATAAACGAGACACTTAATCAATCTTCAATACGAACATACTTCCACATGTGAAGATCGAATATCTTCCACTCGAATGCGATGATGGCCAAAATATTGTTTTATCTTGATTTAGTCATCCATTCTTGTAGTGATATCATATCCATGTGCGCGTAGTATTTCCATTTGAAAGCGATTGAGTACCTCTCGCTAAAATCAACCAACAAACTTTCGTGGTTCTTAGCCCGAACTACGATTGCTCTGACTTTCCCATTGCACTAGGGAATACGTAGGCACAAGATACAAACGTCTTGGCGAGCATAATAATAAAAAATCATTTCTTTTTTCTTCATAATAAAAAAACCTAAAAAACTCTTTCTTTTATCTTTTCTCGATTAATAAACAAAAGAACGCAAACATTATACTAACACTCAAACACAAAACTAACTAAATGGGTCCCATCGAGTACGATGGAGGTGAGGGGTGCTAATACCTTTCCCTTGCTTAACCGACTCCCGAACCCTAATTTGGTTGCGATGACCATCTTATCCTTCTTCTTTTCATTCGTGGGTTTTATCGATATTTTCCCTTTCCTCCTTGGAATGAATAAAGTTCGGTGGCGACTCTGTTGTACTTTGAGCGCGTGAAAACGCGTCGAGTCACATTTTTACCGCCACACAAAGTCGAAGTTTATGTTGTTTATGCATTTACTTTATTTCGTTTTGAAGTTATTTACTCATTGCAATTTACATTAGAAAGATGTATATATTTACAAACTAGAGAAATTATTGAACATGAATCGAATCTCTGAAACACTATTTGACAATATCCTAGGATCAATCTAGTCGGTCCTGCGAGTAACCAGATTGTTTAAACACTTTGGAAGACTAGCGGTTGTTTGTCAGAAATCACTGGTAAACAGCGAGTTCAACTGACCACAAACTCTATAAATAGGAACATCGACATATTTTTGAGGGGTACTACTGGTTCTTGTATAATTTATGTCCTTGAAACCATTTTGGAGAGAGATAAACTTATAAAACAATAGGAAATGGTGCTTCCTGAAGGTCAGAAGCTGGTTTCGCATCAATCATCGGGAAATCACAATTGATTCACGTTCATCTTCATACCTCTTTGTATTAAGCTACCATGAGTAGCTAAATCCCTTTCTTGTTGGGATTGGATGTAGTTCACCATTACAGTATGTATTTTTATTGATCATGGGGTTATATGCAATCTATTTACTAATTGATATCGATGTTATCTTTGTTTCAGTGTTTAACTTGATAAAGTTGAATTGATATTGAGAAATACGGTTCAAATCTTGATCTAAGATGAACATCTGTTTGATTCCAAACTCTAGAGATAGATTTATGTTTGAGATTCACATAAAGTATCGGTTCTTAATGCTTCCATATTGTATAATAGGCTGAGAGATTATCGATTAAACAATAAGGTCGAAACCTCATCCGAAATTTAGACATAAACTTTGTTGTGAGCGATATGTGAGGATATTGATGAATATTTAAATTGTGTATAACTGATTGATAAATTATGTATTCTATCAGTGGATGAAATTCAATCACGGCAAGCTCTCATATCTTTGAAACTTTATCTATCATTTATCGATTTAAATTTTGTAACTTTAAGCTTTCAAACATCTTGCAAATTCCGCTTAAAATCATTGTAACTATTGAACGACATTGATATCGCACCATGTGGATACGACAAAAACAAATATTTTCCCTTGATTGTTCAACATCAATATTAACAAAATTTAATTTTTTTAGAAGATTTTCATACTAAAAAAAATAACAATGAGCTTATTATCCACTTGCTTTCCATTTATGTGCAATCTATTGTCATTTATTATAAAAATAAATTTTAAATTATATTAAAAAAATTCCCTCAATTTAAAAGTTCCCAAATTCTTAATTTTTCTGCTTGTCAAAATATCAAAATATTTTTTATAAATTTTGGGGGGCAAAGCTTGGATTTTGTGAAGATATATTAGTAGTAAATTATACAACATGCATTTTAAGATACTCAAATATAGTAAATTATACTTTATATCACTATTACAAAGACTAGTTGAAGTTTAGCAAGCAGATATTGTATAAATAAAACTCAAACCACTATACACCCGTACATCAAACCGATAAAAACAATATTTCCAATGTCATAACAATATTTAGCATGAAATGAATAACTATCAAATCTAAAAACATTGCCTCTTTGAAAATCCAAACTCCAATTCAAATCTCAATACTAGGACGGCAATTTCTCAACTTCTTTATGATATATTAATATGATGAATAAATAATAATATTTGAAATAAAAAAAAGTTATAGACGAGAAATTAATGAAAACTTAGCATTGGTGGTTGAAGAAAAACAAGCACAGTGCAGTGTGCAAAAACTGCATCGATGAGCTGAATTGTCTTTAGATGAGACATGGTGAAGAAGAGAACATTAATTTGATACCAAATCCAAAATACTAAAAGACAAAATCATCAGACAACGACACACTGCCAACTTTTTATTAAAAATGTCTTTTTCACCGTTTAATGCACGGATCTTTTTTCCCATTTCCCATATCGATATAGTAGTACTACCTTTTAATCTCTTCTTCTGGTCCCTCTCATAATAATGTCCCAAATTACTACTACCACAATACAAGAACATTTGTTCTTTTATGTGACTTGCAATATACTGCCACTAGATAAATTAAAACTTACACTATAAATGGAACAAAAAAATCATCAAGTTTTACTCTCAAATGCTTGCCTTTTTAGTGGGCATGCAAACTTTTGCTCTAAGAAGACAAAAGGGTCATTAGAAAATTGTTGATGGCCAGCTTTTTTATATAAACAAATTAGTTTACCATGACTGAAATCCAATTCAAATAATTGACACTAAGATATTTAATTAATTTTCAAATACAAGTCCAACTTATAAAATAATATGAATATGTTTAAATTGGTGTATTTGAACTTATCTTATAACATAAGTTTTGTATTACTGTTAGGAAGAGTTTATCAAAACAATTTATAATATTATTTATACACTACAGGAAAAAAGGCCTCCTGCCACGCCCAGAAAACCGAGGCTATATGCAAAATAACCGTGGCGTAACGCTTAGGCCACGGAAATCCAACTGTGGAGTATACGGCCGTGGCCTAAAGTAAAGTCCACGGTTTTTTGGTATAGACCACGCCTTTTTTACAACCGTGACTTTTTTAGGCCACGGTTTAGGTAGCTTGATTAAGGCCGCGGTTTGTACTTGCCATGACTTAAAAACTGTGGCTATATGGTAAAGACAAGCAATATGACTTAAAAACATGTGGCTATATGACTTAAAAACATGTGTCACAAAAGACAAGCAAGTGAGTATAACAAAGAGATCAATGTAAACTCAAATGATAATGGATAAAAGGGTGTTTATACCTTGAGAATCATTTCATGTATGAATGAAGATGATGAATGATGGATGGATAATTAATATCTCATGCATAGGGTTAGTAAACAAAGTATATACACAATGATAATATAATGGATAAAGTACAAATGTACAAGGATAAAAAATGAACAAGTATATGTACAAAGACAAAAGGGGTCAAAACAACAAATTATATTAACATGGTGAAGCTCAAAGGATCACAAATTAGGATTTTGAAAATTAGAGTTTTAAAACCACATCTAAACCTAATTAATTTTTAATGATTAAAATACCAAATTCTAAAGGGGAATTGGTTTAAGGGTATATAGTATAGTCAAGGAAACATTATCCTAACCTTAAAAATATTCACACAAAAATATACAAGATCTTACTTGATGAAAATATCAAAAAGAAATGATTTTTTTGGATTTTAAACATATAAAAGACTTGTTTTTGATTTAATTTTTAAATGATAAAATAATAAATATTTTTGGATCTCTTAATCTTATTATAAAGATAGACAAGTTAAATAAGAAGTACAAAAAATTTCAAGTTAAAATAATTAAGTTTGCTATTTTAAATAAATTATCAAAGTTTAAATAAAAAAAGTAAAATAAATAAGTGATAAAAAAAAAAGGTTTTATCCCCAAAAGGATTTGAACTCAGACCCTCACACTCATGACCTAAAACCTCAGCCACTAGGCCAAGCGCCATGCTTTAATCATAAGGCCCATGCATTCGATAAAATAATAAAACATGTGGTAAATGGCAGAAATAAAAAATAAAGTTCCAAAATGCAAAAGGGGGGATCGAACCCACGCCCTCATATGCCAAAGCCTTAACACACACGCCTTTACCAATTGAGCCAATACAATGTAGTCAGTAGTAACACACAAAACAAACAATATATTATAAAACATGTTAAAAAATTCAAATTTAAAAGCCCATCAACTTCATCTTCCTCGTTGAACAACATCAACAACAACTCATGGCTGAATTTCAAACTTGCTCGAATCTTAATCAATTTTAGCAAAATAAAAGTGCAAAATAATCAGCATTGAGACACGAATCTAACCATATCCCTTTTGTTAATTTCTTTGACCTGTAGCTCATGAATTTCTCAAAATAAACTAAGAACCCTAAAATTTCAAAGTCAAATTAAATGATCTACATCTTGAATAAACTAATGAGACCAGAGGGTTTTTGATCCTTATGCAATTCTAAACACAATGGTATTGAGTTTTATTGAAAATGATACCTCTATCTAGGAGCTTGAGTTTGAACTCTTACCTTGCAAAACTAGAAATCGAAAGATGCTTTAGAGATGTTACAGTGATGATTTGATGATTCAAATAGCTTGCCTGGACCTTAAGGAAGCTACTGAGATGCTTAGAATGGACTGAAACTTCTTGGAACTCCTTCCTCGGTTCAAGTTGCAAATCTGCTATGTAACAATGGTGAATGATGATTACAGACTTACAGATTCTATTTTTTGTTTTGGATAGCTTCTATAAGTTATATGTGAGGTATTTGGATGATTGGTTTGGATTGAAATGGACTGTATAGCCTAACTCGATTCAAAGTGCAAATGTGGTATGCGAAAATGGAGGTTGGTGTTCCTGAGGTTACAGGCCCTAAATGATGATTGTTACAGCTTCAATGAGGTATATGGAGAGTGTTTGGAAGGTTACTTGACACTTAGAACTTCTGTAACTCAAAATAGGTCTCAAAATGCAATGACACAAAAAATAGATTTTTGGATGAAAGGGTGACTTTGGGATTTCTTGTGTGTTTGATGCCATGAGCCTTGCTCTCTATTTATAGGCATAAATTAGGGTTTGTGGCTGAAGGAATCGATCAATTGGCCTTCACATGTGAAGTTGTACCATTTTGCTTATTCATGAAGAAATGAAAAATCCATGGTTCCAAGAGAAGGAACAAGCATGCTTGGAGTTATTGGTTGCTTTAGACATGTTTGGTCTGAATTTTAGATGGAGTGTATGTAGAAGCAACAAGTTGGAAGCTCAAGGAGAGTGGACTTTGTGATTAAAGTCACTTTTCAAGAATGGAAGTCACAGCTTTATGCTTGAAATGGAATGAAACTTTGTACAATGTTTAAAACACATGGATAATAGCTCAAAAGCAAGTGAAATCATCTGAGTTTAGTGTTTGGAACAAGTTACATGGGCTTCAAGAAAGGAATCTTTGCATTTGAAATGGTTTTGGTTCATAACTTCATCATGTTCATAGCTTGAATTCAAGTATCATGGAGCCTTATTGACAAAATCATATCTCATAGCTCAAGTGATGAAATTCCATGAAAATGGTCTCTTTGGAAAGCCTTTTCTACATAATTCAATCCACTTGTTGAAAGTTTCTTCAAACTCATTTTGGATCTTGGTGAAAAATGACCATAAAGTTGGAAGAAATCTATGTTAAAACACTTGAAATTTTCCTAAGTTTTTTGAACATAAACTTCTTGATCCAATATCTCTCAAATTAATCACTTTTTGAAGAAATGTTATAAGTGAAAAAGTTGTTTGTTTGATCAAAATATACAACTTACATGTGGGGAGATTTTTGAGTTTGTAGGTGAATTTTGAAGTTCCCAAAATAAGGTCAAAATCACTCAAAACCTTAATTTTGACTTTTGTTGACTTTTTCTATTCTTGATTGATTTTCTTAATTTTTCTTGATCAAATGACTTTAATAATCATATGTTGATGATTTTGATCCTCAAAATTCCATAGTTGACCAAATTTCTCAAAAGTCAAAGGTTGACCTACACGTTTGATTTTTTCTAGACGAAATGCAATCTTGTGGATTCCAATTGAATCAAGATCTTCTCTTCAAATGGATTATGTGAATGGATTATAATGTTGAATTGAAGATCCTTGAATCATAGTTTGAGCCATGAAGCCATGTCCTGATTAAAAGTCAACTCTCTAGATGAATTAAGTTAAAACCCTAATTTGTATACCAGATGAATTTAAAAGTTGTTGATTTTGAATTGAGCCATTCTTGGACTTTGATTTTGATAAAGGGAAACACTTGAGCATATGAGAATGTTTGAAATTCTTTGTAGGTCTCAAAACCCTACTTTTGCTTGAGCCTCTTGATCAATTACCTGCCTTGGGAAACAAGCAACAAGCAAAACACAATCTCTCTTTTTTGTATATTTGTTAGTAAATGACATATGAACAATAATGATGATGGTTATGATGATGATGACCATGCTATGCACAAAATGATGTGGGATCTCAGGATCAAAAATTGGGGTACAACGCCACCAAACAAGTTGCAAGCCAGATCATCAAGCCTAAATTACACACTTTATTGTTATGCAGAAGTTCTCCAAATTTATAGATATGATCAAACCGAGAATCCTCCATAATCGAGTGATTTCTTACCCATTATAGAATGTCTTTTTTGAGATGTTTGAATTTGGAGCAAGAGAAAAAGAGATGGTCCAAAGTATTTAGACTTTCAAAGCATAATACACAAATGAATGAAAATATGTCGGTTAAGATACCTCTCTTTTGAAAGGCCCTCGTTGTGGATAGTTAGTTTGTCTTGTAGAAGTCTCTAACTAAATATACTAATTTTTGTATGGGATTCTGCATTTTCAGACTAGGTTTAGTGCAGTAGAGAAATTCTCTTCTGACAAAGTGTGATGATTGTTCTTAGTGAGGGTTGTGTAGAATGACATGACACTAAAGCCCCGAACTATATCGGGCATCCAAATCCTCTTATCAAGGTCCCATTTATTTGGGAAACGAATATCAAGAGGGTTTGGAGATGATGTAGTTCTTCTCCATTGAGGTTAGCTTATTTGGTATTTCATGGAATATTTTGTTGCCGAAATTCGATGATAAAATCATCCATGTTTAAAATACACTTGTTTCTATTACCTCTAAAAGAAAAAAGGTTGGTAAAAATATCTCTCAATGGTGTCCCATCTAGCCACCTGTCCATCTATAATAGAGTTTTGTCTTCGCTTCCCGATTCGACTCTAATATTTATTTATGTTAATATAGCTTCTTGTTAAAAAAATGTTCAAAACAAAATTTTAAAATGATAATTACAATGTAATGTTGTAAGATAAATTAAATAATTAGATTTTTATTTCTATTAATTTATTTTTTAACTAACCTTTTATAAAAGTATCATTATGTTTTTTAGAAGGCTTAATTACTACCGAAGTCTTTTAATTTAATTTCATATTTCACTTTAGTCTGTTATCAAATAAATGTTACATTTTAGTCTCAGAAAGGGCACACCAACATAAATTACAAATCACAACAGTATAAAGATTGCACTTCATCATGTCAATTAGTAAGAAAGGGCACATCAACATTAATTTAATTAGCATTGCCCCAAGTCAATGTTTCAATAGTTCAATTTAAATGTTCGTGCAATAAGACTACATACATAGAGAATTTATCTATTGTTGATAGATCCTGAGATAAATAGGAAAAAATTTAGCATTTAAGATAGACATCAAAATTATCTACTATATAATATTTTTTTTAGAGTATAGTCTTCGTATTAGGGTTTTCTCATGGTTTTAGGAATTTATGTCGGTTTTGATTCTAAATGTTAATTTGTGTTGTATGAATGTGATTTTATAAATTTTTGTTGGGTTTAGGAATTTTGTTGGTTCTGATTCTAAATGTGAATTTGTGTTGTAAGAATGTGATTGTATGAATTTCATTCTATGAAGTTGTGTTGGTTTTATGAATTTGTGCTGGTTTTGATTTTAAATGTTAATATGTGTTGGTTCTTATTAAGTATTTTTCTTTTTAGGGAAATAATAGATGACTTTGTTCATGTTTTTATCTAGCATGGAGCTTCATTTGTAGATGATAATTTTGTAGTTATGAAGGATTAGTTTCAGAGCTGATATGTGATATGGATAAGTAGATCTATTTTGAGGTGGTAGGGATAATTAAAAACATGGGATATAAGGAAGTTGGATTAATAATATACAAGGACCCCCACATTTTGGTATGTTTTCTTTGAGTGATGACAAAGGTGCCCAAAATATAGTTGATTCATGTAAGGTACATTTGAGTGATCATAGGCATGTACAATATCCACTTTCTCCCTTGAGACCGTAAACCCAGAGGTGGTTGTTATTATTGACGAAAATGATGATGTTGGAAAACTACATGAGGAAGTTGTCAAAGTTACAATAAGTGATGTAACTGAGTTTAATAGAGCTGAGGTGAATGAGGGTGTAGTTGAGAGGGATGAACTTGGAGTTAATGAGGTTAATGGGGAAGAGATTAGTGAGATGGAAGTTGGACGTAATGATGTTGAGATTAATGGGGTTGATATTAGTGAGGGTGTAGTTGGAGACAATCATGTTGGGGAATATCATGTTGAGGTTAATGGGGTTCAGCTAAATAAGGGTGTAGTTGTAGGTAATTTCTCTAAGTCAAATGGGACTGAGGGTGATATGAATGATGGTGAGGTTAATGGTATTTAGTTGACAAACGCTGGGGTATACGATATTATAGGTGAGGATGATAGTAAGAAATTGGAAAGTGGGTGTGAAATAGATGAAAAAAGTGGATGTAATAGGAAGAAATACCCAGATTTCAAATTGCCAAAAAACAAGGTAGACTGTAAATGGGAATTAGGGACATTTTTTGCTACCAAGTTTAATTTTAAGGAAGTAGTCACTACATATGATTTCCAGTCAAGCAGGGATATTAAGTTTTCTAAAAATGACAAACAAAGGGTTAGGGTTATATGTAAGGAAGGGTGTGAGGGGAATTCCTATTGTGCCAAATTACAAAATGAAGATTCATGGAATTTGAGGAAAGTGGTGGATGTTCATAAATGTAGCAGAGATTACAATGTGAATAGTGAATATGATGACTACAAAATGGCTATGTAAGAGAACTTAAAACTCATTGAAAGATAATGCTAAAATTAAAATCAAGGCAATCAAGGAAAAAACCCAAAGGAAATGAAATGTTGTTGTAAATAAACTAAGGCAATTAGGGCTAGGTGTGCATCCAGAGGAATGGTTGACGGTTCCTTCTTGGAAATGTACTATAGAATTTATGACTATTATAATGAAATTCTTAGAATAAATCCAGGTTCAACAGTTAAGGTGAATGATCAACCTCTTCCTGATAGTCCAGTTGACAATATGCCTCATTTCTAGATTTTATACATATGTTATGCAATATGTAAGCAGAATTTTAAACTATGCATGCCTATCAATGGACTTGATGGAGGTTTTTTAAAGGGCCTATGTGGAGGAGAAATATTGGAATCCATAGGAAGATATTCAAATGACCAAATGATGTCAATAGCCTTTGTTGTTGAAGGTGAAACAAAGGACATTTAGACATGGTTTTGGGAAATAATCATTAATGATCTTTGAGGTATAAGTCAATGTCGCACCTATATATTCATATTATATCAACAAAAGCTATTTGTATGTTATTTAATTATTATTTTTATGTGTTATTTATGATGTTTTGTTAATGACTTTGTTTGCATTTATTGGTTGGTTATTTTGCCGGCTGTGGATGAGCTTTTACCTGGTGTGGAACAAATTATTGTCAACAAGATTGTTTAAGGTAATGGGTCATTCCATACAACTACATAAATTTGCTTTCAATAAAGTGAGACAAATCATGGACGGGATGGTACTCATGAATGAGATCATTGATATTATTAAGAAGTATCAGAATACATTTTTTTAAAAAGTACTACAATTTCACTATTTGGTAGTTTTTGGATTACATGTTTGGAATATTTTGTTTTGATGATAAGTGGTTGACTTAGATATCCGAGTATATTTTTCATAGTATTTTGTTTGTGTTGGTCAAGGGATATCCAAAAAATAGATTAATATTCATATGACTTATAAGGGAGGATTTTTATCCCACTTTCCTTTTTCTCCAGGTGGTTGAGGGGTTGACTGACATGATCATTCAGGTCGATTATTTAAATCGTTTAAGGGGCTTCTCAATGGGTAATGAGGGTCACTATTTAAAACTTAATAGGTGCATATGGTATCTATCTCATTAAGAAAGTAACTATAGAGAATATTCTTAGAGGTTTTGAGCTTGCTTATAGGCTATAGGTGAACTTCACCAAATTAGTGTTGTTAGGGAGAATGTAAATGATTACTTTTTGCAAATTATATAAGGTTACTAAAGCTATAAGATTGGTTTATTGACTTTAAGTATGTTGGATTTTCGGTGGGAGCCAATCCCTATAGAATAAATACAAGGGAACCTCTATAAGGTCCATCCACAAAAATCTTGGATCTTGGAATAATAAGTGTGGAAGCCTTGGAGAAAGAATTTCTCTCCAAAATTTGGTTCTTAATGTTATTAATGTCTTCTACCTTTCATTATTTATGATTTTTTAAAAAGTTTGAAAGCTCATTGTTCAGGTTCAAATGAGGTTCCTTAAGGATTTATTTACGAGTTAGGAGGGGGAAAAAGGGTTGGCTTTGGAGGGAGGAAAATAAGAGGAAAAATATTGAAATAATTACCATTTACCTCATCTCCTAACTTGAAAATAGAGTCTTAGGGAGGTTTGAAAGGTGGAAATAAGATATCAGTCTTAGAGACCTCGAGCTTGTTAACCTCACAATTTTGGGAAAATAGAGGTGGAGTGCTTTCTCCATAGGCCTACACTTATAGTGTCAAATCATTGTTGTAGGTATGATAGTCAATTATGATCTTCACCTTATGGAAGTCTCTCATGACTTACACAATGATGCACAACCTAAGATAAAGAAGGATATGATTATGAGGATATACTAATTATTTTACATCAGATTGGTGCTCATATGGAGTTTTGAAAGTGGTGGGAAATTGTCTCTTGACTTACTTCTGATCCTATAAATGGGTTGAAGATGTATCTCTCAGATATCGCTTTCCTATACTTTCTTTGATCTCAAACCAATAATAATTCATTGTTGGTAACCTAGGTCAGTGAGAAAGAGACGGGGGTTACTTTGGGTTCTAACTTAGAGACAAGCTCATTGTATTTGGAAACAATGGTTAATGGTGGATTTAATAACCATTATAGATAAGGAACCTTTGCATCATGAGGTTTCATATGGTCCTAGGGGAATTACTCCTTGAGTTATTTCTCTATTAGTTCAGTATACACTATTCCCAGATTATTATTTTCTCCGTCATTTTGTATGCCTGGTTGTACTTGGTTAATTTTTTTATCTTCTTCAAATATTCTACCTTGATTTTCTCTTATCCACTCATGATGGGGTGGCTTAATTGATTCCCTAGGAGCCCCAAAAAATTCTGCAATCCGTCCCATCTGCACTGCCATTTGTTGGCTCGCTTGGGCATTTTGTAAGTTCATCAATGTTGCATTATGGCTCAAAGGATAGAAGATATTACTCATTTGTTAAGCGAGCACCCCCACCATCTCGTGATTACTCTCATCCATTTGTTGCCTCAAAATCGTCAAGAAATTTGTGGTAAATGCAGGCAACTGGGTAGCGAATCCTGTTGGTCGAATATTTTGACCCAAATTATTAACGCCAGAACCTGATCCTTGTAATGGCGAGAATGTTGATGTTAATGGGTTTGTGCATGTGATGCACTATTATGTGAATCTTCCATGAAAGATATCGGCATGCCATATGGAGGATCTCGCATTAGAATACAAAATCCTTATGTATATGGCCTGGATACATTAAATCCTGGTGGTCCCGAAATTACGGGTGGAGCCTGGGTTGCCACAAAGGAGACATTTGGTCCACTCTGAGCATTCAAAGGTATGGCCATCAAAATTGTTGTCGAAGAAATGGTCGGTGTACCTTGACTATATGGAATGGCTTTAGTCGTAATTACAACGACCGTGCCTTCTCCTATCGGAGGAGGAATTTGTTCTGCATTATTGTTAGGAGGATTAACCATCTTCCTATTGTATTTCTTTTTTGGTATTAGTTTGTTGGTGTTGGCTAATTTTCTCATAAACTCGTAATTGAAATAAATTGTGGTGAGCCATACGTACATTCTCAAGAACTCATTTCTCGATATATATTGGTACTTTGAGTATTATTGAGTGTTTGTACATAATTGAACACACTAAATCCTAACGCTAAGATTCTAATTTATACTAATTCGACCATAACGACCTTTTCCTAACAGAATGCCACGTTCGTTGCTTGTATGTTTCTCGAATTCTAAGGCTTCCACGCGTCCTTTTTGGTTAAGAATGATCATTTGAATTTGAATCTTCTTCCTTTCGAGGCGCCAAGCCAACTAACGTGACCGTCGGGACCATCCTTCTTGAAAGCTTCAAAAATATTCTAAATTTTATCCGTGTTTCGAGAATGACTCTCTTCGATGACACTTGGCAAGATATAAATCCTTCATAAGCTTGATATTTCGAACAACCTTCATAAGCTGGCTTGAACCTCTCTTCGAAATAACTCCTCTTTTCAACAAACTTTATTTCAACCTAATACTTTCTCAATCGTCAAAATTTTCAGCTAACAGAAATATTGAAGAAGTTTAAATATGAAATGGCCAAATAGAATTTATATGAAATGTGAAATGTTTTATGCAAAGATATCCACATAAATAAAAGTCTAACTATAGAGGCATATGTTGACGTTGATTATGCAAGTTCCTTAAGTGATTGAAGCTATAATTTTAAATATTGTATCTTCTTATATGAAAAAGTGTAGTAGTTCGATTTACTGGTTAAGCATAGTATAGAGTTAGAGTTATAACATAAGGAAATTGAGGTTTATTAATTTTGTTGGTTTTAAATTTTCTCACATTATTATTGAGTTTGTACTTTTCTGAGCTTACTTTTATATTCTTAGCAATACACTTTTTTAAAATCTTCTTAGCAAATATTATTAGATTTTTTAGATGTCAATATAGTTAGAATGTCATTAGTTTCATGTGATGTTCTTACACTTTAATCTTTATTTTAAAAAAGAAAAAGAAAAGAAAAGCCCCAAATGGCATAAAAAGTGAAAGAAAACACGTGAGATATTTAATAAAAAATTAAAAAAATAAAAATATTTACCAAATTCAGGTAAAAGTAACATGATATTCAACCATAATACATTACATACTGTTCACCATAAAGGAAGATTGTCTAGTACTAGCACATTTGATGTGCAATCAAATTATTGTCATGGACAGTGAAGCAAACAAAGTTGTATTATATCTGGATTTTCCCAAAGAAGGAAAAAATAATTGCTTTGAAACAGTCATAGCTAGGTCGAGTTGAAAAGGCATGGATTCATGCTTTTCTTGTTACACGTATATCTGTCAGTTTTTTTTGTAGTTTTCCTATTTCAGCCATCCAAAAATATTAATATGACCAAATGTAAATTCATGGATGTAACTCCTATTGTACTATATAACAGTATAGTTTAAATGCAGTAAAATGAAAACGCAAACTCCAACATTGTACTTATCGTTTAAAATGAGATTTGAATTTATTGTTAATTTAAAAATAAATTCATAACTTGTAGAATGAATTCTCTTTTTAGGAGGTTTAATCATTAAAAATAAGTGATTAGATGAAGATTTTTCATTGGAAATAAGAGATTAAAGATTTAATGGATTATTATGTGAAACATTTTTTTTTGATTTTGTTTATTTCCATGATCATAAGTAACTAAGTTTTTAATACTAGGATAGATGAAAATTATTAAAATTATTTTGTGATTAAATTCTCGTTTTATTAAAACACAAGAGTTAAAAGGTAGTGCACTGACAGTGTAAAATAGTTTTACACTGTCATCCAATAAAAAATTATCAATTAGTCATGTCATTAAATTATTTTTTAAATAAAAGAGTGGTTTAATTGGATACATAGTGGTGATTGGTTGACAGTGTAAAAATATTTTACACTGTCAGTGCATCACCCCTTTTCTCAAAACACAATGTATGTGAAGCCGGTATTTTTATCATCATTATTAACAGGGCCGGCCCAACCCGTTTAAAGGCCTAAAGCAAATTTTTAAGTGAGGCCTTTAAAATATATTTCAAAATATTAATTCTGTGGTTGTTAAGAGTTGAACTAAATACCAAAAGAAAAAGAGGCTTATATTTTACCAATTCAACTACAATAATATATATAATTCAATTGTCATTATATATTTTTATATCTATATAAAAAAATTTTAAGGCCTTTTTTAAGCCCAAACTTTTGAGGCCTAAAACCCTAACTTTAGCAGCTTGGCCCTTGGGCCGGCCTTGATTATTAAGTATGACCTAGTATGCTTACCACATTGCTTTTAATATTAATTTTTTTTTTTTTTATAAATTAAGTATCTTATACTGCAATTGAAACTCATATCTTGAGTTGGAAAAAATTATAGTGGTAAAAGCTTTTTCCCAAGAAATTTAACATTGGTGTGTAAGCCTCAATTCAAATCAAGAACTGCAATTGAATTCCCATTTTAGTAATACACAATTTATGTGAAGATGATATTTATTATCATCATTACACTTGTCACATTTAAGCGTGGGAATATGCTAGAATAATTAATTTTGGACCCACCTTCTAATCTATACAAATTTAGATTTGACTAGACCATTTTTAAAATAAAAAAGACCTAATCTTTTTTTTTTTTTTTTCAAAAAAAGACCTAATCTTTTATAGGCTCGAGTTATAGATTTTTTTAAGTCTATTAAACCGATTTATTTAAATAAATATAAATAATTTATTGTTATAATTAGATTTAGCAAAGTCTAGATCGGTCCAATCTATTTTCACCCATAACCATATTTCTCTTAATGTTTTTTTTTTATAAATTAAGTATTTTTTACGCGCAAACGTAGAGACTAATCTCTCGAAACGGAAAGGACCATAATAGATAGTAAATATCTTGCAAGAGAGATTTAACACCGCTACATGCTTAAGATGAGTTTGAACTCAAAACCTCCAATTAAACTGAAAGAGAGTTTTATCATCTTATTTAGTATTCTCGAGTAAATACAATGGAAAAATAGGAGATGCACGTACAATATAAAATAATTTTACACTGTCATCTAATAAACAACATACATTCTATCAAATCATATTGACATTTTAAACCGACTTGAATAATTTAGAAAATTGATAATTTTTTATTGGACGACTGAATAAAATTTCTTTACCTTAATAAATTCATATACAATACACTTCTCATCAATATTATAATATATTTAACTTTTCTTTAATTTATTTAGGAATTAGTATATGAGAAAAAAGATGATGTACGGTAAAATAATTTTATTCTATGAATCAATCACAATTATGTATTTAATTAAAAGGTTAATAGTACTTTTTCACTCCGGTAATATAGGCGAAATTTGCTTTACCTCCTAGTAATATTTTTTTTTAGTATTCCCCTGTAATATTTTTTTTGAATTACCCCCTTAAGCGTGTAATTTAAACACCAAATCTAGGGGGAAAATCAAACAAAAAAATATTACAGGGGTAAATTTTACACTTAGAGGGCAAAAGACATAGTATTTTTATATTTCAAACGGGTGTTTCAAAAAAAAATTTACAGGGAAAAACGAATTTTGCCTATATTACAGGGATTTTGTATATTTAACCCTTAATTAAATTACTCTTTTATTTTAAAATAAATTTAATAACATGACAATTTAATAGATAAAATACATAAGTGGTTAAATGTAAAAATAATCAAATTTATCTAAAAGGCACACATTTAGACGAATTCAGATTGGCTGTAGTCAACAAATAGGGGTGGGAATAAGTTAGGGTAGGCTAGGCTTTATAAGGCCTGAGTCTGGCCTACGATAAACTTATAAGGTCTGAGTCTGGCCTATGGCCTACTATAGGCTCGTTTTTTCAGCCTGACCTGGCCTTTTTAAAAGCCTGGCCTGGCCTGAAAGCCTATTTAAAAGCCTTTTTCTTATTAATGTTTTCAATTAATTCATATTACTTAAGAAGCCTTATAGGTCGCATATATATGAACATTTAGACCGACCTATTTAGCATTTTTTTCTAATATATATGCATATATAGACCAATCTATTTAACATTTTTTCTAATATATATGCATATATATATATATATATATATATATATATATATATATATATATATATATATATATATAGGCCGGCCTACAAGGCTTTATAGGCTTTTTATAATAGTCTAGGTCTGGCCTATTTTATTAAATAGGCTTTTAAAAAAGCCCAAGCCTAACCTTTTTATCAAATAGGCCTAGCCTGACCTGACCTTAAGTAGGCTAGGCTATAGGCCCCTGTAGGCAGGTCTGGCCTATTCGCACCCCTATCAACAAAGCTCACATTCTCACATTGAAGCATATTTGATCGTGATCAATTCTGATTTAAAACAAAAAACTTTAAAAAGAAAATATTAAAACTGTTTTGTGTGAGTCGTTTGATCAATCAAGATGAAACGGATAATATAATTTTGACAGCATGTGAAAGTATGAAAACCCCAAAATGCAAGGGGATTCAATTTTGATTTAGACAGGAACATATTTGCAATTTAAGTCATTGCTTATAACAATGATCATATAAAAAAAACTTCTCTATTTATATTTACCAAAATACCCTCGGTTTTCCATCATAATCTACATATCCAGACATAGTATCCGATAAGAAATGACAAGAAAAACGCAGGTATTTTGATTTATCTTCAACTAAACTACTTACAAAATATTGAAAAAAAAACAAAAAAAATAGTTAAATTATTGCAAAAATATCTGAGAAATCTACTTATTTCTGATCCTATTTATAGTAAAAAATAGATTTAAATTTATGAAATAATTAATATATCTGATTTATATATATTGTTCAGATACATTAAATATTTAATATATTTAAATTTGTTTTTTATAAATAGAACCAGAGATAATACTAATTAATTATGGAGAGGATCTGGACAACTTGGCACCTTTCTTTTGCTTTCATCAAACTGCTTATTATTCCTACTTCTTCCACTGAAGTACTTATGAAACAAATCCTCCTTACCCTTCTTATCCATAATGCCATGGCTGAATTTCACTTTAGCAACAACACCATTTGATGAGAACACACGAATGGCTCCGACTCCGACTCCGACAACTATAAGCACCACCACAGAGAAGTAGAGCAATTTTCTGCTGCAAACAATCCACATACTAGGAGAAGAAGCCACATAAAAATAATGGAGTATTTGTATAAGATGGATAAAATGGGTTTTTACTATAGGATGGGGGGTGGTTGAAGAAGAAAAGAACAAAAATAGGAGTTTGGTTTTTTGTTGTGTGTTTGTCTATATAGGAGGAAAATTTGAAAGTTTTAGAGAGAGTAAGAGGAGAAGAGAAAGAGAGTTGTAAATTGGTATTTTTAATTGATGGAGAGATGATGAGAGGAAGAGACGTTGCCTTGGGTATGGTATGGCCACTCCAAGTTGGCCCATGTGAAGAAAAAACGCGCAATGCACGGGAGATATCATTGTATATATTTATTTTTGGAGATTATTAGGTCTTCCCATAACAAGCAATCACTATCATATTAAATTTTGTTTTATTTACTTACTTCCTCTTAATCAAAAATATTTACTTTAACATTTAATAGGATATGTAGTTTCGTTTCTACTTTGTGTTTGAGTTATGGTGTTGTTTTCTATTTTATTTATGGATCTAAAAAAATTAAGAGATGTAGTTAAATGATGAGCATGGTATTTGGGAGGGTATAGTCACATGATTCTTTTAAGAAAAAAAATTGTGATTCGATTTACGGAGATATCTATTTGGTAGTTAGTTATGTCTTGATGAAAAATATGATGTCTCATTGGTGATAAGATGATAAGTTTCATTGCCGATCAAAAAGTGTTAATTCTTTGATTTTATGATTGACATTATGTTTCATAAAACTAATTTATGGAGGAATATGTTGAAACAAGATATTCTATCAACTGGAGCAACATGTCGAGCAACATATCCTATGCAAAATCATACGACATCGCGTTTGTGTACATATGGACATTTGGAATCTATTCTAGTTTGTTATAGATGCAGAATATTCTATGAATATTATGCAATCCAACGTGGCGCTTAATTTAAGGATAAAATTTTTTATATGTTGTCAAGATGTATTGTTAGTTTCTAAATATGGAGATTATTTAGGAAACTAGTTGTAACGCCCGGAAAAATAATTGTTCGCTTAATTTAGACATTTGTGATGTTTATTGAATTTTTTTTGCGTTTTTGGACGATTTAGTTGGTATTAGTTCGGGATAGCGGATCGATGTTTTATCGGAAATTTTAATATTTTTTAGTGTTAGATATATTAATGAGCTAATATCAAGCGTTTTGGGAATTTTCCGAGTAATTGAGATTAGACCGGAAATATGAGGCTTTGAGTAATAAATCAGTATAGTAAAACAATCGGATTTTATTTTTTTAAAGGGAAAATAAGTGGAATATCCTTAGAATTAGTATTTTAATTTATTTGTGCCTATTTTGACTAAGTGAATAATAGAAATGTGATATTAATTATTAAGCCCAATGTATAATAAAAATAGGTTTTAGTGTTATTATTAGAGTGAGGAAAGTGTAGAAAACCAGAAAAGAGAAAAAAAGTCATTTTGGGAAGAGAGGAAGCTAGGTCTTGAAGAGGAGAAGAGGAGTCCCAAGTCAAGTGCTAGGGTTTGTAGAGTTTTCTTCAATCCAAACAAGGTAAGGGTGGGGTTCTCTTCCTATAATGGGGTTTATGAACAATTGTATGTTGGGGATTAGAGATTTAGGTTAATGTTCTGCTGCGATAATTTGTTACCGAAACTTGAAAAATTCCGTTCTTGTTGTTTGTTGTTGTTTGTTGCTGTTTGCTACTGGTTGTGTATACTGTGAATGCTAAGTTGTGTCATCAAACGTGAGTATGGAATTGAATTTATGTGAATAGTGGAAATGAAATGGTACATGACGACGGTCGGCAGCAACACTGCCTTGACTGTCTGACGGGCAAGTAAAGTGGAAAGGTCGGCACCATTTTATGCGACAACCGGCAACCTTTATGTAGGATTAAGCCATGTGGTTTTGTTTTCTTTCTAAGCTATTTCACATATTACCTATTCTACTGTTTGTTTCATACTGTCACCTAAGTACATATATAATGCTAATGTATAATGGAAACTGAAACATATTTATAAGGTGAAATAAAATTGAAGACAATAGATATTAGAATTAGGAATAGGAAGTGTGTAATATAGAAATAATAAAATGCAAAACAGTCTCGTTTGATCGAAATAGCCAAATTAAGCGGTATAATTAGTTGTTCGGAATTTGATGAAAATTTATGTGGTAGCTAAGTCTAATTAGTACATTAACGTGGTGGTGTTCTTTTGTCGAAATTGTGATATTAATCAGTCGATTAAATTAATAGTTGAATTAATTTTTAATAAGTCTATTTAATTTAATTGGAATAAACTTGAACTTAGATTAACTATTCGGTTTAGCAGTAAATTACAGTATCTTGTGAATTTGACCGTAAATGTGATTGTTGTGAATATCTTTTTGATTCATTTGCTAATGGTATCGACCGTTGATTTGATGAATTGTTGGAATTGTTCCGTTATTATATGAAGTTGTTGTATTATGTGTGAAGTGTTATTACATTTAATAATCGATAATAATTGTGATATGGGCGTGTGCCTTGTGACGAATATTTTTGTGAAGTAAATGATGATGATAATGTTGTGTGATGTTCGGTTCATCGAGTCGCATACATTTGCATATTTATTGTGACGGCCTGGATTGGCAAATTAGTGACGAAGGCTTATGCCTTGTGCCTCTAAATTGGGCAATTGGTGACGGGGGCTGAAGCTTCGATTGGTACCACATGCATATACATGAGTCATATCCCATACATTTTTATGTGATTCATAGTGTGACGTGTGTGATTACATTGTGATTGTATTTTTGTGACTTGTCATATGACGGAAGTAAGTGAATTGTGAACTAATGACTTTGTGAATAATATGAAGATATCAATACTTGTGAATGCGATTAACCGAATATGTCTAGTTTCTGATATATAATTTATCATGCGCTCAATTATATGAATTGATATCTCACCTTTTCTTTGTTTCGTCGTTGCCTTTATATTGGTAACGTGCAAGTGATTCGCATTGAGGAGAGGTTAGCCGAGTTGGTCTTGAGTCGTTGTCGCTCCGATACGTAGCACCCGGGGGGACGAACGCGTTAATTTACTTGTTTTTTATTTATTATGTTTTGACAAATACTTGAGTTGTCTTTTGGAGATTGCCACTTTAATTGTGTTAATTGTTGAATTATGATGCTATGAATCTTTGAACTAATTGTTGAGTTTCCGTTGCACTTCTATGGAAGTTGATTCATGTTAAAGACTATTATTTAATGTTTCGGTTCTCCCGTATTTTGTGAAAGCTATGTATCCGTTTTATGCGACGAGGTGATTTGCTTTTGAGAATGGATATGTGATACCTTAATTGTTTCGTTTGTGAATTTTTATACTCTGATTTTATTTAAATTCCGCTGGTAGATTTGGGGTGTTACACTAATGATTGAAGCCCTCTATCTTTATGGAGATGATATTGGAGATTTTTCAGCAGTTCCCTTTGTGATTTTGAAGCCCAATTTAGTCCAAAAGATTGTTTTAAATAGAAGGCAACAAACCTAATTGTTGCGTGGAACTTACTTTGTATTTTGTGTTAGGATTTGCCTTGTTATTTGTGAGCTTCTCTAATATCATCCTGGTATAAGAGTTGGATTGTTTTGTTTTTGAGTTGTAAGTTTTGTTGATCAATCATAAGCTTTTAAGCATTGAGTGATTGTGTGTCTTTGAAGTGTGTATTCTAAAGTTTTTAAAATGATTATCACGGTTGTGATTGAGGGAGATTGAGAAGGGTCTCATACCTAGGTGAGTCTTAGGTAGAAGTATAGCACGAGCAGTGATTAGGTGAAAAAGTACACCGGAGTTTGTTTACATAGGACTACGAATTGATACTATCATAATGGATTTATCTCTGGCTTGGTAGCCCCCGAGTAGGTGTTATTATACACCGAACTGGGTGAACAATTTTGTGTGTTCATTTATTTTTCAGTTTGGTTTTAATTGTTTTACCTTGCTATTGTATGTGGTTCAAAGATCGGTATCTCGACATCTCTTAGGACATTTGAGATATGAATACCAGAATTTTAATTGGTATTATAGCAAGCATCTTGTTTTGACTCTAGGTGAGATTTAGGTGAGTTACTTTCTGGTACAATAGAAAAAGAATGAGGATTTGTGAACACACCATCCATTCTTGATGGAACCAACTATAACTATTGAAAAGCTTATATGATGGACTTTATTAAGTCAATGGACAACAAGACTTGGAAATATGTGGTCAAAGGATGGAGCCCTCCATTGGCTAAAGATAAGGATGGGGAGACCATTGAATTACTGAAGGAGGAGGAAGACTGGGTTGATGAAGAGGGTAAAGTTGTTCTAAGAAACTCCAAAGCATTAAATGCTCTATTCAATGAAGTGGACAAGAACATATTCGGACTAATAAGCAATTGTATTGTTTCTAAACAAGCTTGGGAAATTTTGAAGACTGCTCATGAAGGAACCTCTAAGGTAAAGATGTCAAGACTTCAACTTCTTACCACTAAGTTTGTGAACTTAAGAATGAGGGAAGAGTAGAGTATTCATGACTTTCACATGAGTACTGTTGAGATAGCCAATGCTTCTAGTGCACTGGGAGAGAAGATGTATGATGCTAAGTTGGTCAGAAAAATTCTTAGATCTCTTCCAAAGAGATTTGGCATGAAGGTCACTGCCATTGAAGAAGCCCAAGATATAAACAACATAAAGATGGATGAACTTATGGGATCTCTTCTAACCTTTGAACTAGGGTATGATGACAAGTCTGAAAAGAAGAAGAGTGTAGCCTTTGTGTCCAATGCTGAAAGTTTAGAAGATGTTGGTGACCTGGATAGAGGTGAAGGACTATCTGAAGATTTTGTGCTTCTTGGAAGACAATTCAAAAAGGTGTTTAAAAAAATGAACTGGAAGTCAAGACCAAATGTCAAGAACAAATCACTCGATATCAACAATAATCGGGATGTTGGGAGAAAGTCCAGAACTGAAGAACAGTCCTAGCAAGGAAAAGGAGTTCAGTGTCATGAGTATGAAGGGTATGGGTTAACACCCTTATAAAACCCCACGATTTTCATGAATATTTTATTAAATAAATAAACGCAAAACAATAACAAGGATGTCACATCTTCACTAAACATCATTTAACAATAATCCATGCTCCGTAACACGGGTTGCAAAACATTTAAATATACATAGCATCTTCAACATCATTAAGTAAATTACTTGGAAACTTCGCAGCGGAATAAACAATTCAAAACATCTGCATTATAATTAACCAATATCATGAAAGGTAACACAAGTATCAACGAAAACACCACTCTTCATGCTTACAATGACATGATTATAAGAACCATACAAAACTCTTTAAAAATAACAATGATAATCATCATTCTCAAATTAGTCGATCCCAACCCAGATGTTACATATCAGAGCAATACCCACTGAACTCAATAGAAACTAAATAAACACACTCCAAAGCTTACCTCCTAAGCTTCCTACACTAATCTTTATCACCTGCGTGTTACCCACGTGGAGGCAACATTCAAACAGAAAGGGTGAGTAAATCGCAATCACTATAAAAAGCATAAGTAATAGATATAGTAGTCATAACATAGGGACAACGACAACACGATATCATCTATTACATCTATAGCAAATCAACAATCTCCAATTCTTTAACTCAAGAATCACATCAAGTACATCACTTAATTCAAGTATTATGCAATGCCAAAATTAATGAGATGCAACATCAATAGACTTATGCATGTGGTACCAATTCATCATCACTGATGACATAGTCATCTTCCTCCAAATATCCCCTACATAGGATCAATTTCCGCTTAGAACCGGAGCACGTCACAAAACTCACTTAATCCACACAATGGGATTAATACCAACATTGTACATCAATCCTAACATCACTGGGCGTCTTCCCTTACATCACGAGACAAAAGTCCTACAAATGCTATGAATGTATGATGCGCAACAACACATAATAGTAAAATGCATCATCATTCATCATATTAATCACAACCCATCATATTCATCATCACATACTTCATAGTCACACATACCTCACGACAACATCAAAACATCATAGAACACAAGTCAAGTAACAACAAAACAAGGTTAAATCAATTTCATAATAGAAATCATGTTTACTATTATTCGTCACAAGACATCATCATCTCATCATAAAGTAATATTTAGAAAGTTATAGCTTATCGCTCATTTTATCCCACTAGAGTATAGATTATTGTATTAGCTCTCTTACGCTTTGAATAACACGGCAAACGGAGTCCGGAAACTTAATTTATGGTGTTTACAAATTTTTCTGGTTCAGACACAATTCGCCCGACGAGTACCCTCGTTCGCCCGGTGACTGAAGGCAGTAGCCAAATTTTCCGATTTCTCAAGTCTCTCGCCCACCGAGCCTCTTCACTCGCCCGACGAGTTAAGATAATAGCCAACATCTCTTCTCGCCAGCATCATTCACCCGATGCATCCTATTTTGTTCGACTCGCTCGACGTCCCAAT
This sequence comes from Vicia villosa, assembly GCF_029867415.1. Classification (NCBI taxonomy): domain Eukaryota; kingdom Viridiplantae; phylum Streptophyta; class Magnoliopsida; order Fabales; family Fabaceae; genus Vicia; species Vicia villosa. The sequence continues at coordinate 21,765,361 of NC_081181.1, read as the reverse complement.
CAATTCACCTGTCGAATTAGCGCAAATAGAGAAATCCTGTTGTGATTTCCTACACAAAACCAGTCTCAATTCTTGCGATTCCAACATATTACAGGTCCTAAATCATCATTTAAACTCAATATATCATCTTACATTCACAACTCAATGTATTATACATTACAAGTATCATTCTATTCCAAATGTTAATTCTCTGAATTATGTGATTGGCATTTGTGTTTGGCTAAAATGTAGTAGCAACAATATGTAATAGGATGTATAGAAATTACAAATATAAACAGGTACAACAGCAAGATGTTCTATGGAATGTTGAAACAAGTTCTGTGACAACATGTCTTATGAGATGTCATATGCAGAAACTCATGACATCGCGCCTACTGAGCTGGAATATGAAGATTCAGTATGTACTCAACAGATGCAGAATATTCTATGGAATATTATGCATCCTATGTGGCGCAGGTTTACAGGTCAAGAGAATCAAGTCAGAATATTGAAGATTTTGCAGTTTCTAATTATGGAGATAATTTAGGAAACTTACGATTGAAGACCTTTCTTTTAGCAGAAGTTTTCTGCTGATTTATAACAGCAAATAAGGCTGTGATTGAAGGCCCAAGTCCAGTTGGGAATAGGTTATAAATAGGAAGCTTTGTAACCTAGTTCAGTAAGTTAGTCGGTTTTAGAAAGATGTAATCATTAGGGTTAGCCATGAAAAGTGAACCACCCGGATTGTGGGATGGTCACTGATTTGTGCCTCGAAGCTTGTAGGCAAGAGGTTTATTTTACTCACTCAGAAGTTGTGAAGCAATGAGTGGAGTTATGTCCTTGGAAGAAGTTGTGAAGCAATTCCAAGTTTATTTGTGTCAAAGAGTTTTTGACTGTTTTGGGTTTGGAGTGATGTTCTCCAAACTGGTTTTGTATGTTGCAGGGGTTTGCAGCAGGTTTAGGTACCACTACGGAGTGAGCAGAGGTTCTCTTATCTTAGATGGGTTTCTAAGGTAAAGGTTTCATTGGGTAGTGATTAGGCAGCCGGAGGTTGTTGCCTGTAAACCGGAGGTTGTTTACATAAAATAATACTACTGATAGTGGAGTCTTCTTCTTGGCTTGGTAGCCCTTAGATGTAGGTTGGTTGAACCAATTTGGGTTAAGAATTTTGTTGTGTTCTTTATTTTCTGCACTGGTTTATTAATCTGGTATAAGATGTCGTAACATCTAATACGACATCAGGGAATAATCCCAAAGCTTGTGCTTTTACAAAACCAACCCAGATCAAAATCTGTTTGTGATAACTGTGTTATCATTATACATAAATGGTTCCAGTATTCTTATGATCTTTTAGCATACCAGTGTTGAACCAAAATTGAAGATCATCCTATCCTACCATTGCAGCTTTTATAACAGACCAGATGTCTTGACATGTCATTTGACATCTGGGAATGCCTTACCAGAATTTCAATTGGTATCAGAGCAGGAATCCTGTTCTAATTCTTGATGAGATCGAGGGATGATACTTTCTAGTGTAATGGTAAAGGAGAAGAAGAGCACTTGGTTGAGATGTAAAGTCTGACTGGTTTGATCTCTGTGTTAATGAAGTGATCAGGAGATGACTGGTTTTTACTGGAGGTTGTATGACATGGAAGTTTCAGCAGGTTTAAAGAAAACACATGTTTTCATTTTTCATCTCAGAAGAAGATTTTACTGCAAATCAGGTATTGAGGACCATTTTATCCAGGATACATATTTTTGTTTTTTTATATTCTTGATGATAAAGGAAGAAGGTGAAGCTATAAGTGTTAATATCAAATTCTTCATGCGGGAGTGAGGATCTTGATAAGTTATCTCTTAAACTTATTTGTGGTGACCTAATTAAGAGAATCTTCTTGATTATGGTGTCCAATATAGTCCTGGTATATCTGAAGATGAACCTGCGTATGAAAATTTTCTTTAACCAGAGGAATTTTCATCAAGAGAGAAGCTGAAGGTGCAATGTCACTATTAATGTCTTGACATTGTGAGACACTTCAACACCTTATTGTATATGATCAGTCAAGACCTGTCAGGTTGTAGGTGATATGAAGTATCATTGGAGCTGTGTTTTATGAAGTTGGGGGTAATGAAAGATAAGCATATTAATCTTATTATGGTCTATAAAATGCTTGAGTTTATTTTTCATGATCTGTGAGTGCTTCAAGAAGGATGGAAGTAAAACAGATTATGTGTACCAGTAACAGAAAGTGCAGAAAGTAGAGAAGATAATTTATTTATTTTAGTCTGAATGGTGATGTTTCTCATCAACAGGAGAGAAGTTGTTTACTCAAACTTGATAACTCTTATCAAGTCTATGAGAGCATGGAACTCTTGTTCTGATGAAAATTCATTCAAGGGATTAGTTTGAGCACTGGATTTGTTTCAACCAATGTCCAATGGTTGGTATCTGCACTTTGGAGAGTCATTCAAATCACCTAGGAAGAGCATCTCAGCTGATTGGAACAATAAGTTCTTATCATGTGGAACCAAAGGTCTATGGTTTTCTGGCTTCTATGTGGAAAGTTTTCTTTGAATCAAGGCTCTATTATATGGTGTCTTCGCATGATGGAACTTTGGTGTTTGTAAGGATTAAAGGAGATCCTTGTGTAATGGATGAAGCAAACTTAGCTGAAAAATCTGCTTAAGGTGAAAATTGGTCAAGCCATATGAACAAGGAGGGTTCATATGATTGGTTGAATGGTCCCTAGAAGTGGGAGGATGGACCATTCATGACAGGGTAAGAATGAAACCTCCCTATTGTTGTATGCCAAGGAAGTAGCTATGTTGGTAAGCTACTGTTGTTTGGAGTTTGATTTACTTTCAAACCCAACCTATTGCACCTGGATTGATATGTTTGTGCAAAGGTTATTGTGTTAGGCCTGGGGTTTGTTGAGGATGAATTTTAGTTGTATTCCGCTGCATGGTATCTTTGTTAACCATGGTTCATATGTTAGTATTTGAGTATGGTCTCCTCAATTGGTGTATGGAGCATGTGCATTCGTTGTAACTCTTTGTTTTTGTGACAACTGAGGCTTGGTATATGTGGTATTGATCCTGCTGATAGTAAACTTCATTCATGGCTTGGTTGCCCTCAGAGTAGGTGTGTTTGTCACCAAATTGGGTTAACAATTCTGTTGTTGTTTATTGTTTTTCAGTCTGCTATGTTTATACCTTGATGTGTTCTTAATGTTGGATCAGATGTCTTAACATTCCATATGACATCTGAAGTCCGACCTACCAGAATTTCATTCACTGGTTGTCACCTTAACTAGTTGACATCAATGAGGCTAAATTGTCATTATCAAAATCACATTAACAGAGTTAAAACATGATAATCATCTTTAGCTTTTGACCTATTTGAATAACATGCAAAACATGGTTCCATATGTGGATCTATATGCTTGCAAGTACTATCAGGGGTGAAGTTTGTTGATATCAAAGTTGCAATCAAGTTCTCGGTTTTGATGGAGACAACACCTAATATCCAACAATATCCAGTGGAGTTTTTATCTCTTGAATACAACTCAAGTGGCCGAAGATGCTCCATGTACCAAGATGTTTATCAACCTATCTATTTGAAGTCAACACAGTTGTCTAACCACATTCTAGTGAATATTCTATAGTGGTTTGATCTCCCAAACTCTCTAATGTTGGTGATAAATTTTAAGACATCTCAAGCCTCATCAAGCTAAAGATTAAAGTTTCTTTTGTAATGCTAAAGTAAAATATAATGATGCAAAGATATGAAGCTTAAGAGTTGTGAAAGCTGGCATGCTCATGTTTGTTTGAATGATTAGAGTCTTGTAAAGGAACAAGGGTATTTATAGAAATACTAAGGAAAAATTACTCTTTTACACACACAGACATAAAACCTTTGAGAAACCTTTTTTAATTTGTTAAAACCACTGAAAAATGTGTTAATTGCCTAGCTATTTTATCAGGGAAATGTTTGACCAATTATGAGCACTATTTACAAAGTATAATTGATTAGTCCTAGTGATATAATTGATTATTTCAATTTTTAACACTAACAATCGATTGGAACAAGTCTATTAATGATTGGCAACGACTAGAAATCAAAACATTCCATTTTGGGTGTAGTAATCGATTAGCATAATTGATTATGACAGTTATTTTGCCCATGAAATGTTTCCAAATTTAAACCTCATTTTGGCATATAAATAAATACTACTCTATCATTTCAAACAACTCAGAAAACAATCTTTGACCCTACTTCTCACTCTCATCTTTTCCTATAAATTTCCCGGTTTCTCACATGAATTTTGGCCTTAGTGCTTTGAGAATGCTTTTATGGTTAAGTGAGGATCTTTGTTTTAAGTGAATGACATATTTTTAGTTTACCCAAGAGTGTGTTATCTCTTGAGTAAATTATTCTTCTATAATAAGTTGTTTGGTTGCGAGCCATACCATTAAAAGCTCTTGTTTGGATTGGGGATTGTCTTAATTCTCTGATTGGTTCATGAGTTTTGGAGGTCATCCTGTGTAAAATCCCCATTCGGTTTGGAGGATAGCCATTATAAAACTCCATCTTATTTCATAGGTTATGTCGTTGAAAATATCTATTTGGTTTGGAGGATAGCCATTCAAAACTCCAAGTTTGGCTGGAAGTTAGCCATTAAACTTCAAATCCTCATAAAATGAGGTTCATGGGCCTATCCTATTAAAAGTTGTTAAGATAATGGAAACTCGCAAGAATAGTTATGCAGGAGAGAAGTAGGTCACCTTCATTTAGACTGAACCTCTATAGTTTGTTGGTGTCTTTTTCTTTCACTTATCTCTTTTTTTTTTCCAACCATTTTCTTTCCTTTGTTTTTCCATATGTTTCCATATTCCACAATTTATTTCTTTGTTTATTTTGCAAATGATTTTAATCTCTGATTTTATCTAAGATTTTATTTTCAATCAAAATTTTCAAACCTCCACAATTCACTCACTTGTGTTTGGAGTCACTTATCCAATATTTGTCTATTTCGTGCCCATGACTCTTGTGGAGCATGTAATATTTGATCTGTTAATCTGTGTTGTCTCCTTCATAGCATGAGGGTTATTCACCTTAACTCCTTGAACTCACTATTGGCACATTCTTGTAAGATTATTTCTTTTGAGTTGTTTGGCTGGATGAGGTGTATTAATAATATCTTGACCATGGTCCCTTGTGCATTTCTTCGTCCCCGTCCTTGCAACATATGTTGTCTTTTTACCTTTAATTTAAAGTTTTTTCTAAACTATTTTTCCTCTTAACATCTCCTGTTTTTAGTTTTTCATTGTAATTAATGTATGGCTGATCTCGAGTAAAGAGATCAATCATGTTCTCTATTTTATTCAAGCCCAACTTTTCCCATAACATACATTCTAGTCTCAGCCCTTAAACAAAACTACAACACTTCAACTTGTCGTTGGCTCCACCCACCTCAACTATCACCTTGATAAACATGTCAATGTACTCTTTAAGTGTCTCCTTCTGCCTCTGATGGATTATACTAAAAACATATGTCATCTTCAAATGAAGTCTTAGTGGTATGAATTGCGAGGTAAACTCATCACATGATTTCCTTCATGAACTGAGGAAGTTGTCTTCCAAATCCTTGAACCATGCCATGGAATCTCCTTTAAGGGCGTGTACAAAAACTGGCATTTTCACCACACTCCTAACCCGATGATAATCAAGTACATTGTCCACATGCTTGACGTTCACATCAAGGTCTCTAGAACCGTTGTAGTTCTCTAGCTTTGGTGGCTTCTCCAATAAATTGGAGATTTTGTAGTCAATGATGTGTTTGGTGATCAATTTCTTTCTAAGATGGATCGAGGCGTGATGGGAAGTACCTTACTTATTCCCCTTACAAAAACTAAGTGAAAATGATCTCTGGGATGATGATATTCATGTGGTGTGTGGCTGACATCTCTGCCCCTAAAGTCATAAGGATGAGAATTGTGACCATTTTGATGACAATGATGTCATTCTGGCAACTATCACACTCTTTTTGGCTGCGAAGCAACATCGTCAAAAGTACCCCTCATAGAAGCTCTAGAACGACCCCTGTAACACCTCTAGCTGAGTTGGGTTTTGAGAAAGAATATTCTCATAATTCTCTTTGATGCAGAGAAATCTCATGTTCCTTTTTTGTACTAGGCTTAAGATTCTCATCATGAGTTAGTTAGCGATCTATTACTCTTAGCATGGCTTGGAGTTGTTTAATGTTGTGTGATACCTCCGATCCAAAGGATTAGAATAATGGTGGAAGATGGATATGTTGATAGTGTGGTGGCTGAAGTAGAAATTAATATTGGAACAAAGAAATTTGAAGAGATTCTTGAGAAATTGGTTGAGAAGTAAGGATTTGGCACATTGCCACAATTAATGATTGGATTACAGTCAAAACTTATAGATCTTGGTTCTGAGTTAGTTCTTCAATCGCGAGAGTGAGAATAAGTGTTGTGTCATCTTGAAGCATCTGAAGCGTTGAATAAGCGTTAGGAATGAGAATAATGTTGAGGTGAACAGTTAACCGAGTTTCTTTGGATCCCAACATCAGAGAAGATATCAAAAAGAAATTGTGAGAAGATTAACAATGATCGAGATGTTGAATAAAAATAATTACGATGATCAAAATGACTAACATAAACGGTTACGACGGTGCAAAAGAGAAGATAAGATATATTTGATGAAAATTTTACTAGAATTAGAAGATGATTCCCAACACGAGACCATTATTGCATACTAGGATACAATGTGCGAGATATAGAAGATAACCATCGTGGAAAATCTTCTAGTGCGGTGTTTGAGGTCTCTGATAATTAAACGAGGATGAAAAGATACCGGCAAAGTTAATACTCTAACGCTCAAGTTAGTGTCTGAGAGAAGTAAAAATGTACAAGGGTGGATAAAAACAATAAATTAATGTAAATCCGAGTCACACTTATATAAAAGTGACAATTATAATTGTCCCGTAAGGTAACATATGAAACTGATACCTAAAACAATTTAAAACTAAAAGTATAATTAGCCAGAAAAAATGTACTAAAACAAAAAAAATAATGATTTTTTTTAACATATACATTCAATATGTTAGAAATCTTAAATATGACTTTATTATATTTAATCACATTTAAATTTTTCTAATTATAGTATCCTTCTTAATATTTGTCCGGATGTTATTTTCAAAAATAATTTAATTATAAAAAATTAATGGAAAATGCTAATCAATGTCCTAAGGGCAATGGTTAAGATTTTAAAATAGTAAATCTATCTCGGTAATCTGCGTATTTAATGCTTTGAAAATTGAAATATTAAATTTTCTATAAAATATTTTCTTTTTTTGGAATGCTTAACCAATGTCTTGAAAACACTGGTTAGCAAAACCCAAAATTAATTTATGTGCCTTGAGTTGTGTGACAAGAAATGGGCATGAAAAATAAAAGGTTAAAAATGTCTTATTAATTTCCAAGAGAGATAGTAGTAAATAGGGGTGGACAAAATACCACTGTCCGAAACAATCCGTCCGATCCGAACCGAATTTTGGGAAACGGGTTGGATAATTTCGAGTTGCGGATTCCAACAGTTCATTGATTTGGATAACATCGGATGATTTCAGACGGGTTCGGCTGGTAACATTTGGTCCGTCGGAATCCGAATCCGACCAAACATACACATATGAGAGTTGGACTTTCAGGTAATTTTGGCCCAAGCTATCCCTCAATCCATGGCCCAAAGTAAATGTTCATAAGGTTGAATTAGGGTTGCCTACTTTCATTCGGTCTAATATTTCTGTGATTCCTTAGGGTTTCCGTTCTCAATCATTTACATGAAGCTTCATCGCCGTCGCTCACAAACCTGCATCATCTGCGTATCTCTCCATTCCTCTCTGATCCATGATTAAGTTTCTTTGTATTTATCTTGTGCATGTAAAATCTCTCACACTCTCTCTCATATATGTGATTTCATAACATAGTACTCATCTTTATGTTGCTAGACAATTCTTAGTGTGAGATTTGAATATTTTTTTCAATTAGATTGTCATGTTTTATTTAACAATTGTCTTTGATTAATGTTTGAAACTTTTCTAAATGAAAAAATTTTCTTACTGCCATGGTTGTTTGGAACTTCCCTGTATTTGAGATCTATGATTTCAATGGCTATCAAAACCTTTTCCCTTTTATTTGACTTATCTTTTCTCATTATTTCAGATCTACGATTTCAATCGCTTTTCATGGAGCTATCGGCTGTCACTCAACGTCATATTGGGGTGTGTGTGTGTGTGTGTATAAGTTTATGTTTGATTAAATCTATGCATGATTAGGTCTTTCTGTGAAAAATAGTTTATACTTGATATAGTGTTTTCACTTTGCTCTTGTAAATACTAATGTTCTTCTTACAAATGTTATTAGTTGTTACTTCCATACCTTAAAGGTGCATGTATGTGTACTAACATTAGTGTTCTTTGTCTGTACAAGATGAGATTTAGTATGTGCGTTCATTAGAGATGGATTTATTGCAAAACAAGTATTAGAGTTAGTGAGTTTTCTAACTTTGTTGTTGGAGTCTAATTTTTGTATTGTTATTTAGACTTGGAAATCTAAGAGCAAGAGCCAAAAAACTAATTAGTTTTGTGGCAGTGTTGATTTGAACTGTTGAAAAATTAGTTTTGTGTGTAGGAATTATATCTACTGTAAATTTCTTGTATGATTTAGGGGTGCTCTTGTTGTTCTGATGGTTGCAGCAAAGATTCCATTGATGTTGGTTTGTTGCACAAAAGCTTCCATTGTTGTTGGTCTGCTTGGTGCAGCAATTGTTTAGGTAAAAAAATCTTGTTACTAACCTTGTAACTATGTCAAAATACAGATTTAGAGTTGATGGCATTTTAACTGTCTAAATAGTGATATAGAATTATTCATAATTTTAATGATTATCTATATGAAAAATTTGAGTTATTCAACACATTAATCATAAAAATTTAAGTTTTTTAACATTTGATAATCTTATACTGAAAATAGATTTTTATCTTGTGATAATGTAATTGCTAAACATTTGTAAGTAAAATAATAATTTAAGTCTTTTTCACTTGCTGCAACTTTAAAACAATACTTCCTTTGTTTATGATTTGAAGTATTCTAATTAATATTAGTATTTTGTTTCACTGATGTGATTTTTTAATGGTTTATTGCAGATGAGTTTATTCCTTAATTTCACATTAGAAATGGAAGCTTGGTAAGCTTGCTGCAATGAAAAAAGAGAGTAAATTTTTGGAAAAAAAACAGTTATGTAAGATTTTTTAATTCTCTAATAACTTAAGTTTTTCATTCTCTTGATCTTGATAAGCTTTCTTTTGTAGGTAGGGAGTTACTGTTTGAGCAGGTCTTGCTTTTGTTTCAATGACTGGTGCAAGATTTAAATATGTTTTAGTTAATTCCCAATTTGTATTGGTTTAGGTTTTGTATTTATTTAATTAAATTTGTAATTTATGTAGGGTAGTGATTTAGTTTCATTTGTAATGTTATTTAGCTTTTGGATGATTTAGTTTCCAATATCATGAAAATATTCGTCTATTTTATTTGATTTTGAGCAAATAATTATCACTTTTTTATCCAAATAATCAATAGTTCTTTTTATAAAATATAGTTAATTTTTCCATTTTTAAAATTAAAATAAAATTTATATTGGTTTTAATTGGGCTTGAAATTTTAGTGGTGCAGTTACTCTTTTTATAAAAGGAATTTAGAAAAATAGTAAAAAATCTATTGGATTTACTATTTTGGCTGGATTTTGGATTGGGCCCAACTATAAATCAAATCCGAAATAAACCGATCAAATATCTCAACCCGTTTCAACCTGAACCCAAAAAATCGATTGTTAATTTGGTCGGAATTGAGCCTGAATATGTCACCCGAGGATTGGACCGAATTGAGGTTTTGGGCCCAAACCCAAACCGGCCCGAAACCATGTCCACCCCTAATAGTAAAGTTGTTCATTTATTTAAACAAATAACAATAAATACCACAAGGAGTAGCTTCGGAACCATACACAAGGAGCGTGCGTGAGAAACACCGACAATCCTATTAACTTCTGAACGGAGCGTGTGTTCACGCTCCAACATATCGCGTGGGATTAAGATTCCCTCTTTATCACAACAACTTTATTAAAACAAGGATGTTACTTTCCTCCTCCTCACAATACTTTTTCACACTACAAAAATTGAAAAAAAAAAAGTTGTCATTTTTTTTCCTTCACTTTTTCCGCCTCAGCTTCTCACTCTTTCTCTCTACTCTTTTATACTCAGTACCGTCACAAACCCATTTCACATTTCAGAGTTCACACCGTTACTGTGAGAGTTCTTAGGGTTTAAAATGTCGGAGGGAAGAGGTTCCACTCTTGTGCACCTTTTAGTTGTTGTTTTCTGCTTGGTCGCATTTGGGTTCTCCATTGCTGCTGAAAGAAGAAGAAGCGTTGTAAGTTACTGTTCTCTGTCTCTCTCTCTTTTCTTTTTCCTTAGATAACATGATTTCTATGAGATCTATGTTAGGTTATGTTTCTATTATAGCTTGGGTTTGCCTGTCATGTAAGAAGCAAAATGCTAGGTTTTTTATGTTTTGTGAACTTTCATTCTTGAAATGGCAATAGTTTAATTGGTTGTGTGATTATTGAATTTGTTAATTGGTGGTTAAATTTTACTATTATTGAACGTGTGCGTGTGGATGGTCTAGTGGTGAAAGCTTGGGTCTTGAAGGTGTGCTTCTCTCAAGCTCTCAGGTTCAAATTCTGTTCGAGATTCAATCTTGAATTTAGAAGGGCCCGTGTTTTATAGGTTATGGTGTGTGCTGTAATGATTTAGCTGTTATGGTTATTCTTCTTAGTTAACATTAATTTGGCTTCTTTTTTGTGCTCTTTCTTCACAGGGAACCATTAACAGAACTATAGGAACAAATGAAACATACTGTGTTTACAATTCAGATGTTGCAACTGGTTATGGTGTGGGCGCTTTCCTGTTTCTTCTTTCAGGTGAATCACTGCTTATGGGTGTTACAAAGTGCATGTGCTTCGGGAGGCCTTTAACACCCGGAGGAAATCGAGCCTGGTCCATTATATATTTTCTCTCATCTTGGTAACAATTCTGAGTTCTCGACTCGAGTGACTATTTCAATTTCGTCTGGTCACACTGATATAGTGTTTAACTGTTTTATTTTTTGCCCAGGGCCACTTTTATTGTTGCGGAATCATGTTTAATAGCCGGTGCCACAAAGAATGCCTATCACACCAAATACCGGGGAATGATATATGCGCAGAACTTCTCTTGTGAAAGTTTGAGGAAAGGAATATTCATTGCCGGAGCGGTTTTCATCGTTGCAACTATGATTCTTAACGTATACTACTACATGTACTTCACCAAGGCATCCACAACTCCGCTTTCTCAGAAGGCCAATCGGGTTAGTTCCTCAGTCGGAATGACCGGATATGCGTGATGGTGCATCGATGAATCATGAAAGAGTAACAAATTTTGAGTCTTCTTTTCTATATGGATGTCTGTGTGATTTTCACTACTTGGTAAAACAGTGGTTTTGACTTTTGTTTTGCTTAGTTAACAACCTGTGTTTATAATGTCGTAGTGAATGTTACTGCTCAGAGACAAGCTATTATAGCATTAATATCGAAGTTTAGGCAAAGTTTATACATTAAGCTAAATTTGTGGAAGCATGTGTCACATGTAATCAGATTTCAGATAAACTTCACATTGAAAGTATGTAATCATTTATAAGTCTTCATCACAGCGGAAAGATTCTTCAATGGGTCTTCAATGTCAAAACCTCTTGTTTCCAAATTGATCCAAACCCCTGCTTACCTAAAAATATAATCAACAAAATTGAGTGAATAATAATTTCAGTGAGCTTCCTGATCTAGACCATCCTGTTCTAGACCATCGACTCTCTCACTACTCTTCTACTTGGTCAAGGTTTACTTGTAAATTGTAATATCCATTAGAGTATCTCACACCCATCCCGCACGTACTAATATCAACTACTATATCAAGGCATTGCGTCAATCCTAAGAATACTATCAGGTTGCTAAGAAATTCTTACTAAAACCCTAAGCCCACTCGGCCAATGGTCTATAATATTATCTTCATTTTACCAACACAATACTCACGTGTCCAGTAAAAAAAACCAGAGGAACAAAACTCTTTTACCTTCACAGAATATGTAAATATCAATCCCTTAGTTGCCTAAGCCATGTAGATCTTAGGAGGTGGTTAGTTAGAAGGTCTGTAACGAACTACTAATCATATCCATTTGGGCAGATTTTATGATGCAACCCCCTATCCATGAGTGAATAATAATTTCAGTGAGCTTCCTGATCTAGACCATCCTGTTCTAGACCATCGACTCTCTCACTACTCTTCTACTTGGTCAAGGTTTACTTGTAAATTGTAATATCCATTAGAGTATCTCACACCCATCCCGCACGTACTAATATCAACTACTATATCAAGGCATTGCGTCAATCCTAAGAATACTATCAGGTTGCTAAGAAATTCTTACTAAAACCCTAAGCCCACTCGGCCAATGGTCTATAATATTATCTTCATTTTACCAACACAATACTCACGTGTCCAGTAAAAAAAACCAGAGGAACAAAACTCTTTTACCTTCACAGAATATGTAAATATCAATCCCTTAGTTGCCTAAGCCATGTAGATCTTAGGAGGTGGTTAGTTAGAAGGTCTGTAACGAACTACTAATCATATCCATTTGGGCAGATTTTATGATGCAACCCCCTATCCTTGGTCTTGGAATATGGTCATGAAGGCAAGGTTTTACGAGATTACCTTCCTCCCTTTTCCTGGATCGTGCCCACTAAGGCGAAGTTTTACGGGATTATCTTCCTCCTTTTTCATGGGTCTTATACTTCTAATGATATTCACGACAGGGCCTACGTACTTCGATATATACTATGCTCATATATTAAGATCTCTCTTCTGAAATCACATTATCAGTATTTACCGAAATTGAAGTATCATTACAATTCCACAATTTTACTTACCAACAAATTTTTCATACAATCCTAGGTATCAACACTATCGGTACTTACCAAACTCAAAATGCAATTACACTTCCGATTATTTGCTACAATTGGATTCTAGCACAATCCTAGGTTTTCTAGCTTTACCCAATTATTTCCGAAAATTTCTTTACCCACCTCCCTATCTTCTTGGTCACTTCTGGCGAAAAACCCAAAATACCCTCACTTCGGAAATGCATTTCCGAAACGCTTTTTTTTTTTTTAAATTTGTCTTATTTCGGAAATGCACTTCCGAAAACACGAAAAAAAGGTGTTTTCGGATATGCATTTCCGAAAACACCCCTTTTTTTTGAATTTTCGGAGATGCATTTCCGAAAACATTTTTTTTGGGAGGGGTATCTTCGGAGATGCATATCCGAAATATTCCAAGACCAAATTGATCTTGGAATGTTTCGGATATACACTTCCGGAAGAATTCAATAATTATTAAAAAATTAAAATCAAGGTGAATCAATACAATTAATAGGTATAAAATGAAGGTGAATCAATAAAATCAAGGTGAATCAAAATTTCCTAAACAATTTTAAAGTTAAAAATTATTTTACTAACTTATATAAATCAAAAACATTTTAATTCCATAAGTAAATTTTGAATTATATAGAATTAAATATAAAATTTGTTCATTAAATAAAATCAAGACAATTTTTTTTTTAATTTTTTTAAACTAAATAAAAAATTATAACTAATTTTTAATTATGAATCAGAATAGAAATATATAAATATATAATAATTATTATTAATTTTGTAAGAGAAATATATAAATATATAATATATAAATATATAATAATTAATATATAAATATATAAATATATAATAATTATTATAAATTAAAACACTCATTTTTTAAATTTTTATAATTATTATATAAATATATAAATATATTTATAATTAATATATAATAATTATTATATAAATATATAAATATATAAATATATAAATATATAAATATATAATAATTTTTATAAATATATAATAATTATATAAATATATAAATTAAAACACTCATTTTTTTTTATTTTTTTATAAATACATAATAATTATTTTAAATATATAAATATATAAATAAAAAATTATAACTCATTTTGTAAGTGAAATTATTTTAGTTTTTTTAATTAAAATTATTTTAAATTTTAAAATATGAATTAAAATAAAAATATATAATAATTATTATTCATAACTCATAAATTATATCAAAATATATAATTATTATTATTTATTACTCATAAATTATATCAAATTTATGATATATGAATTAATTAATATCCTAAAATTAATTTTTGGGATTTTTAGATTTTTTTTTTCAGAGATGCATCTCCGAATTAATCAAAATCCCAATTTTTGGGATTTTTTCGGAAATGCACTTCCGAAGTCTGGAAAAATTTAGAAAAAAAAATATTTCGGAAATGCATTTCCGAAGCAGGGGTAAAGTGGAGTTTTCGCTGGGGGTGACCCCCATAGGGAGGTGGGTAAAGAAAAAATCTTATTTCCATTTGATCTATTGTAATGTGTCTTAAAATCTTTGTTGATAAAGAGAAAGAAAACATATTTTTAAAGATTGCATATATCGCGAAAATCGAAAGTTTCAGAAAGTTGACAAAAAGTCGAAAAACCATAAAACCGGATAAAACCTTACGGTCGTACGGACAATGAATAGTGATCGTACGGACGGAGAATATTGACCGTATGCATGGTGAATAGTGACCGTACGGACGGTGGATAGTAGGGTGGCAAAACGCCCCGATTCGTAGGGCATGCCCGATTTGCCCGCACTTTAGTGCGGGGCAGACCAAGATTTTAGGCTCTCGCCCTTTAATATGACCGTCCCGCCCTGATTTTTATACAGGCTTTTGCGGGCACAAAAATTAACATAAAATTTTGCTTTTTTAGACTTAAAAGATGTAGTGCCCGCGGGCTTAGTCCGCCCCGTCTTCACTTTTTGCGGGGCGGGTCAAAGTTTGAAACTTTGATGTCATTTGATTATGACTAATGAATTGGTATGCTAATGTACGGTAAAAGTTTTTCAATTCAAAGATTTTGTTATACTAATATACGGTAAAAGATTATTGAAAATGTCATGTTACAATTTCGTTAATTTCAAAAGTCTAGAAATTAATAGTTCGTTACAACTTTATATATATATATATATATATATATATATATATATATATATATATATATATATATATATATATATATATATATATATATATATATATATATATATATATATATATATATATATATATATATATATATTTCAAATTAGTCTAGAAATGTTAAGTCGTTACAACTTAATAGTTCAGTTTCTTTTTTCTTTCTAAATGCAATAACCAGTGGTAATACTCTTAGATAAAAAATATATTTGTGATAGTTATGAAACACAATTTATATTAAAATGATGATAACTTAAAACAAAAATTGTTTTTAAATTTGATTTAATTTTTTCAAAATTAAGTAATTTAATTAAAATTAAAACGATTTTTAATATTTACCATTTAAAAAAATTATTCAATTCAAAATTAACAATGAATTCAAGGGCGTAAAAAATAAACGAGCAAAGAAACAATGAAATCAAAGTATGAAAGTATTTGAAAAGAAAACATAAAATACAAATTTGTACTAGTTAACAAAAAAAAAAAAAAAAACTCTAAGATGGATTTCATTATGAACATCAAGAAAATTTTAGCAACAAACAACATAAAACTTGCAATTCTAGTAGTATTCTAGAATAATGATTCCTATGTGCAAAATTTATGGCTTGGGTATATTAGGAGGTTCTTTCCGACTAGAAATCTTATGATCAACCGCAAATTGTGTACCAAAGTAATCAAAATCAAATGGAATATCAATATCATTCAAGTCATCAAGGCCGCTAAGATCATTCAAGTCCACTTCTGAATCATCAAATGTTAACCAATCCGATTCAAGTTGGGACGATTTATCAACACTCGCAACCACATTCGGTTCTTGCACTATGTCCAAAGTTTTTGAAGGATTAGTTTCATCACATGAAACCTCAACATTCTTAACCAATTTCGGCGAAGATAAAGGTATATTTGGCGTGTCACTCTCCGAGTCATTGAATGAAGTAACCATAGGTTCAGCAAAAGAAACTTTTTTCAATCTCTTGTTCCTCTTCCTATTACACAGTTCCTTTTTATATATGGTTTCGAATTCATGTCTTTTAGCTTCATAGGCCTTAGAAGCCTCTTCCGCGCTATCAAAAGTTCCAAGCCAACTACGCGCACCATTAATCGGGTTTCTGATTTCTGCCGCCCATCGACCCTCTTGTCGCATTCGAACACCTTTGTATTTGCAAGATGGTTGTTTCACTTCATGCATTGGTGTTCCAACATTCTTATTATTCTTGTTCAATCCATTATCAACAATTTGGTCACATGGAACATTGGGGAATGAAATTTCAACCACAACTCTCTTCCTCTTTGTTGGATCAACAATAAAATTATCTCTTTCATCGGAGGAAGAATCCGTTGCATCAGGATCATCATATTTAATTTTCAATATTGTTCTACTTTTAGAGACATGAGATGGTGGAGGATCCATATTGAAATCTGTTGTTGGAAATTATAATAACAACCTCTTTTGTTATTATTAAAGAGACCATTCACCTTCCGAACACAAAAAAACTATAACAAAATAATTAATTAATTTTTTGGTGAAAAACAACAAAATTTGTATAATTAAGTGAACAAAATTAACAAAACCTTATAATCCTTATTCATAAGTGAACAAAGATATCACTGAACTTCAATAAAGCTCCAATAATAACTTCCTCATAAATTCATAAATTTTTCTCAACAAGTTCAGAATGATTTCTGCGCCAATAAAAAAAGAAAAAATAAACACATTACATATAGAAAATTTTGAATATAAGCATTGACCATTTGAAGAAAAAGGTTGATTGAAAAGTTTATACCTGAATGAAGTTAGAGCAAATCAAATATAGAAAACCTTTAAATTGCAAAGGGTAAATAAATATTATGTTAAGTAGTTCACTTATTTTTCTTCACTGTAACTAATTATTCTATATCCGTTCCTTTTTTATAGGAATGAAGTTAGAGTAATTTAAGTATATTTTTTTAAAACAAAACTAGTGGGATGCATGGTATACTTATTTGTTTTAAATAGATTATTTTATATAAAAATATAAATATAATAAATAAATAAAAATTATATAAAAAATAAATATGAAAATATAAAAGAAGATTGATACGCGCATTTGTTTTAAAAATATAATAGAAATAAAATAATTTTTTAAAAGATATAATAAATCGGTGCTTATCATTCTTTTAATATATAAAATGTTTGAATTAATTTTATATATATATATATATATATATATATATATATATATATATATATATATATATATATATATATATATATATATATATATATATATATATATATATATATCGAAATTATTGTCAAAAAAATTTAAACAAATAGTAAAATTGTTCTGTTATTATTCAATATTTTTATCAATAATTTCATGTTTCCGTTATTATTCAACATTTTTATCAGTAATTTTATATTTTCATTATTATTAAATATTTTGATTAGTAACTTCATGTTCCAGTTAATATTCAATATTTTGATCAATAAGTTCATGTTCCCGTTAACATTTAATATTTTGATTAGTAGTTTAATATTTTCGTTAATATTAAATATTTTGATCATTAACTTTATGTTCCCGTTAATATTCAATATTTTGATTAGTAACATCATGTTTATGTTAATATTCAATAGTTTGATCAATAACTTCATGTTTCGGTTAATATTCAATATTTTAATTAGTAACTTCATGTTTCCGTTAATATTTAATAGTTTGAGCAATAACTTCATGTTCCAGTTAATATTCAATATTTTGATTATTAACTTTACGTTACCGTTAATATTCAATAGTTTGATCAATAACGTCAAGTTTCCATTAATATTCAATATTTCAATTAGTAAATTCACGTCTCTGTTATTATTCAATATTTTGATCTGTAACTTCATGTTCCCGTTAATATTCAATATTTTGATCACTAATTTAATATTCAATATTTTGATCATTAACTTCATGTTTTCGTTAATATTAAATATCTTGATTAGTAACTTTATGTTGTCTTTAATATTCAATATTTGGATCAATAACGCCATGTTCCCCTCTATAAGAAATTAGGATTTGAATCAACAATATATTTTTTCCGTCTATAAAAATAATAAATATTATTTTTGTTTTAACATTATTTATAAAAATATATGAATCAATAATAAACTTAGTTCCATATATAAAAATAATATTTTTTAAAAATATTTGATGATAATTAAAATATTTTATAATAATAAAAATCTTAAATTGACAAATTATAGTGAAGAAATATTTAATCATATTATATAATTCAATTAATAATAACTATTTAATATAATTGATTAAAATCAATTTACTAATCAAATATATTATTCGATATATAAGAATATTTGAATAAACAGTTAACTATTCTTATATATAATTTTTTTTTGGAATTATTTATAAAAATATTTTAATCAATAGTTAACTTATTCTCGTTATTATTCAATATTTAATTAAATGAGTTAATATCAGTATCATATGCGCGTACCATATAAGTATCCGTGTGTATCCGTAATATATTATTTCATATTTGGAAGGAATTGACCCATTAAAGTTTTAATTTTAATATTTAAAATATTTTATATTATATATAACGAAATATATATTGATTAACTTGTCCCGTTAAAATTTTAAATTTTTTAAATGACAAATAAATCATATGATTAATAAAAATATCATACAATTTTGATACTATTTATTCATACATTACTTATGTTTCATTCTATAACTATTTATTCATACAATACGTATGTTTCATTCTATAACTATATATTCATATATTATTTATGTTTCATTGAATTACTTATGCTTATTAACACCCGCAGAAATGTAAAGAAGAAGTTGTAAATTATTATAAAGTAATTTTATATCATATGTCTTTTTTTATATTTTTTTATATTATTGAGTGCTTGAGTGAGTTAATTAGATAGTAGATCAAAACTTATTTTGAAATCTAGAAGGAGACTCTCTCACCTTTCTATTTCAAAATAAATTTCTTATGTGAATATTTAAATTTGTTAAAATAAACTTTTTAAATGGGTTTTCTTTTTATTAATGCAACATTAATTATTATTTAATAATTTTAAATTTATTACCAATAATTATATTTTATCATAATATAATATTTTGAATTTTAATGGTTATTTTCTCCTTTTTTAAAGTAGTAATTTTTCTTCTGATGATAAAATTGTCCGTTTTGAAATGTGAAAGATAGAGGATGATAAAACCGTCTGTTTTGGAATGTGGAAGATAGATGATGGGAATATGGAGAAATAATTGTGAAAAAATAACCTTGGGGTCTCACAGTTCGGTTTTGGATCCGAAGAAAAACCAATAAATTTTATAGATATCAAAATTATATTTATTATACTTATGAGTCTCAAAATAAAAATTATATTAGATAAATTATTATTTTAGGTAAATTACTTTTGATTTATAATTTACTTTTAAATTAAATATAAGTATAAATATTCTTAATATATATTTCATATGACAAAAAGAATAAAAAAAAACTCAACTTTTATTGAGTAAAAGATTTCTATAATGCATTCAAAAAGATTTTCTACAAAGAATCTTAAACAATATTAAGATAATTAAATATTTTAGACTTCACTTTTTCCCGCAATGGTAGTTGATGGCACTGTCTCGAGTATTATTATTATTATTATTATTATTATTATTATTATTATTATTATTATTATTATTTGATAAATCTTATTGTAAATTTTTTTCTCAAACAATTTCTTAGAGTGTATTTGGATGACATAATTATTATTTTTTGAAGAATTTAAAATTTTAAACAATTCAAATTATTTCATTTGATAGAATATTAAGATACATCATTGTTAGATATTTAGATTCAATTTTATAAACTTTTAAGTTTTAAGGTTAAATTTTAAATTAAAAAAAAAAATTGCTAGGGCATGGGGAGAGGACGTGGCAGGCCGAAGAAACAGGCGGCGACAACACCACCAGTGACGGTGAGGGTGTTCTCACATCACCCAAATGCACAAGTGTTAACGTGCTCAGAAATGAAGCTAGCAAATCGAAGAAGAACATGATGAAGGGGACTTAATCGCATGTAGAAACTCTGATTCCGAACTCGAGACAACAAGGGAAAAGGTTCGAAACTATCATTGAGGAGGAGAAGGAAATGGAAGATTTAAAGGCTGGGAAGACAACAGAGCAACCGAGGGTGGAGATAATTCGAGGTAATCGGCTCCCTTCCAATGGTATTAAAATTGAATACACTGCTCCTATAGTGGTTAATGGAGAAATTAAGGTCATTATTGAGGAACAACATGTCTTATCTGAACTGAAATTCTGGGAGAATGGGCTAATAATGTATGTCTTACGGGGGAATTATCCATAAATGCGGTGAAAAAGTACATGTCCAACATATGGAATTTTGTATCCCTACCTGAACTATATTATAATAATGAGAGTATTTTATCATTAGATTCAAGTCCAAACAAGATAGAGATGAAGTGCTTAGAAGGGGACCTTACACAATTTACAGAAAACCTATGTTCTGGCATGAATGAAGTCCTGATTTTACTCTGGGAGAGATATGATTAGGGTCATGCCAATCTGGGTTACAATGCCCCAATTACCACTCATGTTCTAGGGAGAGAAGAGAATTGGTAAGATTGCTAGCGCAATTGGCAAACCAATATTGACGGATGAATGTACTGTAAAAAAGTTAAGGGTATCTTATGCTAGAGTGTTAGTGGAAGTTGGTGTCACCACTGAACTGAAGGAGCATAATACCATAAGAGACCCTAAAGGAAGCAAATTCCAACAAAAAGTTGAATATGAATGGAACCACCATTCTGTAAGGTTTCTAACAAAATAGGGCATGTTTGTGAGCCTAAGCATGTGCAACAAACTGTTAAAAAGGTCTGGGCAGCTAAACAACCTACTGAGGTACAAGATAATTAGAGAAACAAAAACCATTGGAAAAAACACCAGAGCCTCTAGAGAAAAGAGATGAAAATGCAGATTGGACAGTGGTGGTTTCCTTTAAACCAAGAGATAAGGGGATAATGGTATAGGATAAACCAAAAGCTAATGAGGGAATCAGATGCAGTAATGGATTTGGTGTGCTATGGAATGGAATTGAATCACAAATATTGTATAACAAAGGATCATGGTGATTACTTGGGATGTAAGAGGTATCAATAAAAGATCTAGACAAATATAAATAGGAGCTCATCTCCATAAGTTACAAGTGCCTTGCATAGCTCTGCTTGAAACTAGAGTGAAAGAAAATAACTCCAATAAAGTGAGAAGTAGGTTTGGAAATAAGTGGCAATGGATGGATAACTATGAGCACCACCATAACGGAAGTGTTGTACCCCAAAATTTTCCCTCGCATATTCGCCGATGCCACTCTAATTACAGACAGAAGCGGTGGTACATTTGGTAAAAGGTAAGACTGGTGAGTATAAGGTCCCGAGTTCAAATCCATCCTTCCGCAATTTTGTATATCAATTTCATTTCTTATTTTAAATCGAAAATCACAAAAAAAGAAAAAATAGTTTGTCTTTTATTTTATGTTTGCACGTATGTTTGCACGTATGTTTGAATAATAGTAAAACAAAAAAAAAGAAAATATGAAAGGCCATTCATTTCATTTTCCATCAAGTTGTCCAAACTACCAATACCAACAAAGTTGTCTCCTTTCCAAAACAATCTCAAGACAAAAATCTCCAGATGTTAAAAGGGATTAATCATGGTTGACTGGGCTCATTATATCAATTAATATCCTGTTTGATACTGTTTCTGGCATATTTGTGAGGTTATAAAAACACATTCACGTAAATAATCCTGGGCCGGAGATCATCAGCTTCCAAAAAACAATCCCAAAAATTAAAAATTACACACTTTTCTAACCTTGTTCCACCAGTACCATAATTTTTACACAAATGTTCAACCACTCCATTCAAACATTGCATCCAAACACCTTCATGATTCCATAGATCATGATACCATGTAAAATATCATTAACACATTCAAAAAAATGTAAACTAAACCATTAACATCGTAAATCTCAACATGATCTTCAAAACATAAAATTGTATAGCTTTTTGTTTCTTTCTTTCATTCCTTGTTTCAGGTATACTTACGGGAAGAAAATAAGTCGACAACAGAATAACTCCCGCTGTCACGCAGCAACAACTCAGATCTGAAGGCATACTCGATGACAACATCTCTGCCGCGCAACAGCCATCCCTCACACACGAGAATCGCATATGGCCGACGCTAGCCACAGTGGCAGAATCGCGAACACCCAAAAACACGTTGTCATACCCCAAAATTTGCCCACACTATTTCTCTTATGCAAATTCAAATCAATACATAAAGCTCCAAGACACATTCTCCTATACAAGGCCTAGAAACTAGGGTTTGGTTTGTTCAAAGGAAAAACAATGAATCAATGGCTCCAAGTCATCCTATATGGCTCAATATATCTCACATTATCTCTATGACAAGTATCAAGTCTCAACTCAAAGGATTGGTCACTCAATTGTTCAGAAAATCAACAGTCGATTGGGTTAACCTAAAAGTCAACTGTGGTTAAAATAAAGTCTAAACTCCTGATTTTTTGTCAAAATCCTCATATGGAAGCATCATTCACCATTTGATCAATAATTGATCATGGTTCATCAAGGAAAGATCAAAAATCAACAGTTCAAAAAGTTTCTAAATTAGGGTTTGTACAGGAGAAAGTCAACTGAACTTTGACCAACCATAACTCCCACATGGAACATCAGAAATTTTCCATCCAAAGCTTATTTTGAAGGAAATTGAATTCTCTACAAATTTTTCTCTCACATGCCAAGTCTAAAAATGCTTCATTTGAGAGATATGGACTAAAACATTATAGGTCCTTTTCAAAAGTCAACAAAAGGTCACTTTTTTCAAAAGGATATATAAGGAGCATGGAAAAACATTTTGATATGAGACCAAAGACACTGGTTAAAGGACTTCCTAAGGTTTCTAAAAAGTCCTAGAACTCCTCCATACCTAAAAAATTGAGGGAGATAGGCCTTGTCAAAGTTGAACTATTTTGGAGAGAAAAATGTGAGGAAAAAGGATTCAAAATGAACATTTTTGCAAATAGGCCCAATATCTCATGATCCAAACTTGATTCATAAGTCATCTAAGGCCCCATACATGATGTCCACGAATTATTTGATTTTTTATTTGGATTTTTATGAATTATTAATCAAATAAAAGTGATAAATAATTCATATAAATTATAGAAAATCAAATATTTGATTTAGAAAATATATGGGAATCAAATCCAATCACCATTCATGTCAAAATACTCCATCAAATTCGTGCAAATAATATATTTGAAGAGATTGGATTGAAATTAAGCAAATATAGAAAGCTTTCATGAGAAATTTCCAATCAAATTTTTCTCATGGCATATTCAAGATTCAACAAGATTTTGTTCAGTTTTTGTTACCCTAATTCTCCTCATATAAGTACCTAAACATTACAGATCACAGAGACAAAAAATTTTCTGCTCTCAAGAACCCTAAACCGAGTTGAAAAGTGAAGAAAATTTCAAGATTCAATTTTCAATTGCAGCCTAATTCGAGACCAAAGAAGCATTCCAATACACTCTTTGGACAAATTCGAAGGTGTACAGATCGTTCTCATCAAGCAATACGGTCAGAATCGCCCCCGATAAGCCTTGGTTTGAACTTTTCTAAATCCGTTTGATCACTTCATAACATGCATCATAAACGAATTCTAATTACATATTTGTGTTTATCATGATGTTATTGTTGTTTCTGGAGATTTAATTTGAATTCTGTGCGTAATAGCCATGATCCTCCATGAATGAATGTCTAGGGTTTCAATTAGGGTTATTGCATACAGGTGAAATTAGAACAAATAAAGGCCATGACTGAAATCGTGAGACCTGGACGAAGCCATCTATGGTCTCGCGAAACATTTTTGTGTAGTTTTGCATGTATTCGTAAAAGTGCAGGTTATGGCTACGGACATGACCGTCGCTAAAGGCCTGTTGCAGACCTAAAACGAAGGGTGAAGGTTGAAGATGATGAGGTGTCATCCTCTGAATGGAAGGAAAGCGCGCGCGTTTTGGTTTGAAGGCCAGAGTGATTCAGTGCATCATGACGCATACGGATGCCATGTTCCTTCGCTCTCTCAGCCACGTGATCTCACTAAGTCCTCATCCAGTGTACTCAGGCTCGCAGGTGCACCATATGCCATACGCGCGCGCCACACAAGATTAATAGCTAAGTTTTCCAAAAAAAAAAAATTATTTAATTACATAAAACCACTTATTTTTATATATTAATATACATATTGTTTTAATTGTTTTTTTTCTTTATTATATGAAAACTATTATATAGTATTTTCCAAAAACATGTTTTTTTTTCTTTCAATAATAATAATAATTATTTTATTTTAATATTTAATACTTATCTTTATTTTCTTATTTTAATATACATGTTATTCAAATTAATTTCCTTATACATGTTTTTCTATTTATTCTTGGTTATTTATTTATTTATAATTAATAATTTATTTTATTTAAAATGATATTATTTTCTTAATATTATATATATTCACTTATATTTATTCAAAAATTCATATATGTCTCGTTTTAATTCCAAAAATTCCTAAAAAATGCCTTTGTGTCTGATTTTTTATTTTCCTTCTCCGATTTAATTAATTAGGTCGCGAGACCAATAATTAATTAAGTCGATTGCGTTATTTTACTCAATTTACGCCCGAATCAGGGTTTATGAGAATTAACCCTACACTGAAAATATTTCTTTTTTCTGTGCCTTTTTTCAGGATTGACTTTTTCAAATGCCTTCCGGCTATGCGCCTGATCAAGATCCGAAGCTAAGTATTCAATTTAATTATTATTATTTTAAAGTTTATTTTGTTTCCTTTTAATTAGGGTTTGCCTTTAAATAAATCTTGCCTACATTCACTTTTCTGCCTTTGCTTTGCCATTTTTCAGGGTTAACCCCGAGGCTTCCTCCGACTGCCAACCATATCATATCAAATCAAAGCTAAGTGCTCTTTTCTATTTTAAATATTTGTTTATTTGATTTTATTTTTATTTATTAAATTAGGGTTAACCCTAATAGACATTTGGACTGATAATGCACTCACCCTACTTTTGCTTGATATTTTTCCCACTTTTTTAGGGTTTGCCAATTGCCGAAGCTTCGAATAGTCGGTAACCCTAAACCCTGATCTTAATTATTACTTGTTCAGACTTATTGCTCTATTTATCCCGTTGGTTTCATTTTCCCTTCCCCCCGCTGGTTTCATTTTCCCTTCCCCCGTTATTGCTTTAATTATGCTGTGAATATTAATTGCTGTGGTTAGTTATCCTAGGGAGTGATAACCCTGAAATTGAATATAGAATAATTAATTACAAGATAATTTTCTGAACCGAATCACGTGATTGTTGCACCCACGCACACTTTCTGGTAACCCCTCTTGTTGCCTGTGGCCTTGTGTTTTTTGCAGAATAGCCATGTCCCTCGAATACGAGGATACCTCAACCATGTCGCCTCGATAAATACAAAGGTCATAAGACCCTAATGATGCTGCCTTCGATACACCAATATGACCTCGACCCTCGGAAGTTGCCTACGAAAAGGCTGAGGTATCCTCTGGCTGCCTACGAAAGGCTATTCTGGTTCTTCCCTTAGACTACCTGCCTCTTTATGGCATGGGACAGTCTTATGGCGAACTAACTCTCGATGACCCTTCAACATCCAAACGAAAGACTTCCTGCCCTCTTATGGCGTGGATAGACCCTTTCAACCTGAAAGGCTAAAAGAACTGCTTTCTACATTATTAAGGTAATTGCTCCTAATTGCCTTGCTCTGGCTAAAAACTTTTTTTTCATATTCTTTCTCATAAACCTTCAAAATGGCTACGCTCATTTACGAGCTAAAGTCCATATTCACTTCTTCTACATTTCTGAACGAAAAAGAGCAAAGCAATTAAGAGCCCATGGAAAACCATGGATGCAAAGGGTGCCTTACACCTTCCCTTTGCATAATTACCCCCCGAACCCTGTTTTTTATTTAAAAGGTTTTTCCTGTTCTTTTAGCCTTTCTAATATTTGGATAAAATAAAAGTCGGTGGCGACTCATGCTTAACCGTACATTTCGATATAAAAGTCAGTTCACCGTATTACAGAACTGGCGACTCTGCTGGGGATTTTCGATTAAAAGAGGGGTTACCTTAAAAGCTTAGGATTCACTTAAATGTTTTCTATTGTTTGCTTTGTTTGTATTATTTTTCAGGGGCGTTTTGGGAATTAAATAAAGGATGAATCCTATTCCCGGATTCAAGAACACTTAAGATTAGGAGTGGCATAGTCATGGCGACCTCTTTCACATATGTGGGAGATGAGTCAATATGAAGTTCACACTTGAGTTAGGACTCCATAGCATATGCACACCTTTCTCAAATGAGGGATGTCTATGTATGTGTCTGTGGGTGCGCCGGAGCTCAAGGACCTTTAGTTACCCTTAACCCATCCTGGCCTTTAGGAACATAGTGCGGGACTACTCTTGACAAATGTTAAGAACTAGTCGCTACCCGATGCTACAATCAGATAGGTTCTCTCTCAAAGTATCATTGCATGGTGCAAATGCATCATGTCCGAGGGTGCTTTAGAAGGGCTGACAATTCTGGATAACTTATAGAGCCTGTTGCTGAAATCTCCTTATCCATAGAAATACCCTTGGGAAGGACACCTGATCAGACTCCATTGCAAGCCTTAAGCCAAAAATTGTGTGATTTGTGTGGACTTGTTTTTCTGTGATGCATCATGCATACATGCATTCATGACATGAGTAACCCATCTCAAGGAGAAAAAGGTCTTTTAACCATAATTTGTTTTGTAGGTTATTTGAATATGGGAATTCTAATCCGAAAGCCTTTCTTTCTCAACTTCAAGAAAGTACCTACTGCACTAAGACTCTTGTGTGATGATATTATTGGTTCTCTCGTTCTCACCGAGCCTCTCAACAAACTGATAAGTTTAATGCGAACCAAAGTGGATGAAGCTCTTCTCTATTCCATGATGCAGTTTTATGATCCTCTTCTCCATTGTTTTACTTATAGAGATTTCCAACTGGTACCTACATTGGAAGAATTTTCTCATATAATGGAAATTCCCATACCTGATCAAATCCCTTGCAATGGTGAGGAAGGAGGTCCTAAGTTGGAAGACATTGCTGCTGCTTTACATCTACCAAGATCAGAAATTAACGAGGTTTGGATCAATAAAAGAGACTATTCTGGAATACCCGTGGATTTCTTGTACGAGAAAGCCAAGATCTTTGCTGAAGCTTTAAGCATGGATGCCTTGGAAAGTGTTCTAACCCTGCTGATCTATGGACAAGTTCTGTTTCACCGTTGCGACAAAGTTGTTGATAGGGTTGCTATCAAAATCTTCCTTAGCAAGAATCCTGTTCCTACTCTACTTGGTGATTTATTGCATTCCATCAATGCCAGAGTGACAAAGAGACGAGGTTGTGTTCTAGGATGCATTCCCCTCCTGCATAAGTGGTTTATTTCTCACTTACCCCGATCAGCAATAAAGAATGAAGAAGGTTTAACTTGGATTCAGAGGATTATGGAACTTTCGTACGATGACATCATTTGGTATCCAAAAGAATTCGAGGGAGTTCAGTTGTTTGATCGCTGTGGAGAGTTCCCTAATGTGCCTCTTCTTGGCACCCAAGGAGGAATTACTTATAATCCTATACTTGCTCGACATCAGTTTGGTTTTGCTTTGAAAGATAAGCCTCGCTCCATATATCTTAGTGCGGAAAGTTTTGACTATGGTTCAGGTACAACCGAAAAGAAGAATCGCTTCATTAAAGCTTGGTACGAAGTAAAAAAGGTAGGTGCAAGAGATTTGGGAACAAGGGTCCATACTCCTTCAGATCTTTACTTTAAATGGATTTATGACCGAGTCGTCGAGTTTGGCATACCATATCCATCTGACACACCTGTTGTTCCAAGGATCACCCCTCCAGAGGTTCACATAGAATTGGAGCCTTATGTACCCGCTCCGAACGAAGACCTTGCTGCCACCGTCGCTCACTTGAGACAAGAAAAGGCTGATCTTGAAAGACGTTTACAAGTGGTTGAGGCGGAAAAAGCAGTATTAGTGGCTAATGCTAAAGAACGAGATAGCATGCTTGACTATTTCTCCCGCAAGTGGAAGATTGAAGACTTTATCTCACCTGAGCAAATAAAATCATGGGAGCGAGAGATTGATAGACTTGTTCAAGAAAAGAATGAGATGGTCAAAGCCCATAAAGAAGAAATCAGAGGATTGAAGAGGAAGCACCGACTTGAAGAATGATTTCTTTTATTTTATTTATTATGTTTTTTTTAGTATTACTTCGATGTAACTTCAAAAACATATAATACATTGGTTTCTAATTAAAATAATTAATTTGTTTTGTTTCTATTTTTTTTAAATGTGTTAAAAAGCCTTTAACTCCTTGAGATCATTGCATACACATAATCATGTCATTCATAAACATCGCATAACAGGTTTCATAAAAACAAATGCCTCATCTTTACGCTGTTTATTTCAGTAAGAAAGATGGATCTCGAACAATCTGTCAAGAATCTCCAAGCTCAGAACGCTGAATTTCAAGCCTTGGTCCTGAACTTGTCCAAGGGGCAAGATGAACTGAAAGCTCTTCTGACTAAGAAGACGAAGACTAAGAAAACCAAAGGAGTGATCAACCTGGGAAGAAGACTCAAAGGTCGCCCCAAGAAGGCCGAAGAAACTGGGATTCCTAAAGACGAGGAAGAGGAAGAGGACGATTTCAGTGTCAAGAAAAACCATGGAAGCCATGTAGGTTCTGATGATCAAGAAGAAGAAGAAGAGTATCCTCAAGACGAGGATTATCCTGATGAGAAGTATAGGCTACTAGAAGAGCGTCTGAGAAGCGTGGAAATTCAGAAGGTACCTGGGCTGGATTTTGAAGAGCTGGGACTCATTCCTGGGGTCGTTATTCCTCCAAAATTCAAAACTCTCGCCTTTGCTAAGTATGATGGAGTCTCCTGTCCCAAGATGCACTTGAGGTCTTATGTAAGGAAGATTCAGCCTCACACTGCTGATAAGAGGCTCTGGATCCATTTCTTTCAAGAAAGCTTATCTGGAACTCAACTCGAATGGTACTATCAACTGGAGGGTACTAGCATCCATACTTGGGAAGATTTGGTTGTTTCTTTCTACAGGAAATACCAATATAATTCCGATCTCGCACCAACTCGCATGCAACTTCAAAGCATGTCTATAGGACCTAAGGAAAGTTTCAAGGAGTCTGCGCAAAAGTGGAGAGATTTAGCTGGAAGAGTCCAACCTTCTTTGACTGATAGGGAGTTGGTGTACATGTTCATGGGCACGCTAACTGGGCCGTTCTATAGTCACTTGCTGGGTAGTTCCTCGTCTGGGTTTACTGATCTTATCTTGACTGGAGAACGTGTTGAGAATGGTATTCGAAGTGGGAAGATTCAAGTAGGCACATCTTCTGGTACTGCAAAAGAACCATATCATGGAAGAAACGAGTCTAATGCTGTTCATAGTCAGAGGGGCCGTGGTAAGAATGATCAGAACCAATCTGTTGGAGCTGTCCACATCTCTACTCCAACATCTCAACAAGCTCCTAGACAAGAGTATCAACGCAAGACTGATAGACCAAGGAGACAATTCACCATGATCAACATGCCTTTGTCTCAAGCCCTACAACATCTACTGAAGGCTAAACTGGTCACCCTGAAGGATCATCCGAAGTTTGTCAACACTGCGAGTCCAACTTATGATCCCAAAGCTACGTGTGCCTACCATTCCAATGCTACTGGGCACAATGCAGACAATTGTTGGGCCCTGAGAAACAAAGTTCAAGACATGATAGAAGCTGGCGAAATCGAGTTTGACGCCCCAGAGACTCCTAATGTCATCACTGCTCCTATGCCAAAGCATGACAAGGCTATTAATGCTATTATGGACACAATCCATGTCTATGACGTGAGAGATCTGTCAACACCTCTTCCCGACATCAAGAGAAAGCTGCTGCAAGCTGGTTTATTTCCAGGTTGCGACCCAGGTTGTTATTACTGTGCATCCCTACCTAATGGCTGCGAGAACCTGAAAAGAGGTATCCAAGGCTGGATGGATCATGGCACTATCAGATTTGAGAAGACTCCTTCCATTAAGGATTTGTGCGAAGGCTTCTCCCGTGGTTTGAAGTTCGAAGATGTATCTGTAATTTCCAAAGCCCCGCTAAAGATCCCTACTAAGGCACCTTTCAAAATTTCTGCTGAACCCCGTGTGGCTCCGATTATTATTACTAAACTTGGTCCGATGCCATATTCTTCTGATAAAGCTATCCCTTGGAATTATGGTGCCGAGGTCTATGTTCAAGGAGTTAAGCAAGAACTCGAATCTGATAAATTTTCTGAAGATGCCAATCCTGATGTGGGTAATATTGCTGGAACTAGTAAAGTGATAAGAAGTGGAAGGGTGTTTTCTCCAGAGATCTCTCCAAACACTGCTTCACCTGCTGTTACTATTACCCCGAGTGTTGATGCTCGTAGTAAAGAACCGTTACATGAACCTGAGACTGTCATTAAAAATCCACCATCTGAAGAAACGAATGAGTTCCTGAAGATCATCCGCAAGAGTGATTATGACATTGTTGAACAAATGGGGCATACTCCTTCTAAGATCTCTATGCTGTCACTCCTGAGTTGTTCCAAGACTCACGCCAAAGCTATGATGAAGTTTCTAGAGGCCGCACATGTGCCACAAGAGATTTCCGTCACACAACTCGAGAATTGTATTGCAAACCTGACGACAGAGAATTACCTAGGGTTTTCTGATGCTGATCTGAGTCCTAGCGGAAAAATCATAACAAAGCACTGCATATATCCATTGAATGTGGGGGCACCACTCTGGCCTATGTGCTGGTGGACAATGGTTCCTCTTTGAATGTACTACCCAAGCTGGTGTTGGACAAACTCAAGGTTGACGGAATTGAACTGAAATCCAGTGATGTAATAGTAAAAGCGTTCGATGGCACAATGAGTACTGTATATGGAGAGGTTGAGCTCCCGATCAGAGTAGGTTCCCAGACTTTCAATACTGTGTTCTATGTGATGGATATTCGTCCCGCCTATTCCTGTCTACTTGGAAGTCCTTGGATACATGGGGCAAATGCTGTGACGTCAACTCTCCACCAGAAACTGAAGTATCCAGCAAAAGGCAAGATTATTACTGGGTATGGTGAAGAAGAATATGTGGTGAGCTTCATAGATGAGACAAAGTATGTTGAATTCACTGGAGAAGCTTTTGAATTTCCCCGTCAAGCGTTCGAATTGGTCCCTCAAGTGGTTCCTGAGACTAAGCATGTCTACACTCCTCCTAAAGTTACTAGGGTTCCTCCTACAATGGCTTCTCTGAAAGACGATAGGGCTGTGGTAGAAGAAGGTGGCTGCACTATCTGGGGGCAATTACCTGATATTCCGTACAAGTCCAATAAATGGGGTTTAGGCTGCACCGCTAAGGATCAGAAGGGAGAGCAACATTCTCGTCCAGAAGGTTTGAAGCATCATTTCATCAGCAAGGGAGTCAATGCCATTGGAGAAAATGAGGATAACTACAACCTGGACAGGTGGATCTTCCCTACATCAGACAAAGGGCTGGACAACTGGAAGACTGAAGACATTGTTTCTATCTCCTATAGTCAGGAGTAATTGCCGTTCTTAGTTTATTTCTTGCTTTCCTTTATATTTCCAATTTTAAATTCTGTACTTCAATAAACAATAAACTCTAAAGCCGTGTGTCCCGCCCGAGGCACAATGGTCCATTTTTAGGGCTTGTCATTTCATAAGCATATTTTCATTCAATAAAACATTGGACATTTCGTATTCAAATTGTGTGTTTGCTTTTATTTTTCTTACTTTTATAGCTATGTGTTCTTACACACACCCACATAATGCACTGCAAATCCATATCCACTCTGGATCCTATTGATAACGACTCTGCTATTGCTAGATATGACTTTGAAAATCCGATCCACCAAGCTGAGGAAGAAGGTGAGGAAGATTGTGAAGTGCCTAGAGAACTTGCCAGATTACTAGAGCAAGAAGAAAAGACTATACAGCCGCACGAAGAGCCAATTGAGGTTGTGAACATAGGTACCGACGAAGAAAAGAAAGAGATCAAGATAGGGGCTGAATTAGAGGATGCTGTCAAACAGAGATTGATCCAGATGTTACGAGACAATGTTGAGATCTTTGCTTGGTCCTACGAAGATATGCTTGGGCTCGATACTGATATTGTGGTTCATCGTCTACCTATCAAAGAAAACAGTCCTCCGGTTAAACAGAAGTTGCGAAGAAGTAGACCTGACATGGCTCAAAAGATCAAAGAAGAGGTTGAAAAGCAATTCAATGCCGGTTTCCTGAAAGTGGTGAGCTATCCGCCATGGATCGCCAATATAGTACCCGTGCCTAAGAAAGATGGAAAAGTCAGAATGTGTGTAGACTATAGAGATTTTAATCGAGCAAGCCCTAAAGATGATTTCCCACTACCGCATATTGACATTCAAGTTGATAGTACTGCGCAATGCAAGGTTTTTTCCTTCATGGATGGTTTCTCAGGTTATAATCAAATCAAGATGGCACCCGAAGACATGGAAAAGACAACTTTCACTACGCCTTGGGGCACCTTCTATTACAAGGTCATGCCGTTTGGGTTGAAGAATGCAGGGGCAACGTATCAGCGCGCGATGGTGGCTCTGTTCCATGATATGATTCATAAAGAAATAGAGGTCTATGTTGATGATATGATTGCAAAGTCCAACACTGAAGAAGAACATCTGGTCCATTTGCAGAAGTTGTTTGATAGATTGAAGAAGTACAAGTTGAGACTGAATCCGAACAAGTGTACCTTTGGCGTAAGGTCTGGTAAGCTGCTGGGTTTCGTTGTTAGTAGTAAAGGTATTGAAGTCGACCCTGCAAAGGTAAAAGCTATACAAGAGATGCCTGCTCCACGAAAAGAGAAAGAAGTTAGAGGATTCTTGGGACGTCTGAACTACATTGCTAGGTTTATCTCCCATCTGACCGCTACTTGTGAACCAATCTTCAAACTACTGAGGAAAGATCAAGTAGTAAAGTGGAACGACCAATGTCAAGAAGCTTTTGACAAAATCAAGAAGTATCTGCAAGAACCTCCGATCATGATACCACCTGTTGAAGGAAGGCCTCTAATTATGTACTTAACAGTTTTGGAGAACTCAATGGGGTGCGTACTGGGGAAACATGACGAGTTTGGTCGAAAAGAGCATGCAATATACTACCTTAGCAAAAAGTTTATCGACTGTGAAACAATATACTCACTGCTCGAGAAAACTTGCTGTGCTTTGGCATGGGCTGCTCGCCGACTGAGACAGTATATGTTGAATACGTGTTCGAAAAGCCTGCTCTCTCTGGACGAATAGCAAGATGGCAAATGATATTAACTGAGTACGACATCCAGTATACAACTCAAAAAGCAATCAAAGGAAGCGTAGTGGCAGGTCATTTGGCACAACAAGCTGTGGACGACTATTAATCCATGAGTTTTGAATTTCCAGATGAAGATGTTATGTTTGTTACTGATTGTGAAGAGCCTGGTCCGGATGAAGGACCTGAACCTGGATCCCGATGGACTATGGTTTTTGATGGAGCTTCAAATGCACTTGGTAATGGTATTGGCGCAGTGATTATCTCTCCTGAAGGTGGACACACTCCATTCACCGCAAGGTTATGTTTTGATTGTACCAACAATATGGTCGAGTATGAAGCATGTATTCTAGGACTCCGAGGTACTATCGACTTAAGGATCAAGTTCCTGGAAGTATATGGGGGCTCCGCCTTAGTCATTAGTCAAGTCAAAGGAGAATGGGACACAAAGCATCCTAATCTCATGCCTTATAAAGAGTTGGTGCTGTCTTTAATTACATATTTCGAAGAGATTACTTTTGAACATATCCCCCGAGAAGAGAATCAATTAGCTGATGCACTGGCTACTATGTCATCCATGTTCAAGGTCAGATGGGATAACAAAGCTCCTATAGTTATTATAAGAAGACATGACGAACCCACGTACTGTTACGAGATAGTTACTGATGAGGCCGAAGAAAAGCCATGGTTTCATGAAGTAAAAAGATACCTCGAGGCTCAAGAGTACCCTGAAGGGGCATCTATCAATGACAAGAAATTCTTAAGAAGGTTCGCATCCAAGTTCTTTCTGAGCAATGGAACCTTATACAAGCAAAACCACGATTCAACTTTGCTTCGTTGTGTGAACAAGAAAGAGGCAGAAGAGATCATGGAAGATATGCATGATGGTACTTTTGGAACTCATTCTAGTGGACACACTATGTCTAAAAAGATTCTAAGAGCCGGATACTATTGGTCCACTATGGAAACTGATTGTCACCAACATTCAAGAACTTGCCATAAATGTCAGATATACGCCGACAAAGTACACATACCTCCTGTTCTGTTAAATGTGCTGACCGCTCCTTGGCCTTTTGCAATGTGGGGCATTGATATGATCGGAGAAATCAAACCTACCGCGTCCAATGGACACCGCTTCATCCTTGTGGCCATCGATTACTTCACCAAATGGGTAGAGGCTGCTTCATTCGCCTCCGTCACCAAAAATGTGGTGGCTCGATTCATTAAGCACAATCTTATTTGTCGGTATGGCATCCCCGAAAGGATTATCACAGACAATGGTACCAATTTGAACAACAAAATGATTACTGAGCTCTGCACACAGTTCAACATCAAGCATCACAACTCTTCTCCATATAGACCAAAGATGAATGGTGCTGTGGAGGCCGCCAACAAGAACATAAAGAAGATCGTACAGAAAATGACAGTGACTTACAAGGATTGTCATGAGATGTTACCATTTGCTCTTCATGGTTACCGTACTTCCGCACGTACATCAACTGGGGCAACCCCGTTTTCACTAGTCTATGGCATGGAAGCTGTGCTACCGATTGAAGTTCAGATTCCATCCTTGAGGATCATGAAAGAGGCAGAGCTAGATGAAGACGAATGGATTCAGACTCGACTCGACCAGATAAATCTGATTGACGAAAAGAGGCTTGCGGCTGTTTTTCATGGACAATTGTATCAGAAGCGTATGATCAAGGCATTCAACAAAAGAGTCAAACAACAAGTTTATCAGACTGGGGACTTGGTCATAAAGAGGATTATTCTACCACAAGGTGATCCTAGGGGCAAGTGGACTCCCACCTATGAGGGACCATTTGTAATCAAGAAAATTTTCTCTGGAGGAGCAATGATACTCACTACTATGGACGGAGAAGACTTTCCACAGCCTGTGAACGCAGACATAGTCAAAAAATACCACGCATAAATACGACCCGCTAGGTCGACGTACCTAGGCAAAAGTAAGGGCATCCCGGCAAACCAAAAAGGTTTGGGCAAAAATTAGGGATATATATAAAAAATGTACACCCGTCAAGTTGAAAACCCGAAAGGGCGACTTGGGCAAAAAAGGGTATCCTGGTAGGCTGAAAACCTGAAAGGGCAGTCTAGGCAAAAGTTAAGGATTAAGGGTACGACTATGTCTCGTTCACATCATTCATCAATCAGATATATCTACAACATCAAGTTCAAAGGTCTCAGATCGATTCAATCATCTATCTCCAACAAGCAAGGGATGAGATGCTCGAAGACACAATAGCAATAGCAGAGTTGAAACTTAATAGGATTGTTTCCACATAGCTATTTTTCTTTTGTTTTATTCTGTACCTTTTTCAAAAACACACAATATGTTCTTTATTTTTGCCTATTCATGGCCTTCTTAATACAAGTTACCTTCTCTCTTTCGAGTTTTCATTTTTCTCTTTTTCGAATACGCAAACGTCCAATGATAATTTTGAATGAACATACGCATATGAACATGATTATCATTTACCTTTCCTTTCGTAAAAATATCTATTAGACCTTTAGATAGGAAGGGCGAAGAGACAATGTCTAAAGAAATCCAGAAATCCTCCTTCAAAGTCAATAGTCTGAAGGAATCCA
Organism: Vicia villosa; assembly: GCF_029867415.1. Classification (NCBI taxonomy): domain Eukaryota; kingdom Viridiplantae; phylum Streptophyta; class Magnoliopsida; order Fabales; family Fabaceae; genus Vicia; species Vicia villosa. Next base: position 21,728,942 of record NC_081181.1, on the reverse strand, counting down.
CACAGAGTAACCATTAAGAAGACATCTTCAAATACTCCCAACAAAGGACATGGTTCCCCAATAGTGGTTCTCTGACACCTCACATCTCCAATCAGGGTATACCAAATCACTGTTCATCCCCAAGCAGAAATCATAAATCCCCAATCGAGCGCTTCCAAGATAAGATCAACAACAGAAAGATCTATCCTCTCAATCAAGATAATCAAAGAAGCACAATCATAGTCATACATCATAAATCATGAACATAATCATACATCGCATACATAATCACATGCATGTTCCTCATTTATTTTGAGAGACACGTAGCTCATACATCATAACATTGCATAGATACTGACAATATTTGACAGAAGATTCGAATCCTATTCAAAGCAACGCCTAACGCATGGCAGTCCAGACATCTACGGATGCAAATCAGATTAGTCTAACGCACGACTTATCCATCAACCTAACACACGGTTTTCCAGACATCTGAGGATGCAATTGAGATTAGTCTAACGCACGACTTATCCATCAACCTAACGCACGGTTTTCCAGACATCTGAAGATGCAATTGAGATTAGTCTAACGCACGACTTATCCATCAACCTAACGCACGGTTTTCCAAACATCTGAGGATGCAATTGGGAGTAGTCTAACGCATGACTTATCCTTCGACCTGACGCACGGTTTTCCAGACATTTGAGGATGCAATTGGGAGTAGTCTAACGCATGACTTATCCTTCGACCTGACGCACGGTTTTCCAGACATCTGAGGATGCAATTGGATTTGATCTAACGTACGACATATCCTCCGACCTAACATATGGTTTTCCAGACATCATCTGCTGATGCGAACTAAACTAAGTCAAACACATAACTCAATCTATTCTCCAGAAATGATCTAACATACGATGTATTCTGGTTCTCAATTCTATCAAGCTCGATGGCATCTTCAAGCCCATCCCCACGAAGGCAAATTTCTCGGTATTCTAGTGTTCAATCATCTTCCACCTTCAGATTCCGATTGGCATACAAACCACTCTACATCTTCAGGTTTAAGAAAATTGAACAGGGGCAGCTGTCATACCAAAATTTTCCCACACTATTTCTCTTATGCAAATTCAAATCAATACATAAAGCTCCAAGACACATTCTCCTATACAAGGCTCAGAAACTAGGGTTTGGTTTGTTCAAAGGAAAAACAATGAATCAATGGCTCCAAGGCATCCTATATGGCTCAATATATCTCACATTATCTCTATGACAAGTATCAAGTCTCAACTCAAAGGATTGGTCACTCAATTGTTCAGAAAATCAACAGTCGACTGGGTTAACCTAAAAGTCAACTGTGGTCAAAATAAAGTCTAAACTCCTGATTTTTTGTCAAAATCCTCATATGGAAGCATCATTCACCATTTGATCAATAATTGATCATGGTTCATCAAGGAAAGATCAAAAATCAACAGTTCAAAAAGTTTCTAAATTAGGGTTTGTATAGGAGAAAGTCAACTAAACTTTGACCAGCCATAACTCCCACATGGAACATCAGAAATTTTCCATCCAAAGCTTCTTTTGAAGGAAATTGAATTCTCTACAAATTTGTTTCTCACATGCCAAGTCTAAAAATGCTTCATTTGAGAGATATGGACTAAAACATTATAGGTCCTTTTCAAAAGTCAACAAAAGGTCACTTTTTTCAAAAGAATATATAAGGAGCATGGAAAAACATTTTCATATGAGACCAAATACACTGGTTAAAGGATTCCCTAAGGTTTCTAAAAAGTCCTAGAACTCCTCAATGCCTCAAAAATTGAGGGAGATAGGCCTTGTCAAAGTTGGACTATTTTGGAGAGAAAAATGTGAGGAAAAAGGATTCAAAATGAACATTTTTGCAAATAGGCCCAATATCTCATGATCCAAACTTGATTCATAAGTCATCTAAGGCCCCATACATGATGTCCACGAATTATTTGATTTTTTATTTGGATTTTTATGAATTATTAATCAAATAAAAGTGATAAATAATTCATATAAATTATAGAAAATCAAATATTTGATTTAGAAAATATATGGGAATCAAATCCAATCACCATTCATGTCAAAATACTCCATCAAATTCGTGCAAATAATATATTTGAAGAGATTGGATTGAAATTAAGCAAATATAGAAAGCTTTCATGAGAAATTTCCAATCAAATTTTTCTCATGGCATATTCAAGATTCAACAAGATTTTGTTCAGTTTTTGTTACCCTAATTCTCCTCATATAAGTACCTAAACATTACAGATCACAGAGACAAAAAAATTTCTTCTCTCAAGAACCCTAAACCGAGTTGAAAAGTGAAGAAAATTTCAAGATTCAATTTTCAATTGCAGCCTAATTCGAGACCAAAGAAGCATTCCAATACACTCTTTGGACAAATTCGAAGGTGTACAGATCGTTCTCATCAAGCAATACGGTTAGAATCGCCCCCGATAAGCCTTGGTTTGCACTTTTCTAAATCCGTTTGATCATTTCATAACATGCATCATAAACTAATTCTAATTACATATTTGTGTTTATCATGATGTTATTGTTGTTTCTGGAGCTTTAATTTGAATTCTGTGCGTGATAGCCATGATCCTCCATGAATGAATGTCTAGGGTTTCAATTAGGGTTATTGCATACAGGTGAAATTAGAACAAATAAAGGCCATGACTGAAATCGTGAGACTTGGACGAAGCCATCTATGGTCTCGCGAAACATTTTTGTGAGTTTTGCATGTATTCGTAAAAGTGCAGGTTATGGCTACGGACATGACCGTCGCTAAAGGCCTGTTGCAGACCTAAAACGAAGGATGAAGGTTGAAGATGATGAGGTGCCATCCTCTGAATGGAAGGAAAGCGCGCGCGTTTTGGTTTGAAGGCCAGAGTGATTCAGTGCATCATGACGCATACGGATGCCATGTTCCTTCACTCTCTCAGCCACGTGATCTCACTAAGTCCTCATCCAGTGTACTCAGGCTCGCAGGTGCACCATATGCCTTACGCGCGCGCCACACAGGATTAATAGCTAAGTTTTCCAAAAAAATTTTTTTATTTAATTACATAAAACCACTGATTTTTATATATTAATATACACATTGTTTTAATTGTTTTTTTCTTTATTATATGAAAACTATTATATAGTATTTTCCAAAAACATGTTTTTTTTTCTTTCAATAATAATAATAATTATTTTATTTTAATATTTAATACTTATCTTTATTTTCTTATTTTAATATACATGTTATTCAAATTAATTTCCTTATACATGTTTTTCTATTTATTCTTGGTTATTTATTTATTTATAATTAATCATTTATTTTATTTAAAATGATATTATTTTCTTAATATTATATATATTCACTTATATTTATTCAAAAATTCATATATGTCTCGTTTTAATTCCAAAAATTCCTAAAAAATGCCTTTGTGTCTGATTTTTTGTTTTCCTTCTCCGATTTAATTAATTAGGTCGCGAGACCAATAATTAATTAAGTCGATTGCGTTATTTTACTCAATTTACGCCCGAATCAGGGTTTACGAGAATTAACCCTACACTGAAAATATTTCTTTTTTCTGTGCCTTTTTTCAAGATTGACTTTTTCAAATGCCTTCCGGCTATGCGCCTGATCAAGATCCGAAGCTAAGTATTCAATTTAATTATTATTATTTTAAAGTTTATTTTGTTTCCTTTTAATTAGGGTTTGCCTTTAAATAAATCTTGCCTACATTCACTTTTCTGCCTTTGCTTTGCCATTTTTCAGGGTTAACCCCGAGGCTTCCTCCGACTGCCAACCATATCAGATCAAATCAAAGCTAAGTGCTCTTTTCAATTTTAAATATTTGTTTATTTGATTTTATTTTTATTTATTAAATTAGGGTTAACCCTAATAGACATTTGGACTGATATTGCACTCACCCTACTTTTGCTTGCTATTTTTCCCACTTTTTCAGGGTTTGTCAATTGCCGAAGCTTCAAATAGTCGGTAACCCTAAACCCTGATCTTAATTATTACTTGTTCAGACTTATTGCTCTATTTATCCCGCTGGTATCATTTTCCCTTCCCCCCGCTGGTTTCATTTTCCCTTCCCCCGTTATTGCTTTAATTATGCTGTGAATATTAATTGCTGTGGTTAGTAATCCTAGGGAGTGATAACCCTGAAATTGAATATAGAATAATTAATTACAAGATAATTTTCTGAACCGAATCACGTGATTGTTGTACCCACGCACACTTTCTGGTAACCCCTCTTGTTGCCTGTTTCCTGTTGCCTTGTGTTTTTTGCCGAATAGCCATGTCCCTCGAATACGAGGATACCTCAGCCATGTTGCCTCGATAAATACAAAGGTCATAAGACCCTAATGATGCTGCCTTCGATACACCAATATGACCTCGACCCTCGGAAGTTGCCTACGAAAAGGCTGAGGTATCCCCTGACTGCCTACAAAAGGCTATTCTGGTTCTTCCCTTAGACTACCTGCCTCTCTATGGCATGGGACAGTCTTATGGCGAACGAACTCTCGATGACCCTTCAACATCCAAACGAAAGACTTCCTGCCCTCTTATGGCTTGGATAGACCCTTTCACCCTGAAAGGCTAAAAGAACTACTTTCTACATTATTAAGGTAATTGCTCCTAATTGCCTTGCTCTGGCTAAAAACTTTTTTTTCATATTCTTTCTCATAAACCTTCAAAATGGCTACGCTCATTTACGAGCTAAAGTCCATATTCACTTCTTCTACATTTCTGAACGAAAAAGAGCAAAGCAATTAAGAGCCCATGGAAAACCATGGATGCAAAGGGTGCCTTACACCTTCCCTTTGCATAATTACCCCCCGAACCCTGTTTTTTATTTAAAAGGTTTTTCCTGTTCTTTTAGCCTTTCTAATATTTGGGTAAAATAAAAGTCGGTGGCGACTCATGATTAACCGTACATTTCGATATAAAAGTCAGTTCACCGTATTACACACGTTAGACTCTCTCTCTCTCTCTCCGCCATGAATGCCGTCGTCGGAACGAGTCCCAGCCACCCTCGCAAAGACGCATTCGTTTCGGTACAGTTTCATGTTCTTTTCTAATGTTGATTTATTATTGTTTTGTTTGATTAATATTGAAGATTGAAAAAAAACGATGAAGAGGAACACAACAAGATGCAGAGAGAATATGAAATGTGATTTGGGAGTTCTCTTTGCCAATGTCTTATTTCTACCCATTTTTTTTCTTGCTTTCCTAACTAACATTAAACATTTTTAACAAGGAATTGCTAGAGAAGAGACTACATTAAGAAACCAACTTTGCAACATATTCCTGATATGGCTTTCACTATCATTGTTTTAATTATGTTAAGTTTACATTTAAACACTTTACCTCTTAGATGGATAGTTGTGGTATTCACATTTAGATTGGCTAGTGAAAGTTTCACGCGGGTCACAAATGTTTCACGTTTACCGTTCATCCACATGATCAACTAGAAATTTCATTCATGCTAATATAACTCATTCCCTAGAACATGTGTATGCATTTCACAGTCTTCAACTGCCTTGGTAGCACACCAGCATTTTTTGGCTCATCATTGCTCTTGTTCCTCAACTTCTTGGGCCTTCCCGGTGCCCGTCTCATGACTGGTGGGTGGGATGTGTTCAGTATTTGTGACTGGCCATAGTCTTGGTCCATTTGATGGTAGCACAATGTGAGCATAAGTTGCAAGGAACTGTGATCATTCAAATGAACTTCATCATCAATAGGATCTTCAGTACTGACACCACCATCCACATGAAATTCAGTGTTGACACCACCATCTATAGGAGCTTCAGTGTTGAGACCACCATCCATAGGAACTTCATTGTTGACACTACCATCCATAGGAACTTCATTGTTGACACTACCATCCATAGGAACTTCATTGTTGACGCTACCATCCATAGGAACTTCAGTGTTGACTCCATTAGTTCCTTCTTTCTCAGCATTACTAACATTTTCATCTAAAGGGGCTTCATTAATGACATCATCATCCACAGGGCCTTCATCACCAAACTCAACTACTTCTGGTATATCCACTTCATGTTCAACAAAGACATCTACTAAGCTATGCCCTTTTGAATCTGCAATAAGCTGCAACAAGTCACCATCTGAGTTTAATGGCTTGAGTCCACACTGAAATGATAGTTTTGGATGCTGGTACCACAAACACTTAAACTTCGCATACCCAAGACTAAGGACCAGGCTTTCAATGTCCTTATAGTTCACAAAATCAACATCAACACTAAAATACATCTCATAAACTAAACTCTCCACGTAACATTTGATAGGAAAACTAACAAATATACCCCTATGGTTAATACGTAGCTTCAAAATTTGTACTTCACTTGGCCTGTGAATATCAAGACAACAGAATAACCATCCATACGAAATACACAATAGAAATAGAAACCATAATTTCTAGTGTGTTGCTTTCTTAAAACCCTAATAGAAACAGTAAGCATGGATAGAAATAGAAACCCTAGTCGTAACACATACCTGAATGTGTATTTCGGGTTATGCACCTCTCTCCCGTTGCTTGCCATGTTCTTCAATGGTTCCTCTTTCAACGCTTTTAGAGTGAAGAAGAAGATGTTCTGGGTTCTTGGTTGGAGGTAAGAGAACGAAAAGAAGAAGTGAAATGAAATGGTGAAATATGTTAGGGATTAGGGCTTAATGATTACTTAATTTATTCTTTAAATTTTTGTCAGACTTTTGACAAATAATGAAAAGTGCTTTAAAATGTGAAAATCCATGTCAGCCATGACACATAAGCCTTTTTAATGACACATAAGCCTTTTTAATGACACATCAGCATTTTAGAAGGGGGAGAGTGGAGGTTAGGACCAATTTCGTGGATTTCAAAAAGGCAGAACCATTTTCGTGAGTTGCCTAAAACACGAGGACCAGAAGTGTAATTAAGCCTATTATATATTTCAATTAGTAATAACTATTTAATATAATTGATTAAAATCAATTTACCAATCAAATATATTATTCCATATATAAGAATATTTGAATCAACAGTTAATTATTCCTATAAATAATTTTTTATAGAATTATTTAAAATATTTTAATCAATATTAAACTTATTCTCGTTATTATTTAATATTTAATTAAATGTGTTAATATCAGTACCATATGCGCGTACCATATAAGTAGTCGTGTGTATCCGTAATATATTATTTCGTATTTGGAAGGAATTGACCCATTAAAGTTTTAATTTTAATATTTCAATTATTTTATATTATATATTGTCGGCCTCGGTTTTTTACCATACCTCTCGTGGAGAGATATACGAACTGACACTCTTCTTTTTTGCTTTTGAGTTTTGAAAATCATAGAGTCGCCACCGACTTTTATTTTATCCAATTAAGGAAAGGTTTATAAAAGAAACAGAAAAAGACCTTTAAGAGATTTTGGGTAAGGGGGTAGGTTATACAAAGGGAAGGTGTTAGCACCCTTTGTATCCATGGTTATCCATGGGCTCTTAATTGCTTAGCTCACTTGTTTAAATCATTTGTCTTGCCTTGAAATGCTTGTATGTGGTCTTAAAATTCATTTTGTGAATTGACTTTGTAATGATCCTTGTTTGGATATATACCAAGTATTGTCTTTTTTTTGAAAGTTTTATTTTGAAAAAAACAATAGTATATGAGCCATTTGTTTGTTTGATTTGAGCAAGCAATTAGGAGGTCTACCCTAAGTTATAAGGTCTTTTCCTATTTCCTTTAGAAAATTCTCCTTTCACCGGATGCAAACGAAAGTTCGATTTTTCATTTGAGACAGTAGAATTTGATTTTGATTTTTGAAAAGAGTAAAAGAGGGATTACCCTAAGAGGTGCAAGTGTGATTGTGTTTTGATTCAGATATTTTATCTTTGAAGTTAGTGACCTAACGCTTCAGTTTTTATCTTTGACATACACGCAGTTTTATATGTACTGGAATTTAAAGTGCGGGAATGTAAAATGCGGAAAGTAAATCTACGCTATTACATCGATTGTGCGGGAAATGTAAACTACGCTATTTACATGATTTTGACAACCTATACACTTGATCTAGGAATTTAAATTGCAATAATATAAAAGAAATATTTGGATTTTTTGATGATTGATCTTAATTAGAATTAATGCATGATTAATTTAATTAAAATGAGAAAAAGGTGGAAATAAAATTTAAACCTAAAAATTAAGTCTAAAATATGTTCAAAAGGTTTGTCAATTAATTTTAAAATAAAACTATTTTTTTTTTGGATTTTTGAAATTTGTTTTGGAAATTATTAAGTTAAATTAACATATAATTATACAAATAATTACACACATAATTAAAACTTAAAGAGAAAAATATTCTAAATATGTACAAAATTAGTCTATAATATATAAACTAAATTTAATATAAAGAACAAAAATTTTCTGATTTTTTTGATTGGTTGAAATAATTAAAAAGCAAATATATAAATATATACTAATTAATTAAGCAAAATATTTTAATTATTAAGAAAAAATAAAATATTTTTATGTCAAAAATTAATAGATTATTTTACAAACCTAAAAATATTTTTATTATATTTTTTTGATTTTTAAAACTATTTTAAATTAATTTTGCAAAGAAAATAAAATAAAATAGAAAATATAAAACAAATGATTCTGTGTGGTGGATGATAGAGTCTATAGCATGGACTGGCAAGGCTAGAGCGTTGGATTTTGAACTAATGAAATCTAATGGCTGAGATCATAGGGCTCATGATATCATAGTGGAAAGCAACACATGTGATTGGTCTGAGTTTTAAAATACACGCGCGCGCAAATCAACCAACCAGGGCAAGCCACGTCTTCGTCTTCTACCTCCAGACTCCACTTTTAACAGCGTTTGTTTTCAAAAGCGCTGTAATATGTGAGCATCAATCCTGCAAAATAACGAATAGGGGTAAACGTGTATAGAAATTTTTTGCGACCTGTCCATCTTATTCGTCATGATCTACTGAGTTCAACCATGCCCTTAATTTGGTCTAATTTTGCCTCTAACGAAAAACCCTAAAATAGAGTTCAAGAACCCTAAAATGGTATCTTCATGGATACATGTTCAAACTTCAATTAACCATCCAGAAACGATCAGAACAATGAACTAAATTCAAATATATGATTACATCTTGTTAAAGATGCATGAATGATCAGGTATGAAGTGATTTAAGTTTGAACAAACCGTGAGCTATAGTGCTCGATTCTTTGAGTTTCAAAGCTTGAAACTGGTTTGAATAGATTCAGTGATGCTTAGGGATGATGTTTGAGTGTTTAGTTTGGATTAAAAATGACTTAAACTGAAAATTCGAATTTCAAGTTTCTTTGAAAATTTCAAATGTGTTACAAGTGTGTTACAAGCATAGGTTTGGTTTTGATTTCGTGTCTTCTTGTTTGATGAAGTGTTATACTTCATTTATAGGCAAAGAAGTACTTAAAAACTAAGCTAAGAAGCAATAAGTGCTTTGTTGAATTTTTGACTTTTTTAATAATATGTAGCTTTGAATTCAAGCAACCATGGCTCCAATTTTCTTCAATCTTCTGCTGTACCAGCTTCTTGGGGCAGAACATTGAATGTTTCTTGATGACTCATGCTTAAGATCCAAGCTACATATTATCCTTCCATTTCTTTTTTTCAATTTAATCTTAAATGTAATAAAATTAAACCAAAAAAAAGAAATAAAATGTTTATGGGCCTTTGGTTGATCATGGGAGGCCCTTAGCATTGTTGGAAGCATGTTTGAATCATGGAAACTTGGTCTCTTTTGGAAAAGAAACATTTTTTATCAATGGTGATTTCATGCATTTTCCCAAAAAATGGCCAACTTTAACAAGGCATAAATCCCTCAATTTTTATCATATGAAGGAGTTCTTGTACTTTTAGAAACCTCAAGATGTCTTCTACAAGCCACTTTGGAAACTTTTTTTCATTTGGAGAAGTTATCTTGATGTTATGGCCTTTGACAAAAAACCATTTCTTGTTGACTTTGAAAATGACATGTAATGTCTTGGTTCATATTTTCCAAATGGTGAATCTAATGACCATGGGACCAATTGAATTGGAAAGATAACTGAATTTCCTTCAAAATGAGCTTTGGTTTGAATTTTTTGGATGAAGGATGAGAGAGTTATGACCAGTCAAAGTTCAGTTGACTTTTTAGGAGAAAACCCTAATTTTGAAACTTAGGGTTTTGTTGATTTTTGATCTTTCCTTGATGAATTATGATCAACCAATGATCAAATGATGAATCTTTTGACAAAATATGGATGTTGACAAAAAATTTCATTTTTGACTGTCTGTTGACTTTTTGATCAAACGGGTCGTCTGTTGACTGTTTGAGCTGCTGACTGTGCGTCTGAGCGAATTGAAGTTTGAAAATTTGTATGGTGGTACTTTGAGATATATGGAGGTCCATGAAATCCATTTGAGGTCTCAAAAACTTGTTCTCCTGAAAAAACAAGAAACCCTAGTTAGGGGCTGTTCGTGTAGGAGACAGTTAAGCGTACCTGATTTTTGTGCAGTGCTGAGCCTCTGCTAATCATGTGATATTCCGAAGACTTCTAGAACAAAAATCTTGGAATTTTGAAATGCAAAAGGTTGATTTGATTGATGGTACAAAACACGGAGAATTGCGCTGTCAGCGGGTTTGACTGTCAACTGCCCGTTCATGTTAAAGTGAAAATTCAACGGTCAAAGTTAATTTCTTTTTTTTGTTGTTTTTGATTGTGTTAATGGTGAAAATTTATTTACATGAGTTGTTAGAAAAACACAGACATAATAAATAAATAATATATACTGTATGCGAGCGAAATTACCGATAATAACCCTGAAAAACATTTAATGCACAGAAAAATAAATATTTAACTGGCAGAAAACACACAAAATATTATCTTAATAATTAAACAACAGTACAACAAATAGTACGACTTTTAATACTGACAGTACAAACATTACATAATATAATGAACAGTACGACAAATAAACGGTACGTTATTTGAAAACAAAAGATACGACAAACTTTAAGAATGACGATTAATAAGCCATGCTATAAATAATAACATATAGATGATTGGGAGTGTAAACAACCCAGGTCCGCATTTTTCAGGACTATGCAGACAGAAAAAGGACATGATTACCACCACGACGGTGATGACCATAAGAAAACACGTATCCATCCGCTTCGCCATTCTTGCCGGGGAAGAAGAGAGAATGAATATGAAGTAGAAATTTGAGAGATGATGTGAGATTTTATGGAAAAAATGAGATGTATTTATAGAGTGAAAAGAAGGATAGAGACGTTGGGGAATGAAGTGATTCCGTACAAAAAAGGAAAATTTGAGTGGTAGTAGGATTTGAAAGAAAGTGTATGGTAGGGTTTGAAAAAAGAGATGTATAGAATAAAGTTAGGATTTGAAAGAAAGAGATTTGAAAAGAAAGGAAAAGATTTTGAAAATAATAGAATATAGTACAAAAAATTAGTGGGAAACAAAAAAACTAATAATAATTTACTTGTTACCAGTACAGTCTGAATCCCCGGACTCTGCGCCTGCAAAAAGATTTAATTCTGTACCAATTGCGTCAGTACTATTTATCTGCAAATAAATCTCAAATAAACAGCGTGTGTGAAATGATAAACAGTAATTGGCGTTTGCGTAAGAATAAATTCAACAGTGAACCAAAATACCGTATAAGAAAAATTCTAAAAACCGAGTATTCATAAAATCAGGATATTTATGAAATAAAATCCAAGATTATATGAAACTCAATTTTTAGACAGAAGTCTGTTGAAAAAAGATGCGGGCAAATTTTGGGGTATAACATATATAAATAAATATATATTGATCATTCATTAACTTGTCCCGTTAAAATTTTAAATTTTATAAATGACAAACAAATCGTATGATTAATAAAAATATCATACAATTTTGATACTATTTATTCATACATTACTTATGTTTCATTCTATAACTATTCATTCATGCAGTACTTATGTTTCATTCAATAACTATTTATTCATACATTATTTATGTTGCATTTAATTACTTATGCTTATTAACACCCGAAGAAATATAAAGAAGAAGTTGTAAATTATTATAAAATAATTATATATCATATGTCTTTTTTATATTTT